>NW_028277106.1:1200000-1800000 GCF_059951505.1 Python bivittatus
ATGCACTCAAACAGTAGTGTCTGGAGAGCCTTTAGCCTACCACCCACCACTGTAAGGCAGGGGGGCCTAAAGCGTGGTCCCCTAGCAGCCCTCCCTCCCGGCCCAGGCCTCAAAAATCTGGTGAGCCCAAATATTTTGGGTGTTTATGGAGCAAAATGCAGCGGCTGGTGCTTGAGGCACTTCGGTTCAAGTGCCCTTGATCCAGCCCAGTTTCAGAGGGTCTGTGCAAAGCCCAGAGTGCCGGGGGGGGGGCAGAACAGTTGGTTCGGCAGCCGTGACAGCCTCAGCCCTTTGTAGGTGTGTCACAGGGCTTCAATCCCATGGTCTGAGCTGCTACCATGACTTTTCTGACCCCTGTGGATGCCCCTGCTGGTGACCAGTTGGGCACCCTGATGTAAAGCATGCAACCAGAGGATTAGGGCACCTCTGCCTTCCAGGGCCATTTCTCAAAGCCACGAATGACTTCTGCCCCCACCCACCCTGAACCCACCCTGAGCAACATGGGCTGTTGGGGGTGGTTGCAACTGTGCCACTAAGAGAGGCCACCTGTTGCTGGTGAACTGAACACACCAGCACATTTGCAGAAAGGTTTTGGAGCCACACACTGTGGGCTGGGAATGCCCCACGCATGTAAAACAACCAGCCAGCTTTTCCTGGAAGCAGCGCTTGAATGGAGACAAGCGCTTGTGCACAGTGGATCAGGGCAATTGCCAAGCAGGGTTCCTGACCGACACTTGGAACGATGGTGACGTGGCCAAAGTGGCAGAAGGACGATATCCGGGATGGACCCCAGCGAGCAGCCCTCTGGCTCCTCCTGAACGTGGTGGGTGAACAGATCGCTGGCAGCAGCCAGATCCAGGCCTGTCTAGAGGGGCTCTCTGGCCAGAGAGATCATCTCTGTAGATCGCCTCTCCCTACTTCTAGCTTCTCGCCCAGTTGCCTCGCAAGCCTGCCTGCTTGGACCAGAGTCTGCTCACCTGAAGATCCGTACAATGTCTTCCTGGATCCCTTTGGCTTTAACTCACAGGACCAGGAGCGCTTCCATATGGGGAACGTGCCCGTCTCCTGGGCCCTTGGCCACCACTGAGACCTCCTTCTGAAGCATGCTGAGGTCTGCCTCCCCAGAAGGATACTTCTGAAACGCTTGCCGTCTTGTAACCCCACCGCCTTTCTCTGAGCCGGGAAGAGCCAACTGCAGGGTTAGGGCCAGGGATGGAATCGTGGCGGGGAGTAGATGACGTTGGGGGTCACGAGCAGGTGTCCTCCTGCCTCCTCAGCCGGCCTGGGGCTTGCTAGTTCGGCTGGGCTTTCAGCTCTGGCGGGGGATTCTGTGACCTGAGACCCAACACCTCGATAGGCCCCAGGCTGGAGAAGAAGGCAGACTAGGGGGCGGGGGGGGTTGTCCTGTGTGGGGTGGATCAGCAAAATTCAACCTTCCTTCATCCCATTGAAGAGCAGCAGCTTTATCTGATTGCTGGAAAAAAATACTGTAGAAGATTGGGGGGGGGGCGCACACGTGCACACACACACACACACACACAAATTCATAATCCTGAGCTGAGTTATCATCAAGTCTCGGTTTCTAATAAGAGAATTTCCTTATTTAATCCACAAGTTTAGTTAGAAGTGCCCCATAGCTTTGTTGCTGTTTCTTTTTCAGAAGAGTTTGGAACTCTCTCCTCCATTCTTACCAATTAACTATGTTATGCCCTTTGTCCTCTATATATCTTTAAAGTTTTTTTAAAAAAATAATGTCAGACGCTTAAAGTTGCTATCATCGGAACATTTGCAGCGAATCAAACACGTAAATGTCCTGGCCTTATTTCTTGAAGTCCAAAGGAACAAAACCACTTGAAAGGAGGAGGAAGAAGAGGATGCGTTGGCAACCTGACGTGGCCGGCTGCAGTTACAGGCGTTGCGTAGAGTCTGCCTTCTCAGAAGGCGGGTGAGCGATTTAAGAGAGGAGATCCTGCAGCTTAGCCAAAGCGGCTCTTCCAAGGGGCAGGTCCAGCTGCGTTGCCAAGGAGGCTTCTCCGTGGCCTCTTCTCGAGTGCTCCTTCCCCATCGTCTCTCCGCAACGCCTCACCACGAGGAGAGGCTTCGCTCGCTCGCTCTCTCACACACGCACAAACCGGCTGCCATTTACACACCGCTGGTTTCGGGAGGCCTTCCTTTTTCCACGCTCACCTTTTCCAACAATGCCCAGTCGAGCCTCTCGGATGTCTCACCCTCTCCATTCCCTTTCTCCTTCCCCTGCCTGTAACAGTGTTTGAAAAGAATTGGAAACCGGTGTGTTTTTGCAAAGAGTTTATCAAATTACAGTTAATGACAAAGAGCTAGAATGCATTTTCTTGAAGGCTCGACAATTGGGGATCCATCAAGGAAATGAAAAGAATGACAGAAGAACGGGGGCTTTTGTCAGGGCCAGAGAAGCCCCCCCGAAAAGCTCTCTGAGGGGCTCTGTTTATTTCTTGCCAGGGGAAAGGCCTGTTTTTATTTACCCCTCTCCGGCTTTTGAAGTCTGAGCAGCAGCCGGGCCTGGAACGAGGGTGGGACGCGGCAGGTTTTTTCCATTAGAGAGCCAGAGAGACCCACCTGGCCATCTGACCGGGAACAAGATGTCAGTGTCAAAGAAGCTCTTTAGAAATGTGAGGTTGGGGACAATCACCCTGGGGTCCCCCGATTGTGTGGGAACAGGTGATTCCCCCCGCCACCCACCGCCCAGCCCGCTCTGTCCTTTGTTCCCATGGAGGCTGAAGAGAGAGAGGGCAGATCGCTGAGATACTCTCTTTGGGCCTCCATTGTGTCTGGCTTGAGAAAATGGCTTCTTGGTCGGCGTCCAGAGCGGATGGGAGCCGAGGGCTGCTCACACAAAAGAACGCGCTGCCTCGGCTTCGGTCCCGCTGAAAGACAGCCCCGGCCTTGTTCTCGCCTCGGCTTGGGCGATGCTCTGGGCGGCCTCTCCTGCCCGTCCTCCGGCAGGGCGAGGCGCTTCCGCTGCAGGGCTCTGGGTTTCGGTGGGTCTGGCCAGGCAAGGGTTCCTGCCCAACGGGGAGGGGGTCGCTCTCCCACACAGCCGTCGGTGCCATTGGACTCCTAGCCCAAGGAGGCCACGCCAGGGCCTGCTGAGTTCTCGGCCATGTGTCCTCTGGAGGCCGGTCCGGCGGGCAACAATGGGGCACTTGCTCCGAGGGAGGCGGCAGATGGGCGACGAGGCTTTCTCCAGGGCATCATGGAGAAGATCGTGCGGACGGCTCATCCACACTGGACCAGCAGGTTTGGCCAATCGGTTCCATGAGGTTCAAGGTGGACCATCATTCGGTGCAAGGGAGGGCAGAAGAGATCCTTCTGGATGCCAGCAAAGCCAGCCCAAGTGCTGTGCTCCGGGATGCCAGGCAGCAGGAGCCCACTCCCTGCCTGCCACGCTCCTGCTCGCCCGTCCACACGTGCCCCGCTGAGGTCTTCCTCCCTCTCTGCAGGCGCTCATCATACGTCACCCTTGTGGAGGGAGAAGTCTCTTAGCCGACGGCAGGGCGGGAGGGGAGAGCTGCCGGTTTTCAACCGCTTCCTCCTCGCATTTGTCCCTCTAAGACAAACTGCTCCTCAAAGTCAGATCGGGTGCCTGAGCTGAGCATGCCGACCATTCAGGCAACACACAGCAGCAAGCAGGGAAGAAGAACTGAGGGGTCCACACCCAAAAGCCCCCTCCTTTTCTTGCTTTAGGAGCTCATCAGTTTAGGAGTACCTGGAAGAGGGTTCGGAGGCTCATCTTCGGGACCTTGTGACCCTGCACACAAGACAAGCTAAAATTGATGTGACTTTGAGTCGCGTGTGACTTGGAGGGGGTTGTGGCAAAAGGCCACCCAGCCGCTCCTCTGGAATTACCAATGACCCACCGGATTTCCCTGCTGGAAAGCTTGGATGCGATTCTCTTCTCACCGGGGGGCCCGGTTGCCGCTCGGGTTCCTAGAGGGGGCACTAGCAGCTGGGCTTAGGGGGGCCCCCTTTTGAGCGAGCTGGTCCACTGCAGGAGAAGGACAGCCTGTGGAGCGACCCCCAGGCCAGCCCTGCCATTGGGGGGGCAGTTGGGGTTCCGCTCTGGCAGCGGCTGCTCCTCCGATTTGCCAGGGCCCCCCCAGAGCAAAGCTCCGTTGTGGGCGGAGGGGGGAATGTCAAGGCCCTCTCCCCACACAGGAGCTGTGGGGTGCAAAGGGGCGAGGCTGAACAGACTCGGGGCACTGCCTTGGCCACAGATCGCCAGGAGCCTGCGAGCGCCTTTCCAGCCACGCATTCGATCATGAGCTTTGAACAAAATACGCTTGTCCCAAATCCGGGTGATCTTGGGCCACCGCGGATTAGCACGGCTCTCCTCCTGCAGTAATGTTTGTGGCAACGGAGAGGATGCTGTGAGTGCAGAGCTAAAAAAAAGGCATGAAAAAAAAGAGAGAGAGAGATGGGGAGAGAGAGAGAGAGAGAGGGGAAGGAAGGAAGGAAGGAAGGAAGGAAGGAAGGAAGGAAGGAAGGAAGGAAGGAAGGAAGGAAGGAAGGAAGGAAGGAAGGAAGGGAGGGAGGGAGGAAGGGAGGGAGGGAGAGAGAGAAAGAAAGAAAGAAAGAAAGAAAGAAAGAAAGAAAGAAAGAAAGAAAGAAAGAAAGAAAGAAAGAAAGAAAGAAAGAAAGAAAGAAAGAAAGAAAGAAAGAAAGAAAGATAGTTTTCTGAAAAAAAACCAGCAGCAGAGGAGGAGGACGACACACAATTAGGGCTGGTTGTGGGCTGGATGGTCGGTTGGTTTGTGCTCAGACAATAATGGGAATGATCTGAAAATGATTAATCCAGAGTTTATTTAATATTGGAACAAGCTGTGTCGCTCAGTTCATCCCTAGGTTTCAAGTTTTCTGCAGTTTATGCCTTCAAGTGTATTTCTCTTCTTAAAAAAATAAACTTCTTTAAAATATGACCTTCTTCAAGAGCACACACACACAACTGCATTACTGGAAAAGGTTCCTGTTTTTCCCTGTTATTAGCATTACAAGCAGAGGGATACAGCAAAAGTGTTTAAACCTCTTTTGTGTGTTGATTTAGTTTAATCCTAGTTTAGTTTGGTTTAATTTTACTATTTACATTTAGTTTCAGTTTACTGTTTGCATTTGCCCGGTTAATATAAATAGTTACTATTCATGTACACTTAAATTAGAATATTTTTACTGGAAAATACTTTCAGATTGGTGTACAGTTTAATCTGAATTTCAGACATGACATTGCTTAAGCACTGTCTTTTTCAGGCTTATTAAAACATTTGTAGAAGTGCAACCTTGATAAAAAAAATCTCCCCTTCTAGGAAAATGGTGCTGATCGATTTTAGAGGAGGCTGGTTTTGCCCATTAATATCAAGCCACTTCTTTTGATGTCTCAAAGAGCACAACTCCCACACAGGTTGGAATCTGCCCCCCGCCCCCCCCCCGGCCCAGATTGGAATTTTAATTTCCCTCTTTTTCCCCTTTCTTAGGATTTTTGCCTCACTGCAAGAATACAGCCTCCATTATTCTACACAAGAGGCAGCCTTTGATAAAATTAAAAAGCCATAACGAGAAACATCTTACAGAGCTAATGAGGGAAAATAACTCGGCTGGATTTCCCTGCGCATTTCAAACGGCAACGTAACCTGAGACAAGAACAGGGAGTGAGTTGGGGAAGCGTAGCCTCATTGCACACATATTCTAGGATAATGTAGGCTTACTAATGCTCCTTTAAAAAAAATACCCAGATTTGTTACCATAATTCTTTTGTAAACATTTGGTGGCTCTGTGCGATTGGAGCAGCTTCAGCTGGGCTCCCTGAAGAGCCCCGGTGTTCCTCCGTGGCTCTCGGGAGCAAGGCGAGGAGGGCCTGGCGCCACGGCGGAGATGCTCCCCCGGCAAGACAGGACAGATCGTCCTGGAGAGGTCGGCTTGTTACTTCCCTGAATGCGTGGACCAAATCGCGAGGAAAAGCACTTTGGCCCATCGCCTGCGAGATCACGAGGCAAGCCCTCCTGCCCCAGACGGGCACTTCGATGTGGGAACCCGCAGGAAAGAGGGGGGAAGCGTGCTGCGCTTGCGAGGAAGCACCCACATTCTTCTGAGCGTGCAAATCAGCTGATGCCATCTTGATAAAAATGTTGCTGAATCGCTCGGTTGCAGCCGATTGTGCTCAGCTGAACGAACAGTTGCGGATCGATGCTGTCAGATCAATAAAATATTAGTTGGCAAAGAAAAGGATCACCAAAGCCATCATTCCATCATCCCCAGCTGAAAACAGCTGCATTTTTCTTGTAGTCTCCATCCATGTTTAGATATTCCCCCTGCATTTCCTAACATCACCACCTCCTCCTCCTTCCTTCCTTCCTTCCTTCCTTCCTTCCTTCCTTCCTTCTTCCTCCCTCCCTCCCTCCTTCTTCTGCCATTCTTCCGCCAGAAGCCAACGTGTGTCCCTTCGGGGAGAGCTCCCGCACAGCCCATCCAGGACGTCGACCTCCAGTTGGAGGCACGGCGGCTGCCCGCACAGACTGCTCGATTCCAGCTTTTCAGAGCTCAGTGGGGCTCTCTTGAACCAAAGGAGGAGGACAAGAGGAATCGCTGGGCACTGTGGGGTCCAGGGAGAAAAAGAGGAGGCGTGAGAAAGAAGGCCTTCACGGAAAAATTGTTGACACCTTGGCCAGAGGATTCATGAAAGTGGGGGGACCTTCTGCAAATAGCACAACACACACCTCTGTTTTCTTTTGGAATCTTTTGAATTAAAAGCGTGTGATCCATTCTCTGTTCACGTTTCCTTTACCTTAATCAAGCATTTATGAAACCGCATCTCATCCACATCCACTCACGCTCCCATTTTTACAGTTAATCGCGCTCCGGAGAGGAAGGAACCTCTTGGTGACTGAGAGTCAGATCGGCAAAGGGCAAGACGTGAGATTCTGCCCCGTGCCGGGTGCGCAGAATCCTTACCGTTCATGGACATTTCTTTATGAATGGTAAATCCATTCATGGGGGAACATGATCACCAATGTGTTTGAAGAAACAATTAACATTCCGAGTGATGGCTGGAATAATGAGTAAATGAAAAGACGATGAGAAGCATTTCTGGAGACATTTTATGATGTTGGTATTGTGACATCCAAGGCTTCCTACTGTACTGAAATGTGTGAAATATATGAAGGTGAAAAGCTCTCAAGTGTCATAACATTAAAAATGAATCAAAACTGTTGCTGCCATGCTGCCATGCAGCCCACTTCATTTTTACTTCTCTAAAATTAGCCTTTAGACCTCTTTGTATAGAAAAGTAAAATAAAAACATTGTAAATAATGTTTTTTAAAATAATATTTGAAATAGAAATAGTTCCATAATATGTTTTCTGGCTGAGTTCCATTTCCCTGCTATCTCAAACAATTCTTTCCTGCTAGAAATACCAGCAATATAAAAGGCTATTAAAGACAATATAAAGCCTCAAAACAATCAAAGTAGGGTGAACTGCAACTAACATTCCTCCGCAAATGCCATTTTAAAGTATTTGTTTTTAAAATAGCCGCCCAGAGTCGCCCGTTGGGGGGAGATGGACAGCATACAAATTTAATAATAAATAAATAAAATTTAAAAATAATTTTAATTGAATGTTTAGATCTTTTGAAGCCCGTAGTTTATAAGCTGCCGGAATTTATGCAAGAGACATTTACTGAAAAGGCAGAACTGGAGTGACGTAAAACCTAATTTGGCTCACAAAACAGTTACCCTTTAAATTGGTTTGAGGGAGGACATAACCTCTGGGTAACCACCTCGCCACAGCCATCCAACTATTTCTAAATGCAGGGTGTGATAAAAAAGTTGTGTCCTTTTTTTCAGCTTCCACTTGGAGCTTTTCTGTATGGGAGATAACGTGAATCGCCTTGTCGTCACTAAGAGTTTGCACTTAACGGCACTCAGTGGTTCCTCAAGACAGTCCTTTGGTTACTGTGAGCCTTCAAGGTAGGTCAAGACAGACGTCTCTCCTAAAGTGCTTGCAGAGGTTGGGGGAAGGAGAGCCCGAAGGGCACTGCGAAAGGGCATCTTGCCGCTTGCCCCGAACAAGCCTCTTTTGCCCTCTTGCGCGGGCAGGTCTGTCACCGCTAGAAGGAGCAGCGACTGGGCTGTGCTTGCAATGATCCGCTCTCTTCATGGACCCGGCTACAGGGGGTGGGGCGGGGGGTTCTGCCAGGCTGAACGCCCACGTGGATGCCTTGGTTGAAAAAGCCTTTTCACCTCCTGCTTTGGGGGCCCATTTATGGCGCTTGATTAAATGCATCCTCCCTTACAAGCATTCTCCTCCTAAACACAACCAGAAGGGCAGAACTGCTTGCCCCTGAGCAGGACGGGGAACTGATATTTCCTCAGGCACACCAAGTAACTCGTTTCTCTGTAAACCTCTCATCCACTCCATTTCTTTCCCGTTTTTCCCCATGCATTGCTGTTTTCAGGCCCAGTGCATGTGTTCCTCTTCCCGCCGCATCCCTTTTTTCTTGTATACCTTGTATTTTAGGGGTGAGGCTCCAAAATGAGCAGGAGAAAAATGCTGTTAAAGGCAAAGAGAGTCACGCTCAGTGGCCAGAAATGGACTCCAGGCCAGGCGTCCACCCAGCTTCCTCCACACAAGATTCCTCCCAAGGAGATCGGCCTGCAAGAATGATCGCGCCTATGCCCTTTTTCCATTCTGAATAGCAACGGGGGGGGGGGGGATCCTGAGCACTGAGGGGACCAGGATTGGAGGGGTCAGGAAGGGGGGAAGGGGTGATTTCTGCAGGGCGCTGCTTCAGAGCACAGATTTTGGGGAGGGAGAAAAGGCCGCTCCTCCCTGCAGGATAACACTGTCCCCAGTCGCACCTTTCATCAAAGCCCCCCCCCCGGGCATCGCGTGCCCCAGCCCTTCCAGGCAGCCAGCAGAAAGCAGACCCCCCCAGCTACAGGAAGGCCAGCCCGAGAGGAGAGCCGCTCTGAACCAGAGCAGCCGCCCTGGATGGCCAAAGGGGCGAGGCTAAAGGCCAGGGGGGGGGGCATCCCCTGGCTGGGTGGCCCCGGGGGCCTTTTGCCTGGCCTGCCCAGATCGGGGTTGGCCGGGCCGTTTCCATCCATCTCCAGACAGCTGTTTGCAGCCATCACAACTGGAGGGGGCTCCAAGGGCCACAGCAGGAAGGCGTGGGGACCACAGAGGGTGGCTCTGGGGCCACAGATGGCTCACCTTCCCTTCAGCCCCTGGAACTGGGGGAGGTCCCCAGAAGGAGACGCAAAGGCAAGCCCCAGCTTGTGAGTCTTTGTAATGGCCGCTTTGAGACCCCCCTCCTCCACCAGTTCTCAGCCCAGGGATGTTTGTTTTATTTATTTTAGATGGCATCTGGGCATTGCCTCCTTCACCGGTCCCTGCTGCCTGTGCAACGATGGAAGGAGCTTAGGGGCATCTTTGAGTACTACATTTCTGCTGCCCCTTGAGAGCTAGAAACCCGCCCTTTAAACCATGGTAAGAAAAGAAACCAGGCTCCTGGAGTCCTGTGAGTGGCCACCGGTTTGTTGCTGGATAAAACTAATTTAAGGTGATGCATTTAAATTCAGCTCCAAATCTGAAATGAAGGTAACTTGGGGGCTCTTGGTGGTGTTTTGTGCCAGAAGTATTATTTTTGGTGGGCATCCGCATTCCCTTTGGAGTGGGCAGGGGGCTTGTGTGCTGTGGCCGGCTGAGCGGCCCAGTGGGCACAGTGGCCCCATCTTCCCTCGGCAGCTGCTTTTCCTCGTCCCCTTTGGCCCCTTCCCCCTCTTCTCTCCCTGCTCCTCTGTCTCCTCTGCAGGCCCAGCCCCTCTTCAGCCTCCCCTCCCGGTTTCTTTGGTCTTGCCTCTTGGCTCCCTGTATGGTTCCTCCCTAGGAGACCCTCCGTGCCATTTTAATTCTGAAACAAACCACCACTGAGTGGGTGAACTGGGACCAAGGTGGCACCAATGGGGTGGGGGTGGGCTGGGCGGGCTTTGCCTTCCTTCAGATGTAAAGTCTCTCCAGGCAACGACTGCCGAAAGCCTGGGCACGAGTGCAAGTTAGCCTGTGCCCTTTTAGCAAGTCCTCCTCGTCTCTGCGGGCCTTGCGTGCTCTCCACCCATCTGCAGGTGGGGAGGTATCTCCATCAGCACGAGAGCCCCCCCCACCCCCCCGCCAATCCTTTCCTTCCCACCTCTCTGGCTTCTGGTCCTAATTCCTGCCTGTCCCAGCTTTCCTCCAAGGGCACTGGGGCAAAGCCTCCCAGACTGTACCCACCTTCAGGCTGCCCTTTGAAGGTACTTTCATGCCGGTCCAGTGAAGGAGGATTCCAGCCTGTCTCACACCTGGAGAGGCGCGTTTGTGCCCTGGTTGAGCAGGGCAGAAAAGCTCTCGCAACAGACCCCCGGCTTGGTGCCTGGGCCCATCTGCATCCTGAGTCCTGGACCTCCAGGCGGGTGGAGGCCACATCCTGAAGGAATACGATGCAGAGGGAAAAAGCCATTCTGATGGGTGGCACCCATGGAGAAATGGAAGCCCAACGACAGGGTACAGAAGGAGTGACGGGGCCATTCCAGAGTGGTGGCTGACCGCTTGGAACGAGGTCTGTTTGTTTTGAACGTTAAGCATATTGTCAGCCTTGCGAGGTAGACCAGACAGGAAGCACAGCCAGATGAGCTAATTCTACTTTATTGTACGGCTACGTTAACAGAATCTTGCAGGTCTGAAAGGACATTTTTCCCCCACCCCCGCTCCCTTTACAGCCCAAAGACTAGGGAGGGTCTCTTCTGGGCCTCTTGCCCCACCCACGGTCCTGCTGGGGGCTCAGCTGCCTTTTATCTGACTGTTCCCTTGGATGCGTCTCCTTGCCCTGTCTCCTGAGGTCTTTCCCACATACCATTTTATATTTATATATATTCAGCATATGTATTCAATCACGCACATGTCAAAGGAACAAATGTAAATCTAAAAAATGACGGATTTATGTTGAAAGACTCAGAACTGGTAAAAGATCCAAGAGCAATGACAAGTTCTGAATGTTGGACAGACTGTTTGGGAATCAGTTTAAAGTGACTTCCGGAGGAAGAAATGGCAGACTGAAGATGGCTCCAAAAAGCGGAGCCAACGACCACAGCAGAATGAAGAGCCGGCAAGTAGACTGGCTCTTCGAAACCTCTCCGGACAAGGAGAGGACTTGAGATCACCCACAAGTGCTCGAGAAGCTGCTCCCTGCGAGACAGCGGTCTCCGGCAGGTTTTGAGCCCTGAGGGAATAACCATCTTGCTCAAACCACGGTAGATGCCTTTAAGGACACTGGGTTCGCATACTCCCTTTTCTAATTGCTTTTGGAAATTGCTTGTTAACTGCTTTTCAGCTGTTAGGAACCTTTGGATCAACAAGTCTGAAAATGCTGGGTGAATTTCCTTCAATCCTTAGCGAAAGAAACTTTTAACTACAAGTTAAAAAAAAAAATATTATTTTTTTGAATAAACAGCAAATGGGTGATTAAAACTTTAATTTTAGAAAGTTGCAAATGGACCAGATAAATTTGAAATAAGTTTTTGGAATTAGTCATAAAGAACCCTTCCCGTGGAAAAATGCTTTTGTTTTGAATTTTTTAAAAAAACATAATAAGATTTTAAAAACTGGGCACTAGAGGGAACTAAAGATTGCAATTAAAAGAAAAGAACTCATAAAGTCGACTTACAATTACAGAATGAAGCAAAACATTCTAACATTGGACATATTGAAGGATATTTTTGAAAAATGGACTCAGAATTTAATTTTAATAGTGTCAGCAGAGACATCTGCCTCTATGGAGAGACTGTGTCTAAAAGTTGTTAGGGAAGAGGAACAGGTTTTACCTTACAAGATTGAGACTGAGTTGAAAGTGGATTTACAAATGTCACGCTAAAAGAATGACATGGAAAAAGATGGACAACACTGGACATACAAAAAATGATGTCTTAATAATTAAAAGGGATATACAAACAATAAACCAAGAGAGTGATCTGGATAATTTTCCTATATTGGATTTACAAAGAGGCTTTTTATTCTATCTTTTTTTAGTTTGTATTAGTTTTTATTGTTGCAATTATAATCTTTAATAAAATTACTATTAGAAAAGCAATCAGGTCAATAGTGGAAGTTGAGGAAAAAATGGATATGGAAGAAAAGTGGAAAAATTAAAGAAAGAAGAGTCGAAATAGATAAAATTCTATTGGACTACTGTAACGGGCTCTACATGGAGCTGCCCTTGAAGAGTAACTGGAAGCTTCAGCTGGTGCAGAATGCAGTGGGGTAGGCAGTTGTGTGTGCTCCCAGAAGAGCACATGTTACACCTTTGCTCCGTGAGCTGCATTGATTGCCAGTTTGCTTCTGGGTCCAATTCAAGGTGCTGTTTTTGACCTCTAAAGCCCTTCATGGCATAGGGCCAGGTTATCCAAAGACCACCTCTCCCCAGTCATATCAGCCCGTCCCATTGGATGTGGCAGGGAAGGCATGTTATGCATGCCATCAGCCTGGGACTTGCATTTGATGGGTCCCAGGTGGTGGGCCTTCTCTGCCCTGGCTCCCTCCTTGTGGAACGTTCTCCCCCTGAAGTGAAGCTCGCCCCTCCCCTCCCTGCTGTCATTTAGGAAGTCTCTCAAGACCTGATTATGTCATCAGACCTGGGGGTCTTTGGGAACCAGAGACATCCTTAGATGGGTCCACTGTAATTGATATTCTGCTCTCTGCATGGGGTTTGTATATTTTAAAATGTTTAAAAAATTTAATTTTTTGATAATGTTTTCCTTTTAATAACTTTTAATCTTTTTATAATTATTGTTTTTATCCATTTGTTATTTTACTTGTTGTATGCTGCCCACTTTATGTGAGATGGGCGGCTATATGAATGTGACACATAAATAAATATTTTTTTTAAAAAAATCAAACCTTGTATTAGAAAACAGATTCACCACCCAGCTGAATTAATGGAAAATGCATCTAAGAGAGAAGATGTGAAAGTTGCTTAGAAAAAAATGAAAGGAATCACACTAGAGAGTGAAATAGAAGTGTTTGGAGTTAACACTCATGAGAAGTATGGAAATGGATGCTTGGTTAGAATGATGAAGTGGAAGAGGCTGTGGATGAATTAAAAATGCATATACCAAATTATTCTAAAAGTGAGGGTGAGATAAATGTGCACCCTGAGAAAAAGATATTTCAAATAATGTAATCAAAGAGAGCAAGGAACAATTTAAATTTCATGAGGCAGAGAAAATGCAGAATGATTTTGATGGAAACAAACCATTATTATGTAAGTGGGTGAAAAGGGCTAAACAAGGAGCTTTCAAAGAGTGAATGGAACTAAAAATAAAAGAGGTGAAATTATCTGGCATGAAAGTGAAGTGAAGGAGTGCTGGAATGAATATTTTAGAGATCTGTGTCAGAATGATACTGAAGAATGTTGAAGAATGGAATGCTATAAATACTAGTTCACAAGAACATGTAGATGAAAAGGAAGAAATAAATGCTTTGAGAGTGTTGAAAATGATAAGACTACAGGCTTAGATAGTGTAACTGATCTGATTATGTGCCATCAAGTCATTTTTGACTCCTAGCAACCACGTAGATAGATTTTCTCCATGACGATCTGTCCTTAACCTGGTCCTTCAGATCTTCCAATGGTGTCCCATCGCCACTGTAACTGAGTCCATCCACCTTGCTGCTGGTCATCTTCTTCTTCTCTTTTCTTTCACCTTTCCCAGCATCAGAGCCTTCTCCAGAGAGCTAAGTCTTTGCATAATGTGTCCAAAGTAGGATAATTTGAGCCTGGTCATTTGCACCTTGAGCTCTGGGTTGATTTGTTTGATGATCTGTCAGTTTGTTTCCTTGGCTGTCCACGGTATTCTCAGGAGTCTTCTCCAACACCAAAGTTCAAAGGTGTCAATACTCTTCCCATCTTGCTTCTTCAAAGTCCAACTTTCACTTCCATAGAGTGTCACAGGGAATACTATGGTTTGCACAGTTCTGATCTTTGTAGGTAATGAATATTTGAATATCTCTTCCAGGGCCTTCATGGCTATAACTGTAACTGAAGAACTGTTAAAATACGGATATGATTTGCTTATGGTGTCACCGTGCAACTGCATCAAAACCTGAGAGTGGTATTTGACAGGAAAAATAGAGTGATTGCATCTTATACATCTATGGCAAAAAATGAGAATAGATGCATTTGTGTATGTTGGAAGAACATTGGGGGTGTGTGGAGTGGGTTCTGTATTGGGATTTTTATTTTTGTAAGCCGCCTGGAGTCACCATGAGTGAGTTGGGTGGCCATATACATTGTTTAAATAAATTTCCTAAAGATGGGGAAATGGGTGGAGAAAGTTTAAGATGTGCAAATGCTGAGACAAAGATGATACGTGGCCTGTGGTGAGGGTTGTGTATTTATCGAAAGAAGCAAAAGTGGCTGTCTGTGCAACCGTGTTTGTGCTCACTGTGTTATCTGGAACTGAGAGTTGGGTATGTCAGGAGAAATGGAGAGGCCAAAGGCAGCGGAACGGGATACTTAGAAATGTGTGTGCTAAAATCAGAAGAGAGAGGCTCAAGAGTGAATGAATGTGGACTGGATTAAAAAATGAGTCACTGGTGCGAAATAAGTATGCCAAGATGGTTGGCCAGTGGAGAGAAGGAATGAGGACAGAATCAGAACAAATCTGTATGACAGAAGAGCGGCCAGGTCAAGAAGGGGAAGATCGAGGAAGTTGTGTGGGTTGGGGCTGATGAGAGGCGAGTTTTGTTTAGAGAACAACAGGCAACCTGTGAAGCACCTGTAGGGTTGGGGGAAGCAAAGATAGTCTGCAAGGGCAGAAAGGCATGAGAGGTAGAGAGAATGGGGTTGGGATAAATCAGCTTCAACTATGCTTTCCTTCTTTGGTTTAGCATTTCTTACCCTTTTCTACCCTCTGCAAAGCGCTGTTTAACCCAAAAGGGAATTGTGCAAAGCGGGCAGGTCTGCCCCAGCCCGGCATCTCTACCTGGGTGGCTCGCTGCCGGAATGAACCTGTGGTTGTCATTTTAAATGCCAATTTTGCCTATGCAATAGTATTCTGTTTTTAAGAATTTGATAAGCTTCCTTGTATGTTTATTTTAAGAAGGGGGAAAGCAAGAAAAACACTTTTTAAAAAATTCATACCTGTCATTTTTATTTTATTGGGCTGATTCTGCCACAGAGGGAAAGCAACGTTGTAGGTTTCTGTCACAGCAGATGGGAACCTGTGGCCATCCTGTCTGAGGATAATGGGAGTTGCAGTCCAACACATCTGGAAAGGGAAGCCAGCCTTGGGGCCTCTTAGCCTCGGCCGCGATTCTTGGCAGGACCAGCAAAGTAGCCACCGGGAGCCTTTGCGGCAGGAGCAGCACTGGGCCACAGGGCTCAGCCCTGCCGTGGGCCACCAGAAGCCGCTGCCCTCCTCCCTGAGCCTCAGCCAAATGTTGATACGGGAGACGCACAGAAGCCGCTGGAGCCCCTAATGAAGACAGATGGGGCCAGTTGGCCGCCGCCTCCCCCTCCACAGATCTCCTTGTTTTTTACAAGGAGAGGAAGGTCCCTGCCAGATTTTCCTCCGGCCATCCAGAGGCCTTGGCAGAAGGAGGGGACCGGGATGGGTGGCTGTCACGGAGAACAGTCTCTTGAAAGGCACTTTGGTCTCCCCTCCAGATATTTGGAAGAGCTCAGTGGGTGCGCCCCTCCACCCCTGTTGAAAAGCAGCAGCAGCCGCCACCGCCGCTGCAGGACTGAACGGCCACCTTTTTCCTCCTCCTGGTGCTGCTGCTGAGGGTTGGATCAGCTACCAGGAAGGTAGCTGGGCACTGCTCAGAACGGATCCTCCGAGATTGGTGGCTAGCCTGCTCTTCCTCGAATCCATCTTGTTTAAATTGGCTTCTAAAAGCCAACTCAGCTGATGGCTGTACATTTCATAAGACACATTTCCTTTATCAATCCAGATTGTCCCATTTCTCAGGTTCATTAGATGACCTCGCTAAGTCTTAGAGTTTTAGGAGAGGAAGACGTTCCCCCGTCCAGTTCTTCTGCCTTGTACATAATTGCACACAGCAGCATCGCCATCCCTCATTCGCCACAGCTCCAGACTTTGCAGCCTTCCCTCTCCGGCCAAGAAGCCCCCGCGGGGTCAGTGCCGCCTGGCGGAACTAGCCACTGCGAGGAAGCCTGTTCAGTTCAAAAATTAATTTTATTTTCAAACATTGGTAACAGCCTTGCACTTCAGTTTTGCCCTGGAATCTGCACATCGAAAATGATGCTTTAGAATCATGCAGACACCTAAAATATAAAAAGACCAGAGATACCCAACTGTTCTATAAAGATATTGATGATGGTTTCAAAGAAGGGAAAGAATTTAGAGCTTGAAAGTTTATACAAGCCGGTGGATTTTATTCTTAAGAAGCTTATCAGTTGAATCAAAATGTGAGAATCAGGGCTTGACTGAGCGCAATCAGACTTCTTGCAACAGGACAATAAGATTCACTGCAGGAGCAAAAGAATATTTCCTTCTGTTTTAAATTGGGAGGCTCACAAGAGTCCAGAAAGTGCCAAGAGTAACTCTTTCTGCCCGCCTTCTCCTATTCCACCACCGCAGAGGGGAGCAGAGCTCAGCAGCAGCTCCAGCGCCAACCCCGGGCACAAGTCCCAGCCGACCATCTGAGGACCTTCTTCGGACTCCGCTGCCGTAACCAGCAGCCAGAACTGAACGCCCGCGGATGCCAGGGGCCGCCCCACCAGTTCCCGGGCACCACGTCCTCAGACGCCTGCAGCTGATGAGAAGGGCATTCGGCAGTGCTTTTTTGCTCAAGCACAGGCCAAGCTTACAGGGTGCCCAGGGTAGGAAAATGGCGTGTGCCCAAACACAGTGAGTTGCAAGCACACTAGCGCACACCTCTCCTAATGGAAACAGATGATCCTGGCGGGGCCCACCCAGGGGCCGTTAACACTCCTCTTTGTCACAGCGACGTTGAGCGATAGCCCTGCACGGTCCCTTTTCCAATAAGTTGTCCTGTCAGCACGGAGACGGATGGGCTCATAGGAGGGGACGGAACGTCGACAATTTGTCATTCGTGGTTCCGCTTCACATTTGGTAAGGCAACGCGATCCTAGCCCACCGGGCGGCCCCTGCCACTTGCCAGCCCAGGTCCCCTGGCACAGCAGCCATCCTGCGAGGGGATAGAGAGCAGAGGTGATTTACGGCCGGCTCCCCCTAATTGCATTCCAGCCAGCAGGAAAATGGATGGACCCATCCTTCTGATGGATGGCCCTCCCGGGCCTTCATTCGGTTAGGTGGCCTAATACGCGCGCTGCTGGGAAGGGAGAAGGCGGAGAGGTGCTGCCAGGAGAGAGCCTGTCTAGACTGGTGGAAAAGACCGGGAGGGCTCCAGGACGCGGCGGCTGCCCCAGAAGGCAGCAGGGCAGGCGGGCGGAGGAACGAGACGGGGTTTGCCAGGAAAAGAGCTCTGGAGCTGCCAGTCCAGGGTCCCCTGAGCCCAGCCCAGACGCTTTGGAGGAGTCCGCCAGCCACAAACACACCTCGCCTCTGATCTGTAGCAGGAATACAAGGAAACACCTTCCGTTCAGGCAGGCAGCGTGCTCCCTTAGCCCAGAACCCCCCGTTCTGAATGGCCAAGGCCCCCTGGGACCTGGGCATGGTCAGGTACGCGCCACCGTGGGCTACTCCAGCTGTTGGGAAGAAGCTAATGGCTGGAGTTACAATCCCAGAGCAGCATAGACGCTCCCCCAGCCTCCATTCGGCCACAGATACGGCAAACTGCTGAACTGGGCCAACACAAAGAACGGCACGCCCCTGGCCGGTGAAGAAGTCTCCTGTGCTGAGTGCAGAAAGGGCAGAAAAGTCTTGCCAACCAAGCAAGAAGCCCTCGGGGGACGCAGCAAAGACATGGTTGAGAAATCGCCCAGGAGTCCGCGAGGCCGGCAGCGAGAGGCCCAGCCGAGAGCAGAAGGCAGGCCCGAGACTTTCACCCTCGGGCCCTGGAGGGGCGTGCTCAGGCAGCCGGGCACAGAACCCTCAAGGCGAAGACCCTGTTCCCAGCACTGGGCCTCCTCAGAGGCTGTGAGCCTC
The DNA here is from genome assembly GCF_059951505.1 of Python bivittatus. Classification (NCBI taxonomy): domain Eukaryota; kingdom Metazoa; phylum Chordata; class Lepidosauria; order Squamata; family Pythonidae; genus Python; species Python bivittatus. Next base: position 1,218,155 of record NW_028277106.1, read on the forward strand.
CGCCCTCCATCAGCCCAGCACCACACACTTACGTGCCTCCCAGCATTATCATGGCAGCCGTGCTGTCGTTTCCAATGGGCTTAACGGTGGTTCAGAAGCGTCTGGGTCAAGATGGGGAGTGCACGGCTGCCTGCCCAGTTGGCGCGGCCCAGGCTTTGGGTTCTCCAGGCGCATCCTCACCTTCCTAAGGTCAGCCGCGACCACTTGATCCGACAGCGCTTTGGCAGCCCCACTGAATCTACTTTCCATTGAGCGATAAGCCCACTTGATAAATCGTTTCACCTACACGTTCAGGATGCCAAGTCCAGGAGTAAGACCCCTCCCTGCACATCTGGCCCTTCCCAAGGGGGACCAATCCCATCCCAAATCCAGTATTTATTCACAGGCAAACCTTTCCTTTGGCGTTTTCTTAGAAGCTTCTGAACTGCTCCAGACGGCTGCTGAAGCAACGGGCTTCAAAACAGCCCGGAAGAGGATTATTAAGGAGACTATTAAGGTGGGAGCTGTTCCCATTTCACGAAGATCAGGTCCACCATCTGTGGCAGGTGGACCAAATAGAAGCCGTCCGTATGAAGGTAATAGAGGACCATCCCGGGTGGGCTAACTGGTTGCTGCCAGCTGGCGGTTGTCCTGATGTTTCCAGCCGAGATCCAGGAGCCTTGATTTTTTAATTACTTTTTAAATAATGGGGATCCTCCTGGGAATCCACAACTGCTCACCGCCCTCAGGGAAGCTGCTTGCCAGGTTACGAGCAAAGGCCAGGTGGAGGCAGAGGGAGGAGAGCAGACCCCGGCCCTGGCTCACTCGCGGGGAGGTGCGGAGGCAACCGGTCAGCTCCTGCCCAGGGAGCAGGTCTTCCGTCACCGAGCTGCCCAGGGTCCCCTCAGGATTCCCCTCCGAGGCGCTCCGTCTCGGCAAAGCAGTGGGGCTTTTCGTTTGGGAGGCTCTGTCCTCCCCCGCCCAGCCAGCTCTGGGATGCCTAACTGAGCACACGGAGAACAGGCGGCGTATAAACCTAAAGCATAATTCGTCAACTCAAACTCAAGCGTCACGCTAGACGCCGCTGCTACTTTGTGCCAATTGAGGAACAAACTATAATTTGGTGATCGTTATGGGAATTTTATACTGGGGTGTCCATGTGCTGTTTGGCGACTTCTGTCAACCGGACCCTGAAAGCAGAACACGAGTGTCTGAGTAGCAAGCACGAGGTGGAAAGCCGTCCCGGGCCAAGCGTTCGGCCTCAAGGTGAAGGGGGGCTCAGCTCGGCTCTCCCAGCCTTGCAGGTTGCTTCCACGACAGCAAAAAAACCCAAAAGGCAGCTACCCCTTTTTGCGAAACCCTTAGGAACGTGATGCAAAACCCTCGTGATCGATGCTTTCAGGGTGGACTAAATCTTAAGGGCAGCTAGGCGAGGGAGATCTGGAGTTGGCCACTGGGGGGGCTCCTCGGATTCTTTCCTATCTCTGCACTGCTGGTGGATAATGTTTAGTAACCCCCGTGGGTTGCCCCCAATTCTCAAAAAATATTTTGAGGGATTTGCTGCTTTCTAGAGAATGCAAGTATCAACGGATAAGCAATCCCAACGGGTACATTCATACAGCTTTAATAAAAGTTACAACAGGAGAATATATGTACAGTTCAAATCCACATGCTATTATCTAATGCAGTTTAATCGGTAAACCCACGCAGTCCCATTTTATCTTCTGAATCCAATAGCTGTATTGCCTGCCCGAGAGAGATGCCTTATGTGAACTCCATGTTTTCCCTTTGTGCAAAAAAGCTCTATTCTCCACATTAGTTTTAGAAATACTCCATCCAAAATAGCTACCCAGAAAAGCATACATGTATACTTAGGTATACACAGACATACGTGTGTGCATGTGTGTGTATAAGCAATTCATTAAAAAAGGACCCGCTGAGAAGCTTGTATGTCGTATGTCGTTGTGGCTGAGCCACGGGGACAAGAACCATTTTTTAATGCACTCCCGGTTTGTGGCCACCATTCAGAAGATGACTTCAGCAAAGGGGCCGAAATTTGACCACAGGGCGTCCAGAAATGTGGAGCTGAGAAAACTACCCCTCAGAAGGGAGAAGTAAGATGGAAAGATGGGTGCAACGGTGGCAAAATGCCATGAATGCTGCCTGTGCAAGAAGGCAAAGCGTTTGCCAACTCCTGGGGGGCTGCCAGGCCCCCCTTCTCTCACGCTGGGGCACCACGCCTCCGCCACAAAACGGACCGGCAGCCTCGCTCGCCCCTGCCCGTTGTCATCACGTTAAAAAACGAGGCCGGAACAAGCGGCCTTGCGTTTGGAAACCAACGTTTCCTACCAAAGGGAGTTTTGAGAACGCAAACAAGAAGACGTTGGTAATACAGTGGAGGCATCTTCCCTTTAGATGAGGGGCCACATTTCAGCAAAGTGCAAACTAGCAAAATCTTGGCTCTGATCTCCAATCAGAGTCCCCTTAACAAAAGGGTTGGTGATCCACTGGCACACATCTCTGTAGAGAAGAGGAGGACAGATTCCCTTCCAGAGAACAAACCTTCCTCAAGGGGTGGTCCAAGGAGATCTGGTGGTCTTCTCCTCCCCGATGGGCACCGTATCTAGTTAAGAAGAGGGAGGTGCAGCACTTCCCCATCTGATCGTGCGCTGCTGGCCTGGCCGGGAGTTTACTCCAAATCCTTAAAAACTGCAGACGGTGGCAGGGCCCAGCCCCGATCAATGCCCCCCCCCCACCCCTGATTCTGCTCAGATCGCTAAGATGGCCAGGCTCCTCCACACTATTTTCCCCACTAAAAATGACAGAGTGAGAGGGACAGACGCGCACGCCTTCCATATCGGTGAGAGGGTTTTTTAACCTGTTCCTTCATGCAAAACTTGAATGAGAGCATGTTCAGTGCACAAACTCTCCATGGAAATGACTCGCATTCTTTTGAAGGTCTATAGGATGACCTTGCTTGAAGCCAGATGTTACCCAGGAACAGAGCACCTCAGTCCCATTTCCACCAGCATAATTTGCAGAGTTGTTTGGAGTCGGCCCTCTCAGAACCAGCCTGACCAGCTCACAACCGTCGCTCTCACAGGTGCCAGAGCAGGGAGAGGAGAGGCCGGGGACCCGTCCGCTGGCCGCCCGGCTGCTGACAGACCAGGAGGAAACTCAGCAGTGGGTTCCACAGACCTCGCTCTGGGCAAGCAGGCGCCCAGCACCCCTCAGTGGTGAAGCTCTGCCTCATCAGGCCGGGCTGCCCACAAGGCAGCTTGGATGCCGAGGAAAGAAAAAATGTGGCCACGTCCCTCCAGGATTGCACAGAGGAGCTCCAGAAGGAAAACAAGCCTTGGGCGGGTCCAGGTGAACCAGGGGTGGGAAGACTTTTGGTGCCAGTATGAGAGGCGCTGGGTGCTCTGCGTGGTCTGGACATGAAGCCGGACTCTGAGGAACCCCACGGGCCCCTCCGTCTCCTCCCAAGTGCTCCATGGGAGGCTGGTGCTCCCAAGGGGCCAGCCAAGTGGCCGGAGTGAGACAGAAGGAGTGACTCTGATCCCCCAGGGTCAGGGCGAAAGCTTCTCTCAGCAAGGTGGCCCTGCCCGTTTCTCAGAGAAAGCCCTTGAGGATGCGGCGTGGGGATGGGAACTGGGAACAGTAAACAAGCTGAGCTCCGCAGTGGTGGGAGGAGGACACTTCAGGAGATGGGGAAATCATCCAGCTTAACAGCGGCTGAGTGCTTCATGCGTGCCCTTCCGTCCTCCCTTCTTAGCAGAGATATGAACACTCACCTCAAAATGTGAACCCCGGGATCTGCGCAATGTGCTGGGACCGTCTTCAATCGCCCAGCAGCAAAGACGAGCCAAAAAGGCAAGTTGGTGGAGGATCCTTGTTTGCGAGGGCCCGTTTGGCAGCCCCGCCCTCGCCTACTTGGCCCACGGGCATTTCAACAAGAAACGAGCTGGCGGCACGGCTCCCTCCCCTAAGGCACTGTCCGGCTGGTCGAGATGAGCCGTGCTGCACTTGGTTAGCTGGGCCACCAGATTTCGGAAGACGTTTGTGCGGCCTCTGAGAAGAAGGCCTCCCCTTGGTGCCCTCGCTGCGTGGACAAAGGGGCCGATGGACTCTTCCTTCAGGGCAGCCCCTGCCCCCTGCCCCGCCGAAGCAAAAGGGCGCTGCGTAGGGGCCAACGGGGAGACCTGAGGCGGCCAGCAGATGGACCCCCCTCTCTCCGGCCACACGTCCCAGCGGCCCTGCGGAGCACCTGTGGCATCTCTGGGTGGCCTATCAGCAAGTACTTTGCAGGGGCTGCCCCCTCTTTTGCCTGAGAAGAAGAGGCCACGTACAACTGGGGAGGGCAGCTATGTCGATATCCCCCCCCCCCCCAGTGCAATTATGGCTGTAAATTATTTGCCACACGGAAAGCAGAGTTCTTGGCACAAAAGCAGGCAGAAGAAAGGGAGGCAGCAGCATCTGTGGCCCGGGGGCCAAAAAAGTCAAAACGGCAGCCGCTATTCCCTTTAAAAAAAAGAATGGGGCTTCAACTGCATGGTCTGGCCACCATCTTGACTTTTTTGACCCAGAGGAGAGGCAAACCTCAGCCCAAATAACAAATACCTCCCTCCAACTGTACTATCCTCTTCGTTAAAAGCTCAAGATTCAGATTTTTAAAACAAGGTTTTGTTCTCCATCAAATACATTTTAAAAAGCTCTAATTCCCTTCATCTCCCTGAAAAGAGCTAAGAGAACGTGCTCCCAACACCTACTGGCTACAGAAAAGGGCCAGAGCTGCCCAAACGCTGAGAAATAGACTTTTTAAAAAAACGTATCACCGAGAAATAGGGCTGAAAGCACATATTAAAAAAAAGAGCAGCTTGTATTTAAAATGGGGCCGAAGGGCCAAGGGAGGAAGGCCGCCCTTCCAGGAAAGACGTCGAGACGGGGGCTGAAGCAGGGGGGTCGGGGCACCCCACAGGGGCCACCCTGGTGCTCGGGAACACTGACGCAAATGATTTTTCCCTTTAAAAATTCTGCATTTTGAGTAAAAGCAAGGAGGACATCCGGAGATGCAACGCGAAGGGAGTCTCCCACCGCGCCTCTGGGGTTCCTTGGAGTGCCAGGATTCGGAGGGGAACGGGGTCCTGAAGCGCTCCCAGCCTTCCCTTCAGCGCTCCCGGGGCGGACCAGAGAGCCGAGCCCCGCCCCGGCCAGGCCCCCTTCAGCAAAGGGCAGCAGTGGCCCACGTTGCCGCACGCGGAGGCGCTGCCGCGAGGACGAGCCGCACAGGCCAAGAGGCGGGTGGGGCTGGGTGGGGGCTCTTCCCCCGAGAAACCCACCGAGCGCTCAGGGCTGGCCCAGCTCCCCAGAGAAGCCTCTCCGGGCCCACCGATGCAGCAAGGTGGCCCTCAGGACATCCCTGCCCAAGAACCCGCCGAGAAGCCAAAGGCCAGGCGGCAGGCCGGCCCTGTGACCACACGGAGGATGGCAGGATTCGCAATTCTGAAACGCAAAGCAAGCCCCCCAGCAAAAAAACCCAGCTGTGTGAATGCCCCCCCCTTCAGCAGACATCAGAGGGGAATAAACGCTTCATTATCAAGGTGCATCTGGAAGCCTGGAAGCCGCAGGTGCTGACTGGTCCCCTGGCCCCAGCCTTCCAGGAAGGCTCTCCGGGGCTCTGAGCTTTCAGATCCAAGTGCAGTCTTTCCCAAGCGAGCCAGCTCCCCCACAGAGGGGGCCATTGCTGAAGACCCCACGGCTCCATCCTGCGACCCTCCAGCAGCCACGCCTGTCCCCGGAGCCGCTCTGCCCCTCCCACTGCACCGCCGGGCGCAGGCACCGCCCTGCCAGCCCCCACCCCCCCAAGGCCACCGTGCAGCTGGTCATCCCTCAGGAGTGGTGGCTGCTGCTGATCAAGGTCCGCAGCTGCTTGGCCACGGTCTCGATCAGCTTCTGCTTGTCCCGCTCATTCTTCCGGAACTGCGCGAAGACGTTGTTCTTGCGGCTCGTGTCCTTCATCCTGTGGGCAGGCAGGGAAAGCGTCAGACAGAACAGCCCCCACCCAGGCGGTGCAGCAGAGGCTCTGAGCCATGGACACTTCCTTTGTGGGAGGCCAGGCCAAGGGGGCTGGGAGTCTCCCCGCCAGATATTCACACCCCCCCACCCCTGCTTCCCACAGTAGGCAAGGAACCGCCTGAGAGAGACCCTTTTCCCCCAGAGGCTGATTGTGCAAATGACAACTGGGTCATCACCAACACGTATGATGCTTGGAAAGTCTATCAGGGAGGAAGTCAAGGGGGGAGATTTGGAGAGCTTCAGTGGCAGGCTCACCAGTGCAAGGGCAGAAGCAACACCTACATGTAGATGGTGCCCAAGGGTGGCAGTGTCCTTTCCAGCGTGCTATGGGCACACGCCACATGCTTACTCCATGCCCAGGACATTGGCGGGCTCAAGGCCACGCCAGCAGAAGGCAGAATGGAGGCCCACAGTGCCCAGAGGCCACTGTAGCCCCCAGGGGAAGCCAGGAGTTTGCTCTGGAGATAAAGAAGCGAACGGCACAGACTGGGCTGGGCCTCCTTCTCGCCTCTGGGATGGCAGGCGGAGGGCACAGCAGAAGGAAAGCAGCAGCTTTGGAAGCTTCTCTGGAGCCCCGGCCTGGCCAGCGAGCGGCAGAAGAGCTTGAGATGAACCGAGGGACTGGCAGACAGTCTTTTGCGACCTGGTCCAGTCAGAGAGCCCAGGAAAGGCACCAAGGTTGGGCGGGCCGCTGTCTCCGGGAGCCCTCCTGTCTGGCCTCTCCCAGGGTGGTGCTCCCTGATTCATGGCCATGACACCCATCTTTAGAGCAGAAAGTAGGGAAAGGCAATTGCCTTCAGCCTCTGGACTGAATACCACTAGCTGGGGCATCGAAAATCAACGGTAAGGTTCGTGGGGCTGACTGAGATCAACACCCTGCTGGGTCCATGAGGGTTTTCACGCCACAAATAACAGGACAGGTAGGAAGAAACGGTCCGAATGCTCAGCCCAAACTGGCCCAGGTTTGTGCAAGTCCATCTGTCAACAGTGACAGCCGGCCCAGAAGCAGCCCTTAGCAGCATTGGTGGATCAAGTTCCAGGAGAGGAGGACTCGGCACCAGAGCACCCCACTTGCACGTACAGTCCAAGGATGCATTGCAAAGCCACCCCAGGGGGCCAGACATACTTACTCTCGTGAGATCCTGCGAGGAGGAGGGAGGGACGGAGGAGGGAGGAGAGATAAACCAAGAGGAAAAGTTTAGCAGCGGCACGCACAGCTCCGGCGTCCTACTTCCTGGCTCACTCGTCCTACTCCCGCCGAGAGACCATGCAAGCCCTCCGGCGTGGAGAGGGGACAAGGGGAAGGGCAGCGGGGGCCGAAGGGCAGCAGCCTGGCCAGGCCTTTGCAGGCCCTCCTGAGGACCGCAGGGAACGGGGAGCGTGGCTCAGGAAAGGGTGAAGCCATTTGGCTAGAGGACCTGTTGTGGCCGCAGGCTGTTGTCCTCTGCCTCACAGTCCTGTGCCCAGTCCCCGAACAACCCCAGCGGCCACCTAGCGCAGCAGCCAAGCCAAGGTGACGCATGCAAGCACTGGCGAGTGACACCTCCTTTGCCGGGTCAACCCTTCTTTCCCCAGCTCTGCTCCTGCGGGATAACTATCAGACAAGCTCTTGTCGGGCCCAAGATGCTGCTTCCACCTTCCCCCAGTAACCACACAGGTAGGACCAGCAGAGCTCCAAAGGCCTCCACTCTACTCCACTTGCACGTGGTGGCCCTGAGAGGTAGAGCCTCCACGTTGCCCTCACCCCAAGAATCCTCTCCTCCTTCATCCTCCAAGAAGATGGGCATTCCTTCTGAAGCTTTCTGTGTGAGTGGTCTTCCCCACCACTCCATGAAGTAATTATGGGTTGACCGAATACAGTCCTGCCTATGTTTTCTCCTTCCCACGTCACCATTTCCCAAGGTCTAAGCCATCTGCTGAGCAGCGCGACCCAGATGGCCTTGAAAGAGTATCTGTGGGATCTGAATAAGCTGGCCTCCTGAGGTGAGGATCCTGGCAATGGGATAGGGCGGGGGCACAAGCCACCGTGGGAGATGCTCGGTACTCTGGGGCAAGTCCTTCCTCGGCGTGGCCCTGATACACAAAGGCCTCAAGACCTCGGGCCAAGGAGGCGTGGAAAGGAAGGCTATGCGACCCAAGGAGAACGTGGGGGAGGCCCATGGCCCTGGGGATCGCCTATTGCGCAAAAGCTCCTGCTAGCAGCAGCCACCCGCTCAGCTGCACACACATCCCCAGCGTCTTACTCACATCGGCCAGCCAACGCGCATTAGACTCTTGAAGCGACAGCCGCACCCGCGCCACACGCAGCATCCCATAAGCAGCAGCTCTCTTGCGCATGGCAGGCCCGTCAAGGGGCAAGCTGGCCCTCCCCCCCGGCAGCCCGGGAAGGGAAGAGCAGCAGGAGGTGAGGCTGTCAGGCAAACCCCAGGGGAAGAGCTCAGGCAGGACACTAACTTTTCCAGCAAGGCCAGCGCGGTCGTCGGATTCACGCGAAGGTACTTGCAGGTCGGCTGTCCGTAGTCCGCCAGGTACGTCGACCAGTCCCACTGGAGGAACAAATCTAGCAGCTGAAAGAAAAGATTGGGACTGAGAAGACCATGGAAGATTCGCATGTGGAGATGCCGGACTGCTCTCCGACCCAGGTTCAAAAGCGGCCTCTGCCTTTGCGAGTCACCTGTCGACAACCTGTCGCACCAGGTCCTCTGGTGTCGTACCAGAACACTTAAGGCTAAAGGTATCCCTCTCGGCATTCAACCCCAGGCACCACCTCAATTCTAACGACTGGTTTTGTTGTACAGCAGCCACCAGAGCAAAATGGGCGGACTGCCCACCCCGGTCAAGGCTCCCAGAGGCCTGATGTTGGATCCCCTCTCTCTAGGGCTGAACAGACCACCACCATTTCTTGCTGGGGAGTTCCTCCAGAGGCTCTTGAAATGGGTGGGTCGGGTAGGGGACATTTGGGAGTTCAGGGTTTTTTTGTCAGAGCTTGCAAAATTTGTAAGTTTCTTCATAAATCCAGCTGAAAAGTGGAAACTGGCAAACCAAGACCAACCACTTTCTGGCTAATGAAGGATGAGAGCCCAGGAAAAGCTGGGGGCAGCCTGGAAGCAGCCAGGGATCTGAGCAAGCCCCCCTCCCTCCGTGGCGCTCAGAAAGAGCTGAGCCTGCAGGAATGAGGGGAGGTGGGATTTAGCCTCCGTGATCCTCTGGCCACTAGCGGGAGGGAGGGCTCTGCAAGAGACAAGGCGTTTGCTCCTCAGCCCTCAGGGTAAGGGGTCCGGACCCAGAGCCCGGTGGCCGAGTTCACCCCAGGAGGGCGGAGGAGCGAGGGCAGCCAGCCTCCGTATCCCCAGGCAGCCGCCTCCTGGCGCAGCCCGTCCTCCTCCGGAGCAGGGTCCGGGCTCCTTCAGCGAAGACCAGCAGAGTTGGGAGGACAGACGTGATGGATGGCCCGCAGGCCTGCCATCCCGTGGCCCCATCAATCTTGTGGACACGCGGCTGGGCTGGGGGGACTCGGCAGGCTCTCCTCCCTCGTGCGGCCGTATTTTTCCTGCATGCGGAGAGCGGTTGCAAAGCAGCCCAAGGGTGGGAGGCTGTTCTCTGGAACTCTGACAGTGCAGGACAATTTACACAGCCCGTAAATGGGATTTTCTTAGTTTTCCACTTTAAACTTTTCACCTCCTAAATCGGGGAAGGGAAGAGTCTTTCATGAGGACATCCCTAACGTGTGACTCTTCCACAAATTCTGCCACTATCTTCTGGGGTAGACTCCAAAACAAAAACATGCAAATGCCATTAATTCCTCCAATTAAAGAGCTGGCTGTGCGGGTCCATACATCAAACCTGACAGCGCACACACAGACGCGCACCAGTGTGGGGAAAGAGCCCTCGTCAGCAGGCTCAGCTGGGAAGGGCAGCCTCATGTGCAGCGACCGGCCGGGCCGCGAGGTGGGCAGGAAGAATGGCAGCTCTTGCCCTGGGGCACTTCAGGGAGACACGGGGAAGGGGGGCCAGGGAGCCAGCTTGCTTCTTAAGAAAGTGGGGGGCTTGAGATGGGGAGGGAGAAGTTGTGGGCAGCCGATTTCTCTCCACCTTCCAATCACCCTTCTGAAATTTGTCCCAGTCTAGCAGGGAGGAGGAGCACAAGCCATCAGGCCCCGCCCGTGGCTGGCCCACACGCCACCTCTCCCAGGGGGCCAGGCTACCCATGGCCTTCCTCAGCCCCCACAGCAAGCACCGCTGCCAGCTGTTGCTTGTCTGCAACGTGTACAGGATTTGGGAAAGAGGCCTGGAAAACACCTCATACGGGCGGCAGGGTGGGCGGGCCGATCCTCCGAAGGAGCTCAGACCTGGAGAAATAGGGCCGTCTCCTCTCTTTATGGGGCCGTAAAGAGCAAGATGTGGCTGTGAGTCACGCCTCAGAGGAGGGCCTTTACTTTGCCCATAACACCTTCTGTAGTTTCTGCAACAGCGGCAGCTAAAGGCTCTTTGGGAAGCCAGAGCTCCCAGGCTTGAGAGGTGGCCACATTCCAAGCGTCTCCAGCAAGAACGGTGCGGAAATGCAACACTCCCATCAACGCGAAGGCAGCCAAGTGGCACGCAACGCCTCTAGCTCTCCGCCAGCTCTCAGGACTTAATGGAGAGAAGACCCAGGGCTGAGCCCCTCTTGGCCTGCGCGTGGGCCCCAGAGGGAAACACAGCCGTTGTCCCCCCGCCCCCCACCATGAGCCAGAGTCCCCGCCTTCCCATTCAGTTCTGTCCGTGGTTATTTCCCATTTTCATGCCCGGCCCGGATGAATGCAGCGAACGAAGTTTGGGTCGAGTCCTGGCCCCCGAGCAAGCACCACCGGAGGCAAACTGGTCCTGTTACAGGGCGGTCAGGGTTGAAATGTGGAGTTCCTGGTTGTCTGCTTGCATCGAGAGCACCCGAACCCCACGGCCCTGTTGTATCCGAGGTGATGGAAAGGCCCCAGAGGAAGTGTTGGGCGGCTTCCTAAGCTTCTGAAAGAAAGCCCGCCGACGGAGACTACAAGGCTTACGCAAACAAGGTGATTCACCCTCGGCTAGTCATTTCTTGGTGAGGTTCTTCCTTGTCACCAAACAAGGTCCTTCCTCTTCAGTCACACACCTGCAACAAGTTCCCCAGGAGTGGAACAGGAGATCAAGCGTAGGCAAACAATTCAACGCTCAAGGTCAAGCCGCACCATCAGCAATCCTCTAAATGGCATTCAACAAGCAAGCCACAGATGTATCCGAACTGGAGCCTCACACCAGGGGATGAGGCCGGTGCACCCCACACACGCTGGCACTGCGAGCCAAATCCGCCACCCCTACGCAAGCACACCCAAACACAGTCTGCCTCTTGCTTTGGAAGAAACGCTTCCATTAACATCAATAAGGGATGTCGTCCCCCAAAACAAATGGCAGCCATCGCATCCGAAGTAGGGAAGGGCACGTGAAGAGAGCCTGCTACATGCCGCTAGGTCTCTGCGCCATCTTCTCAGGTCACCAGGCGCTCTGAGCTCGTGCCTGTAAAGAGATCCACTTGCTCAACTGACTGCTAAAGCGCGGAGGAAGAGAGAAGTGGAAGCGGTGCCCATTTCTGTGGATGAACCCTGCCACGTTCTCTCAGAAGTAGCCCCTTCCCCAGCTGTTCTCCAGTTCACAACTTCATCTCTGAAAAAGGCTATGGGAGGCCCTTCAGTGCTGCAGCCACGACGTTCCCGGACTGCCCTGGGTCCCTATTTCTAGGCAAGGGGTGCTGGTGCTTCCAGAATTACTCTTTTCTTTCTGCAGATTGAGATTATAAAAAAACAAAAAAACCCACAGTACTTGTTCTGCCTGCCAAGGGTAGCCAGTAATTCAAGCCTTGTTCCCCTGTAGGCAATAGAAATTTTAAAGGAAATTCAGATTACAAAAGCAATTAGCAGAAAGGAAAAAAAGCCACCTATTAAGAAAGGAAAGTGGAAGGAGGAAGCTGCTCAGTACAACGGCTGCAACTGCTTTCTAAGGCAAGCCATCGCCATCACGCCATCCTCTGTCTCGCACTGCAACTCATCCACATTGCCAGGCCTTGGCACACGAACACAAAGGGGGATGAAGCACAGTCGCCCTGTACACACCCTCAGACAGGAGGGAGATAACCTTGAGTGGCTTCATAAACATGGATCTTTACCAGCAGAACTCAACTGCAGCTAACTAGGGCCCTGACTACAGAAGAAATGCAAGTTGAGAACAAGAAGAGAAATACACGTGACATTTCCTGAAAGCTAGTGAAATTCCCTTGGAAGCGCTGCTCAGGAAAGGGTTCGGCACTGGCTGGGCCAAAGATGACTCTCTAACCTGAGAAAGGACAGTCCAAGTCACCGATCGCTTCTTTGAAGTGCATGTCTAAACCCTGTAATGTGTGGATGAAAGAGACCAATGAAAAAGCGTGTTGTGTATTTGAGTCCTAACCCTAACCCTAACCTTGTTTCTGCCAAGTGAGTAGAAAAAATACCCGGAAGAGTCTGGAAGCCCCTTTTTCGACCAGCACATTTTGTTGAAAGGCAGAAGCTCTCTTCGCTCTCAGCACCTGATGAAGTGAGCCGCGGCTCAGTAAAGCTTGTGCCTTTGCATAAAACGTCTGAGTTGTAGAGGGCTACCAGACTCCTTCTGATATTTGGCCATGACTTTTCCTACAACGTCTACGAATCAAAGGGCTGGAACTTTCCCTGCGGCAGAAGAAGGCCCTGATTTGGGGCACCACAGACCCCACCCCACCCCACCTGCTCCAGAGGGATGCTCTGGAATTCCTGAAGGCCAGGTAAATTCCCTTTCCCTGAACACCAAGCCAAATTTGAATTGTCCTGGAAGGCAACCAAACATTATTGGGCAACAGACAAGAAAGAAGCACTCTTTGTATGAGCAGTCCAAGATCTGGCTGCCTATCTTCAACTGAACTGCCTTCTTGGGAAGACAGGCGAGCAGCAGAGTGCAGACGCTTCGCAGGGCAAATGACATGTCGGAGGAGAAGCCAAAGGGCAGCTCATGCCCAACAGAAGGGCCATCTATGCAACTATCCGCAAGGAGCTGCCACCGTTTGCCGAGTCGAGAGCTTGCTGTTGCTCATCGGGCAGCTCCGGTGGCCTGTGTTGTACAGAAGCCACTGAGACACGCCCTCAGAGCCACACAGGGCTCTTCTTAGCAGGGGAGGGCGTGGCTTTGGCCAGCAGCCCCAGAGAGTGCTTCACACAGACCTTCGTCAAAGTAGAGCATCTCTTCCAAGCTTTGCGCAGCAATAAAATGTACACATAATCAACCTTCCTCACTGGGCCCCCCAGATACGTTGAATTTCAACTCCAGTAATTCCCAGCCGGAAGGGCTGTAGAGTTTCAAATTCCACCTCCGCTGTGTTCTCAGGGAAACGCCTTGTCCTGAGACTCTCCTCCTCAGTTCAGAAATACACCTAGCATGGATGGGTGGCAATACGTTGCATTAATTACGCTTGTGGAAAACTGAGTTAACATTACCGTTTTTCCTAGGACAAAGCAGAGGAGACCAGGACTCAGTCGGGCCCTTCTGCCAGTTTCCCCTCTGAACACGCCCTACTCCCCAGCGGCTGTTGGTTCCCAGGGAAGGACTTTTGCTGGGGAAAAGCTTTCAGTGGACAACCTCTGAGAACTCATCAGCCTCCCTGCAAGAATGATTCTCATGCTGCCGGAGAGGCCGCTGGTCAAGAGGTTAGAAGTTAGCTGAACTTGGGGATTTAGCAGGAGAGAGAGAGAGACTGGTTAATCTTTGGGAATTAGGAAGGGAGCTGCATCCCCAAGTGCCAGTCAGGCCAAAGGCATCTGCTTATGTCCTCAAGCAATCCACAAAAACCCCTCAGGTCATCGGAATCCAGGCAGGAGAGGCAAAGCTGAACAGCACGAAGCCTTCAGTCTAGCCGCATCCGTATCTCTCCAGACTGGATTATTTTTGGATGTGCTCCTGGGCCTGTTTTTCAGCCTTCTCTCTTTATTAAATTAGTTTTCCAGTGGATGGATTCCAGAAACCTTCACATCTGTACTTGCCACATAGAAGCTCTTCCATTTTTTCCATCTGTAAATGCTCATAATTTATTCCCAGGAATATCATTGTATTTCCAGTAACTCTGAAGTGTCACTGTGACAAGGCAACCTGAATGCTCTTCAGACCATCCTCGCCTGAGCTTTGGTGTCCCAACACCACTCCAGAGGAACGCGTGTGCTTTGCTCTTTCACTGTTTGGGCGTGTGCACACCTCGCCTGCTTCCTGAGGAACACGCTGGGAGAAACATCACGTGTGGAAAGGAGTGGTGACTTTGCCTCCGTGGATCCATCTTGCCAAACTGAAGGGCCCCCAGGTATGCCAAAATCACAGCACCCATCAGCTCCAAGTGTCAGGACCTGCCCTGCCCCACAGCCTCAGGGCCACAGCCCTGACCTGAAGGTCTCCAGGGGTGCTTGTTTGGAAGGAATCAGGCAGCAGATCCAGGCCAAGCCTCCTGCTGGGATTCATCGAAACATAAAAGGCACCTGAGACTGGATCCAGCCAAGGGGCGTTCAGCTGGCACCACCCTGAGCTCCTCGCTGGCTATCTAGACGGCTACAAGAAGGACATGAGGCAACAGGGTCTGCATGTCTTGGGTTGATGGCTGCTTCTCCTCCCAGAACAGTGAGCTGCAAATTCTCCCCTTCAGTTTTATCCCCAACTGTCCCATGAGGAGGGTGGGGCTAAGGGACAAGGGCTGGCTCCATCACCCAGGGAGCTCCTGTGGGTTTTAACCTGGCTCTCCCTGGTCCCCATCCAATCCCCCATTCTTGACACCACCCAACCTCTGACACCACCCAGGGCAGCAACTGCCGCCACGCGTCTCGCAGGGCAGCCACATAGGGAAGCGGCCTGGCTTGGAACGGGTCTCTCCTTCTTGGGCAGCCCCAGCACGGGGGCGGGGGGGGGGCGGGGGGAGCCCCCCACTGGCCTCCACAACCCCCCCAACTCCAGAGAAAATTGGTGAGAAGAGGAAATGTTTGCAGCAAATCCCCAGTACAGTCCGAGAAAGGGTAGCAACCTGCCAAGGGGGCCTTCTCCTCTTTCACCTTCTCGCCTCCAGGAGTAAAGGAGTCTTTCTAACCTGCCCCCAGTCTTTGCAGCTCCAAATAGGCAGGCAGCCAAACCCCAGAGGGGGGCCGCTCGGCTGCTCCCTCCCTCCCCTCCCTCCCTCCAGGAGGCAGCCCGTGCCCACGGAGAAGGGCGACCCTCACCCTTGACCCTTGGCTGGATCTCTCTCTCTCTCTGAGAATCCAGGTGTGCAGGAAGGCCCACCCTCTCCTCCCCCCCAGCAGAGGACAGAGAAGAGACAATGGAAAACATGGAGCAGCCAATTGCCAGCTGCTCAATTTGGAAATCCCCTTCCCTTATCTCTGGTAGCCTTGGCCTACAGGGCTATTCTGCAGGGAGCCCCTGACCAGAAACAGCAAAGAATGTCAGCTGAGAAGCGGGGGGGGGGATCTCTTAACGAGGGACGCACAATTAGAAAGTTTTGAAGTGACCTCCCCAACGACCCAGCAGCGGGGGTTGCTTTCTCTTTTTAGTCAAAAGTTTACTCCATTTTCAACACTAAAGGCTCAGGATATATTTGAAATATGCTGGGATAATCCCAGCTGGAAATCTGCAGGTAAATCTATTCTTTTAATTCATGGGGGAATTACAGCCCATCAACATTCTAGATCAGTTAATTGCTTATCACATTTTCAAACCATTTGAGTTATTGCAAATGGAATTTGGATTTTCTAAAGACACAGAGTACCTTTTGATTCCAGCATTTGGTCCAGATGTCCAGACTCTTGAATTGTAAGAGGGAAGCTCAAGAAAAGGTGATGCTGAATGAATGTGAATTGAATACTGAACTGAGGGACCAGCGCAAAATAAGTGGTTTGGGTTGACAACAAGAACGAATGAGAATAGAAGGACAAAAGGAAGATATGAAGGAAGAAGAAGGGGAGGAGGAAGAAGATCAAGAAAGTCATGGTTGGATGGAGTCAGTGAGATTCTCAAAAGAGAGAGGCGAGAAACGTAAAGAACGAAAGGCACTTTGTGATCGTGTCTGGATGGGATGGATGGATGGAAGGAAGGAAGGAAGGAAGGAAGGAAGGAAGGAAGGAAGGAAGGAAGGAAGGAAGGAAGGAGGGAGGGAAAGGCGTGGGGTGGTAGTGCCAGTGAGCTGGGGCGTGGGCTTGGCCCCAAGCAGGGCTCTGGTTGCATCTGCCTGCCCGCCGGGCTCTGTTCTTGTGCCCTTCGGTGATTGCCACCTGCAAAGCCAAGCTTTCACCCTCCAAGGTCAGATTTGGTGCAAGGAATGGCACTCGCTGCCAGCTAAATAGACCACTATTTTTATTTTATTGGAGCGGCTGTTCTGGGCACCGGGAACACTGTGATGGCAGAAACAGGGAATGACCTATGAGCTTGCAAATACTTTTCTGAAACAGTAAAACACTGCTTTACTACTCTCCCTACTGTTTGCTCAGCTCGCCTCCGGAGGTGCCCTCCCTGCCTCGGCACTAGAACCCTGCAGCTAAGACCCACTGGCCAGCTGACAACCCCAACAAGCCACAACAAACCCTTCCTTCCCTGAGACCTCGATGCCCGAGGAAGGTAGGAGTGCTCCCGGGTTAGTATCACGATAGGAGGACCAGGCCAGGCTTCAAAGTCAGAGCGAACATTGCTCTCCACATCTCAGTTCTTGATTCTCATCGATGGGGAAGATGTAGTTAAGCAAATGGGAGAAGCCAAAATGTGGGAATGCCATGCTGGAAGGGAAGAGAAAGTGGGAGTCAAGGAGTGTCTTGGGTTAAAACTGGATTTTAATAAACTCAGTCGTCCTCTGTATTCAAAAGGGGGTGAAGGAAGATCTGGGAGCTACATGTTACTCTGTTACTCTGACAGTGATCAAGCCGGGAAGGTTCTAGAGCAGCTCGCCGAACGGGGACCAAGCTGCAAGGAAGGCAACGCTCGGGCAATGAGGCATGCCTGGGCGGCACCGCGGAAGCATCATTTCCAACTCATGGGAGTTTATTTTTATCCTTTATCCTTTATCCTGCCTGGGCCATAGCCCACCTTGAACACTGTACTCCTCTGTCCTTTTAGAAGGATTGTGACCAACGAGAAGAGAAGAGCGAGGAGGAGCCCCAGGGGATTAGAAACTGAGTCCTGGGAAGGCGAAGGGAAGAAGAGGAGAGGATCCATTTTAGTCTTCAGGAGACACAGGAGAAATAGGACCGTCCAGAAAGTCAAGACCGCTGTTCCAAAGTACAGGGCCCAGAATAACGGATTCAAGTTACAGGAAGACAGATTCCAGTCCAATGTTAGGACTCTCTTACCTGACCCCCCAAGTCTTTGTAGCTGAAATGAAAGCGGAGAGGCTGTGTTTGCCCAGGGCCACTCCTTGTTCCTACGCCTTGGCGTGTCCTCCCAACCAGAGAACTCTAGATGAGGGCAGGGCAGGGCAGGGCAGGGCCAGGAACTACTTAGGCCACTCGTTAAGCACTGGGTACATAGAGTGCCCCCCCCAGTCATAATAAAGGGCAGCCCCGGGAAAGCTGTTTGCCACCTTCATCAAACTGAGCTGGCCTCACCTCCAGCAGACAGTGTGCCTGCAAGGGAGCTGGCATGGGCTGCCACTATTCCCGGTTCCCAGTCCAACGGTGCCAAGTCCTTTGTGAATTGCAGGTTCCTTTTGTTTACCGGGGGAGGGCGGGGCGCAGAGGAAGGGGTGACCTCTCGCTCACCCCATCCAGTCTGTGCGAAACTGCGGCTGCCGTCACCTCCGCGTGAACTTTCTGATTATCTCAGGAGGGGTTCACCTTGCCTTGAACTTGCTCGCTGCTCTCCAGCGCAGTCACAAGCGTTTCCAAACACTCCAGCTAAGTGGCCAACGGCCCTGCAAGATGGGGGGGGCTGGGGCTGGGGCTGGGGCTGGGGTCGGAAGGGGAACGCGCTCAGTTCCAGCCTAGATCCCGAAGCACAACTCCGCGACGTCCTCCAGGGAAGGCCATGAGGGAAGCGGGCGGGAGCGCAGCCCTTACGCGAGCAGGAAAACAGCCGGATCCGGCCGGCACGGCGAAGGCAGCCATGCTGGCCTAGGGCCCTGGGCGAGAGCAGAAGGCAAAACTGCAGCGGCTCGAGGCAGAGCGCTCCGTGCGACTGCAGGCACGCAAGAGCGAAGGGAGGGGCACCAGGATCCTGCCAGTCCCTGGGAACCCGCGCACACATTAGAGGAGGGGAAAGCAGGCATTCGCAGCGCCCAAGGGGGCTGCTGAGCAAACCCTTGTCAGACCAGCCTCCTGGCACCAGTCACTCAAGCTGGTCTTTGCAGACAGTAGTTTAAGGGGCACCGCGCAGCTGCACCTCAGAAAGCAGCGAACCGGAGCAGCAGGTGGGCACTTCGGGCTGGCAACGGCTCTTAACCTGCAGCTGCCACCGGCTCCGAGGAACCTCATGGAAGGTGTGCACCAGGGAACGCTAAGGAAAAGACAGCCGTGATCACGCCCAACACATCTGCAGCCTCGCCATGAGCAGCCAGTGCGCCCAGAGGCCGAGGAGGGGTCGGTCCGGGCGCTGGGGCTCCACAGCTCCTTGCCAGACACTGCCCTTGTTCCCAAAGGAGCCAGATTTCGTGGGCCAGAGGAGATCTCTCTTGGGACAGGACACGAGCCTCACGGTTTGGGCACCTTTCAAGACTAACATTCACCGTTTCCAGAAATATTTCTAAAAATGGGAACATTTTGCAGTTTTTTAGCACTCTTACCAACCCTGGACATACTTGCCCTGATGCTCCCATTTCAATAAAAAAAGAGGCTATTAAGGTGAGAAATGGGTAACATTCATTTCAACTGCCACATCTCCATTCTCATTAGAATATTGGAACTTTTTTCCCATTCGATGCAAAGTTAACGCTTGACCATCATGAAAGTCATAAGGGATGTAAGATTTTGAACACAGGACCCAGAAGGCTGCAGGTAGAGAAACACACAAGGGCTTAAATTCAAGATCCGTGGGTCCCAACAACCCACTCCGCCATACAAGTGTTTCTATTAGAGACGGGCCGCAGACGCAGCTTGCCTGTCTTTAAAACACCGCAGACCCCGCTGAAGACCTGCAGCTAACCAGGCCTCCAACCTCACGGACCACGCTCAGCTGCCAGCTGAACGGCCCCGGCCCCGGCCCCAGCACCAGCACCGGCACCGGCACCGGCCGAGCTTCGGCTGGAGCCGCACAAGCAACGGCAAAGTGCCTAATCCAGATCTTGCATCCGTCGGGGCTTGTTGTGGGAATTGCCGGAGAAGAGCATTGCCTTTGGCACCAACAGAAATAACAGGATTTATGGCTGTTTGTTGCAGATTAAGAGTAAATCTGGAACCGAAGCAGGAATCTGAACTGAAGCAGGAGGCTCGGCCTTCTGCTCTGTATCAGCCTGACCCCTGGATGCCCTTCCTGCACTCAGTTTCATACTCTTGGAAGCAGGTTGTGGAGGTCACAAACCAGGTTGACCCGACCAAGGACTAAGCCGGTGCCCTGCGTGGAACCTCCTACCTTGGTGAAGATAGTTTACCAACAACTAGATTTATGTTGTGTGCACAGGCTTATCTGCATGGGATAAAACAGATTTACAACTTCAGTGGTGATTATGAGTCAATCAGCTCTGAAAGGAACTTGAGAATCAGCATGACTCAACTCCAAAATGGCATTCGTGAAAAACGACCCTGCTCTTCCTCCACCTTTGGGCACGTTGCTTACCTTCCCTGCTCCCAAGCAGTCAGCCAGGCGCTTCCAAAAACCGAAGGCTGAGGTTTCACTCCCCTGCAGAGCTACCATTACAGTGAAGAAACAGTAGTGAGATGTGCATTTAGTGGGACACAGGACCGCGATACCATGTATGTTACAAACCAATAAAGCAGATAAAATCTACGTGCAATTTACGAAGTTCCTGGAAAAGCTGAAGCAAGGTGGCTACTGGAGAGATCAAGACTACCCCAGCACTTCTGTTCATGTTGGTCGACCCAGCTTCACAGGCTGAATGGCAGATCAGTTTAATTAAAAGGCTGACGTTTTGTGTCTGTGTATGCCCAGTGCAAGCTCAACCCTGCTATAGATGTGAACAAGAAGATGGCTTTCTTTTGTGTTGATCAACTGGAGCAGCAACAGGGCAAGGGCGGGCAGAAGACCTCTTGGAAACGCTGTCCTACGAAGTTTCCTTATGTACTCCCTGTGCCACTGGAGGGCTATGGCAGAGTTTGTTTTGTGTTTCCTGCAGCTGAGCAGAGGTGTTACAGGAGGCCAACTCAGCTATGTCACACCATTTACTCACAGCCTTGAAACTCTGCCATTGTTTGACATAGGGAGTGGGCTCCCCACCATTTCGAGATGGCGCACACACAGGGAGCCATCCCGTGAGACACACATTTTTTGTTACTGCTGCTCATTTTTTGGTGTAAACCCATGTGGAGGTCATGAACTCTTTAAAACAAACAGAGCTGAGGTCATTGTTAGTGAGAAATAAAACAAAATGTGCTCCCCTGGCCAGGGCAATGGAGGAGAGGAGGAATGGGAGGGGAGCCAAAATGGTGTACAATGAACGCTCATTAATCTTTGAGATGAAGGAACTTGGAAATGGGGCCGGCCACAGCAAACTGTATTGATCTACTTCATCAAACCCCACATTCCACCCAAGCCCCTGAGAAATCAGCACTTCGGACAGTGTTCTGCACTTGGACACAGCTGAGTATCTGAAGTCTGAGAACCAGATGTGAGCCTTCCTCATGAACTAGGGCTCCCCATTCAGAGAAGAGCCAGGGTTAGGCTGCAAGGTCAAAAGGCAACTGGAATCAACTCCTAAGTACATGTATGAAAGTAATCCCTAACTTGAACTTGCCTCCTACTGAAGACAAAGGCTTTTTCTCCTCAGCTGAACCATATCAAAAGTGGAACTGTTTGTTAGAATGTATTCTGAAAATGAGCATCATATTTTGGTCCAGGTTCTTGATATACTTCATCCATGTTAGTTCATCTGATGTAACAACTATAAATCCACTGCTTGCTTTCGTATCAACATGGATATGAAAGCATGTCTACATTCTTAGTTGTCACAATAAAGGCAATGGAGGAATGTCCTTCCAGGCAGGTAAATCCATCAGGGATCCTCAGAATGGAATACCTATTTTAGGGAGCTGTCTAGATTCAATCCTATGACTGTTGCACGTATGATTATTGGAAGTCTGAACTCAAAGTCACAACAGACCTTGTTTTACAGAAAAGATCGAGCCTATATTGGTATCTCCACTGCTTTCTGCATCACTTAGACCCTATCTTGAGTACTATGTTCGTTCTGACCAACACATTTTAGGCAAGATTCAGAGACGCAAGAAAGTCTGTGAGATTGCTCAAGGGACTGGAAACAATTTATTTCTAAGGCGAGACTGAAGGAACTCTGTATGTCTAGCCCTGAAAAAAGATTATTGGGGGGATATGATAGCATCTTCAAATACCTGAAAGGCTATCACATGGAAGAAAGCCAAGACCTGTTCTCTATCAGCCCACAATGCAGGACACAGAATAAGGGACAAGGAGGTATGTTCCAAATGAATCTCAGGAAAAGCACCTAAAGAGTAAGAGCAGTTTAACAGGGGAACCAGGGACCCCCAGAGGTGATGGGCCTCCCTCCACAGGATGTGTTCAAGCAGAGGTTTTAAGGCCTCAAGGGCCCCTTCCAGTTCTCTATAATTCTGGCATTCTCTTCACTGGGGCAAAAGCAAAATCTAGAGGCAGTTGTGTAGGTATTAGAACTCTAACCGTAAGATTTCTGATGTATAGGTCCAGCTTTTGCCCCATTAGGATAAAACCTAAGAGAACAACATAATGGGGAGAAGTCTCTTTGCTGGGAATTGAATATAAAAATATCAAGGGCAAGCTCTTAGAGCCTCTCAAAGTATTGTGTAGAAGCAAGGCTTGCTTTTTGACCATAAACTACAGCTATTTGAAGGCTATTTGAATAAAGCCAACCATTTGGAATTGTTCAGACTAAGCTAACGAAAGAGGAGCAGGAGACGAACTGGGACACTTGGACACAACCAAAAACGTTTGCTTGGCCAAAATCCCGCTGTAGTCTCAGCGATGGGCAACCCATTTCCCTTTATGGAATCACGTGCCTCCATCCCCAGAGGCACTCACGTCCCCGTTACGGCTCAAGCTGCCAACAGCACTACCGTCTCCACTCAGCAGGACCGCTCTCACCCCTTTGTGAACCTGCTTAGGGTTTGGCTGGAGAAATTATCAGTCCGAATTGGGAGATGGATTTCCCTGCTGTGCAACAGAGGATGATTTGGCAGTGTGAGTGCATTAGGCTTCCACAGAATTGGATGGGCTTCGATCATCATCAAGGAGTGAGCGACTGCTCTGCAGGAACCAGAAGCCAGTCGTACAAACATCTGATGGAGACTGGACCATTCGACTTGCATGCCAGCTTTTGACTCCATAGCAATTCAAATCCTAAGAATGTAAGAACAGCTTTGAGGCTGTATCAGCCCAAAGATCTACCTAGTCCAGAATTATATTCCTATAACGGTCAACAAAGACTTCCAGGAAGTCCCCAGGAAGACACGAGAACTTCCCACATGGGTGTCCTGGCATAAGGCCTCTACAGTTGCAATAAGACTTAGCCACCATGAATAATAACCCACTGCTAGCTTATTTCCCACTAAACTTACATAATTCCCTTTGCCAACACTTAATTGACCCATAAAATGAAGCCTCACCTCTTATCCCAGGGCTGTTAAACTTGGGTTAGGAGTCTTAGCAAAATCTTTCAGAAGTCCAAAAGTAAGATATGTCTTCTGGATCCCTATTATCCCTTTAGCCTTTTTTACAACTAAGCAAAGTTTCCAGGCAGATGTCCAATGAGAAAACGTCTTTTCTAATCTATATTAAACATGTAGAGCAGAAGATCCAGAAAGGGACTACTTGAGCCAGTTTCATTTCCCGCCAGTTTCTGCACAGGACTCCAAGAGCTTCAGGCTGCAGTATGGGAGAGCCTATGTCTACAGCATTCCTCCCATCGAGTCCCACCACAGAAGGAATAAGGTCAATCTTGCACCACTTCCTTGCGACCAACCCAGTTGGTGCTGGTTTAGTTTTGTTTTGCCCCCTCAAGTCATTCTTGACTCCTGGAGACTGCTTGCCTGGACCAGTCCCTGCACCTTTCTTGGCAAGGTTTCGGAAGGGGTTTGCCCCAGCCTCCTCCTTCCTAGGGCTGAGAGAGGGGGTGGCCCAAGGTCACCCAGCCGGCTTTGGGCCCAAGGCAGGTCTCCTGGTTTCTAGCCTGGTGCCTTAACCACTACACCAAACTGACTCTAGGCTGTTAAGTGGCTTCAAAAAAGGGTTGGACCAATTCCTGGAAGTCCTGGGGATCAATGGCCACTGACCTTGATGGCAGTGGGATGGTCTCTGAAGGCCATCTGCTGGGAGACAAGTGGGCTTCATGGTGCAGTTGGTTGGTCGGCACAAGGGGCAGGTTAAAATACATAGAGGAAGTGCACAAGTCTTGGGTATGTGCTGAAAGCTGGATCAGTGGAGATCCTGGCACTCCTGTTGTTCCCCAGAGAGGGTAGTGCAAAGGACTGAGGCTCTCTTTCTGATGTCCTTGGGATTTCCAGCAGCTCTTGCCCAGTCCTTCCTAGTTTCTTTGGACCTGAACAGCTGCCTGGCTTCCTGCTTCAACTTCTGTGTTTGGCCTGTTGTCTCTTCTGGGGATGCAACCCTGACCCTCTCCTTTCCCTTGGTACTCATGCTTACAACTCAGCACCAGGAACACAAGCAAACCATCCCTGTTTGATGACCGTACTGCTTGAGCAGCCTTCTTGTGAGTCACCCATTCTTTCCAAAGTGGTTCTTCCATCATACTACACAATCATAGAGTGCAAGGTTTGGAAGGAACCTTGGAGATCATCAAGTCCAACCTGCTGCCCAGTGCAAGAACCCAGTGAACAGAAGAGTACAGAAGAGGATGGGAGGATCTGCCCAATATGAAAATGATCTACTCAACCAAATAAATGATGGATTGGGTTGGGGCAGCTGCAGGGGGAGATCAGTTCTCTGCATAAGCAGTTACACTTTCCTTTGACTCCACATCTGTCTTCTGAAGAAACCTGAGTCAGAACGCTTTCTTTAAGAATCTTTTTTCAATAAAGAAATGGAAACACATGGAGTGATCTCCCTCTTTGCCAAATACCATGTTAATTCTAAAAAGGCCTTTTTCATTAGATGATCTATACACAAGGACTACAGATTACAAAAGCAGAACATTAAACTGTAAACTGTACAATGATGCCTCGAAGAGAGAAAGAGGGGGAGGGTGATCAGAGAGGCCAATTCTTCCTCCTGCCTCTGCTGAGACCGAGCCTTGACATGCAAGGACCGCCAGAGAAAGCTGCAGGGTTTCATCATGTATAATGTATAAGCCACCAAGTGGGTGAGATCCTTATCGCCTTTAAACTGCAGCTCAGCCCTAACTAATGCTCCCAGAGTTCAGAGCATTTCAGAAGATGGAATTAAGGGGTTTCACTTCCCTTCTTTCCCTCCTTAACTCTCAGTGATATTTTCCATATCCATCTTCCGCAGCTTCAAGCCAGCGCATCCAGGTGAATACGAGAATTGCATTAAACTCCCGCATTTCAAAAGAAAAGATGCGTTATTGCAAAAAGTTAATTCTCCAGCACAGTAACTGATGCTTGGAGGTTTGGCCCCGTCACTGGTCTCTGGCCACAGAGCGGCCCTTGCTTCTCTCTACCCCCGAGAAAAAGAAGTCTGAAACTGAAGGGTAATTCCAAAAAGCCCAGCTGGCCCAGCTTCGCCGCCTCCCCTCCGGTCTTCCAGAACTCCTCCTCGGAGGGGCTTCATTCCTAACTCACAGCCTCAAACTGGCTTCCGCTCAGGGATTCTCTCTGGAAATCCTGGGGATGGGGGGGGGGTCTTTCAGGAGGGAGGTGTTCACGCAGGGAGGGGGAAGACAAGCAGACAAGAAAGCAGACTCAGGAACTGCACCCCCACAACCTCTAGGCTTGCCAAGCCGTGGGACTGTGGGCCAGTCGCTCTCTCTGAGCCCAGCCAACTTCACAGGGTTGTTGTGTGGGGAAAAATGAGAGGGGGACCACTGTGTACGCTGCCTTAAGCTCCCGTTACAAAAAGCAGGATATAAATCAAATACATAAATGCTATGTTGAACCACAGACGAACTTGGCCTGGAGTTGGGGTGACAGTCTAGGCCCAGGCTAACATTCGTGAGTGGTGCAAATGGAGGGGTGGGTCTTCTCCTGCGACCGCAGCCGGGCGCGAGAATCCCAGGCGTGCTTCCCGCACGCAGCAATAAGGGCCCCCCTTGCTCCAGAGGGCCCCAGGCTGCAACCTCAGTCAGCTGCGTCAAGGGGCCAGCGGAAGGCTTCATTTTTCAAAACCGCTCTGGGACCAGCTGAAATGCGGAGGACTGGCGGGGGGAGGCTGCCGGCCCCGGCCCCGGCTCAGCGCAGGAGCCCCCTGGACAGAGCGCCACCCAGGACCTCTCTGCAGGAGAGTCCCCGCCTTTTCGGCTCGCTGGTTGGCTGCCCGGCGCTCTCGCCCCCGGGAAGTCCTTCCTGGCCTTCCACGCCAGGCGCCCTGGCACGAGAGAGGGCAGGTCTCGGCCTCCCTGCTACTGGAAGAGCGCGGTGAGGCCCCCTCAGCCATCTCTCCTCAAAGCTACAGACAGCCAGCTCCTTGAACCCGCCTTCACGCATCCTCCTCGCCCTTCTCTGAGCCTGCCTCAGCAAGATGCCCACACTCAAGGGCGCTGCCCAGCAGGGACTGCCAAGGAGCAGCTGCTTCTGAGGGGGCAGCTTCGAACAGCGCTGCCTTTCTGGCAGCCCCACCACAGGGCTAATCCGTATCTGGTCTGAGCGACGGCTAGTCCTTCTTCGTGAGAATTACGACCAAGCCGCTCGCCCCCTTTCCATAGCTGTGCATCTTGTCTCCAAGTGAAACACCCTGGCAATCCTTCCCTTCCAGCTTCAGTCCGCCCTTCCGTGCCCGTTTCTGCATCCGACACAATCCCAGAGCGGGTGGACTGATGCCCGGGGAAGAGGCTGTGCCCTGTGAAGCAGCCAGAGGGAGCGCAGGGCGCCTCCAGGCGGAGGGTGGGGAAAGGGCCCAAGGCACAGGCGCCGCATGGCTCTCCCACATCTGGCTGGGGGCTCTGCCGTCGGTAGCAGCAGCTGCTGCTGCTCCGCACAGCCTCGGCTGGGCTCCCAAATGCCACCAACCCTGTGGACCTCCGGAGCCGTGTTCACAGGGATCCGTTCGTCCCAGGAACTAAAAGTTCCCACGCCCATCTTAGCCATTCTAGACAGCAAGCAGATGTCTCCGTGGCTCCAGACTCTATCACCTGGCCTCCAAGACGCCTTAGTTCTTTCCCTATCGCATTTATTGATCCTATCATACCGATACCCCCGCAGCGCACGGATAACCGAAGCAATTAACCCGGAGGTGAACTCTAGAGCCCGGGAGGATCTGCACGCCACACTAAAAGCCGACCGGGCACGAGCATGCTTGGCTACGGGGCACTCGGCAGCGCTCCGGCATAAAGAGGCCTCGGGAGGATGCGGGCTCAGCCGCACCCATGGGCCTCCCCTCCCACTTGTCACTCGGCATCTTCAGCCGGGGGACCGCAGTTCCTCCCCCTGAAACAATCAGCTCCTCTGAGAAGGAAGAGCAGCTTTGCGGGGGCGGAGAAGGCAGGCACAGCATCTATGAGAACCTCTTCTAAGAACTCGGACTGTTTGGGGGCTTTGGGCACCTTCTGCTTATCTTGATTACCGCAGCAGCTTTTGGCTGCTTTCCTTAGCACAACCCAGGGGCGCGTTTTCACGCTTGTGGGTGCCGGGAGAGTCGATACAGGTCTAGGGCTGCTCCTCCTCCTACCAGGCCATTTCAGGAGATTTTTCCGCCAGCAATGCCAGCGTTTTCTTTACAACCCAGGGAGGCTTTGGGGGACTGATACGGTGCTCTGTTGGGCTCTTATCTGGATACTTCTATTAACTGATTTTTTTTTTAACTGACAGATTTTAATCACTGGTTTTATTCATATTCTGCCTGCTACCTTGAGCACTGTTTTTTTAAAAAAAATAATTGGAAAATCTAGTGTTAATGTTCTTTCCGTCATCAGTTAATGTTCAGATGTCCCCAGTGATGGGCCTGACTAGAAGCAGTGGCGGAGGAGGAGGGGCCTGGAAGCAGCGGGTCTTCCTGTTTTGGGGAGGGTCGCGGCGAAAGCCGGGAAGGACCAGAGGCCAAGCTCAGGCAGACGGGACAGCCGGGAATAAAGGGGAATGTTCCAATGCAAGCGGGGGGGGGAGGGGAGGGGGGTCTTTATTTATTCCTTGCTGCCCAAAACCAGGCCGGCAGTAGCAGCCCGCAGCAGGTCTCTCTCCGCCAGTAACTGGTACCTGCCAGCCGAAGACAAGCCAGCTGGCCTGCTTTGTGTGGGCAAGCAAGGATCAGACTGCGCCTGCACCTCGTCATGACCCGAGCCCTGCCCCAAATGAGGGGCTCCTGCGGGGCTGTTGCTGCAGGGCGAGGCTGCCCTCCTCTCGGCGGCAGACGCCGTCTGGAAACCAGCGCTCGGGCTTCCCTTCCTCTTCCCCAGAGTACAGGGACAGCCAAGGACTTTTCCTCGGGAGCAGAGCAACAGTTCGGTCCCAGCAAGGAAGCCGAAGGCCCAGGGAGGGGGGACCCACGGGTTAGAGGGCTGCTGGACACGTTGGCTTGAAATGGACAGTCCGGGCGCCTCTGCAAGTTGCGTATCGAAAGGCAGACAGATCCGATTGGTACACCTTTCCTAGAAAATACACCCAGTAACCAGTACTTACCCCCAAAACCAAAACAAAATGCAGCCTAATAATTAAAACAACCAAATCATGCTGCATCAACAAGAGTAGAGGATCCTTAGCCCCCAGGCACCAACACCTCCCAGGCCTGGGGGGGGAGGGGGAGGGGGAGGGGGAGGAGGAGGAGCGGCTTCTCCTGTTGGCAGCAAACAAAAGAGCCTCCCTTGCTCATGTGCCCCGCAGAGCCCAAAAATTTCACCCAGGACAGTGGGGCTCAGCAGCAGCAGAAGGCGAGCACACCCCACAAGCAGCCCGGCTTCAGGCCCCTCCCTTCAAATGTCACTGTTAGAGAGAAAACTGTAGTCACCGGAAACTCTTTGTCTCCTGTGCGCCGCTGGTCTGATGACCGTAACCAAAGTTCTAAGCCCAAAGACAGATTCAAACCTAGCCATAATTAATGTGTTCCTAACAGTGCTTGGCAGATGCCTGAGAAGTTCTGGGGGAACCACAGACTCCATTTACTCTCCCATCTTCCATCTTCCTTCAGGAAACGGGGATGGGGGGAGAAGGGAAGGAAGGGACCCATCTTTTCTACAGGGGAGAGAGCTAAAGGCACCTCCTGTCCCACGTGGTCCTTTAGAAACCAAGAGCAAGGCCCTTCACCTGGAGCTAAGCTAAGAGCGATGCAGGCCCTTCCTTTTCCACTAGAGGAAGCTTCCAAGGGTTGCCAAGGAGAGCCATCCATCACGTCGAGCAGGTGTTTTCCGAGGGACGGGTGAAAGGGTCAGCGCCGGCTCGGCTGACAAAACTCGGTAGGAAGTGCTCTGGATGACCCCAGAGAAGCAGACAAGGCTCGAGGACAAAGGCAAGCAGCGCCCAAATCCTTGGCCCGAGAGACGATTCTGTCCCCGGTCCGAAATGATCTCAGCTTCCCTTCCCCAAATCTACGGTCAGCTTAGACTGACCTGTGGGGAACACCCAGGCATTGGTTCAGGGGGTCCTTCTCAGCTTGGAGCCTGCCTACAAACTCAAGAGCAAAGCAGAAGGTCTGCGCAGCTCCCTATGGACAAAGGGAGGCGGCTGAGGGTGCCCCATCCTGGTCTCCGGCAGAGAGCCCGGAGAGCAGCTTCCCGAGTCCGGCTCTGGCTGCAGACCAGTGGCCTGGGCTAAGGAGCCCCTCCGGGCCCAGCAGGAAACACCGTGCGGGTGAGCAGGACAGAAGGAGGGACGATGGCCAAGCTCTCCCCGGTTTGGTTGGCTGCCAAGGTCAACAAGGGGCTGGGCAGGACTTGCAATTCGGTCTTTCTGTGCTCTGCTTTCCCCCCCCTCCCCTCCCCTCCCCTCCCCTCCCCAGCAACTAAGGCTCCCTCGAAGGAGCCCTCAACTGCTCTGTTATCAGGGCCGTTTTTATCATCAGCTGCAGAGTTCAGGGAGCGCAGAAAGGAGGGTCAGGTGCGGGTCAGGGCGTGGTGCTGCCCGGCTGCTTATCAGCAGTGAAAAAGTGAATCCACCTGGTTTGTTTCTGGCTGTTAAGCACGGCAGGGTCAGCCAGCATAGCAGCAGGTCACCGAGAGTTCACAATTCCTCGGGCCTCAGTTATCAGCAGCCTTGAGTTCATCAACTTTTTCCACCTTGCGAGGAGCAATTTCCTGATGGGAGCCTCGCCCCTCCTTGCACTCTCAATCAGCGAGCGAGCGAGCGAGCGGCTCCGCCACCGCCTTCCTTGTGCGGCATGTGCTGGCTCACGCCGGCCACGCCCCGGGCCAGGGCGAGGGGAACGACAGCCCTTGTCAGCAAAGCTTCAGCACTTTTCAACATCCTCCGCGAGAGTCCCCAAAGGAGAAGGTGTGTCTCGGGAGGAATGGGGCTTCTCCAGTCAAGTTGCACCAACCGCTTAACCGGTCTGGAGTTGAGCAAAGGCCCCGTTCACAGTGGCTCCAAAGAGGCACACACCTGCTGGAAACGGCGATGGCAAACTCAGGAACGAGGGTGGCTCTTAACCCAACAGGAAATGGCCCGATGGCCTCAGCAGCTTTCCAGGGCTGTCCGGAGGGGGAGGGAGCTGGCCCCTTCAGCAACAAAAAGCCGCGGCGCAGGCTGGCCACTGAAGGCTTGCCAGAATTTCCCAAGGGGCTGTCGGAAGAAGCTGCTTCACCGGAGGCTTTCAGAGGGGAGGGAAGTGCTCTGTGTGCCCAGTCGGTTGTCAGCCAAAGGATGCGCTGCTCCAGGACATCTCGTCCTTCTCCTCCCGTGAAGGCGGCCACGCTCCATCACGCCCCAACCGGGAGATCCAGAGCCCAAATCACCAGCCGATGACCTGCATCTGGGCTGGGCTGGGGAAGCGCAAGCCCCGTGACTGTCGCAAGAGGGGCTGCCCCCACTTCTCTTCCCTTTGGCGGAGACGCAAGCAGAGGGAAGGAAAGATCTTTTTTGTAAAGGCCGGAAACGCAGCTCCATTTTATCCCAGGCCCTCTCCTCTTTACGCCTTTGCAGCACACTCAGCTCTGAGTTCCCCTCTTCTTCAGGTTCTCAAGCTGGGCTGTCCCCGGGTGGAAGGAAGATCACGCCGCTGCACATAAACAGGCGGCTTGGGATTCCGGCAACGCTCCCGGCCCGGTCTTCATAATTGCACGTCCTGCGCCCACCCCATCTGCCCTCTCCCCGCAACAAAATCAAATGCCAAGTATGGCTCTCTGCGGGGCACGACAGCGGCTCTTTCTTTGCCGCCGTTCAGAAGTGCTTCTGAGGCCGGTGGCGGTGTCGCCCGCTCCTCGGTTTTCGAGGACGGCTGTGCCTTACGTGCTGGGCTACACGAGCTGAAAGCCGATTAGCACCGCTCCGTTAAATCTCACCGCTTGCTGGCCCCAGGAGCTAATCTCTTCCACCGGCCGCGAGCGGCGCTCCCTGTCTGAGCAGCTCGTCCCAGGTTTCCACTGGGATGCCCACTGCTGGGGGTCCCGCTGGGCCTGAGGAAGAGGCAGCTGAACTAGGGTGCCAAGGGACCAGCGAGGGAGAAGCTAGGACAGCCCTCATAGCTACCAGCAGGTTAATTACACCTCCTTGCCAAACACACACACCCCACTTGGTTCAACTCCCAGTGACCTTACCTACTTCTTTTTTGCAACATCTGTAGATTTGTGTCAGCAAAACTGAAAGGCCAATCAGAGTTCAAGGTGACAGTTCTCCGGAACAGGAAGGCTGCCCAAAACTTAAATAGCCGCCTTCCCACAAGAGATACTCTAGCTCTGGACAGAGCAGCAAATCCTGCCTGCCCACCCGCTCTCCCCACGCCAGAGGCGGAAGGCAGGCAGGCAGGAGCCCCTCGCCTCCTGACTGCTGGAGGTCTCCAGCCGCAGGTCCGGCCAAGGAAGGAGAGGAAGCACCAGGATCCCTGAGCGCGTCTGTGGGCTTCGACAAGCTGCGCTGGGGCACAGGGGCCTCGCTCAGCACAGAAGCCAGGTGGCTCGGGCAACACCTCACTACCCTAGTGAAGGCCCGGCTGGTTGTGAACTCCCAAGAGACCCCTAAACCAATTTCCCGTTTCCAACAAAAGCTAACCATTCACAAGGAAAGCACGGGCATGATTGTGCTGACCTGTCCCTACTCGTGTGGCGTGATGCACACGCTTACTATGCAAAAAAACCAAAACCAAAACCAAACGCAGGAAGCCCCAGGGCAGTGGCACAACGATGGCGGAAGACGGGGGAGGGGAGGGGAGGGGAGGGGGTGCTTCCCCGCCTTGCTTCCACAGCTCCCCTTGCCCCCTGCCCCCCTCCGCCTATTGTTTGCCAGCTGGGTTTTAATTAGGCTGACCGTGGACACTTTAACGGGTTGCGTGACTCTACTGGATTGCCGTACCCTCTGCCAAGAGTCAGAGCTCCAACAAATCCTTGTCCCTGCAGACGACCCCTACTGGAGGTGGGCACCGCCAGAGGCTGTAAGGATTGGGTCAGAAAGGATGAGCTGAGGCTTGCGAGAAATGCCCCAAGCGACACAAAACTCTTTCTTGAGTCAGAGCCCAAAGGAAAGGCAAACCAGCAGCAGGTCTGTGGCAGGGAGAAAGGGATGAATTGGTGACAGGAGAGGGCGAGGAGGCAGAGCGCCTTAACTCGCGTTTCGCCCCTGCGCCACTGGGGGAGGGAGGGAGCCGCACTCCAGATCCACACCTTGCTAACTTAAACGAATTCCAATCTCCAGGGCAAATGAAGAATGTGCCAGCAGACTGGGACCAGACTGAGGACTACCTCTAATCTGGAGGACCAGTGAGGCTCAGAGTGGAAAGAAAACCAAGGAAGGCCGGTGAAACCATCGATTTGTCAGCTGGACATTTATATAGGGGAAGGCTCTCAAACAGACTATTAACAGCACACTTGTGTGCAAGACATGCTACAATTAACAGGAGCCAACATAGGTTGGTCCCAAACAAGTCTAGCCTTATCTGGTTTCTTGATAGAGTTACCAAGTTAATGTCCATGGGAGTGCCACGGACATAGCATACCTTGACCTCAGCCAAGTATGATATCCTCATTAATAAAAGGTGAAATGTGGACTGGATAATACAATCCATAACTGACTGCACCCAGAAAGGACTCATCAGTGGCTCCCCATCAGCTGGGAGAGTCATGTGAAACGGAGCACCACTATTCAACATTTTTAATAATGACCTATATGAACGGATTGAGAGGATGAGGATCAAATTTGCAAATGACGTGGAACAAGGAGTTGCAAATGCTTTAGGAAAGAAGATGTTTCAAAAAGATCAAGACAGATTTGAAGACTGGACTGAAATGAATAGGATGGAATTTAACAGGGAGAAATATAAAAACTGGCTTTAGAGTAAACCTTTCCAAGGTGGTACGTAGGAAAATTTAAACCAGAAAGCATTACTGTAGTTAAGAACAGCAAAACTCTAAAAACGAAATGCTAAAACTACTAAAACCAAATGGCAAAATCTTCATTATAATTCTAATTAAATCCCAGGCAAAGATGAATAGGAAGAGATTCAAAGCCTCCTCTGATAGAGCCTCCTTAAGTGGGGGAGCTGAGAACCCTCCACCCAAAGCCCCTCTAACCAGTGGGCACAAAAGTGGAGCCTGTATTTGGGGATATATTTAACAGCAAGGTGTGTAACAGTTAGGAATGATAATTATGACAGACTGATGAAACAAATTAAGAGTGACCTGGAAAAATGGAAACATTTGCAACTTTCATTGGTAGGAAGAATAGCAACAATTAAGATGAATATACTGCCAAGGTTGCTATTTTTATTTCAAACAATACCGATAAAATTAGAGAAGAAATTCTTTGAGGATCTTAATAAAATCGTGTTGAAATTTGTCTGGCAGGGAAAAAAGGCAAGAATAAATTTGAAAATGTTACAGGATGCACGAAGTAGGGGGGGGTTTGGTCTGCCAGACTGGGAATTATACTATCAAGCAGCAGGGCTAGTTTGGATAAAAGAATGGGTAGAACTAAGAAACGTAAGACTATTAACACTGGAAGGGTATGATTTACAGACTGGTTGGCATATATTTTTGTGGTACGAAGGAGGTAAAACCCATAGTTATTTCAAGACGCATTATATAAGGAATGCTTTACTAATAATTTGGGAGAAAATCAAAAAACAACCATATGGGAAAATCCCGGTATGGGTTTCAGCAATAGAAGCACTCATACATCCAAATCTTATAGAAATGGAGAATGTGATTAGATACAAAGATATACTAAATGATAAGGGGGAGCTAAAAAAAAAACATGAGTTGGTGGAGCAGGGAATTGACACGACTTGGTATGTACAATGGCAAATACAATCAAGATATGAGAAGGATGTTAAACAATATGGAATTTATGGGAAACTAACAGAATTGGATGAGATATTGACAGGGAAAGATGAGAAAATGATTAAAAAACTATATGACTATTTATTAACATTTAAGATGGTGGAAGAACAAGTTAAAGGAACTATGACTGCATGGGCAAAGAATTTTGGATATTCAATAGATCTGGAAAAATGGGAGAATTTATGGGAGAAAAACTATACTCTGACAATGTCAACAGCATACAAGGAGAATCTCTATAAAATGTTCTATAGATGGCATTTTCCTCCTTCAAGACTAGCAAAGATGTTTAAGAATAAATCTACTAAATGTTGGAAGTGTCATCAAGAAACAGGATCTTATTATCATATGTGGTGGACCTGCTCAGAAGTTAAAAAATACTGGATGAAAATACGTGAATGGTTAGAAAGAATGACACTTCAGTATATAGAGATGAAGCCAGAGATATTCCTATTAGGAATGATACCAGAAAATTATAGTAAAGAAGATATATATTTGATTATTCATGTTTTGACTGCAGCTAGAATTGTATTTGCTCAGAATTGGAAAAGGGAAAAGATACCGAATGATGAAGATATAATAAGGAAGATATTAGACTGTGCAGAAATGAATAGGTTGACACTGGAGATTAGAGATAAGAAAGATATTGAATACTATAAAATATGGCAGGTTTTTTATGCCTGGCTAGAGAGTAAACATGAAAAAGAGTAACAGAAAAAGTTAAGAAGTTTAATTAGATAATATGTGATGTTTTATTTTTATTGATGATACATATACACTTGGATATATTGGAAAAATGACAACATGATTATGCACATTTGTATTTGTAACCCGCTTTGATTCGCTGTTCAATGTTTGGTAAGATTGTTTTAAAAGAATAAAAAAGTTAAATAAAAAAAAAAGTGGAGCCTGTGATGGCAGCCTCAGAAGCGAACAGGTCCAGGTCAAAGGTCAAAACTCCTGGACCACAGCCAAAGCTGGCTCTCTCTGCCTTCCCAGTTGGACTCCAGACCATTATCCTGGGCTTCTTTTGGAAGCCTGTTAACGTTTTTTCCCAGCTCCCCCCAACTTTCCAAAATGTATAAATGAAGATGAACTTCAACGAGGACAAAGGCAAAGTCCTTCCCTTGGGTAGGAAAAATCAAAGGCTGGAGGAGGCCACCCTGGGTTGCAGCTTGCGCAAAAGGGGTCTGGGTGTCGGTGGACACAAGCAGAACATGAGCCAACAGCAAGATGCAGCTGCAGAAAGGCTTCATGGATGGTGATGCCAGAGGAATCACCGTTCTTCTCTTATTCTGCATCAAACAGGCTGCCCTTTGAATATAACGCATAGCTTTGGAAACCCAAATTTTAGGAAAGACGTTGACATACCAGAGAATGTCCAGACGACACGGGGCATAGGGAAAAAAC
This sequence comes from Python bivittatus, assembly GCF_059951505.1. Taxonomy (NCBI): domain Eukaryota; kingdom Metazoa; phylum Chordata; class Lepidosauria; order Squamata; family Pythonidae; genus Python; species Python bivittatus. The sequence continues at coordinate 1,253,364 of NW_028277106.1, forward strand.
TTACGAGGAGCAGGTGGAGGTGTTAGGTATGTTTAGAAGAGAAGGCTGTGGGGAGACCTGAGAGTTGCCTTCAAGTAGAAATGGGACAGAATTGTTCAGTTGTTCTAAAAGACAGGACAAAAAATAAGGGGTGTAATTTATAAATATATTTTAGCTGGACAGCAAAAAGAATTTCCTAACAGTGGGAACGGTTCAGTGCTGGACCAGATTGCCTGAGCAGACAGTGGCTTCCTCTCTTTCATTGGAGGGGTTTAGACAGCAGTTGGGTGGTTCTCTGTCGGGGAGGCTGGCGCACTAGATTCCTGCACTGGGCAGAAGGCAGGACTACATGATCTGCAAGATTCCTTCCAACCTTTATATTCTGTTTCCTAAGAAGATGTAGAACAGATTAGTTGCAGAAAGCTTTTGAGAGTTCCAGGCTGTGCACCTCAAGGCTGACACCAAGGAGATGCTTCATCATGCATGAAGTCCCACCGGACAAAACCGTGAAGTATAAGAAGCATCTCTGTCAGCAAGTAAGAATAAGGACGGCTTCTGGCCTTCCTTTGATCTCCAGTGGCACGTGTAAACCCTTCCTCAGTCCAGGTGGGGAGATTCACAATGGCAACGGTGCAAGGCAACAGTTCCTCCAAAGCAGCTGAGAGTGGAGCAGCTGGAGCAGGGATTAGCGGAGCGTAAACACACACGCACACACACAGTTTGGGGATACAAGCCGGGTCAGCGCGCTCTTTCACAATTAGACTAAACCCTTTCTGGAACTGACACCCATCAGGTGCATCTCGACACTTTTGGATGGGCTTGTGGGACGACAGGAAGCAAAGCGAAAGGAGCCGAAAGGTACCGTAGGAGTAAGCTCCCAGAAGAGACTTTAAAAGGAGAGCCCCCACAGTGGCAACAGCTCCAAAGTCACGGGTGAAGACCCAAATTATGCTGCTGAAAGCACCCCAGACAGAACGGGAGCCAGACCTATCAGGGGGATGTTGTGGAACAGGACGAGGTCGCTGGCACATCGGCCATCTCCTCCCCTCCTGGCCGTCCCAGGACGCCCTGCAGAACGACAGGGAAGCGAAGGGTTCGCCCTGCCCGCCATCTCCTAGGAACCTTCCGCACATCAGCTCCGCTGGAGGAGTGGGCATTCGCAAGAGAGGCTGCCCTGACCTCTCCCACGTTCAGAGAGAAATTGAGACCAAAACAGATTCTGTGTCCTCACGTGATCCAGGGAATGACATTACGTCGAGGGGATGCGCCTTTCTTGAAAGAAATCCTAGCCTCAACTCTCTTTTCCCTGGAAAGGGGGGATTATGATGAAATCTGCCTTAGGCTGAATGGATCTGAAGTTTCCTTTGCCTCCAGCTGTCGGAGCAGCTACTGTCTCGGGTGAGCCAAAAAAGGGAGACATCACAAGCTGGGTGTGAAAATGCTCCACACCCTTCCCAGACCTTCCATGCAGGGGCTGCAGGCTTCTGGGGAGGGGGACCGAAGGCTGACTCTTCCTCCTTCTCCCAGGACACTGTCCTTCCTCTGTATCTAAGGTCCTTCCAGAATCTCTCCACCCCACATCTGCCTGCCTCAGGTCTCACCCATCCACACTGCTGGAGGAACCCCCATCAGCCAAGCTGGCTGCTGTTCACCTGGCTCAGCCCCACCAGGGCCTTCTCGGCCAGGCCTGAGTGAAGCGAGGGGCAAGGCACCCCTGACGACTTTTAGCCTCTCAGCTCCAGAGGAACCTGAAAACACCAGCAGGTTAGCACCTTCCTGGACAGGTGCCGATACGCTGCCCCACTTCCCTTCCCTTCCTTTCCCTTCCCTTCCCTTCCCTTCCAGGCATTCCAGGAGATCAGCCAAGGTGGGGGGGGGAGGGAAATCCCTTTGCATTAGTCTGATAAGCACAAGGGAACCGGTCCAATTTCGCAGCTTGGCACGGGAGCCTGGCATTCATCCTAACCCTCTGAGGTACTTTCAGGCAGAAATTCTTGTTCCAGGAAGGAATCTCTTCTGCCTGAACATGTTTCCGTTGGCAGGCCGAGTGGGTGGGTGGGTTGTGGTGGTGGTGGTGGTGTTGACTGCCCTGAAGTCTAACCCCCAAAGGGCAGCTAAGCAGCCTTTCTTCTGACTTTCTGCTGCCAACTGGTGCCAGCCTGCCCAAGGCTCAAGCAGCTCAAAGGCTTTTCTGAAGGGTTTCCCTCGTGCTCTTGGAAGCCCAGGAGGCAGTCAAGCCGCTGCTGGAGCAGCCCCAGGCCTACTTTCTGCAAAGTACCCCCTCCCCCCAAGCGGAAATGGGGAGAGGAAGATGACGTGCCTCTGAAGGTGAAACACCAAGGCACGCCGGCTGGTAGGGCTTACACCTGCTGGGGCAAACAAAACACAACTGGAGGGCTCATATCACAGCATGCGATGCCCAAGCAAAGTGAGAGCTGGTTTGCATAACCAGCAAGGCAAGCCAACCTCTGTGCCTCTTTGACCCCCCACCTGTCCACTGGGAAGCAACCGTGGGCGGAAAGAGACAGCGACACGGAGGAGGGGTGCCCACCTGCGTGTCCTGTCACAGGTCGATGCCTTTCTGGGATGAGGCTTCTGAGAGAGCGCACTTCTGGGGCTCTTGGGGCCTCCACAGCCTGGAGCTGCACGGACAAGGCCCAGAGCTAGGTCACCTCTGCTGAGCCCGAGAGTCCAGCAGAACAGGAGCACGCTGGAGCCATCCAAATTCTCACTTGGATTTACAGGTGCAAATAGCTTTCTGCTCACAAGACACCCATTACTCCAAGCTGGATGTTTTACAAGACAACATCAGAACTTGCCATCTGATTTAAAATGTTGCGTCGTAGATTTTTATACATGGTTCATTTGGTCTTCTCTTAACATTTCTAAGGGGCATACTACCACAGATTCTCCCTGCCCATGCAAACCCCAGGTGGAAATCTTGCATGTAACATGTGACTCCGTACACGCTCAGGCTAGGCTGTGTGCTTCTTTAGCTGGTTCTTCTCTTCCACCCCTCCCTAGGAGCCCCCCAAAGACAGAGAGAAAACTGTACCACACAAGCAAGCAAGCAAACTCTTGGCGGCCAACGCCAGGCCAACAAGCCCTCTTCCGCCGTGGCAAAGGCCAACCAAGGCCTGGGACCTCTGTCTCAAAGTGACTGAACCCCGTCAAAGCCACTTAGAAAGCAAGATGGTGTCAGAAGAGGAGACGTAACCAGAACTTGGCGGAATTAAGAGCCCCAGAGAAAACATCACCTCTGGATAACAGCTCTGCAGAAGGAGCGGTCCTCCGGTTTCATTTAGGGTGAAGGAGCAGAAGGAGCAGTTGCTCCACAGATCTCTGACGAGGACAGCCCTCACCTCCTTTGTGACGCCATCACCTTATCTTCCCACCCAATGCTCAGGGTGTGGAGGGGGGAGTGAAGCTGTCGCAGGAATGGGGGACGCAGACCAGCTAAATGGGGGCATGCAGGGCACGAGTCTTGGCTTTGTTCTGGGGCCAGGAGCTGGAGCTCAGCAGTGGAAGTGCTGGGAGATGTGTGGGGAGATGCGGTTCTAATCCCCCCTCCTGGGGACTGCGGGCAGTTACTCTCTTGCAGCCCAGCCTACCTCACAGAGCTGTTGTTGAGGGAAAATTAAGAGGAGGGAGCACCACGTACATGACCTGAGCTCTTGTACAGGAGGCAGGATATAAACCAAAGCAAGGAATGATCATGAGCAGAGCGGGTGGGGGCTGCGCGTCCCCAGGGGGCCGGGCCTGTGCTGGGGGGTGTAAGAGACACCCAGCCTGCCCATCTCCTAAATGCGTCCCACTGGAATCCGGGCTCGTACCCGTGCTCCCCAAGGAGCCGAGCCAAGGCTGCACCCCCGGGATCCCTCCTCGTGAACCGAAGATCGACAGGAGGGGCGGGGCAGCACCCCCGAGTCGGCACCAGTTCTGGGTGAAGCATTAACTCCTCGAGCCCAGCTCAGCCCCTGCTGCCCATCTGTGCCTCGCTTTTCCCACACAGGTGAGGGAGTATGATACAGAAGGTTTGGGTGCTGCTGCCATCTTTCATGATGGCTGACCTAACTGTGCCAACACCGTTTTAGGAGGCACCACCTGCCACTTCTGCTGGGAAGCGTGGGCACCACGTCTGATGGAAAGAAGGAGAGAGCTCTATGTATACCCTTGGAGTCTCTGGAAGGAAGGTGGGATGGAAACCTAAATAAATAAATGTTAAAAAATCAAAGGAGGGGTGGAGCGGCAGACCTGTGCCCCTGAGATGGTGCTGCGCTAAACCCCCACCATGGCCAGCAGCATCAGCCTGGGAAAACTGGGCAGAAGCCTTTGGAAGTGGCCGCAGGGGCTTCAGAAGAGAGGCAGGCCTGGAGCAGAGAGAGGGCAGGCGAGAGAAGGGCAGCCCGGCGGGACCAGGTGTGTCGGACCATCTCCCACAAAGCCAGCTGTGGTGGGTTACGATTACCGTTTGGGACGCCAACAAAAGACGTGTTGCTTCCCAACTGGAAGCGGGCCCTGCCCTTGCTGGAGGCCCTGAATTCAAACTAAGATACCACAGTGCAGAGCACAAGATTTTTTATTTTGGCCCAAGGCCGGAGAGGTAAAAGGAAAATATTACAAACTCAACCGCTGTGAAATTTATACTCTAAAGCAGAAATGGGCTTCAATCTCGGAATCCGCTTTTGCATCCCCCACACTGTCAATTCTTTCCCAGCAAGGCTGGTCACAGGAATGAATGTTGCCCCCCCGGAAGTCACATCTGGATTTGAATCGGATAAAAGGAGAGTGACATAAAGGGTGGCTGATCTATCCAGGCTGCTCCTTGGAAGAGGAACCCTTGTCAAAAGGAAGCAGGAATAACCCCTCCAGACGGGGGCACAGCCGTCCCAACAGGGACACCCGTCCATCTCCTCCTGTGAGGCGCAGCATTTAGCCGGGCGAGGGAAAACACTTGGTGGGAGGTACCGTGGAAAGAAGTCTCTGAGAAACCTGGCAGCCAGGGCAGAGACGCCAACCAAGCTCCTGGCAGCAAAGCCTTGGGCCCTTCTGCTAAGCTCATTTCACACGCCAGTGTCCCAAATAGCTTCCCTGACCTTTAAAGATCCCACAGATGTCATAATCAATGGCCAGCAGCCACTGGCCCTCAGCGTTTTCTCCAGTGAGCTCACGGAGTCGGGCGGCCATATGCATTTAACAACCCGTCCATCCATCGATCCACCTGGAACGATGGGATGATCTAAGCATAGGGGCCGAGCCTTCTGGGCCGTGCAACAGTTTTAGATAATAGACATGAATCTCCTTTGCCAAAATACGGCTTCTCCGAGCAGCATTTGGGACACCCTCAGAAATTTAGACTGTTTCTTTTTCTTTTTTCTTGCACTTTTTCCTCCTTGTTTCTATTGTCTTTTCTTGCTTTAAGTTTACTTTGTATTAGACTTCACTATTATAATCAAAATTCTTCATAAAAATTATGCACCCCCCCCCCCACACACACAGAGTTTTTTCCTGCAGCAACAGAAAGGTTTATGAGCCACAGAGAAGCTGAGCAATGGTTTCCCCAAAACGGCTGAAGGGCTACAGGAAAAGCGCTGCTGCTTCAGAGTTCCAGTGACCACGACAAAACCAGGAGGGGAAGGAGAGGTGGTTACGAAAGTAATCTTGGGGCAATTTTCATCTCCTGGAAAGGGGTTCAGCCAGGAGAGGAAGGATGAGGACGGAATGATTTAAACCAGGCTTTCCAGATGGTGTCCTCCAGATGCGTCAAAGCCGGGCTCCCAGAATCCCACAAGAGAAGAGCAGCTGGACAGCAGAACCCCCTCGCCTCCTGGGCTTTCCCTGGGATTCCTGCCTGGGCGGGGGGCTGGACTTGGTGGCCTCGTGACCTCTTCCAGCTCTTTCTTTTTAATTGTGTTATGGAAGTTTTTAATAAACACAGTAAAAACTAATACAAACTAAACTAGAAAGAAAAACAAAAGTGAAAGTTCAGAAGGTGCAGGGAAAAGGGAAAAAAAGAAAAAAGGAGAAGAGAAGAGAAGAGAAGAGAAGAGAAGAGAAGAGAAGAGAAGAGAAGAGAAGAGAAGAGAAGAGAAGAGAAGAGAAGAGAAGAGAAGAGAAGAGAAGAGAAGAGGAAAAAAGAAATGAAGGCCATAATGAAGAAGCGGCTTCCAACCTTCATCACGCTGAGCGTAAGCGGACACGGCAACGCTTCGCCCACGACCCTCCGGCTCCAGGTTCCAGACGCTGGAACCGAGCCGTCTCCTGGCACCTCCTCAACCCCTCTTGCTCTCCGGCCGCCCTCCAGGCCTCTCGCTCATATTTACTAACAAAAGGGACCCTTGTCCCACCAGCAGCTTGGCCTGACCCCTTGCCACCTCCTGGCCGGCCTCCGATGAAGCACGCACTGTGGCCGGCTGCAGCACCAGGATGGGGACAGCCGCCCAGTCTCGTCTTCCCTTCTTCGGGTTACGGCTCTGGCCCAACGAGGAGCCTCCCCGGGTCCTGTGCTGCGGCCCAAGGAGCTCCCAAGAGCTGCGGCCGCCTCTGGCCACGCCGGGGCCACGAGACCCTGCAGTTATGGCTGGAATGCCCCGGGGGGATGCAGCGGGCTTCTGAGGAGGTTGCAGGTGGTCAGGAAGTAAGTGCACTGCTCAGACCCTGCACCAAAGTTAAAAAACCAAGGAGGACCCTACATCTCTGCTCAGAACAACGGGTCCACTTCTGGTACGCCTGCCTCTGTTTTGCTTCCAAGGTTCAACGGAAGGCACGGGGTTTGACGAGCCCCAACCAAGAAATCCCAGCCCGCTCCTCATGGAACCAGGCGGAAGCCTGTTGGGCAGTGGGCAAAGGCCGCCCTTTCCAGACTGCAGCAGGCAGAAGGGTTTGCTTTCCCACTTTCTATCTTATTCCATATTCTGCCATTCGCATTTACTTTCCTGCCCATGGTGCTTGTCTTACGACAGAAAACCACTTTTGCTTGTCTTTCATTAAACCCCAAAACACAAATGCCCCCCCCATTTATTATCTAACTATTCCCCCTTGTCGCTTATTCTCTCCCCCGGGCTCAAGGCTGCCTTTAAATCAGCAGCAGCAGCAGCAGCAGCAGCAGCAGCAGCAGCTCCGAGGAATGCAGAGATCTCCCAGGGTGGCTGAAGGCAGAAGCCCACGCATCTGGGTTTTGCGCAGAAGGGCACGGCTAAGGCCTTCTTAGACTGACAGACAGACAGACAGAGCACCCACCCCGCCACCAAGGCCTTCTCAGGGGAGCCCAGCCCAGTCCTGGCAGAGCCAAAGGCCATGGAGATGGGGCTGAGTCAGCGCAGCCAGGCTGAGGAGGCTGGAAACCCCAGGAAGCTAATGACCCCCACGAGCAGGGGAAGAGGGAGGACAAGGATGCCGCCCAGGGCCGGGGGTGGGGGGGGACAGCAATCAGGAGACCTGGGGTCCTTGTGGCCAGCCATGGGGGGAGGTCAGGGGGGGAGTGACATCCTGTCCCAATGACAGAATCATGCTTCAGACCGACCTTGCATAATGCAAGATGAGAAACGGATCTAGAGGCTGTTTATTATGTCCTGCTCTTTAAACATTTTACTATTAATGGGTTGGTGGTTTTAAATCACTGCATTAAAGGTAGATCTCTTGCACTGGAGGGGAGGGGAGGCTTTTGACACATCTATCCGCTACTGACAGTACTGGAAGCCTGCCATGGAGAGATCCAAAATATCCCCGCCCCCCCCACCCCGACTGCAAAGCCAGCATTCAGACCAAACAACTGAGCCGAGGAAGAGCAGCGTTTCTCAAAGGAATCCGCTGCTGCTCCTGTTGCGGCAGCCGCAGGGCTGTCACCCTGAGCCTCTCGGGGCCGGCAAAGACAGCCCGGCTTCCTTGACGAGGCTCCTGAACCACTGGCACGCGTCCAGATACCCCTGGGCTGCAGATCCGATTGTGCTTTGCATGCAATTCCAGAAAATAACCAGTTCAGCAGCTCCAATGATCTTAATTCAAAACGTGCATGCGGAATTAGCAGGGGAAAGGACCATTTTTCAGGCCAAGAATTGGAGCCCCTTTGACTGCAAGGCCAGGCCGGGCCGATGGACGGAAATGGAGCTCTCTAACAGGACGCCGCATACCCTCCCCTCCAAGAGGGGCTCCTGGTTCTCGTTCCCACAGCACCCCCTGCTGGCAAAAGACTGGGGAAAAAGAGCCACCTAGGCAAAACATCTGGAAGCTGAGGGAGATTTACTCTGCCCAGCGGAAAAGCACATCGTGTCCTTTACTAGTGAGCTACGTTCCTACAAATAGAAGTTCAAAATTGTGTCAAGCTGCAGCTCTGAAACTCTAAAACAGACTCACTTCTTCAGATGATGGAACTGCATTCTCCTGAATATTGAAATGAGGTGCTAATCAATCATAACCTTGGCCAGTTCTAGTGCCAATAAAATATTTTTACAGCCGTGATCTCTGAAGATCCCTTTCCAATACAGTTACTCAAAATGCATCTGAAAATGAAATTGAACCTTCCTCCCCCCTCAAAACACACACACACACACACACACACCCTCTCCTCTCTTAAAGATGCTGGTTGAGGGACCTCCAGACATTTGGAGGGCACCAAACTGGGAAGGCTACTTTGCCGGCAGCGAGGAGCGCCTGGCAATTGCATCGCATTCTCCTGGGTGCATCCGTTGCCAAGACAAAGGTAACGCTGATTACAAAAGACCTGGGATATGTTACTGAGAGTAGTTGCCAGATTCAGCCACCAGCATCTCCAATGGAGACAGACCCAAGAGCAGAACCTTCTAAATCGCCACAGCAGTTCTACAGGAAACCATCTGAAATGTCTTTCCCTGTCGGTTTCAAGAAAATGGCCTTAGTAATCCTGAGTAAAAATGTACCGCCCCACCCTCAAGGAGGTATCTGGAATTGGAGAGGAAGAGAAGCTGAGAGTAGAACGAGCTAAGATCATAAGCCTCCCCAAACTGGAAATAAGGACGGAGCATTCAGCGTGCATGCCTTTGATCACAAGCGCAAACAGAATGCCGGGAACCGTCGAGGGTGCCAATTTCCTGGAGACAGTCTCGGACGTTACCTTGAGGCCTTGCCCGGGAAAGGCACACGCAGCTCACACAGTACTGGCACACGAAGACAGCCATGCTCTGGCCTGCCATTCCATTCATCGCCTTGGTTTTACAACCCAGCTAAAGGCGGAGGAGCGCGTGTAAGCTCCGTGTCTTACCAGCTGTCCCAGTCCTAGATTCAAAAGTGGCCTTAAGGGCCAAGAGATGTCCACCTCTTATTTTGGGTATGATATCTGCCATGGCTCTAGAACCTCTGAATGACCCCGCCAGGTCACTCAGGTGCCCGTGATGAGACAGGAGAGAAAGAGCAAAGAGGCTTCCCTCTCTAAGCGTCACGCCTCTTGAGAACTCCTCCTCTGAGAGAAGAAGCGGAGAAGCCCTGGAGGAGTCTGCCCACTCATAACTTCCACAGAACGACGACACCCGACCAAGGAAGCGGCAGCTGAAGTTGATGAAGTGTGAGGAGCCTCTGCTTTCTAACCCTAGGAGAGAAGGTGTTGAGAAGGCAACCTGTGAGATGCAGCGGTGCCAGCTGGAGGGCCTTCCCCCACTTGCCTTAAATGCTGAGATACATGCCAGGCCGGGAGAGACCCGTATTTTACCAGAGAAGCACTCAGCTTACAGCTCTTGTGTGTCACGGGCAGTGGCAGCCTCGGTTCTGCTGTTCACCCACAGTTTTATGGTGAACTCTGCCCCCCAACTGTCAGAAATTTCCTCTCTCGACCTTTCGGGGCACTTCTAAGTATCTGTCACATAACCCCTGGTCTTGCTCTCTCTGCTTTGAGCGTCTGGGTGCCTTTACAACTGTGCGGCTAGCTTTGGGATGCACTTCAGGGGAAAAGGGATGCCATGCTTGCCGGCATCTGAGTGACAAGCCATGCTCCCAAAAGTTAATGGGTGGGCCAGGACAAAAAGTAGTTTTGATATTGCTTCATGTACGGTAGATGTAAATGTATTTTAAAATATTGCTAATATTTTTACTCTCCAATCATGTATTTAATAATTTCCCCTTTTATCAGATGAAAAATTAGAATTCAGTCAAAACTTCTGGGTGTCCCTGGGGGCTGAACCCAACTGTACAATTCTGGCATAGAGATCATTTGGAGCCCTCACTCTGTGCCAGTGGGAACTAGCAGGAGGTCGTCCCGTCCTCCACTATAATTGCACCAAAAGAGGGGATTTCTACAATTGGTGGAGAGCCTGCAAAACCCCTGCATGGCCAGGGATGACACATAGGTAGGCATGTGGTAATCAGAACAAAGGTTTCCAGCCAAAAGATGGGGATAGCTCTGTTGCTGAGAAGAGAGAAAGAGCAAAGGTTTCAGGTGGCAGAGAGGGCTATCGGACGAGCCCCCCCCCCCGGGAAGCCCCTCCTGGACAAGGGCTCTACCCCTTTGGGTTGTCAGAGTCAAAACGTGGCAACCCAAGAAGAATTCCCTTCTTTGTGTGGCACCCCGGCTCTGGAAGGGCAACAGAGCAATTTGGCAGAGATGTGAATCTACCACCTGAAGAGACAAGAAATAAAAGGAGGAAAGTACAGTCAGCCTGTGAACAACCGTTGCTCCTTCCCTGGCTTCGGAGGAAAGAGAATCTGCCCAACCCAGATTCTGGATAAAGGCTAAGAACATTCCATAGGCGAACGGGCATTCTGCATAAGAGGCTCTTTCAGCGGCAGCAGCTCTCGTGTGTTTAAATTCAGATATTTCCATACCGCCACCAACCGGAAAAGAAATCAGAGATGGAACTGGACAACGGTAAGGAGAACGGCAGCTGGCCTCGGGTGAAGAAAGCCATCCCGCTCAACATTTGGGCTGCGGGGTGGGGACAAGAGTCCTTCGGCTTGTCCTGAAAGGACATGGGTTGAACAGCTCCACCTCAGTCATTTCCACTGCAAATTCTGGGGACCACCCTGATTATCCAGTTCCTCGGCACACCCATGCTTTTTCCAAACGAAGGGAAAAGCATTTCCATGAGTCTGGCTAAAGGATTGGACTTGGCAGTTAATTGATGGTAATAAAACGGCTCTATCTTCAAAAGCAGAATTAAGGCCAGCTTAATCCCACAGAAGCAGGGAAAAGTCACAGCTAAGACGATAAATCCACCTGCCTGCCTATGATACTTTAGCAGACCAGGAGTCTGACAGCGTATGGCTGCTTGGATTTTCTGAAGGAATTGCACACACCCTTCTTGTGTAAAAGGCTGATTAAGAAGACGGGGTGGGGGAGACATTTCAAAAAGACTCAGAACCTTTAAAACATGCTCTGCTCAGCACCTTTTGGAATAACTGAGCTGCCATCGGGCTAAAGGGGAGTTGTTCCCCTGCATGAAGGCTGCTTGGGTCCCGCTCCCCTCCCGAGCTCCAGCCATCTCCCTTTAGAGAAAGACCTGACATGGGGACCACTTTAACCAGGAACCGGAAAGTCCCCCGGGATGCTGGCTGGGGAGGGAGCAAGCCCCACGCAGAACCGAACCGACTTCTTCCTTCCCTGCTTACTAATTCCACGCTTTCCAACCTGGCTTCAGGACTCACTTCTTCCAGAACACAAAAGAAAGGGGCTGTGCTGAACCCCAAGTCTACAGATTTTTCTTTTAAACTTTTAAAAAGTTAAACTACTTTTCCCCATAAAAACCGAAACCGGAACCCCACCCTCTTGCCTGCAGGCCTGCAAACTGTTTGAACGATCCCAGGGTGGGCTCTGCAGTGGCGGCAGAGCCAGCCAGAGAAAAGCCTGGGCGTCCTTCAGCGGGGAGGGAGCTGCCTGGCCAGGAGGCCGACGAGAGACCGCGGCTGACTGGCAGCGGAGGGAGAGCCCCCACACCGCGGCAGCAGCAGCATAATCCACGCCCCGGAAGGTTTTCCTGGGTGGACACGGTTTTAAAAATCGGCAGGATGGAAGCACGAGGCCGCAGATACCCAAAGGCTGGGAAGGCAGCTTCCTTGCTGGCCGGCTGCCCCCCAGACGCTCAAGGGAGAGATCCTCTGTCGCCCAGGCCCAGACCCGGATCGCCCCAGCGCCTCCCTCTGCAGGAGATACAGGGACGCCTAGAGCTGCCGAAAGCGTTCCCTTTTCTTTTTAACCAAGTGGTATTTATCTTCTCCAGCCCTGAATGTTTGTATTTGGGATACTAAAAGTTTAAAAAGCGTGCGCGTGTGTTTACCTTTCCTTTTTCTATAAAACTGGATTGTATCTCCCGTGAGACTGGGTCATTGCCCACAGAGGAGAAGGACGAGCTGGAGCGTCTAGCTCTTGGCCTCTGTGCTACACAGCTAGGATGACTGACTGCACTCATTCGTTCATTCATTCATTCGCCTTTTAACTGCCAGAAAGGCAGCAGGGGTTCTGAGCACCCCCTCTCTCACATATACCAGGGCCAAGAGGAGGATGCCAGGCGAGGTCCCCCCGGCAGACAGGTGGGAGCTACTATGTGGGGGATGGAGGGTGGGGCTGGGCTATGAAAAAAACAGGGGGCTTCCGGGAGAAGAGATTTGGCCCCCTTAGCCTTCTACCCTAGGGGATCGGCTGGTCTACCAGAAGAATAATTTGGGACTGTATTCTGATGATTCGGCCTTCTTCCAAGAAACAAGGTCTGTAGGATTATTAGCTAGATTGCATGCCTGGATGCAGAATTTGGAGGTCTAATGCAGTAACCGCAGCTCCTTCAGCACTAATAACAACAACAGTGATAATAGCAACCGTTAAGGACAACAACAGTGATAATCCCAGAAGAAAGCCCTAGGCGGTGCGCGTCTCTTACACAGTCCACATCTGCTTCCAACCAGGAAAGCTGGTATCGAATCTGAGGAGTGGGACACGTTTCCCAAGGGACCGCTCCAGCCCCACACGAGCGCTTGCATTACAGCCAGCTCTAGAGCGGCAAGGAGGGGCAGGATTTCCGCTCGGATCTCCCGGAAGCCAAGCCAGGGAGTCCCCCAGGTTCGGAGCCGCAAGTGGGATGGGTCGCCTCCCTCTCGCCAGTGGCCTGGCGAAACTTCTCATTCATCTCCATTAAAGGATGAGTGAAGTACCAAACTGGTGAAGGGGAGCAAATGTCCCAGACTGAAAAGAAGATTCCTAGATGCAAACGTCATAGAACAGACAGGAACAGTGTCTGTCTGTCTGTCTACCATTTTGGTAGACTGCATAATCAGCAAAAAAACACATTCCCAATATATTCTCAACAAAGTCAGCCCATGGTGGTTATAAAATCAGCTGCACTTGAAAACAGTGGAAGACCAGATTTCTCTGCTGTGCACTGCAGTGTCAGGCCACAAATGAAAACGACATCTACAGGTGGGATCAAAAGCTGAGGGCGAAAGCGATCAGGGAGGGAAGCAAAGGAGGACTTCTCACACTTAAGGGAGGCCAAGGCCAAGAAGCCAGATTTCTAGGTGCCCTAAAGGACCGTCCCTCGGAACAGGTGGACTTGAATCGAGCAGAGGGGAGGCAACCCTAAATCGAACGCTTGGCACTGACCATCATCTGGCAGGAGAAGTAACCGTTGTGGAAAGAATCAGAAACTGTGACCACAGTGCTACTATATTTAGCATACGTGCACATTGGAAACTGCTACCAGGGCCCAACACAGTCACATTTGTGGAGTCCTTGGGGTTCTCTGAGCTTGGTTCTTCTCTTGCAAGCTCAGAGAACCCCAAGGACCCCACAGTTCAATGCTGAGCTACACATATTCACCTCTATTGGTGCAGTCACATTTTATTGCAAGAGGGGGAACTTCCTAAAAAGATGAGGAGACAGATGAAAAAGAGGCTGAAAATAATGATTATTGATTCACATTTTTCCTGCTGGTTCTCTATAATATAATTGTAATGGTCTTCCACTGGAGGCTAAGGAAGACAATTTCATGGGAAACTTCCTGCAATTTTAGATGATACTTCTGCCCAAGCTTTGAACTTTGCCCGCCACAGGGAATGGAAGACAACCTATCAAATTGATGCGATCACTCCTAAAAATCTTTGACACTCAGACTTGTGTCAGCGTCCTGGTATTCTGAAGAACTGAGATCCATGGGTAGCCCTGGGAAGAAAAGACTTTGGGGGAATACCGTGGCTCTCTTCAATTGTCGGGAAGGGTACATGGAAGAAAGGCACCCCTGTTCTCCGCTGTTCCAGAGTGCAGAACTTGAATGAACAGCTTCAAGCCATCGGCCAGGGACGCTTTAATTTAAAATCCCGTGCTGGGCGGGATGGCCCAAATGGGCCTGGTCCGACTTAAGGAATCTACCAACTGCTACCGTGTTAACCAGTATTTAAAAGTTTAAATTTGTGGGATTTCTTGTCTGAAGGGTTTTACAGTATAATTGGAATTTTGGAACTGGAATTAGAGTTAAGCATTGGTATTATTTTAAAGGCCTCATGAAAAAAAGGTTGCGTTCTGAGGAAACCCTGGAAATGAGGAGGAAGACCGACCTGAGACGAGTCTGCTAAGCAGCCTGCTTTCGTTGCAATCAGAGACCACAGCCTTGGCATCAGCTGCTTGAGATGAATCAAGGAACTGCCGCTTTGCTGCGGCCCTGAAAGCCAGGAGGCTCCATCCAAAGGCAAAGGGCTTTTTGACTTGCAAGCCACCGCTCGACCCGGCAGCCTGTGGGGCTCGGCAGCCCCCTTCTCGTAGATGGTTTAATTGGTTTTTCTGCACTTAGCAGAGGGTTGAACTAGACAATCCTCACAGTCCTTTCCAACCCCACAATTCTACAGTTCTGTAAGTTAGTCTATACCTTTGGCAGACAAAGTAATTATCACTTCAAGAGGCAGTGAAAAATTAAAAGAGCCACAGGGTAATTCTTACGCTTTTGATTCTCTCAGAAGCATGAACTTGGCTAGGCTTTTACCTAGCTAGCTTTAACTCAACAATCAAGTAGACAGTTATAAAATCTAGTACCTTTTCTTAACAGAACCTCATAATGTATCCTGAAATTCTACTCCTTTTCGGCTGAGATGGTTACTCCACAGCTTCTCATAAGACTGGAGGTAAGTATCAAGTGGGCAGCTGCGGGATTCAGTCTTGGTTCTAGCGGTCTTTAAATTTTATTTATGGCTGAGGTAGAGGAAATGCTTTTCAAATCTGTGCATGACAACGAAACTGGGTGGGATAGCTGTTTATGTAAAGACAAAAATAAAACTCAAGGTGATCTTAATAGGCTTGAGAAAAGGACTGAAAATAATAGAATGAAATTTTACAGAGACCAACGCAAAGTAGAAGACCAGTTAAATGGAGAGGAGATGGAGTAATTGACAACGATTTAGTCTGCACTAACGGAAGGACAGCTTCCAGATCATGGGAACTAAGAGCGCCCCTTGATTCTGTGCTGATTCTGGGTTGGTCAGGCCCATGCAAAGAATGGAGCCCAGTCCTGGAGTTAACAGTTTAAGAAAAGTTAAGACTGAAGCAGGTTCTGGAAACCCAAAACCAGACAAGAAAAGAATCGAGATTGAGGGAACCGAGTACATGTAACTCCCCCGAGGAGCTGGGAGTTGGGCGGCATGTAGATTAAAATGATGGGGGGGGGCGGGTTATGATCACGCGATTTAAATCCCTGACAGTCTAACAAAGGATGCCAGGTCTGACCGCAAGAGCACTCCAACCGAGAACAACTTGGCGGTGTTTGGCTTTGTGTCCTTGCATGCGTTCCAGCATCTGTCGGGGATACTTTAAGTTAGACTCCTGTGTTGAGCCATGGGCTCATCCCAAGGGTTTCCGACTTGTAGATCTTAGTCACCCCTTAGATCTTCCGTCCGAATTCAGAGCGGGGCTTCTTTATTGCATGAAAACAGCATGGCTCCCTATCGCGTTTTTCAGGAGTCACCGCTGCTCCTCCAGGACAGCGAGCGTTTGGGGATCGTGATCCCTCTGGTTTAGAAAGGCCAAAATCTGCCTTGGCCCAGAATGGGAAGGCGGGAGGTGGAGGAATGGGAAGAGAACGGAGCCGATCCATCCAAGGGGGCTGAGGAAGGTTTCTGCGCCCCCCCCCCGCACGGCTCATAGGGCACATTCAGAATGCAAGCCCATGTCAGCCTTAGAAACCAGGGGTACTGCATCATCATGGCAGCTGAGACAAAGCATAGTGTCTTTAATTAACAAAGATGGTTTGAATGAAAAAGGGCATCAGTCACTTTCTTTCCTACCCTATCCATCTGCATTGCCAAGAGGTGACATAAGCGAGACCCCCTCTGCCTGGGACACCCCACACACAGATTGGCACATCATGCTTTCCCCACAAAGGGCTTGCTGGAAAATGTCTTCGCTGCTCCCATGGGAGCTTGCCAAACCCAGAGGCTCCCTATTATCCACCACAATCGCCAAGGTGTCCCTCCTACCCACGGGTGGAGCTTCCTTCATGGAGAGACCCTTTCTGCCGGAGGGCGTGCCTCCAAAGGGAATGCAGGCCCTCCCAGACACACACCGAGCTTTTCGCCAGGCCATGTGCGCAGGCAAGAGTCAGGAGCCCACACAGAGGAGGCCAACGGGCTCTTTCCACCACCACCATGGCAGAGGCTCACCAGAACGTCACACATCCCCGCCTGGGGCCACCAGGGCCCTTTCGTGGAGCAGGCCACCCACCATTGCCTCGTTCCTTCTCCTCCTGGCACAAGACGTCCAACTAACTGCAGAGAAAAGGTGGCCGCAGATTCGAGGGCTATTGAGTGGATCATGGTGGAAAGAAGAGAGGTCTCTGGCCTGGCTCTCCAACCCTGCCCCGCCCCTCCTCCCTTCCTCCCTCAGGACCTGATGGTCTTTAGTCACACATCTTAAAAGAAACACAAAACAGAGAGACACAAAGACGTACTTGTCTCAAGTCGATGAAGGCCAACAGCAACGTGTCCCCTTGGAACCCAGGCACTGGCCCGGATCTGGCAAACTCTGTGGGAAAGAAGAGGGGATGAAAAGCACTTTTAACTCACCATGGACAGGGAGATTGGCAGACGGATGACAGCAAAGACAACAGCGGCTGGGGGGGAGGAGGGCCGCACTTCTAAGGAGTCAGGTCCCCCTCCCCTCAAGCTTTTTGTTCACCCTTCAAAATTTGTGTCATCAAAACACCATTAATTCCACCATCCTGACAGCAAGGAAACTGTACTAATTTGACCTGAAATTTATTCCCATGAGCCTCACTGGGCTCCAGAGTATTTGTTTTGTGAATGGACAAACAATTTGCAAAGAAGAAAAGCATTTGGGAGATGGAAGGAAAATGGGGGGCGGGGGGGTTCCAATGGAAAAACTTTTCCCCTCAACACAATAAAATCTTCAGCTGTGAAATCCTTTTCAGTTCCGAAAGCTATTTATATTTGGGGGCACTCAAGGAATTTTCTAATTTCATGCCTGTCACCATGATCCATGCCCATTTGTCAAAAATAAATAAACCAAGCTGCTCCATTAATTATGCTGCAGCAGAATAACGTCTCTAACAGATATTATATCATTGCACAAGGAATGGAAAATGTGAAGAACTTTCCTCCTTGTGGAGAATATCAATTATTTTGAAGGTGGCCATTTTAGCAATAGTTCAGAAGAATGAGCATCAAGAAAAGAAGTTCTCCATGGAGAGACTAGCATCTTAGATATCTAAAGATTTCTGTTTAAACCAGTTAATTTGGGGTATAATTATGCAAACCAGCCTTCCCTGTCCTACACTAACTAGGAACTACACAAGTTGTGGTCTAACTACAATCTACAGAACACATTAGAGAAAGCTTGTTGAAACACAGCAACACAGAGAAGAGGAAGATGGGAGGGTCTTGGCCTCTTCTCCTGATGAGCACTGAAGGTATTCCTGAACTGCGATGCTGAAGGTAAATACCACCATCTTATTTCACCCTGCCCAGATGGATTAGCCAGAAGCACTTTCTTCCAGGACGCAGAGAGTTGCTGCCGAGTTGGCCAACAGACCATCAGGGAATGCTCAAATTTTATTTTCCAAGTGAGACATCTCCAAGTTACTGGCTGCATGATTCTCCAGCATCATCAAGTCAAGATGCTGAAGAAATGCACAAAGTTGGGTCAAGAGCTGTGTCACCTTAAAAGATCTGGTACAACGTAGAGGCCAACCCAGGCAATCCAACATTGTAAGAAAAGCCAGCAGGAAATGCAAGAGGAGCTCAAGAATTGCTCTTCTTGTAGCCCCCTCAACGTCTAACAATGATGGGCTCTTGATGATAGAACAGATGATTGAGAAGTCCACCTTGGGCTGTTCAGCCACTCATTCGGAACCAGCTGCTGTGAGTTTTCCGTGCTGAACCGCTGAACCGCTACTGACATTTAAAGTCAAGTCAGAATTTAACAGAGTCCTAACTTTGTTTTGTCTGTGTGGCTCTCTTCCTCCCAAAGGCGCCCTTGGCAAACAGGAGTTCATCCAGGGCTCGTATCGAACGGCACGAGCAGCGGCTCCCTCGCCTCAAGCCCTCCAGCCAGAGCTCGGCCTCCGTCCTGGCAGCAGGGCTCGCCGGAGGCGGAAGGGAAGGGCCAGGCCGAGGGGTGCCTTTGTGGCACCGGACGGCACAGCTTCCGACAGGCCGAGGCTTGTCCTTGTGGGGTGTAATGGTCCGTTCACGTTGCCCACCGCTCAGCGTCGGTTGGCCCAGAGCGGCACGCCAGTGCTAGGAGTGCCTAATAACTAAATGAAGTAAGTATGTGGAACACGGATTTACCCCTGCCAAGCAGGCGTTCGCTGAATGTTTAATTTCATTAATCGCAGCCGCTGCCCAGCCCAGGAGGCACAGCCAGGCCCGTCTGCGGCCGGCACAATTAGCCCAGGGAAGGCCTCCCCCCACCCCTGGGCAGGCTTTCCCCGCAGCCAGGAGGAGGAGGAGGAGCACCCCGCCGCGGCTGAACGCTGCCGGGGAAGAGAGCCGGTCTGGGGACAAAGCGCTGGGGCAGGCCGGAGGGCGGAAGACCCGAGGAAACACCCTGAAGGCAGGGCCGCCCAGCCGGGTTACAGGGGCTCCGGCCTCTCCCGAAGGCATCAGAAACGCCAAGCCTGCGCCCAGAGCCGGAAAGGGAGGGAGTCTGAGCGAGGAGCAGGAGGAGGAGGAGCAGGAGGAGGATCAACCAGGGTGGGGGGATTCCATGCCAGGGGTGGTCTTTCTTCCCCAGGAGAGTGAGCCCCATCTTCCTCGGGGAGGAGGAAGGGCCCCTCCTGAATCTCCCTCCTGGAGCGCCTGGAGGGCTGTCTGGGCATTGGAGACACTGCCACCTCCGGCTTCCGCCCACTTGCTACTAGCCAGAACGGGAAAAGCTGGGCCATCCTCGAGGCGGCCAAGAGAAACCAAGCGATCGAGGAAGAGAGAAACTGGGCTCCCATCAGTGCCCCCTCCTCCCCCCTGCCCCCCAAGGGCCTCTCCGAGGTCACCCCAGGCAGGGGAAGCGGCAGAGAGCGGGGAACAGGCTCTCGGGCCGGACACCGTGGCCGAAGCGGCGCTGCTTCCAGGGAGAAGGCACGGGCAATGTTGGCACAAGAGGGACCCTCCCCACCGTGACCAGGAAGAGGTGGAGCGGAAGCCCTTCTGCGGGCATTGCCGCTGGGCCTGCCCAAGGCCTTCATGGGCCGCCCTAAGCTTCAACAGAGGGAAACGGCACCGCCATCTTCGAGAGGGGGCTGAATTCAGGCCCGGCAGAGTTTCCCACGCATGGCCACAGTTTCCTTGACGAGCCAGAGGGCAGGATGTGCTCCTGGGCTGTTCACACACAAGAGAGCCAGTCTGGTCTAGCGGCGAAGGCTCCAGGCTAGAAACCGGGAGACCCCGAGTTCCAGTCCCGCCTCAGCACGAAGCCGGCCCCTCTCCTCAGCCCAGGGAGGAGGCGCCCGGGCAGACCCCTTCTGGAAACCTGGCCAAGGAAAGCGCAGGGATCAGCTGTCAGGAGCCAACACGACTTGAAGGCAGCAGGAAAGAAAAAAGAAGTACAGCCAGCAGCATGCTCAGGGGAAATGCTGCAGCCCGCCTGAAAAGCCTTGCAACACCGTTAGCCACAGTTACATGGTACCTGCTTAGGACAGGTAACTGACAAGGGAATATCCCTGGTTCGCCCCCAAGGCCCTTCCTTCCCTCTGGGCTTCCGGCTATGTGACCGGCCGAGCAGACCAGACGTTCCCCCCGTTAGGAAGGCAGGGCCCTTGGCCCCCCGGCTGTGTCCATCCACTTTCCAGAGTGCACAAGAAAGACAACTCTGGTACTCTGTGCAGGCTCTTTAAACTTTCTTTTCTTTTTATCAGCTATGGAAGACAAGAATACGACACCAGGCTTGAGCTTTGCCCCTCCCTAAGGAAAAGGAGGAACTCCCGGGAGCCCCCATTTGGGCCCTGGCATGCTAAGCAGGTAGAAAGCGGCGGCTGGAAACAGCCCCCAAGTTTGACCCAGGAGCGGCTGGAAGGCCCCCAAATGCTGCGGCCAGAGTCCACCTGGGAAATGTCTGTTTGCCACAGGACAGGACTTTTCTTTCGGCCTTAATGCTCGTGGAGAAAACCTATGCGGTCGCTAGGAGTGTCAATCAAAATCTATAGAAGATCTGTCCAGAGTAGGTTGCTATGAGCCGTTCTTGCTTCCTCTGCAGCCAGATGCGCTCAGTGCCCGACCCTAAATCCTCTCTTGGTCAAATTTCCTCTGGACTGCTCTCTGGCTGGTTGTTTTATGATTTTCTCTGTGGCTTAATTTGGGGGTTATTGTTCTGCAACTATAATTGCGCTGTTAGGATTGTAACGTGAGGAAACTTTACTTGACTGTGGCAGGCAAAATGATATGACGATCCACCCATCTCTAGATCAGCCTTAACGCTCTGGTGCCTGCCTAATGAAGCGATGCCCCAAACCTTGGAAGTGGGAATGCTTCAGAACCAGAACGGAGCCGCCGGTTGGAGCAGCCCTCCCGCTGGCCAGGTACGTCTCTTGGCCGCAGCCTCGGAACCGGGATGGTTCTAGCGAAGGCCGCAAAGCTCTGGAAGGATGGTCAGCCCAGAAACGAGGCTCCCCGCAACGGTCCCAGGACTGCCTGTTATTTGCCAGCGTTCACAGCTGGATGCTGAGGGATGTGCGGGTTGCTGCCAGGTTCACCACCACCACCTCCACCTCCTCCTCCTCCTCCTCCTCCTCCTCCTCCTCCTCCTCCTCCTATTCTTTTCCAGTTTGTTTTTTGTCATATGTCTGTTCTTATTATATTGGGGTTTTTTTTTTCTGTTTAGTATATTGTGAGCCTCCCAGAGTCTCACGACACCAAACGGATAAATAAATAATTAAATAAGACTCCAACTCCTCCTCCTCCTCCTAGAAAAACCATCCAATTTATCTTAGGCAAGTCCATCCAGATTTATTTATGTAATTTATTTATTTATATACTGATGTAATCTTCATGGACTTCTGGCAGTTTACAGTAGTAAAAACAATAATAAACAGAATTAAAACCAAAAAAACACCAGACATCCATCAGGCAAGGGACAGATGGCAACTGCTCATCACCCCCCAAATGCCTTCTGGCACAACTCAGTTTTTACTAAGTTCCAAAGGGCCGTCTGGGTGGGCATCAGCCTGGCCTCAAGGGGCAGGCAGTTCCAAATACAGGGGCACCACAGAGAAACACTGGCTGCATGCCTCTGCCACCTTCATCTCTCCATAGTGATGAACCATTGGTAGATTTCACTGGGGAACACACCCTGGATGGCTTGATTCTACACGGAGAAGGTGTTCTTGCATATTGCTAGGTATCAAGCCATAAAGGGTTTTAGAGGTTAAAACCAGCATTCTGAATTGCACCCGTAAACTGACTGGTAGCTAGGGTAGGGCCCAGAACAGAAATGTAAGATGGTTCTGGCAACTTTCATTTGACAACACACAGGTATATGGTAGAGCTTTTGGCTGCAAGATAGGGACCCTTTTCTCTGTGGGTCCCTGCCTTTTTGCTTACGATTGCTGTGACCACCCTAAAATCCACATCTAGAATCCATCCTCAACCCTACTGGACTTGCAGCAGGACTTCAAAGGCCTATGGTTTCACTCCTGCTAATTTATCCAGTTCCACTGGGTGCAAATCTTGCCAGCCCTGCACTTTCTTGGCCAATAGCCCAAGAGAGCTTAGGCGCTTGGCCCAACAGGCCTCCTGGCTTCCTGTGGAAGGCTGAGGATCAGGACATCCACGATGATTCCTCTGACCAGTAGGAAGCAGGCAGAGGAGCAGCTCTTCGGGAGAAGGAGCCAGGGTGTACACAGTTTCTGACCATTCTGTCAGAATCACAAAATGAGTGTTGCAGCATTACCGCACAAGCTCTACCCCATACACATGTGCAACAGAAATCACTACAAAGAGATCCTGGGTGAAGTGAACGATTTGGAGGGAGGTAACTCCCAAAGTAGCAGGATGAGAACTGAGACCAATATTAGCTGGAATGGTCTTGAACTAGCGGAATGGAGAATTATAATACTAAGGGGGTTTCTAGCATGCTCCAAAACTGTGAAACAGGGGAACTTCCAAGTCCAGTACTGAGTCTTGGAGGAAGCCTTGGGATGTAGAGCTGTGCTTATGCAAAGCAGCTGGTTTTATTTATTTATTCCCTATCTTTCACTTCCAACAAGAGCTCCATTGATGTCTCCTTCAGAAGTGGAGCTATGATCCTCCTGGGCTATAACTGGTATCAGAGAGAAGACAGACAATGGAGACTGTCTGGAAGGAAGCTAATTGGGAAGTAGAAACATCAGGAGAAATGTTCCAAGGCAAGCAGCCTGGTGCAAAGATGGAACTGAGAGGGTTGGGACAGGCTGGCATTGTGCAGACCTTTGTAGAACGGGACTCCTGCCTTTTCAGCTGTGCTGAATAATCTTCTACCAATCCACCGCTGTGATGCACAGGGACCCCCCAACAGCCACAGTTCCCACCTCCTAGCTCTTCACCAGATTGGCCTGAAAAGACATTACCCAGATTAGCTCAACTGCCATCACTGTGTTAGCCTGATTCGGAAGTATAGGGGAAGAAAAGTATCAGAGAAATACTTTAACTGAAATACAGTAAATAAATATCTTCCTCATACAACATCCCACATTATCTGTCCTTCCCCAGCCAAAATTCTTAGCTGGAGAAAGAGAAAATTAAATCAAATGGACACAGGGGTTCTCTGGAAGACAGATGCCCCTTGCAAAAAAAAAAAAAAGATTTCTGAGTAGCTCAACTTCTTTCCTGCCTAAAATTCAGGGCCAGTCTGGGAGCATGTGATGTTTCTTCACCCAAAGACTGTCCAGCCAGGGGTTGCTGCAGCCCACATTAAGAAAACAAAAAGAAAAGTTGCCAGTGCTACTGTAAACATCCAGTCTCTGCCAGGAACCACACTCAAATCCCCCATTCATTTTCCAAGGGTGAGTACTGAAGACCGCCCCGAGGGATGGTGCCCACACTTCTGAAGGCCTTCTGCCATTCCACAGCACTTCCCCAGCCCTAGGCAGAACGATTCAGGGATCTTGGAAAATCCAGCCTTAGATTTCCACTTTCATATGATGCCGTGGCAGATGGTTAATGACAGTAAGATGCTCAGCTCATGGCCATTTCCCCACGGCTGACCTCTACAGCCATAACACAGCAGAATCCCAGCTATTTGCTTGATGCATTCATCCCCCACTTTTCCACTGGAAGCCCAAAGCAACGTTCACTGCAACTGGCAAACGCCCTGAGGGCTGCTTCCTCGGTGAAGCTGTGGGAACTTCTTCAAAGTGCCACAGCATTAGTGCTCTTCTTCCCTTTCAGGCATGCTCACTTACGCCTTGCACGCTCTTGCACTGCAAGAATGAGAAAGAGCATCCGATGGGAATCCGAGCCTTCCTAGAGAAGTCCGGTGTAATGTGTTATCCTGGGAAAGGGTTCCAAAAACAAAACCTCTTTTGACACATCAGAATGCCATTAGGCGCAGGGAATAGCAGAATGGTCTGGGAAGATGCCTCCTCGCTCTCCCTGAATCTCACCTCTAGAACAGATAAATGGGTTATCCGAGGACCAGACAGGCAAAGTCAAGCGTTCTCCACTTTGTACGCAGGCCGCTTATGAACTGGCATGTTCCAGCCACCTTCCGTGCCCAGCTTTTGACTCCTCCAAGCACAGCTGGCTCTGATCAGGTCTGGCTTTCTTCAGGTTACGTGGAATAGCCTCACGAGTCCTACTGCCTCTCAGGAGAGCTGAGCTGAGCGCATCTTGGTCCCTCGGCTGTGGAATGCCCTTGCCCTGACTGTTGGAGCCCTTGAGGGCTGATCCGACTCAAAGCCTGTGGGGCAAGGGCAGGGGCCGCAAGGCTGGTTGCTGGCCCAGAGTCTTTGCAGCAGGCCTGAATCTTTAGCAGCTTCCTTCTGGTCCTCCACCTTGTTCAAGGAGGGTTCTCATAAAGTTATTTCAGAGCCTCCAGGGATGTGAGTTAAATTATAATGTCACCAGAGGGGTTGGGCTGAAATTTTAAGCCCTTTGGGGGCTAGTCAAAAACGGTTTCTGAAGCCAGGTGGGAGGCTAACATACAAATTACAAGCTCGTATAAAAAGGAAAGAAAATAGGATATTACTGAAAATTGTCATTTTGGTGACAATTTTGGTGTCAATATTTTAGGGGAAAAAATGGGTGTGAAGGGCTGCAAGCTGCCGATCCCTCTTCACAGACATAATCAAGGCATGAAGCACCAGCATTATTTGCTGTTAAGGGCAAACAGAAATCTTGCACCCCGTAAAAACACCAGGTAGTTCTGTAGAGATGCTGGGGAAAGAGCGGAAGGAGCTATTGCCTACAACAAGCTAGTCCAGGGAGGTCTCGGATGTTCCCATAAGGACCATCCACCACAGCTAAACTGGAGTGTTTCAGAGACAGGAAGTCTGTAATGCATCCTCCTCCTCCAACTCCTAGAGGGAGCACTGATTTCACTCCAAACTGGGAAAGAATGTTCTGGATTAGTCCGCAGACCATGTCAAGACAGAAGAAACACAACAAAGTATGCTTCCACACCCTTAAAAGATTATATACGCTAATCAACATATTTCAGTTACAAAATCAGAAGTATAAAGTCATAAAGATGGAGGTCTAAGTGAGCTTAAGGCTTCAAATCTCAGAATCTCTGCAAAAGTTAACTGAAATGGAATTCAAATACTTGATCTTACGAACAGAAGCCTTTTTGACAATAGAGCCTTTTCTTAATTGCTCATGTAGTTTCCAGTATTTCGCTTTTTTAATGAGGTGTCTAAATCATGTTCTTTCATAATGGAAAAAAACTGGCATTCAGGAATACATCAAGGCCAACGCTATTACTCTTCAAATATCACTTTTACTTTTGTAGAGGCGCCAAGGCTGGATGTGTGTTAGTGACGGGCCATGGGAATTGTTGGTAAAGTATGCCGTGATGGTTCGCAGAGGCTGTGAAGTTTGAGGCAGCAGCAGCAGCAGCAGCGGAGAGTCCTTGGACAGCACAACAGCGGTTCACGATGGCTGTGGGAGACAGCAATGGGCGGCCTCCTGGCTGACCGAGAAGGGCTGTTCAGTGGCTGAGTCAACCAGGGGCTGAACGGGGCTGGGTAGCCAACTGGATTGCTTGGTGACTCGGTGGTGGCGGCAGCACTGGGTTGGAGCTGTTGAAGATCCAGTGACACTGCAGTGGTGACTGAGCTGGAAGTGAACCCAATGAGGTGGCGGCAGTGACTGTGTGTCCAGCTAGGACTGTTCTTCTAAGTGAAAGGTGGCAGAAATGACAATCCAGAGATGTACAACCTCAGTGGGTCTACTGGAGGACCAGCCTGCGTCCTGTGGCTATCCAAAACTTGCCACGCTGAGGGGTGGCCCTCTGGTCCCCTGTATGTGATGGTGAGACTCAAAAGGACAGGAGTGTGTGCTGTGTGTTCCGTCTTTCAGGAGCTCCATCTTACATAATCTGAAGAACTGGTTGGTAGAAGAAAACATGCTTGTGAACACTGGAGAGAAAAGGTTTGGGTGGATGGTACTGAAAGGACACGGTCAGTTGGGCAGCAAGTGTCTACTCTCCTCCCAGGTGCCAGAGGACAGTGGTGATGCCTGGATTGCCCTAGCTTTGGCAAGGACTGAAGGTGTGCTTGAGATGTCTGGCTACAGAGATGAGAGCAGAAGGTTTGAGGAGTGTGCTGTAGTGTGTGTAGGGCGTTGAGGAGAGGGTGATGCTAGCGGTCTGGCCCCTGAAGCAGATTACCTGGACCCTTTTCATCTGGGGTTCAAACTTGGACATAGTCCGGTGACAGCACTGGTCACATTTGTTAATGACCTCTGGCAGGCTTGGGAAGGGGACAGTACATCCATTCTGGCCCTCCTTGATCTCTTAGCAGCCATCAGTACTATCAAACGTGGTATCCTTCTGGACCAGCTTCAGGTGTGGGAGTGGAGGAACACGGTGCTGCGGTAGCTCTTCTCCTTCCTCTTGGGCCAGTTATAGCTGGAATTGGTAGTGTGGGGGGGGAGAGGTCTTGCCCTAGCCCCCTGCTTTACAGGTTTCCTCAGGGCTCTGTGCTCTCTCTGCTCCTACTTACTTGTTTTATTTTATTTTGTAAAATTTATATGGCCGCTCATCTCACATGAAGCAACTCTGGGCACTGTACACTAAAACCATTTAACATTTATATGAAGTAGAAAAACCTGGATAAGTCATCATTCGGCACGAGGTTAAGTACCGTCAGAATGCTGATGATACTTAGCTACACCTCTCTACTCCTGACCGTCAAGGTGTCTGGAGGCTGTAGGGGCACAGATGGAGAAGAACCAACTTCAACTTAACCCTAGCTTGACCAAGTAGCTGTGGGTTTTAAGGCTCCATCTTTAATTGTGGACAGGGGACTAGTGTGTAATGTGAGGCTCCTCCATGGCTAGGAGGGCCTTCGCACAAATCCATCTTGTCTACCAATTGTGCCCATTCCTAGATTGGGAGGCCCTGCTCACAGTCATTCAAGCCTTGGTCACCTCACTGTCCAGAAGCTACAACTGGTCCAGAATGCGGCCACTACAAGGCCCAAGTATCTGACGGACCGCCCATCTCCCATGGTGTCTGCCCAGCCAGTATGAGTCAAACAGGGTTGGCACGCTCCCTTCAATTAAGCAATTTAATTGATTGGGACCCAGGTACTGTGCCTTTTGTCACAATGCCTGCCCTCTGTAATGAGGTTCTCCCTGAGATCCATGGGGCTCCCAGCCTAATGATGTTCTGAAAGTCTTTGAACACCCAGCTGTCTCCCATGCTTTGCATTAGGGTGGTTAAGACCCCTGTCAGATATGTTTGCACGTGTTGGCCAGATTCACCATCTTTATTCTTTTTTTTTTTTATAATTCTTATAGTTCTATTTATATTGTATATTTTGAGAGCCAGTTTGGTCTAGTGGTTAAGGCACCAGGCTAGAAACTAGGAGACCCTGAGTTCCAGTCCCACCTAAGGCACAGCGCCAGCTGGGGACCTTGGGCCAGCCCCTCTCTCTCAGCCAAAGAAAGGAGGCCCCTTCTGAAAACCTTGCTAAGAAAACTGCAGGGACTCGAATGGCTTCAACTGGAGACATTGCTGCATCCTTTAGAAAGTCCTGCCTCCTTAACCGTTTATTTATTAGCACATTTATTATTAAATACACAGCTTGTACCTGTCCTAGCCAGTCCAGCATGCTCTGGGTGCCATCAGCTAAGGAGCGGCAAGGGCCAGGAGAGCCTTTTCTGCCATGACTCCCACCCTTTGGAATATCATTCCCTCGGAGATCAGACCAGCCCCAACCCGGCTGGCCTTCCGCAAGGCCCTGAAAACCTGGTTTTCTGCCCAGGCCGGGGGCCCAGGTGTGTGACGGAGCCCGTCTCCTGGCTCTGCTGATGGTTGCCTTATGACGCTTGGTGGCTACATGTTTTTATTTTTACATCTTGTACTTTGTCTATCTTGCCTATTTTTATTGTAAGCTGCCTAGAGTCACCTATGCGAGATGGGCGGCTATATCGATCAGCTAAATAAATCAGCTCCATCCATGTCCGCCTCGCCAGTTAGGATCAAGGTCATTCTCCCCGCGTCGGTCCTCCCTCTCTCATCTTCAACCCGAGCAGCAAGTGGGAAATGACCAGCCAGGACGATTAAACTCTTCGGCCACATCTCCGGCCTCGCTTTAAGGCTTCTCAGCGCTCTCCTTGGAAAAGCTCTCCTTATTAGTCATGCTGTCAGCAGGACTCCCCAGACAAACAAGGTTTGGGGCATGGACAGTGGGAACCAGTAAAGGGTTTGGTGGCTCTCTGAGGGCCCAGCAGTGACAGATGGGAAGGTGGGAGCAGGAGCATCCCTCTGCCATTAACCTGCCCAGGTGGCATTTCGGGCCTGGCGTGGAGGGGGCTTCAGCTGCCCCCAGCGCACAAAGATCAGCCTGAGATAAACCTCAGACACCGCACGCCTCTAAGTCATGCCAAGCACCGGTTGTTCAAAGCGCCTCTGAAATCTCCTGGTTTGCAATGAACCTGGGTTCTTCTACACCCCCGCCCCCCCCGCCGCCGCAGAGGTTCTGTTTTACAGGCCAAAACTGAGCTTGCTGCCTTCTTTCAAAAGAGGAGACTGCAGGGGACCAGCTTTTTACTGAGACATGGACACGTACTGAGGAGGGGCACGGGGGTCAAAAACGTCAAGATGGTGCTGCAACTAAAGCTCTGCCTTATAATGTACATCACAGATACCGTCTTGAGTTTTTTGCCCCCAACCTACAGACACCCCTGAGTAGGGATTAAACCTTCCCTCCCCCCCATCCTGCAGCCCCTCTCGAGGAAAGCTACCATCTGCCTGCTTAGCGCCATGGAGAAACAGCAGCCAGATGGAGGGAAACTTATTCTTCCTGTATTGTGGATGTTTGCCCCCCTTTGTGCTTCTTGAGTGATTGAGGCAGCTTACAATACCAACTGAGACCAGCTAACGTCAGAATGAGCACTGAACCCTCTTCATGCTGTTACTTTAAAAGGTGGGGGATCCCCTTGACTTTATGTGATGCGTTAAGCACCAGCTCCCACCAGACCCAGAGAGGTCCCTCCAGGGCCAGGATAAGAAGTTATGCCGCGAGGAGGCACCTCCTGCCAAGTTGGGCCTTTGGACATCCGGCAGGGCCAGGCAGGGTCCAGCTTGGGAGCAAAGGAGGATGTGGAGAACCTGATGGGTTCAAGAGGCAAGGCAGAAGCTACCCCCCCAGGGGGGGAAACAAAGCTCATCACTAGGGGAAGCGGGGGGAGGATCCACGGCTTTCTGCTACCCGCCCCCTTTGACCCAGGTTTCAGACCCCGAGCAAGAGGCAGCCTTACGTTCACATTCTGCTACGTCCAGGCTGAACTGCTGCAAAGCTCCCAGGGACAGCTGTCTGACTTCGGCTTCCAAGAGCTGCTGCATCAGGGAGGTGGACAGGTGCTTGCAGGCAGACATACAGGCAGTCTGAGCTACCTTGCCCTGGAAGACAAACGGAAAGGCCTTCAGGTGAGTCTCGGAGCAGGAGAAACCCAAGGGAAGAGCTGGCCAGGCGGTTCGGCAAACGGCGGGGGGCCACACGTGCGCCCAGCAGCACCCTTCTCAAGCAACTTCCCCATAAGCCATTCATCACCCATCTAATGCCTATTCCCCAGTTTAAACAGCACAATCACAATAGGCCCATC
Source organism: Python bivittatus (assembly GCF_059951505.1). Taxonomy (NCBI): domain Eukaryota; kingdom Metazoa; phylum Chordata; class Lepidosauria; order Squamata; family Pythonidae; genus Python; species Python bivittatus. Next base: position 1,283,031 of record NW_028277106.1, read on the forward strand.
AGAATAAATTACAAATAACACAAAGCAAGTCTAAGACGTAAAATTGCGAGCAGAAGGATCAAAATACTGCCATAAAAATTTTCACTGAAAAGCTAAAGAAGACAAACTCATGTTGAAAGCTCTCTTCCAAGGCAGGTCTTCTCAAGCCCCGCCCTAATGGGACTCAGAAAACTGGGTTTTCAAAGGCGAACTTAAAACAGGGGCATGCAAGCTTCAGCAGGTCAATGTCTCCAATTGCATTTGGATATTTCCGTACTGCATTTTTACATGGTCCTCTTGTAAGACTCGGGACTGTGTACAAAAGTAATGACACACCATAAACCCCATCAAAGTAGCAAAAAATCAGTGAATTTATTAAAACGTGCAACTAAAGTTTGCATCAAAAGCCTGTTAAGAAAAGAAGCCTTATCAGCTGCCCGAAGGGAGTGCCCAAGCACACACTAGTGTTGGCATATTCTAGAGCTGGGGCCCCCACAGAGAAAGGGAACCTCCTGGTCCATCTTACTGTCACTTCTTGAGGTGGGGCAGAATCCCCAGCAGACCCTGCTGCACTCCCCAAAATGGGAAGTGGGGGGACGTCAGGACAAAAAGAAGGCCCTCAACCTCAACAACTTCGATTTGTTTAATTGTGATTGATGGTTCTCTTGGCATTTGTCCCACATGGTTGCAAGTCTACTTGGTTTCACACTGTGCTCACCTGGTTCTTACAGCGAAGCTACTGATATGACAGGGGCATCTACAAGTTGTGATCAAAGAGGTGAAGATGTTGGCCATGACGGTAGGACCGAAGTTCATGGGCAGAGCTTCAATCACACTATTCGTGGCTGTCGTCTTCACTGAAACTCATCAGGGAGGGTCTGGCCCGCAGTCGCCCAACTGGCTTCCGTGCCCAAGGCCGGATTGGCACTCACGGTCTCCCCACTCCTAGTCTAGTACCTTCACCACCTCCTCACGCTGGCTCTCATTTCAGTTTCTATGTAAATTAAGTTAATATTATTCCTCCCCATATCCCTTAATAATTTCCTTTTTATTAAAGGAAATAATTATTAAATTGGGTCCCAGGAAAGAATTAGTTTAATCTCCTCCAACTAGCTTGAACAAGAATTCCCGAGGCTGCATCCTGTTCCAGCTGCGGTTTCCCGGCTGTCTTAGGAGCAAGATATGCTGAAGTTCAAGTAACGTTACAGAAAATACATAACCGTAATCACTACCAAACTTGGTTCTTTTATATTTGATGAAGCCCAGGGTCGTGAACTATCTTTTTTCCATCGAGGGCATGAAAGCCACTCTGAAAATACTCGGATGAAAAGCAGTATAAACCAACCAACCAACCAGCAGCACTCCCTGCTCCTTATTCATGCACCCATATAAATCTCGGTTGTTATTTTTAGCTGAGCTGGGGGGAAACCACCCGGTATCCTGCAGATGTTTGAAACCGCCGCGTTCTTCCAAGTGAATGCCTAGGGCAGTTGGCCACATAAGCCGAGGCCCCAGATGATCTCGTGGTGTCGTTACTGGGGGTTCCCAATTGCGAGCCACGTTAATGTCTCCCTGCACCCGGGGCTCAAATGTGCGGACGGGGCAATGCCCTTCCAAGGTGGCAAGTGCCACTCCAGGGTGGATCTCGCCGGGTGGTGCTTGAAGCAGCGATTCTGTTCCTACCCGAGGGGGGTCTTGGCCCGCCTCACCTCCTGCCTCCCAGCACCCCACAGTACTTGTGCACTGATCCAGAAGGCCCAGGGCAGAACTGCCAACGTGCCGGCACTGGGCCTTTGGAAGTTACGGAGCTTGGCCATGACTTGTGGTGATGACAAGAAATGGCTGATGTTAGCAATTTATCCTCTTCTATTCTGGGGAACTAGCATTACAGGAGAAGGAGGGAGAAAAAAATCAGGAGTCTGGTTGCTTTTCTTCCCATTAACCTTTTTTTTTAAAAAAAAGAGGCATCAGCTTTTGTGAGCTTCAACTCCCTTCACCAGCTAGTCACTCCCTGCATCTGAGGCAAAGATACTTTCACCCAGGTAGAGCTTCCTGCCAACCCCTTTCCTGGTTACTACTTCCAGCCTCAGTCCTCTCAGCGACAGCATATAGACAATTAGCATTTCTTGTCCCTGTAGACAAACACTTGTTTCTAGCGAACACTATCTGCCCCTTTAATGGCCTTCCTTCAATCTAGAGAGACCCTTTACTTTTTGTTCTGACTGGCAGAATTTCATGCTGTTGGCAAGTGCAACAATTCACGGTTAGCTCCAAATCATTTGCAAAGAAGCTCAAGGCAGATCTTGGGAGATCCCAGAGCATCTCCCCACCAGGAGACTTTCTGTTCTAGAAGTGGTTCTCTGGTGCCAAAAAGCCTCTGATTTCAGAGCACAGAGGAGCATGGCTGCAGCGCCTCAAAGCCCTCCGGCGCGGGGCAGCGGCTGCACTGCCATGCAGTCCCAGGAGAGCGGGTGGCTGCAGAGGGGTGCAAGGCCTGTGCTCCCACACAGCCTGAAGCCCTTTCTGGAGACAAATCCAAAGGGTTAGGGTTTTATAGCCTAGAAAAAGCCATTCGGAAAGCAAAGGAAATGCGATATTTTTAGGTCAGCTGAAGCCATGGGATGTTTTGACATTCCAGCAGTTTAGTGGAATAGGATTGCACTTGACAGAAACCGCGAGTGCTTCACGAGGGTTCTTCTTTCCACAGCCTTCATCACTGTATCTTTGGAAACATTAGCACCAAATTAAGCAGAAGAGATGTTAAACTATCTGTAACACCATTTTTTAAAGTTGACTTCACGTTTACTGCTTTCCAGCCCTGTCTTAGAGATCCATATATTTTTGTCAGAAAATACACAATTTTACACCTGAGTTCTTTAAGAAACCTTGGATGGAGCTTACCTGGACCAAGCGAAATAGAGCATTTATTTCCAAGGTATCAGCAAGATCCAGAACTGTGCATTAGGTACTTTTACTCCTATTTCATAGTGTAAAGTCTAAAGCTAGCAAGGTGGGAATTTTGATTCTCACACCACAGAAAGCTGTTTTTTAAACAGAAATCTTCAAAACCAGGAAACAAACTGATTGGAAGAGATGGAGGCAAAGGCTCAAGATTCAGAGCACAGCAAGGACAGTGTTCCTGAGGGCTGTCAGACAGAGAACGTCTTGGAGCGATGCCTCTGCAAACAACACTAACCTTTTTAGTCTGCTTTGAGAATGTGGAGCAGGGGAAAAGTCTAACTGCTCTATCTTCAGCACGGCCCAGATTTTTGTCCTACATCTTCTGCAGTAAAGACAGCTGCAAGTTCATTCAGCTTCTCTGCAGCCTCCTTTATTCTCTGTATTAAAGCACTTTTAATATGGAAATTGTCAGCCAGATATCATCAGTATGCTACATAGCTGTACATCTCAATCCTGGACCGACAACCTCCTTGAATCAAAATAAATGAAATCAATTTTTTGTTGATTATGATTTGTTTGACTGTTTGTTTTAAATATAGTATATCACCCCGAGTCATTCTGGAGTTGGATAGCTTTACAGATTTGACAAATGAATAAATCATACAAGCAAGGGTTGGAAAGGATCTTGGAGATCACCTAGCCCAGCACAGGAATCCACTGCTACTGCATCCTCTCCAGCCTCTGCGTAACCTCCAGTAAAAGAGGATCGCACACTTCCAGAGGCAGTGTCGAAACACTCTTATGCTTAGAAATTCTTCCTGATGTCCAGCCAAAATCTACTTCCTTGCAATTTAAATCCCTTATTTCTTGTCCTGTCTACTGGCACAACTTTGAGTGATTCTGCCCCATCTTCAGGATGGCTATCATGGCTTCCCTGCAATCTTCTCTTTCCACACTGGACATACCCAATGTTGACAACTGTTCCTCATTAGCTTTTCCTTCCAGGCCTCTTATCACCACGGCTGCTCTTCTCTGGACATGCTCCAGTTTGTCAATGTCCTTCCCAAAATGTGCCCAGAACTGGATGTAATGTTCTAGGTATGATCAACCCAACATAGAGAGGAACTATTACAACTCCTGATGCTACATTTCTGTTGATACAGCCTAGGACTGCATTTGGTTTTCCTGCAGCTGCATCTCACAGTTGGCTCATGTTAGCTTGTGACAGACTAAGAAATCCTGATCCTTTTCACGTGTACTGATGTCTAGTATGGTCTCCTACATCCTTTGATCCTGTGATCTTTCCTAGCCAAAATAAGGGCTAAGTATTGTCCTGCTGAAGTTCAGCTCTTTTGTTTCTGCCCATTGTTTCAGCTTGTCAAGTTCCTTCTGAATCTTGATTTTATCCTGCAACATTTGCTACTGAATCTATCTTGAAAAACACACAAACGTTTTAAAGATAGAAACAATATTTGTCCTTCTCCAATCTTCTGATTGGAGCAGGGATCTGGAGACTTCAACTTAGTTAAGATAACCAAGTGTTCCCTAACCAACTCGTTCCCTAAAGCTGCCTTTGATAACTGACATTCTTGCCATCCAACAATCCAATAGTTTTAATAACTCATAACTTGTAGAAAGATTAAGCAAGGCATCATGTGACCGCATCCGATTTTACATTTTTTGCGGTAGTCATTAAACAAATCACTGTGGTCATTAAGCAAAGCACATTAACTCCCATTGATTTCATTGTTGGAAGCCAGCTGGGAAGGTTGCAAATGGTGATCACGTGACACCGGGATGCTGCAACCATCATGAATACACGCCGGTTGCCAAGCACCCAGATTTTGATCATGTCACCACGGGGATGCTGTGACAGTCGAAAGTGCAAGGACCAGTCATAAGCCAATTTTTTCCGTACTGTTGTAACTTTGAACAGTTGCTAAACAAATGGTTGTAAATCGAGGACTACCTGTATTGCTCTGTTGAAATCCATAGAAAGGAGGCAAATTATGGGCAATCTAATACCCACTTTAAAAACTAAAGAATTCATCTCAATGCAACCAAGTCTTTCAAGATTCAGCACTATATTTACTGCTACATTCCAGCTGCAGGTATTTTTGGGACGACCAAGAAACCTGCCTCAGAAATTGGACCGCAACTGAATTGGATGACTTGCTTCTTTGGATGTGGAGTTAGGAGCCACTTTGCTCCTCCACGTGCCTTGTCTTGCCTCAAGGAACATGATTACCTGAACTCTCACTGCTGCTCACTACACATAAATCATTAGTGATTAATTATGAAGCTTTAGGGAAAATTACAAGGAGGGAGAGGCAACTGCCAAGGAAAACCATCCAGACAGAATCCAGAGAGAACACAGAAAGCAAGTGCGAAAGGAATAATAAACTGGGCGAGGCTGATTACATTCCTATGGAAAAAAGAAGGGAATACCTATTTTTCCTCTGGTAAAGAGCGACAGAGGAAAGGGGGAAAAGGAGAAAGAGGAAAGAATATGTCTACATAAAGCCAGAACCAGAGTCAGCGCTGTTAAGGACAAGCGAAGATGACCAGATTCCAGAGAAGGATCTTGGGGGATTCTGTGAAAGGAGGAGAGTCCACAGCCTCCATTGGCAGCTCATCCTCGTCTAGAAAACCTGAAAAAGGGAGCAGCCACGTTGGTATTTTTGCAATAAAAACCAAACCAAACCAGTCATATGGCACCTTGAAGACTCATAAATTATTGCCTAAACACTGGTGGCTCTCAGTCCACTTCTTCGGGTCCATGGAATGAAATCTTGAGAAAAGGAGACTTCTGATTTTTGCAGCAAAATCTACACAAAGGCCAGTCAATCTATTATTCTGTGAACAAGTTCAGCTAGAAGCTTTCAATCCAGGAGTGGTTCCCAAAGGTATAACCATTCTCATTTGCAGAGGGTGCAACAGCACAGAATCCCTCAGCTTCCTTTCTTACTTCGCTCCCAATTTCTAATAATTTTTTGGTGAACACTTAAGGTCCCAGTTTTGCAACTCCCAGGTGTCCCTTTCTGTCCCTGATGGACTCAGCAGGTGGTTACAGGGAAGGAGAATTTAGGATTTCTTTTAGAGTAGTATCGATCATTATTCATCAGATGGAGCAGCCAAAAGAAGGCACTGGCAAAAACAAGAGAGACTTAGGTAAAGGGTTCAACCTGCAGGTTTGTGGTGTGATATTTGGAGAGACCCTTGAACAAATAGGAATATCTTGATTGGAAAATACATACAGAGCAAAGAGAAGCTGCTCCCAGAAGTTTTGGGTCCTCCAGATAGCACCACTGGGGTAATAACTATCTGGCCTGCAAAATCCCATACAGCCTAGTGCTTCTGGATCTGGCCATCTTCACATCCTCTGTGTGAAGTTCTGGGCCACAATATGCCAGTTTGCTTCTAAAAGGGCCACAAAGCTTAGCCGGACTTGCAACTATGAAATGCGGCACAACTGCTCTTCTGGAATTCAAGCCTTTGAAGTCTATTTTAATGCTAATGAAGCCTTGGAGGGAAAAAAAAAACTTTTAATTATCCTTACTGCTTACAATGTTTTGGATGAATGAAACTTTCTTCTCTTTGCCAGGTAAAATTAGTGCTTTATTCTAAATAGACATAATACCTTCTCATCTCCAAAAGCCAGCAAGGACAATAAAGAGAGCAATTTCAAAAGGAGGAGAAAAAAACCACAATTCTTTATTCTATTCCAGTGAAAGGAGACTACAGAAGGACCGAATAATCCAGGAAAGGGCTATACAATTCTGATCCAACACCCTGAAAAAACGAAAACTCCTGAAATTCAGAACACGTTTGGACAAGCCTTGCATTCAGCACTGGAAGAAAAATCTTTCAGGGCGTTATACCCTCCAGCACAGGTCCATCAAATGTTGGTCCCTAGTTCTGTACACCAATAGCAAAATGTGTGATGCATTTATGGGTTTCAAGAGATACACAAAGAGAGGCCACTGATGTCACTCTTGCTCAGAACTAGCCCAGAGACATTTTGCTTCTAGAAATGAAGATGACAATCCCATTTCTTCATGAAGAACACAACAGGATGAGCCATTGACTCTTCCTTCAACACTCATCATGGGGCCTCATCTGGCACTGCACTTGAGGGCAGCAGGAGGTCACATGAACACCTCCCCCAAAGGTGAATGCTTCATTCTGCTTAATGAGAAGGAGTTGACGGTGCTCATGTCTACTCTGTCTTGACTTCAAATTCACTGACAAGCATTACTTTTTCTAACAAATACTCACTGGATCGCAACATGTAAAGACTAACTGCTAAATGAACAAGAAGCAGGAATGAAACAATCACTCAGCATTAGGGTGTTTTTTTTCACAAGAATGAGAAATGATGGAAAATGTGAATATTGTAGATGAATCAACTTGCATGGGAAAAATAAACCTGGGACACAAAATGGCACAGCCTCTCTTACTTGAATAACCAGTGGCAAGGATTCTTATAATTTATAGCTTAATTGCAAGTGTTCTTACAGGTTAGAGGTCTCTGCGCAACAGGACAAGCAGAAAATCCAGGGCAGACAAAAGCCCTTCGTACAACCTAATGTGCAATGTACTGCTTTGTGATTGTTTTTAGAGATGAACAAAAGGGGTTCTTTTTTTAATAAATGTAGAAATAAAGATATGGTGAGGGCTATTGTCTAGGGCACTTTAATAAAATTAGACAAATGGATGGAATCTAAAAAGACACAGCAGTTTGATGGCTTTTCATCTCTTTACATCTATATTGCACAGTGAATGGAGGAATAAATCTAATTTTCACATAGTTGTGAAAACTGCAATGTGGCTATGAGTTAGATGTGGGGTGAATTCAGATCTTTGTTTTCAAAGAACGAGAGAGAGAACTTGTCCTTTCATCCCCTGAACGAATCTTCCAGATCAGTCTCCAATTATCTTCTAATGAACTCCAGGGATATAATCCTGGCAAGCAAATTTTTCATTGCCTGATTACATGTTTGCACAAGAAGCAGTTCCTGTTTCTTCTACAACTCATAAAAAAAAAAAAAATCAGGATACATGCAGGGCTTTTCCCCCCTTGGCTTCTGCAGTTAAGATAATGTACTTACGTAATTCGCGCATTTCACTGTCGCATTACTTGCCATGTTTCACGAAGGGAGCAGCTTCCAGATCTTTAAGCAAAGAGCTTGCAAAGCCCCCGGTGCCCTTGGAGGAGGCCTCACCTGCAACTCTCGATGTTGTGGGCCATTCTAACAAGTTGGTTATTGCTCATATCCAGGCAGAACAGAACTTGCCAAGTTCCTTCACTTGTGACCAAAGCATCTTCCTGGCCTGTGGCTTATAGCCAGCGGACGTTGTCCTTTCCCTGGCCAGAATAGGAAGAACCAGCTGGGAAAAGCTCAGAGGGCTCCAAGGTCTATAGCCACCAGATCCAAAAAAGGCTCCATCCGCATCTTCTTTCTGCCCCCCTGCAGAGACGCATAACTCATATTTGGCAAATTAGCTTTCTGACTTTTCGGTTATGGTGCCTGCACTGGGAATAATCTCCATCCCACCCAAGATTTTGCGGTATGTATTTAGAGACTTTAGCTATTAACTGCAAGCCATATTATGCTCCACGGGAATTTTCTTCATTCATCTTGGTTGGAGTTTATATACCTCCTGCTTCTCCAAATAGCACAATACAGACTTTAACAGACTAGATAGTTGGTATAGAACAGAAATATCCGGACTCTTATTGTTTTAGGAGACTTTAACAGCACTAATCTTACTTACTTACTTACTCTGCTGCCCAGATATATACAACATGTTAGTTGTCCTACCAGGGGCAAGAATATATTGGACCATTGCTACACCACATTAAAAGGAGCCTACCGTTCTATATCACGTGCAGCAATTGGATTATCTGATCATTGCATGATTCATCTCATTCCCACCTACAGCCAGAGACTTAAAACTGCAAAGCCTGTGATCAAACCAGTGAAGATATGGTCTGATAATGCTAAGTGAAATCTACAGGCCTGCTTAGAGTCTGGAATGTTTTTGAAGCTGCCTCTGCAGATCTGGATGAGTACACCGATGCTGTGACATCATACATTAGCTTCTGTGAGGGCATGTGTGTGCCCACCAAAAACATATGTATACATAATAACAAGAAGCCATGGTTCCCAGCAAAGCTTAAACAGCTGTGTCGTGACAAGGAGGAGGCCCATAGGAATGGGGACAGGATTATGTATAATCGGACTAGAAATGTACTCACAAGAGAGATTAAGGCGGCAAAGAGAAACTACTCAGTAAAGCTGAAAAGTCAGTTTTCAGCAAATGATCCTGCGACTGGACTGTGTGGAAAAGCCTGAAGAACATCATCGGCTATAACAACCCACCTCTCCTGATTGAAGAGAGTCATCAATTGGCAGACGATCTCAACAGGTTTTATTGCAGGTTTGAGAAGGAACAACTGTTATCTGCTGCTGCCAACTGTATCTCAGATGCATGATCAGCATTAAACTTCTCTACACCTGTCCCCAACCCCCCGGGTCCCTTACCTCTGGTGATCCTAGAAAAAGACATGCGAGGTCTGTTTCAAAAGCAAAAGATTGGAAAAGCTCCAGGTCCAGACGGTGTGGCCACCTCGTGTCTGAAAGCTTGTGTGGAACAACTGGCCCCCTTCTTGTTTTAAGAGCTCTACAATCATCCCAGTTCCTAAGAAATCCCCCATTAGTGAGCTGAATGACTACAGACCTGTTGCACTGACATCTGTGGTCATGAAGACCTTTGAGAGGTTAGTGTTGGCTCACTTGAAAGCCATCACGGATCCCCTGTTAGACCCACTGCAGTTTGCTTATCGTGGAAACAGGTCAGTGGAGGATGCTGTTAATATGGCCTCGCACTATATTCTGCAACACCTTGAATTTCCGGGGTCTTACGCACGAGTTCTTTTTGTGGACTTCAGCTCAGCATTTAATACTATTATACCAGAAATTCTTTACAATAGCTTACTGTGCCTGACCATACCTGTAGGTGGATAATCAGTTTTCTAACACGTAGGAAACAACACGTGAGGTTAGGCACAACTACATCCAGTACCTGGTTAATCAGTACAGGTGCCCCTCGGGGAACCGTGCTTTCCCCGCTGCTTTTCTCCCTTTATACCAATGACTGCATTTCAAAAGACTCTTCTGTTAAAATCTTGAAATATGCGGATGATACAACTGTCATTGGTCTAATTTGAAATGGAAATGAGTCAGCATATAGACGGGAGGTTCAACAACTGGTCTTGTGGTGTGGTTGTAATAACTTGGAATTGAATACACTTAAAACCATGGAGATGATTGTGGACTTTAAGAAGAATCCTTCTAATACTCCTCCCCTTACCATACTCAACAGCCTAGTATCAGTGGGAGAGTCTTTCAAGTTCCTGGGTCCTATACTTTTCCAAGACCTGAAATGGACGCTTAACATTACAGCCATCATTAAAAAGGCACAGCAAAGGATGTTCTTCCTGCAGCAATTTAGGAAGTTTAAATTATCCCAGGAGCTCTTGGTACAGTTTTACAGGGGAATCATTGAGTCTGTTATCTGCTTCTCTATAACTGTCTGGTTTGATTCCGCAACCAAGCAGGACAGACTCAGACTCCAATGGATAGTTAAGTCTGCAGAAAGGATCATTGCAACCCGCCTGCCTTCTATAGAAGAACTGTATACTGTGAGGGTCAAAAGGAGGGCAGAGAGGATATCTGCAGACTCTTCCCATCCTGGATATAAACCGTTCCAACTTCTTCCTTCAGCACAGCGCTACAGAGCACCATATGTTAAAACATCTAGACATCGGAATAGTTTTTTCCTTTGTGCCATTGCTCTGTTAAACACTACATGACTCGATATGTGCTGGACAGTGGCTTCTCCCTTTGAAAAAGTTATTTTACTGTGTAGTGTTATTGTTTATTATTTTTCTGTTGCTATCCAAACGCACTGTTGATCTTGCTGTTCGTCACCAAAGACAAATTCCTTGTATATATTTTATACTTGGTCATTAAAGTATTTTGTATTTGTATCTGTATTGTATTTGACTGGACCTGACCCTGTAAGCCTTCAGGAAGGCTTTGAAGACTTGCCTGTTCTCTCAAGAACCTAGGCCAGGAGGTTAGATGAGCTTCTCCTGGGAGATAGAGTATTTGTTGGTATGTTCCAACTGTGTGTTTTCTTATTGTTAATTTGGGCCAAATTCATCACTGGGGTATTGTAATTTTCTTTTTATCAGAGTATCCTGCCTGGAGTCACGTTTCTGCAAGTTGGGCGTCTAAATACATACATACATACATACATACATACATACATACATACTTTGAGGACAGTACTTCAAACAGCACAAGGAGAGATTTTCTGATGTTGCTTTCTTTTTGAAACTTTTCTCAAGATCATTGGCATGGGTCAAATGATCTCCTGCTTCTCTCCTGTCCCAATGATCTCCTCTACAAAAATGCAAACCTTGACACAGAGGTAAAAGAGATTAGTGGAGAATTTTCTGTAGAACAGAAAAACACTCAGTTTGGTCTCCACCCTTACATCTTACTGAAGAACTACTGGCCATTTCTCAGGAAATGAGCCAAAGAGTGAACACAACATCCTCTGAATTCTGTTCTTGATCAGCACTCGCAATGCTTTAATGAAACAGCTCAAATGGCAGAAATGCAATATTCATGAAAGCTTCCTGGAATCCTTAGGATGTGTCAATGGTTCATCCAAGACTTTTACAAACAGCATAAAAACTCATTAAGTGGATAATGGGAAGAATGGCCACAGCCATAAGCTAACTTTTATGTGAGGCACATGGCCAATGCTTTGAAATCTGTTGAGTCCTGGAACTTCTGCAAATATCCCCAAATAAAGCCAGGCGCCTCATTTACTGACTTTCACAATCATTTAGTAGTAAAATTAGTAACTTGATTGAACTTTCCTGCAGACAGGAAGCTACTTCATGGACTCTCAGGTCCTTTTTCTGTATTTTATCTACTTAATTTCCTTCTATCTACTTAATCTCACAACACACAGTCAGACTCAATCATAGTTTCAACTGGGAAACTGAGCATCCTAGACCAAGCTAAATCCAAAAACGCTAGGGAATTCCTGGAAGTGTGGCACTCAGACACATCAGCCATCAATAGACACATAGAGATAAACCACATTTACACCATTCAAAAGAGACAATAAGAAAGCTAAGAAGGAAACAGACCAGAACGCATCCTCTCCACAGCCAACACCTAGATAAGCAGGGATTAACACCAGACAAACAAACAAGCAGAAAACAATGCCCTAATCAGGGGACCACCAAGGGGGAAACCACACCCCCGCCAACACTGGCAGGGCAAGCTACTATATATAAACAGGGAGCAAACCCCACTCCCTTCTAGCACTGAGGAGGTGACCTAGCTGGGTAACGAAACATCTGCAAGCCAACAACCAAGCTCAGAGAGTATCAAGGACTCCACTGTATAGCTAATTATGAGTTCCTATTCTAACAGCAAACATATGAGGCAAATACTGAAAAGAAGGACCTTCAGGAATCCTTGCTGTTTCCAACAGCTGACGATAATGGGCAGGAAGCTTCCAATTCTGACTGGATGAGACTGGTCTGGAGGGGATCAAAAAGAGCCATTATCTTATGAAAAAAGAGCAGAATAGAGTGCTGCCCTCTGCCTGACTTGGGACAAGAATGATCTGGAATGGCCCCAAGTCCATAAGAGCAAAGACATACACAAGTTGACAGCCAGAGGTAGTGCATGAGAAAGAAAAGGAAGAAACCAATTTCCTGCAGTTACTTGAAATGCAACGAGCTGGAATGGTAGAGGGGCAAGAGGCACATCAGCTATAAAATACATCTCCAAAAACTTAGTCAGACTACTGGAATTCAACCATCATAAATCTTCGTTCTTTGGAGACGTTATTTTGGAATTCAAACTGTTTTATAGCTTATGTTCCTGATTTATGTCTTGACTTTCATGTTCTCTCACTCCATGGGATCTTCTGGCTCTGACCTTCAGGTATGTTACCGTTGACTACTGGGTGCTCTCTCTGCCCTTCCTTTGCGGAGCTCTAGCAGCCACGTTCAGCCTCAGGCAGAACATCTTCCTTCTCTGTTATGATGTGCTCCTGGTTCCATTTCTTCCATTTTTTCTGGAGTTATTGACTGTGCACCTGTTTGTTCTTTTTCATCAGCAATTCAGCTTCTTTTGGTCCATCTGCCAAACTGACTATTTTCTTAGCACCATTTTCTCTATATTTGGCAAGTACTACTTTTTTCACTGTCTTTTTTCTTTTTGAGTGAGGATTATCTAAAATTAGTATACCAATCAGCATTCTGGGGCCTGGTATGCTAATTAACTTATTTCCTGTCTTGTAATGTTAATTATTGCTTCCCCATGCTCTCTTGCTTACGTATACAACAAACTGAGTTTAATATTTCAGTCTACAGTTTCCTATTGTTTATAAGTTTGTTGAGCTCACAGTTCTTGCCTGCTTGCAAGTTTGAGTGAAATATAGTTTTTCCCCAAAGAGCAAGGCTAACGTGGCATAGCTCTACTATGTGTATACCACACCGCAGTTAAAATAGCTTTTGACAGCCTCCTGGCAATACATAAAAACGTACACACAAAATACTGACAAATAGAAAGCAGGATTCTATCGCTGAATTACAGTCTTTCCCTGGGGGAGGGGGTCATTTATTTTATTACAATAATCAGCCACCCTTTACACAAATGATTCCGACGTGTTCTTTGCAACAATTACTTTTCTTCTGTATAGGGAAGGCACATCACACTCCTTGCACACACACGTTTCCTACTGCTTCTACCTGCACACGGGTAGTGATTATGACGCCTGCTTTTAAACTGGGATGGCCAACACCATCGCTGTGCTACTAAGCTCTACTGCCTGCCTGCCTGCCTGCCCCCGCCTCCCCCCCCGCTGCATTTGCTGCTGCTGCCACCCACAAAACTCAAGCCGCCAGGTGAGCACCCAGGGGCAGGAGCTACATACCGAGGAGCAGGCAACCAGCAATCATTTCCTTCCACCGTCAACACCAAGGAAGGACATTCTGTAAGGAAGACAACCCATTCTCTACAACCCCTGACAAGCTCATGTTTCAGAAAATCAGGGCTGAAAACCCCTAATTTCATTTACATTTCAATCTGCTCTGGGCCATCGATCGAAGCCTGTGTCCCAAAGGAGGAGCAATCACTATCAGAAAGGCCGGTGGAGGAAGCCCTGAAAGACAGCCATTTTCCTCATGACTAGAAAATACACTAGCTTCAAGAAAATGTGTTAACAATTAGAGGATATGGGGCAGGACTGAAAAGCTGTCTTGTTAATTAGAGAACCTTGTTATCAAAGGCCTCATTAGGAGCTACTGAAATTGAACCACTGTTAAAACAAACATCCATTAATTCCACTCCACAGTCAGGGTCATCCTGCTGCTACCTACCCCAGAGAAGAGGAAGAAGGGACCACCATATGATCAAGATAAACACACCCAGTTCTGAACTTCTCACTCAACACTTTGTGCCAGACATACAAGCAAGGAAGAATGGAGTCTAAAGGCGCTCTAAGCATACATCACAGGGGTAGATGTGGACTGGCACATCCAAAGAAAAACTAATTTGTGGATGTTTGATACTACAAAAAAACACGGATGAAAAAACACATGTTAGTTAACAGAGCAGAATCTGGGTCCTAAGAATTCACCAGTTCTAACATGGTGTCTCCAAGTGCTTATAAAGTGGCCTCTTGAGAAGCAATGTCTTCATTTAATTGGAGGGTCATCTAACCCACTACTCAGTTGCTTTTGCATTAGAATGTTATGGGTTATTTAATAATGTAAAGGCTTTGCTGAAATCAAAATAAACCTTATGCATAACATACCCAGAACCTGCTATGGACATTACCTGCCTTTGCTGACTCCAGAAGTCAAACTGCCAGATCATTAGGAATCCCACCAAGTTCCTGCTGAAAACCAACTGGATCCTACTATCTTAATTGGCCCCCCTCTCTGCAGTGGTCAGAAATCACTGTGAGCTTTGTGGGGTCAGAACATGATCTGACCATGACAAAGGATTAATGGAAATATACTTCACACTCAAGGCACAAGTCAACTGAGGTAAGAATCAGATGTAGTGCATGGCCCCCTGTATGAGTCAGGCCAGTAAACATCTGGGAAGAGCCCAGGGTTCTCAGTACAACCATGAAATCCTGAGTCGCTCCCAGTCAGACCACCAGTACTTGGAGACTGAAATCCCCCAATGTCAGCTGCGTGGAAGATTAATCACCGGCCTGGAGACCGGATCACGCTCAGGGAAGGATACCACTGGGAGGGGATCAGGCCAGCAGTATCCCATTTCGTCCCTACGGCCCAACTTCAGATATAGAGATTCACACAGAACCATTTGTGGAGCCAAACATCTGGTCATCGGTAAGGTCACGTGCTCCTTCTCAACCAAATCATGGAGAATCACCATTTTGCTCCACATAGGCATGTAGTGACAGCGGCGGCAGCAGCCTGAAATCAAGCCTCCCCACAATCTGGCATTTAGGGCCTTAGGAAGGGGTGTTTGGGCTGCAGTCCAGGATGAACTGAAGAGGTCAAAAGGAAGGCGCTCACTGAAGCCACCCCGAGGAACAAGAACCGGAGCAGGGACGGCATCCAGGAAAAACTGGGACTGGAATCTTTAAGCCATCAACCCTTTGGCTTAATCCGTCGAACACGTCTGACCAGCTACTAGGAAAGAACATGTTTATCATTTTAAAAGTGCCCCGCACTTATACTTTGTAAGCATAAGGTGAAAACTTGGCTATTCTCCATTGTTTTTGTTGGCTTAAATTTCTAATATTTCTAGGAGTTTATTATCTTTGTCTTTAAATACTGTAAGTGAATGAATCTTGTTAGCCATTCTTAGTGCCCTATATTAGAAAAACAGGATAAAAATATTATGAGCAAAACGCCAAACTCGTGTGATCACTGCTTAGAGAACTCCAAGGGGACAGATTTCAGCACTGGAAAGGCACTGCTCCGTTCCCGTTCGCACAAGATGGAATGCAATCACCCTCTAAGTAGCGAAGAACATTATTTATCAATCTGTTTGAATTGTCTACATCAAAATAGAATCTAATGTATAATTTACTGTGCTTTCTATAAACCTCATGTCCGGTCAAAATCTGAAGAGATGCTGCATATATCTGGTTTTTCAAGCAGCAACAACAACAGTGCCCGGAAACAAATTTGTCTTGGCGTTTAGACTCCTAAAATGCCCAATTTCACTCTGAATTCCATGGAAATACCAGTGGGACAACCTAAAATTTAAAATAGCTGGACAACTTTTTCTAGGGAAAGACTGGACTGGATTTAGATTCCAGATTAACAGTTGGGGATTAGACATTTCCTATCATTTTCAAAACTTCCCATCATTTCCCAACTAATGGCAAATGGAAACAACTCAAGTGAGAGTGTCTTTTAACATAAATCTCTCATGAAACGTAATTTTTAATGACTTCTCATGGGCAAAATTTCTTTCATTCATAGGAACTCAAAAGCAGTTAATAGCCAAGTATGTAGGCTTCTTTGAGAAACATGTTCCCTTAGAAATTATCTTAATAATTAATCCTAAAGTTTGGTTTCTACCCAAAACCTAGTGTTGCATTGATTGTACCATTTGGTTCCACCCAGCCCAGGTTTTATATCCCCATAATTAAGGATCCACAGACAATTCAAGCTGGGGTCAAAGAAAGCACCCCCAAAAGGCCCTGTTATATTCACCCTGACACAAGCCAGTTTTGTACTGATGCTTAAGTGTTTCCTCTGAAGCTCAATTTGAAATATCAGCTCCCCCTTTAGTTATGGGACATTCTGGTTTTGTGTATATGTAAACATTGTCAGGTTCGGTCAGCACGGGGCTTCGGGGAAGCTCGTAGCCAGCGAACTCCACCGGCGGCAGCTAGCGAGGGAAAGAGGAACTGAAAGTGCCGCTAATTAATGGGCCACCTGCGCCCAGCCAAACAGGAAAACCGCAGCGGAAGCTTTTAACTATAAACTGATAACGGCGCGAGCCAACAATGAACGGGGCCGCAGGCAGCGAAACAAGATCGTAACGCAGCACAGAACCCGCGGGCTTGCACGTAACGGGGAGGGACCAACCCAAGCCGGGGGGGACTGCCCATCAAGGACAATGGACCCTGACCGAACCTGCCATCATGGACAATCAAGGGGGATTATTGGGGGGGCCAATAATCCGCAGCAGCAACGTGATCGCGGGGCGGGAAAAAGTGCGGGAAGGGGGAATATAACAAGTGATGCAATTGTACCAAGCCAGTCCTGGCTTTGCTTGTGACTACTACGTTACGCATGAGTAAACCTTCTTTGTGAACCACACGTGTCACGAGAGTTTCTCTGTCGAACGGGGCAAATCTCACATAAAGCCAGGACTCACATTGAGTGCTACCCGGTACACACCGAGGAGCGCTCACCTTTCTTTCCCTGCAGCCAAGACCGGAGAGGAATTGATTAACGGCACCAGGAGATGGCAAGCGATGGGGAAACCGCGTGCCAGCTGGGCTACCAGGAGCCCAGATCCGAAGGCGTGATGGCGGGACCAGTCCGGGGCGAATGGCGCACGGACACAGCCAAGAGGGCGCCAGAGGACGGGTGGTCGTTCGGCGGGGGCAGGAGCCCCAACGGGTCGCCAGCATGGGGGGTCGCGACGAGTAGTGACTCGGAACCCGAGGCCCGAGAGCGTGAGGAACGATTCACCCGACTGGAGGCCAAGATCGAGCAGCGGATGGATGCTGTCCAAGTGATGTTGCAGGCCATCTTCCGGCGGGGCAAGGCCCCAGGGGCAGAGTCGCAGGCGAAGAAGGAATCGGGCGATACCGGCAGCAGTGAGGATACGACCTCAAGAAACTGCACGGAGCCTAGACCAGAGGTTGCGCAGATGACTCCAGTCCCTAGCGTGAGGAAGAGGGGACCCACAACCACGGCCAGTTCGCGGGGCGCCAAGCGGGCGCTCAGCAGCGGGACGGAGCCAGAGGGCTTGACGGGACGTGCGGTTCCCGGGAGCAGCGGCGCAGGGTCCAGGAGCCAGGAGCCGGAGGAGAGGCTGGACGGGCTGGAGGGCGACCTCCAGCAGCAGACGACAGCTGTACCGGGCATGCGGGAGGCATGGAGTGGCGGACCCAGGGCCCCGGCTGGGGCAGCCGCAGAGGGCGGCGTGGAGACCAGGCTAGCAGAAGTGGTCAGCCTGACGGGGAGCGCGAAGGGAGGTCGGCGGCCAGAAGCGCCCCGATTCAGGAGCTCAAGGAGCGAGCTCTTGGGGCGCCCCAAGCCACTAACCTATCTCCCTGTGCAGGACAGGCTCCACTCAGAGATCCAGGGGGGAGCACCCAGTAGGGACGACCTGGAGGCTCTAGTGAAGTGGAGCTGGCTGGTGGAGACGGCGGGGGATGCCGGAGACCCGGGGAAGCGAGAGGCGCGAGCCCCGATACCAGCCACAGCGGACCAAAGTGAGGCGGCACCGGAGGCGAGACGCAGGAGCCGACGGCAGAGGATCGAGGTTGGAAACGCCCGGCAGACTGCAGGGACCTGCTACCGGTGTGGAGGCAAGGGGCATCGGATGGTGCAGTGCCCCTCGAGGCAGGGGGTCTTGGCGAGCTGCACAAAGGACGGGGGCCGGCGATTCCCGGCTATAAGGGACCCCGACCGATCCTGGGAGGAGACAGCAGCTAGTGGAGCGGTGTGCAGCGGAGCCGGCTGGCTCACGAGGAAGCCCGGCTCTGCGAGGAGGGGAGAGCGAGCCAGCGGGAGGCGATGGCCGGCGACGCTGAGGCGCACCCCAGAGCAGCCAACGGAGTGGCAGCATGAGGAAGGGCGGGACAGAAGAAGCTACTCGCCCATGAGGATCAGGGTCCACCTCAAGGGGCTGAGATCAGAAGCAGAGGCGAAAGTCGATGCCTTGCTGGATTCGGGATGCACCCACTGCCTGATCCACCCGGTACTGGCATCCGCACTGGGGCTCAGCGTGAGGAGACTCAGGAAGCCCCTCGCACTCAGCCAGTTGGATGGATCGACGGCAGGGGGGGAACCGGCGCAGTATCGCACTGAGCCGGTCGGTTTGACAGTGGGGACAAGCCGGGAGGAGCTAGGCTTAGTAGTTGCCCCGGGGGCCGGCCATGCACTAGTGCTGGGGCTGGCATGGCTTACGCGCCAGAACCCGCACATCGATTGGGTGGCCAAGACGGTGCGGTTCGGCGGCACCACCGAGCAGACGGGGTCGAGCTGCGGAGGTGGCACGAGAACAGGGGGCCCCACAGAACCCGGCGAGGTGGCGGCTGGGCGACGGCGAGCCGAGGGCCAGCGAGCTGCGGCAGCGGCGGCAATAGAGCCCGGGAAACCAACTGCACACGAGGCGAGGGCGGCGCCGAGGGAGACCGGCAGAGGAGCCGAGGCGGCAAGCGCACGAGAGAGCGTGGCAGCAGAGACGGTGCGATTCGACGGCACCACCGGGGAAGCCAGGTTGAGCCGCGGAGGCGGCGCGGGAGCTGAGGACCCCACGGAGCTAGGCGAGGTGGCGACTGCGCGACAGAGAGCCGAGGGCCGGCAAGCCGCAGCAGCGACAGCAGCGGGGCCCGGGCGACCAACCGCCCGTCAGGCGAATACGAGGATGGCGCCGAGGGCGACCAACAAACGAGAGGGGTCAGAGACCGCCGAGGTGGCGGTGGCATCGACGACGAAGGGCCCCGCAGCAACGCAGGGGTCGGCTACAGCAGAGACGGTGGCAGCGGGACCCGAGGGCCCCGTGGCAAAGCAGGCGGCGATCACACTGGCATCAAGAGCGGGGGCAGGAGCGGCGCCGGGAGCCGACTGGTCCGCGCCAAGCGTGAGTGAAGCAACCGGCGATAGACCGGGACCTGGCCGCGGCCAGGGGAACCTGGAAGGTTGTAGGACACTGAGGGAGCCGCCGCTCGAATCCAGGGACCCAACAAGGACGACCCAGCTGGAGGCGAAAGGCGGAGCCCAACCCCAAGGGAGAAGCAGGGGAAGGGAGCCGAGCCGGAGCTGAGGCGGCGCTGTGCAGAGGCGAGCGAGGGAGACCCCTGGTTAGTAAACAACAAGGACTCCCTGAAGAAACAAGGGACCTGCTGGGAGCACAAGGGGAGGCTCTACGTTCCAGAAGCTTGCCGGGTGGATGTGCTCCGGAGAGGGCACGCCGAGGACACTACGGGACACTGTGGGTTTGTTAGGACTTTCCACCTCCTGCGTGAACAGTTCTGGTGGCCGTCTCTCCGGAGGGATACGAGGGAGTACGTGGCCAGCTGCTCGACGTGCGCAGCGGCGAAGGAAGGGAAGGAGGGAAGGAGAACCTTCGGGGACCCATCCTATAAGTGACTTAGCCAAGGAAAGGCACACCGTTATGGCAGATGGGGGGGGGCAACACCCTAGTAGCCCAATTAAGAGGGGGACTTGTCTTCAGGGGGGCGGTATGTCAGGTTCGGTCAGCACGGGGCTTCGGGGAAGCTCGTAGCCAGCGAACTCCACCGGCGGCAGCTAGCGAGGGAAAGAGGAACTGAAAGTGCCGCTAATTAATGGGCCACCTGCGCCCAGCCAAACAGGAAAACCGCAGCGGAAGCTTTTAACTATAAACTGATAACGGCGCGAGCCAACAATGAACGGGGCCGCAGGCAGCGAAACAAGATCGTAACGCAGCACAGAACCCGCGGGCTTGCACGTAACGGGGAGGGACCAACCCAAGCCGGGGGGGACTGCCCATCAAGGACAATGGACCCTGACCGAACCTGCCATCATGGACAATCAAGGGGGATTATTGGGGGGGCCAATAATCCGCAGCAGCAACGTGATCGCGGGGCGGGAAAAAAGTGCGGGAAGGGGGGAATATAACAAGTGATGCAATTGTACCAAGCCAGTCCTGGCTTTGCTTGTGACTACTACGTTACGCATGAGTAAACCTTCTTTGTGAACCACACGTGTCACGAGAGTTTCTCTGTCGAACGGGGCAAATCTCACAAACATATGCTAGCCCTATACTAGTTTGTATTTATAGTTATTTGAAAAATCCAATAAAAACTATTAACAACAAATACAAGAAGAATATGTCAGGGGAAAAAAGATTCAAACTCTTATGATTAATCCACAGAGATTTCTATAATCAGGTGACACCTAGCAAAAGAGAGTTTCTCCGAAGACCACCGTTTCAGGCCAAAAAGCTTGCACTGGGCCAGAAAAGTAGCCGCTTTCTTCAGGAACAGGAGTGCCCATCTCATACCATGGGGGAAACGTGTTCGCTCCCCTCATTTGGGCCTCGACATCTTCAGCTGCTCCTGAAAGTGGGTCCTGTGACGAACTCTCCCAGACTGGGTCCACAAGCACCAACCCCTGAGAAATTGCATAGAGTTTTATGGGTGGCTATGGTTGAGAAAGACCAGGCAGACATAAATACAATCTGACTCCTGGCTGGGAGAAAGTTTAGGAGGAGGATGACAGTGATCCATAAAACAATTAATGGCTTCGTTCTTTGAGAAAAATTACATCCTTTATATCCTTTTCCAGGGCCATTTTGAGTGTCTGTAAAACTGCCTGCTTCTCTTTTCGAAAAGCCATCTCAGCCCGTGGCTTCTGTTGACTTGTAGCCCAGAGCCTTAGGTCAAACATGTGCTTTGCCAAAACCAAGCATTTCCGTTTATCTGCTTTACATTTGTGGTCTTTCATTCCTGATGAATGTTCCTTACTCGTTTTGTCTTCTGAGAGGCGGATGGGCCCACAGAACAGCTGCTCTTTCGCATCCCCTTGTCTCCTGTGCCCTGCCAGCACTTTTTCAAAAAAAACCACCAATTTCCAGAAAACCCCATATCAAGCACTAAAACAAATTCTGCCTGATATGTGTCCATGATGTAGCTTTCCAAATAAGACAGCAGATATTTCTCTGGGAAGTTGGGGTCTGAAGAAATCCCTTCCTACTTCATCAACCTTGCATGTTCTATTGTCATGGTGGCTTCTCATGAAGGAGCCCCAAGAGGGCAACACAGGATCTCTCAGACTGAGCTCCCCTCACGCTGCAGCATTTGCCATCCTAGCCAGCAGTTATCCGAATAACTGCAGAGGCAGCCACTGCGGAAAGGGGCCAGCATCTTTCCACTCTTCCTGTATTCAAGAAACTCAAAGGACTGGAGAAGGCTTGGGGCAATCAGAAGTCACACAATTTTGGGACACTTAAATAATCTTTGCCTTCCCTCCATATTACGTATGTTTGAAAATCCTCAAGAAATTTGAAAAAGATGGGAAAATTAAAGTCAAATTCCCACTGACTCTGCTCAACTCAGCTTGAGAGACTCCCAAACCAAAGGAATAATCTCTTCCCGGTAAGAAGACATGAAGGATCTTTGCTGGAATCCAACCCAGGAGCATCTGCAAAATTAGTCGAGTTGCCTGGATAACAACCCAGTGAGTGAGTACCTCACACAAAGCGAGTTTCTAATTTAAATACCTCTTCCTGCATTCTGACATTGGGGTGGGGGCAGTCCACAGGAAGAATGCGGACAACAGTCCCCCACCAGAAACCAGCTTCTCTGTCTGGAGCCTGAGTTTTCACACAAGCAAGATGAGAACACCTTTTCACATAGCTTCTCTGTGGCTTTTTGCCTGAGGAAACAATATTCCTTCCACTGGGAGATTTTCCGCAAAATACCATTCAACTGCCATTTTGGCGGAGATATATTTCAGAGAGAAAGGGACTGCGTACCTACAGACCCTCCATCGTCATCCAGAGCCTCTGTCTAGTCGTTTCCTCATCTACTGTGTAGAATACCTGGATAGGGTGGAGTGCAACATTCCCCTGCTTCGTACATGCTGCAAAAAGAAACGTACCAATGATCATAGGATGCTATTCCAGCAGGAAATCGGTCCCTTTTGAAGCAATAGTCATTCAGAGTTCTTCAGTGTCAAAGGTATGCCAAAAATAGGATTCCTCTTATAAACAACAAGCCTTTGCAGCAGATTTTAGGCGCTTCTGGCCCTCGATACCTAAAAGTGGCAAAAGCTGAGATGGAACCTTTGTTGGCCTGGTTTGAATTTTGAAACTTCAGTGTCAAAGCCTAGATCCTTGCTGCAAAGACGAGTCCCCTAAACACACCCCGCTTCCAGAGAGAATAAGTCACGATGCTGTTGCAGCAAAAGAAGAGGGCATTTTGCGGCCCAGACAGGCGCCCATTCCCTAATGGCCTTGCAAGGTAGGCCAGGAAATGCAGGAGATCCAGCTGTGCATCCTGGCCTGGGGGACCTCTGGGAGTAGGCCACAAGTTATATCTCCAAAAGCAACTTTCCTTGCTTCCAAAGACATTTACAAACCTTACAAATGAATAAACAAATGTTTGCTGTTCTAAATAAGGTTTGCTACTCTGAGCAGATTCAATGTCCACCCCTCTTACCCAGGTTACAGGAAGATATTCATAAAAAGAATATGCGTAGGGAAATGGCAGACGCTGGTAGCAGAAGCCTCAGGGCATCATTCATCAATGCATCTGGCTGGACGGCAAAATTCCCGGGACAGCGAGGCCGTGCAGGACTGCAGCTCCTTCTACAGCCCAGTCCTCAGCGAGAGGAAGAAGGGCGTGAGAATCTCCAGGAGCAGGGCACCTCATGCCCTTCGCTGAGAAGAAAACCAAGCGCCTCTCATTCTGGAGCTCTGTCCTGAGTGTGGGGCAAAATGGGAATTCCACACAGTTTCAAGCGTTCTGAGGTCCTGGCCTGGCGTTCTTCAAGTTCCTTCTTGCCATGGAGAGTCCTACAGCACTTCAGCTAATAAAGCAGCATTGCTGGTTAGTTAAGGGGAGGGGGAGGGGGAGGGGGAGGGGAGGGGGAGGAGGAAGGATGATGAATTAGGAATTAGGGAGTCAATTAAGCGCGCACTGTTGCTTGCCTAGCACTCAAGCTTACCACTATTTTAATATTTATGCTATGGAAAAGCTACAGTTCATGTGATGTTGTGCAATGTTGTCATCTTCACAGGTCCAATGCATGTTGTGTTTTCCTTTTCAGGCACATTTCCAAATATAAAAACTGTGCACTGTGCATATGCATTAAAATAAAACTTAAGCTAAGAGTGAGAGAAATGTACTCTTGCAGCATCAAAGGGCATCTGCTACTATGGCTACAGCTTTTTGTGCTGACCAACTACATGCTAAACATTTGCTTCTGTTGTTTGCTGTGGGCACTTTAAAAATGCTTTTAAACATTTTCAAAATGATCCCTTTGGTCATTTTTTTTTTTTGCAGATTTGGTATAAACATCCTTCAGCACAGACTACCAACTTTTGTGGCCATTGGAAGAAAAATAATGAGGAGCTTGTTCTGAACTGCTAGTTTTGCTTATGATGGAACAGTTGGAATGTTTTGACTTCTTTTCTGCTTAGTCTGTTAGAAAAATTCTGATGGTCCAAACCTACTCCGTTTGTGGCATAAGGCATTACAATCTGTTGCAAGCTTTGACCTCCATGCTAAATTGGTACAGTAGTCTGGCATCATCCAGTTCCATTTGAGGAAACTATTTGTACGTACATCAGGTACACAGTACCCACTGGGACAAAGCCCGCCCGCCCATCCACACACCCACAACTGCACAAGCCAGTATGGCTTCCAGTTCTTCTACTCACTTAGCCTTTAACTGTTGCAACCAGCCAAGCAGCTCTAGACTCAGAACCACCTTTTTCCCCTCCTTGCCTTCCGGAAGCCGTAAAAACCTGGCTTTTCCCTCAGGTCTTTGGGTCTGGAGGGGAGCCCGGCGTTGCAGTTTTGTGATGGGATTGTTGTAGGGCTTGGTGCTATGAGAGGGTTTCCAATTTTTTTGTATTTTGTGATTTGTCTATTTGCTCTTAGCTGCCCAGAGTTATTTTATATAATATGGGCAGCCGTACAAATCTTTTAAATGAATAAATGTACGTAGTGGAACTGAATTCTTAATTCTTCTAAAATGCAAATTGGGATCGCCTGCTCAATGAATAGTGGCTAAAACTAATAGTTTATTAGAAAAGAATATACATAGCTCAGAGTTGAACTGTGGAGTCCTTGGTGCTCTCTGAGCTTGGTTGCTGGCTTGCAGAAGTCTCATTACCTGACTAGGTAACATCATCCGAGTAAGTGTGGGGTTTGCTCCCCACAAAAGACAATTAAAAAGCTAAGAAGGAAACAAAAAGACCAGAACACATCCTCTCCACAGCCAACACCCAGATAAGCAGGGATTAACACCAGACAAAGAACCAGGCAGAAAACAACACCCTAATCAAGGAACTATCAAGGAGGAAACCACAGCCTCACCAACACTGGCAGGGCAAGCTACTGAATATAAACAGGGAGCAAACCCCACACCCACCAGCATGGATGATGTGACCTAGTTGGGTAATGAAATGTCGGCAAGCAAGCAGCCAAGCTCAGAGAGGACCAAGGACTCCACATAAAACCATTAGATTATTATTTTACTGGTGGTGATTAAAACACAGAATTAGTTGAAAGGAAAAAAAAATCCCTGAAACACACACAGCAATGCTTAATTCCATATGTCCTGTGGAAGAAGCCCTCTAGCAGTTACATATCTGGCACACAATTCTCTGCAGGAGCCAGGCTGCACAACTGGACTCCAGATGCAGGGCATGTGTGCAAACCATGTGTCTTGTAACATTACCCTTGCTGGCCACTGCAAGTGGGTGCTTTTCTAGCAAAGAACAGCACAGAGAACATCATGCTCCTACAAAGAAGGCAAACAGCCACCCAAGCAGCCTGCTGAACACCCAGAATTAACCCTTCGCATTTGCTCTAAACCTCAGAGGGCAGGACTGAAACGCTGCACCAAGGAAGCAGGTTCAGACTAGATACCAGGAAGAACTTCCAGACAATATAAGCTGCCAGCCACAGGCCGAGGTTGCCACATGAAGTGGAGAGTTCTCTTTTGCTGGAGCTTTTGAAAGAAAGACTGGATAACCTCTAAGGTCTCTTCCAACTCCTTGATTTTATCACCATCACTTCCCATGAATGGCTGGAGCACAGATCACTGTCCCCAGACAGGCAGATGGTTCAAGAGCTCCCCAAAGAAGTGCTGGTTCCCAGCTGCTCCCCTTAATGTGAGCGGAATCAAAGTAGAGGTTTCCAGACAGAGCAAGAACCTTTCTACAGTTATGCTTCTGTAGATGGAGAGAAGGCTTCTAGCAATGGTGCAAGTGATCATCATGTGACTCTTCACCGGCCACTTCAGGAGTAAGAAAAATAATGTCATCAAGGTATACTTTGTTTCTGATTGACTCCCAAAAAGGCCACAGCTCCTCTACCAAATGCGAACCAAGCCAAAACAGCAATGGTTAGACCCATTCAATGACCCAAGGTCTTGCTCCGTTGTTTGTCTTGTATCAACTAGAGAGGACAAGCAGCTTCTAAATAATCTGGCAGCTTATCTGGAGACTCCACTGGAGCTCACACATGCCCTGTCCATTTCAACAGGAGCAGGCACATCAGCCATTCCCAGGATTGTGCTGGTGAGGTGTTCAAAAGAGGGCCCAACTAACCCTGTTCTCAGACCAAGGAAGTTTTATTACAAGGGAGGAGTGGGCAAAGAGATACAAGCAAGGAGGCATTTGAGGTTGTATCTGACAGAAGAGCCTTCTCCAACTGAAGGCAATTCAGGGCAGGGGTGGAATCCCAGACTCAAGTTGGAAGTGATCTTAGATGTCCTGTAGTCCAACCCTCCAGGATCCACTACAGCATCTCTGAGAGCTGACCATCCAACTTCTGTTTGAAGATCTCCAGCAAAGGAGAACCCACCACTTAATGTGGCAGCCTGTTCCACGAAGAAGGGGCCTTCGGAAGCAGAGGAACCTCATTCCTTAAATGCCTTCAAGAGGAAGCTTAACAAGACTCTGGAATGCTCTGTTCTGCGACAGCTTGGGGCTGAGCTGCCCTTTTCTCAGAGATGCCATCTTAGCACCCAGGGTATTGTTTGCCCAGGTTTCTCTCATCTTCATGGGGGGCGGGGGGGCACCTGAAATTGATCTGTTGCAGAAAGTGAGAAAAGAAGGACCCGAACTTGAATGCCACCTTCTGGCTAGGAAGGAGAGCTTCCACAAGAACACCCACCCCAGCTCTCCTGCAGGTGAGATGGAAATCAGATGAACCCCTGCGCTGAGCCCTCAGGAGCAGCAGTAAAAATGGCTCAAGAAAAGAAAAGTGGTCCTACCTTCCCCTTTCTGCATTCCTGGAGGAAAACTACAAGACGCCTCCAGCTCTGCCCTCCTTCTTGGAATACAGCCCTCTGCTGGTCTCTGTTGCCCTCTAACCAGCAGCAGCAGACAAGGTGTGGAGCATGAATGGCCCACTGAGCATCCTGTACAGAGGTGTCCCCGACAGAGGGACTGTCAAGACAGGCGGCACTGGGGGCAACCCAACTCAGCTGAGACACTGCTTGCCAGCACGCTGGAAGCCCTTCCTGCTTAACTCCTGTGCTCTATCCGGGCCGTGGAAGCAGCAGCTCTGCAGTCCAGACTTTATTTCCACAGTGGCCAAATCTAAAGGTGGCTCCATGTGTGTTATGCTGCTTTCTCCAGCCCAGCCCAGCCCAGCCCAGCCCAGCCCAGCCCAGCCCAGCCCAGCCCAGCCTCCTGTCTGATGTGGTTCTGGTTCTCCAGGGATTCAGACAACACTCTTCCAGCCCTGCCTGGTTGGGCTGTCAGGGACTCTGCAGGGATATCTGCCCTGCTCTCTTGAGCTATGTTCTTCCTCCATGTTTCTTTATCCTCTCTGCCGACTGGGGGAGGGAAGGTATTAATACTGACCACCTACAGTGTATACTAGTATCTGTCAATCATTTCCCATCCAGGGACTCGTGATGGGCAGTCTGCCTGCTCTCCCACTGCATCCGCTAGAGCAGATCCTAGAAGCCCACAGCCAGGAATGAGATGGGGCAGGGATCTCATGGTTCAGAATGACAGCCTCTTTGCTCCTCACCACAGAGAGGAGCCTGCCCTTGGCTCCCTTGGACTTCTGATGCTTCTTAGAGATGCACAATTCCTTGAAAGCAAAAATCAGCACGCTTTAAATGCTCCCAGCCAAGTGGCATGAAAAGGTCACCATCTTTATGTGAAACGAACAACTTCAACAAATCACATGTTCCTGAACCCAAGCAAGGACCTCTGATCTTGCCCAGTTCCATCCAAAATCTGTGCTCACCATCTGGCCCAAAGTAAACAGGAGGAGAGGAAGGGGGATGGGCTGAGAATCACAAGGAAGAAGGAAGAAGGGAGAGCGCCAAGCTCCCTCTGCAAAAAGGTCAAGCTGACCTGCTGGAGTCGATTATGGCCCAGAGGACTGCTGAAAGATTACTTCCCCTTCCCTGGTCCTCCTGACCTCCCGATTACCTTGCAAAGAAGGTTATCAAGATACAAGCCTCCAAGGATTAAAGGAAACTTAAAATCAAAACAGAAAAACACCCCTTTCCCCAACAAATAAAAAACTTCCTTGCTTTGTTAAGCTGACAGCCCCACCATAGGTGTTGACATAACCTTCCATCTCCAAAAGCTTAAAGTCAACAAATCCATGTGCTTGCTACAGATCTGTCAGGGAGATTTACATTAACTTGTCTGACATGAAATTAAAACAACAATCAACCACTATGAATGAAAGGTCTCTCTCCCCCTCCCTCCCTCCCTCCCTCTTTCCGTATGTAGTCATTGCCACCGGCACTCCAACCTCTCGTTTTCACTATTTCACTTAACATTTGGGCAGGCTGAGGTGTGCAGTGCTCGGCTCCCTTAATGAAACCACAGGGAGGATCAGAAGGCTGGGCAGTGCCTTCAAACATCCTTCCTTCCTTTGGCAATCTGAAAATTGTCATTCGAAAACACCAAGGACATTCTGTGCACAGCACCCACTGGCGACTGGATCCTGCTCTGTGTCAGGAACGCTTCAAACTGGGCCACCTTCAATAGCCCACAAGGAGCAGACTCTGCTTCCAAGCGGCTGACCCCTTTCCGAACCAGGAACAGTTGAGGAAGCACTGTAAAAAACAAGCTTCATCAGGACTAGGGCAGACTCTTCCCTCTCTTGGGAAAACATTTGTTTTACAGGGAGCAGCTACAAGGGCCTCCCTAGGCAAGGGGAGAGAGAAACTGATCTGGAGTTGCTTCCACCCAACGTAGCTGCTCCAGCCCTACTGCAAACAGCCTTGGATTGTTGGGAAGAAGTTCCTGAATTGGTCAAGACTAAGCCATCAATTATACTGGAAGCTGCCGGCAGTACTTATGTTTGATGGACGCCTCCTCCAGCCCCCCAACTGATGCTGTCCAGATGCGGTAGACTATTTTCTGGCGGGAGATTATGGGAGTTGTAGTCTAATATACAAGCTAGACCAGCAGCCAGGGCCTGAGGAAACCACTAACTGCAGTGTTTATAGACCCAGCATTGAAACACAAAGAAGGGTGTGACAAGGAGAGGGGAGAACCTGGTTTTTTCTCCATCTGGCAGGGTTCTCTTCATGTGTCTCATGAGGTTGCAAACAGATGTGAGGGCCTGGAGCTCACATTGTGGATCAGCCATTATTTGCATTATTTGAATTGTATACTACACCAGCGTTCGTACAACTGCATAGTTGTTTCTTGAGCTGCAGATTCTCTTCAGGCAGCCCATTTAATATTAAAAAAAAAAAAAGTTTGACAACACTGAGAATTAGATGATAAATTTCCATTTGTGGCTAAAATCCACAAGGACTGATATCCAAGGAAACTGTACAAGTGCTAAAATAGTGCTTGATATCAGTTATGAAGAAAAACAGATGGATACTTTCCCGGATTAGACAGATGTGCCACTGCTCAGTCAAAAGGCAGACTGAAGCTTTCTTTCTTGGACTAATTAGTAACAGGTTTTGGCATCTTGCCTTAATGGCTACCTTGGAATCAGCGTATGTGATACCCTGACATGCTGGAGGATGGAGAGGTTGAACTCCTGTGGAAAAGTCCCCCTCCTACCTGGGAGGTGAGGCATGCAAGAGCAGACCAATTCCAGTTGGATACTTGTGCAGATGCTAAATTAACTTTGTAGGAGAAGTGACACTGTTATGGGGAGCAGAGGGTCTGCAGGATCCAGCGCTGACATCAAGAGATGAAAGTCGTGTTACGCTGGAAGTTCCACCTCCTTAGGAGGCATGTGATGTCACTGTGCTTATACGAAAGGGGTGGGGCTTCTACTGTGTTTCTGCAACACTGCTTCCCTCACTTGCCCCCCCCACAAATACTCTGGATTCTTAAAAATTATCGAGTGGCACTATTTTCACTTAAAACAGCTTCTGATGTGTGAAGGCTGCAGCTCAAAGTGCTCTAGATTCCCCTCTAGCACTAGAAACCTTATTCACCAATGGTTGTTGAACTCTACTAAGTTCAAGAGCCATGGATTAAAGAACTGGAATGTCCAGTGGATGAACATCCGTGAGGATCTTTTTGCATGTAGATGTCTTTTTTCTGTAATTTGAAATAACGATTACTTTAATAAAATACAGTAATACTGATTTTGCATGTATTAACACCTATTTACATGGGGGGGAGAAATTGCTAGATGACTCCTCTGTTTATATGCTTTAGTTTAAAATTCTTAGTTAAACTTACTTAAATGTTAATGATTGATAATATTTAATAAATTAGACTAGTTTTGTTTGCTAGATAAGATGTGGCCTTTCCTGGCTTTTTCCTATGATTTTGTGGTCTTTTTTTTTCGTTTTTTTTTCGTTTTGCTTTGGGTTTTTCTTGCATACAATAGCATTTAATGCTTAATAAAAAGGAAGACGGGAAACTACTTTGAGGGCTCCTTGGGAAAGAAAGACAGGCTGTGAGTCTTACACCTTGGGAGTCCTCCCACTCTGTATGCCACCGTTTCACTAGCAAAGCAAGAGAGACCAGGGGATTTCCGGTGAGGAATTCTCCCCACGGATTTCTGAGCAGCCGCAGCCGCAGCCACAGCCTCAGCCCTGCTCTACGAAAGAGGGAGACGCCGCACCCGGCAGGGAACGGGAACTACCACCTTCAGGCTTGCTCAATGCCTTGCGGCAGACACCAGCCCCCCCCACCCGGACCGTAAGCGTTTGTGGGGGTGCTGCAATCTACCTGCCCCCCTTAGTCTAGGCGTGTAAGAACAGCCCTGTTGGGTGAGGGTGAGGCCGAGGCCGACCCTTTTTTCTCGAGGGCCGACCAGATGGCTCTGGGGTGCTCACAAGCTGGAGACCGAGACATGACCCTTTCCTGCCACTGCTCCATCTCAGTTTCCAGAAGGGCTGCAGCCTAGCCCTTAAACAACAACAAAAAACAGGAACCCAGCTATTATGGATCATCTGAGGGAATAGAGTCAAGTGTCTCCCTGCCCTTGTGGATACCCATACAGTAGGATGTATTTTGGTTCAAAAAAGTCCCTGGGAATCCAGTCACAAAGCCACCGAAAGAAGATTTCCTGAAGACTTCTAAGCCAGCCACATTGATCTCCCCCCCACCCCCCGCAATTTCTGACACAGGGAGCTGACAAATGGACAGACTAAGACAATAGAATAAAGGAGAAATAAGGAATATCTCTGTTTCTTCAGTAGCCTTTAGGTAATCAAATGTTTACGGACAACCCAACAAACATCACGTAGGAGGAAGAGCTGAAACTTCAGCTTGATCTTTATACTGCCCTAGCAGTCATACTGACTTCTGACTATCCCCCACCCTCTTATTCCAAGGCATACTTACAGGCAGATGTGTGAACACAGCAAAGGTGCTGCGCAAGAAAGCAATGAGGTCCAACAGGTAGTCACTGGCCTTAGAGTTGGCTTCAGCAGCCATCCAGTCATAATCTGCAAGTTGCAAGAACTGGTCAATCTTTTGGTTCAGGTTAGTGTAGATCTCCTCCTCTGCAGCATGTCGGGCATCCTGTGAAAAGGGCCATTTCAGTAGAAAGCTCACTACATCCAGAATCCTGCTCCAGGGGTAAAAAGGCAGGTATTATGGCCTCCAATTTTAAACCAATTTTCTTCATGCTACTTATTTACACTTCAAGCAGCTCATGGAATTGCCTCCCCCCAAAGACAGTAGGAGCTCAACAGTGTTTGAGGACAGTAGAGCATCATTATTGTACAGGTAAATGCAAATCTATGGAAACATGTAGAGTTAATTAATTCTATGTACACATACAGTCATCCTATGCCCACTGATCCCCAGGTAAAGAAAGACAATGTAAGTATTGCATTGCAGTGCATTGTGCATACACAGAAGGTAAACTTTTTGTTCCCAAGAATGTAACTGACTCCTCACACAATAGGGGGACCCACTTTTCTTCTCTGCATCTGCACATTTCTGAACACCTTGCTGACTCTGGCGTCCAGTGCTTTCCAAGATCACAAGCCCAATACAGCAGGAGCAGAGATTCAGTTTTTTCTCTTCTTTTCTGCAAAACTTCCCCATGGTCTTTGGAGAACTCCTGAGCCCTTCCCACAAACCCTGCCACTTCTTCAAATGTCTACCTCCTATTGTCTTCTGGGCACTTTGCATTTTTGGATATAGGATAGCAGGTCTCTGCTCTGTGGTGTTGATTGATCATAGATAGGTAGGCATGGGCCTGTGTGTATCTGTACATGAATGATAAGACTATGGAAATGGACATCAAAGCTCAGGTTCACCTTGAAGGTGGCCGTTCCATAAAGCTTTGTTGTGTGGACAGTTTCTGGAAGAACGTTGGTGATGTTGGTTATGAATTCTTCAAGGAATCTGCAGGATCTCTCCAAGTGTGTAGTGTTGATAATTATCTGGACCAGCTGCAGAAGTAACACACATAGTTAAAACCATCAGCCAAAGGCAGGATAGATAAAGTCAGGGCAACAAGCAAGAACATTGCTGCCATTCAGATGTGGCCTCTAGCAGAAACAAAGAGCCCAAAGGACTCACATTTTCATTACAGGAAAAGCTAGTCACAGATCTCTGGCTTGGTATGTTCATGAGATTTCTGCTAGAGGCAGAAGAAAACCTCTAAGGAATTTTCTAAATTTAACTTGTCTCATTACACCTCCAATCTTATTCAAGACAAACCGGTTACAAAAAACACAAGCATGGATCTGAGGCCCTTGGCCAAGAAGTCAAAAGGGGCAGAAGCTTGAATGATAATTCCTCCCACCCTCCAGCAGTTTCAGAAAATCTGCAGACACCTTGGTTGTAATTAAGAGCCAATTTGCGGGGAGGGGATTCTCCCTATCAATAGAAGTGGCCCTGGGTATTTCAAGGACAGCAAAGAAAAACAGGAGATCTCCCCAGTTCCCAGGCTGGGGCAGAGATTCTTTTTACCACATCACAAATCTAATTTCATGAATTCATCTTTCTCTAAAAGACCATATAGCAGTGCTGCAGGACAAGTAATGCTAGGTGTGACCCAGATGTCATTGCAAGCCCTCTGCATCTAGTGGCATCAGCCCCTCTCTAAGATACCAAGATGGGGGACTGTGGCCTTCAACATATGACAGCATTACAGTTCCCACTGTCCCCCTTCCTAGCTATGCTTGGTGGTTCAGCTGTGGCAGAGATGAGAAGTAGACAGTGGCCTACAACATACTGAAATATTTTCATGCAAGATGAGGCTGTACAAGGGATACCTCAATGAAACAAAGTAGGAGAAAATGGATCAGAGTTGGACCTAAGTCTACATGAATGATGGGACACAGGAGGTGCTCTAGTGAATGTAGAATATGGGGGAGGAGAGAAGGCGGAGATCTGGAGGAAGCTTCTCACAGACAATTCAAACAAAACCCCAAAGATGAGGGAAGAACTGCAAGCTTCTTCTGCTTCCTTTCTTGCCTCAGGAGAAGCCTTAAAATGTTTATAAAGAGGCATTGAACAATGCTGGTCAAACCCATCCAACCTGCTCCCAGTTCTAGAAAAAAGTCCTTGCCTCTGTCAAGCCAACATTTTTCCTTCTAATAACGTTCTGTAAACAGCTGCTCAAAGTCCGAGTCAACAGCAAATTGGTAGATTTCCGAATCATGTCATCAACTTCCGTGGAGCTAAAATGCAGACAGAATTATTGATTAGTTGATTGACTGACTGATTGCAACTCATACCTCCTTAAAATGTTTAATGTGGCTCAGAGAGCTCCAAATATTGTTTTGAAAAGCTGAACATGACCTAAAAGGGAAATCATTAAATCCATGTCCTGATTAAATGCATGTAATTAATTTAAACCTAAAAGAAATGAGCCCAGCTCAGAGGCCAGCCTTGTCTGACCTCAAAAAAGCTAAACAGGGTCAGGGCTGGCCAGTACTCAGATGGGAGAATCAGGTTAAAAAAAGCATCCCAGAAGAGAGCAAATAACACTTGAACTGGTGCCAAGAAAGCCACAGGGAGTCACTCCCAAAGGCACCAGACGTCAAGCCCAGCTCAAAGAATGTTTCGGGTTTTGAAGGAAGCACAATCTAATTCAGTTCTTGTTCTCCAGCTATGATCAACATTCGACCTCCAAGGGGGCAGGTTTTTTGGAGGCGTCAGCAATACCCATTGGATTCCTGACCAACTATTGCTGGTGGCCAGCCCACTGTTCCACCTGGGAAGATGCACTGGGATGCCTAAGCCATAACTGACGCTTCTGCATTACTTTGGCTTCTGTGCCACTCCATTTCTGAAGACACCAAAGAGGGCTTACGAATAACAACGTAAAATATTAAAAATTAGTAACACAAACAAGAAGTCTCTGGGGCACTCGACTCTTCCAGCGTCTCGGACGAGCCAGGTTTTCATGGCTCTTTAAAAACATAGGGGAGGGGGTAGTCCAAATATCTGGGACAGGCTTTTCATTTATTTATTTAGTCAATTTAGATGGCCGCCCAACTCATAAATTGCAAGGCCACCACTGAGTCCCTGAGAAGGCTCCAGCCTGCGGTCCCTGTAAATGTCATCCCCTCAGATCCAGACCCCTTTTTCCCTGGTCCAAAGGGATGGGGGGCAACCGACCAAGGTCTTTCAAAGAATTGCTCAGAGCAGCCAGATGGATCTTGCTGGCTTAGCTCCATGTCACTGTTTGATTCCCAGCCCTTGACTCTAAAGAGCCAAAACAGGCTTCGTACAATTTTTCACACACCTCACTAAACAATCACACCCCTTTACTCCCTTGGAGCACCCGGTTGGAAAATCTGCCACAGGCCTGGGTCAATGCCAAAGGGAGCTGGCAAAGAAGCTAACATGAGCAAAGCTGGGTTTGCATGAGAGTCTTCCCTCCACTTCACCTCCCCCATCCTTGCCCAGGTTTGCCGGTCTGCACATTGGCTCCTGAGCACCCACTCCACCCCAACTACGCAAGGGTCTAGTCGTGGCATCAGCCTTTCTCAAGGCGCTGAGGGTTGGCTCAGAGGATTTCCGGGGGAGGGGGGGCGGCTGCCACAATACGCACCCTCCACCAACATCTGCACCTAGAGAGCACATAGGCCAGCTAATCCCACCCTTGCTCCCTCTTCCCACTGCGAAGTCCTTCTCTGGAGGAGGCTGATCAGCCGCGCACCAGGCTCAAAGCAACAGGCGCTTTTATCCGAGTCCGTAAAAGGCGGGGGAGGGGATTTCAAACTGGAGAAGCGCAGAAGCAGGAGTCACTTCAGAGAGAGCTCCTGGTCACGCTGACCTTGGGCCACTCTGCTCCACATTTAGCCTGGCGGATACAGAGATGGCAGAGCAGGGGACAAGAGGGAACCCCGGGGGCATGCACACCCTCTTTGTCTGCTGCCAGGAGAAGCCGCTGGTTTCCTCTCAAAAAGACCAGAGGAGCTACCTGTGGGCAGGCCAGGACCACAGTTGGCCATCATCGTTCCGGAGAGTTTCGGCCCTCAAAGCAAGGGGAGGAGACAGTGCCACTCAGCCAGGCTCAGGAACTCCCATCTGCCTCCAAGGACTTTCGCCCGCACCACAGGCTGAATCTGCCAGATGTGCTGCCTCCTTCTCAGCAAGTCAAGTGGCGGGGGAGCTGAGAGATGCACATCCACCTGGATCTGGCACTCCCCTCCCTCCTTGCCTGCTGCACACACACAGCTCCCGGGGAGAGGGGCTTCAGCCTCCCCCAGGAGAGGTGCAGGCAGCAGCTTGGAATCCTAATTAACAAAGACTTGCAGGGCTGCTCTCAGGCAGAACGAACACGCTGCCTTCTGTGACAGTGACGGCTGACTGTCCTGGGCCTTGCAACAACAACCGTGACCTTCGCAATGTCTGTGATGGACAGCCTGACCCCGATCGCTCCGGGGTGTGCCGTAAATGACAGGGAAGAAAAGAGAGAAAGAAAAAGGGGACGCAGCATCGCAGGCAAGCTTCCTAAGGAGAACTAATTCAAGCTGTCAAGCTGAAGAGCCAACCATTCTTCTTCCTGGATTCCTACTCTCATCCCTCATCCGAGACTCAAAACCACCACCTTAACTGTGCGTCTTTCCCAGCTACAAAGACCCAGGGCAGAAGCAGGGATGCCTCAGGAACCCCAGAAGGAAAGGACGGAACCAGCAGGTTCCTGGGGTGGATTTTTTCTTCCCAACAGCCCCAGTGGCAACGCTGTCTGTGTGCGTGTGGGAAGGTATGACCCCCAGAGGGATCAAAGGTGGATTCTAGGGAAGACTGGCAGGAGAGCAACGGTCCACCCAAACCAGAGAACTCCTTGGAAACTCCTTGCCAACCCTGACCAAAACTTTACTAGTTAGAGCTGCACTCCCAAATGCTGGAAAAACAGTGGCGGCGGCGGCGGCTGCTGCTTTTTAAGGATTGCCTCTTTTTACAGAATTCATCCTATTTTTGCCAGCTCAAGAAGAGCTTCACACCAAATCTATTTTGAGATGTCACCAAGCATAATCTGTGGTTTGTTTCTTAAAAAGGAAGTCAAAGTTCTCAATACTGAGTTCTGCACTGGAAGGAGGATCATGCCAGCATCTACACCCGATGTTTTACCTACATCTGTGGGCAGCAGCAAACAACTTCCAAAAATATTGCCAAAAAAACTGCATAGATTTGTCCGGGGGGTCTCTGGGAGTGAAATCTGACTTGAAGGTACCCCCTGCCCAAAAAAGGGGAAAGGCAGCGCTGGGTGTGTGCCTTCACTGTCAATCTGACATTCAAACTCTTCAAGGGGGTACATAAAAAACCCCATTTCTCACAGCCTCAGGAGGAGGAAGCTACAGGTGTCTCTGCTGCAGGAACCAAATTGTTGCCCCAATTCTTAATTATTTACAAATGATTCATGTTATTTAGTTTGGGGGTTCCATGGGCTCCATTGCGGGAAGCGTACTACGATGCTGGCAGGCACCATATTGCCAAGCTTGGTTTTAAGGGGTGATCCTCAAAGGTTCTGATGACACGGGAACCTCTGCCTCACTGGCACACCGCACTGAGAGAGGTGCCACAGGCACTCACTGCAAGGGTTCCTGCTCAATCACTGTACCTGTTTGCTACATTATGACTTTGCTCCCTAGTGGCTCCCTGGGGTCCTCTGAAGCAGCTATTCTTTTGGGTTTTTTTCTAAAATGAGCAGGGCTGATCTCCACCCAAACTACTGCCTCACAGGCTAGAAACAGTCTGGGAAGATCAATTCACTCGCATCTGCCTATGTGTTCAGACACAGGTGTCAAAGACCTCCTCCCCCCACCCCCAACACTCACCCCAGGAGATGCAGGAGAGGAAGTGACCCTCCGAAGACTCTAGAAATGACCTTAGTGACCCTAGAAATCGCCTGCCAAGGGGGGCAGCCCTTGCAGTAGCCCAAGGAAGGCCCAGAGAAAAGACCTGGGCCCAGAAGCCGCTGGTGTCTCATTACCATACCTCAGATGAAGATCTTCAGAGAACTTCAGGCAAGCGTAGATAAATTCCTTGATCTGGTTATAAACCCGAGGCACCAATTCAGAAAAGGGGATCTTCTTGGGGAATGGCTGCTGCAAAATGGATTGAAATGGGTCAGCAAGGAATACACCCCTAAAGTTTGAGCAGCAATCACCTCCCATGCCAGGCTGCAACTGCCTACTTGGGCCTCCGCCCTTCTCCCATCCCGGCCATTGGGCCCCTTCCGCCTTCCTCCCTGAAGGAGCACTTGGTTGGCAAAGCTTTCGCACTGCTGATCCTGCCCTCAGCTTGCAGACTACAAGTTTTAGTCCAGGCTGTCACATTTTGTTTCATATTTTTAACCACTTTAATTGTATCTTTATGATCACAATCCTCTGGGAGAGATGGGTATCATATACATTTAAATCAATCAATCAATCAATCATCTATCTATCTATCTATCTATCTATCTATCTATCTATCTATCTATCTATCTATCTATCTATCTACCTACCTATCTATCTATCTATCTATCTATCTATCTACCTATCTATCTATCTATCTATCTATCTATCTACCTATCTATCTTTAGATATTGTAAGCCGTCCAGAGTCTTTTGGAATGGATGGCCATAATAAATTTAAACTGGGGCAGGGCAACAAACAGGGCAGCAGCAGGCACGGGAGCCGCAGGCAAGTGAGAAAGGAACAACTGGGCCCACAGCCGGATGCCAAATGCAATCCCTTTGATATTAAGAAAAATGAGAAGACTTTTTCCAGCCTTCAGAGTTGTAATGATCAGAAGCCAGGGCCCAGGCTTTCCATTACACTCCTCTGCCCCCTCCAAATGACCACCAAATGGTACCCTTTTGAGGGCTGCCAAGGCTAGAAGCCTTGCTGGAGGTCCTCCAAGCCACCCTCACAGAGCAACACTGAGTGGCTCTGAAGAGCAGGAATCTCCTTGCCCACCTTGTGGTGGAGAAAGACTCTGAACGTGGAGCACCATTGCCTCATTTCTTTATGAAAACCTGCAGCTTTGAGCACCATCTTCCCTCACTTCTTACCTTCTCCAGCTCTGTATCATGGAATGGAAATTGTCCTACCATTTTCTCATACTGCTCTTCATTTGTTACTGAGATGGGACTGTAGTTATCCAAATCTAGAATATTTCTGTGAAATAAAGAGCAGTTTTCACTTCACTTGTGCATAAAAGCCAGTTGGTCTTCTTTCCCAAACAGCATTTTTACCCATCTGATGTGTTTGTATACATGTGTGTGCATAATGCTCAAGACAGTTTTTGCTGCTTTGTAAGATATGACCACCACCATCCTGGAAGCCCCACAGGAGCCACAGTTTCTCAAGGTTATTTATTAAAAATATTTAAACTTCCATTTAAAAAACTAATTCACACAGCAGCTTTTAAACAAAAGAAAAACACAAAAAGAGTTCACAAATACCATTATATGGTCATAAAATATAAAACAAATCAAATGCAATAGCAGAATTATCTTACGGCCACAAAACTTAGCAGCAGCAATAAAAAAGAGGAAAAGAAAATATACAGAGAGAGAGAGTAGCCCATTAAAAGACCAAGCCAAAGTAAAATAGTTTAATCTCATGGCACAGCAGGTCCAGAAGTTTTGCAATAGAAAAGTCCTTCTCTGTGGATCTTACACACCCATTCTCCAAAAAAGGGCCCAGCTAAAGAGAGACGTTCCTTCAAGAACCCAAGTCTGGTCAAAAGTCTTAAAGCCAAGCATGGAAACCCACAAGATGTAGCCAGCTTTGAAAGCTTCTCCCTTTTCATCAAATGCATTAGTCTGAAAAGGGGCTACCAGATTCCTTTTGATTTCCACTTTTGGTACAATCATGAAAAATGAAACAATCCAAGGCAGTTTCTGGTTCTGAATCCTGTAATTACAGAGGGCCAGCGAAGGGTTGGACCAGCCAGTGATTTTTTGGAATTCTTCCAGCTTATGGGCTACATTATGCCTTTCGTAACATAGGAACCATCTGTTGTTTCTTCGGGGGGGGGGGGGGGTTAGGAAACAGAAACTTGCAACTGCTAAAGAGTTCAAGTGATTGAGAAAACGCTAAATTATCCCTTAACGTCCCACTTTACCTTGTGATAAAAGTTGGAAAAAAGTATACTAAAAAGGAAAACCAATGCATATGCAGGGCCTATCTTGACAAGACCTCCCTTTTCTTACATCACCCCATGTTTCTGTTTTTACTCTTCCTATCTCAAAAGCCTCTTTGGGACCTGCAGGACATCCAGGCTCTAACGTGTTTTGTTTGGTTTTTAAAGCGGATCAGTGTCTCCAGGCGAGTTGGCATTACAAAACTGGAGAGCTTCTCAAAATTTGCTGGCACTGGAGAGATCACTTTAGCCCTATCCACTGATGGCCCCTCAAGCCTTTATTCCAGACAGGAGGAACAGGCACTGGTGTGTAAGCGTCTGTGAAACGCGTGGAGGTGGGGCATGACACCCCGTGCATGCCGCCCTCAGTACTTCCCACTGGAGATCTGGGGCATCCCATCAGGAAAACAGAAGCCTTAGGCAACGTCTTGGATCACTGAACACCAACAACTGCAACCACATCATGAGGCCAGTGTGGTGTAGTGGTTCAGGTGCTGGACTAGTAACCAGGAGGCTGCAAGTGGTGAAGCTATTAAAAAAAGTATTTGCCCCAGCTCCAATTTATTTGAAGCTGAATCAGGTCAGAAATCAATCTCCAAAACAGAGTAACAAAGCTCCTGAGAACAGACATTGCCCTGAGATCAGGCAGGCATGGAGCTGAGTCTGAAGGAGGGCAAAACGTTACTGTGGAAGGGCCCTTGCCAGTTTTCAAAGCAAGTTGAGATTGTTTAGCTTCTGAAAGGACTGTCGTCTTCTTCCGCTGCCTTAACTTTGTTGTTTATCTGTGTCCGTTCTCATTTTTTAATTGCATTTGCAAGCTCTACTGTTTTATCTTATACCATGCAGCCTTGAAAACTGGATTTCTTGTAGAGAAATGTAGTAAATGAACAAGGGACTCAATCCACCCAAAGATCCCTTACCTGAAGGCTCCTGCCCATTTCTTCAACAGAGTCTCACTGTACTGATCCTGGATCTCCAAAAGCAAGTCAAAGAGCTGGTTGACAGGAAAGCCGTACCCCTGGCAGAGATACACAGGTGTTCAGGTACACTGGGGAGGAAGGCAGCCCCCGAGCACTGGGAACTCTAGACCACCATGGTGCTCTGACAAACATATCTGCATGTCCACTGCCTGCCCAGACTGGCCACACCCAACCTTTAATCTAGAAATGTCCCCTCAGGAGAGCCACGTATGCAGTGGTCCCCCGCTGTGTGCTTTGGATCTGCTGGGCACACAGGGGTTTCACCAGACCCCCAGAAGTTTCATCTCTACAGTAAAGCATTATGAGCTGCACCGAGAAAGCTTTCACACCATGGACTAAGATTCAGAGCAGAACAGGAATATTTCAACAGAAAGATACTACTGGAGGTGAGCTAGTCCTTAGGGCAATTCTGCTAACCAGTGAGGCTCTCATCCTTTGTAAGGGCAGGTCCAGGACTAGAGAGAGTAATTAACTTAGCGCTCAGGGCCTCAACTACTATAAGACAGCCGCATGGGGGAAAAGCTGTCTGATTCCCAAGCTATGAACGGAGGGGCATTT
The DNA here is from genome assembly GCF_059951505.1 of Python bivittatus. Classification (NCBI taxonomy): domain Eukaryota; kingdom Metazoa; phylum Chordata; class Lepidosauria; order Squamata; family Pythonidae; genus Python; species Python bivittatus. The sequence goes on from NW_028277106.1 coordinate 1,324,453, forward strand.
GGCAAAGCTGACGCAGCAAGGGTACGGAGGACAGGAAATGGGGCTACATACCTGGAGAGTATCAGCAAAAAGCACAATGAGATTTTTCAGATCCAAAACCAGGTCTGGGTCTGAGCAATAGGACTGAAAAAAAAAGAGAGAAGGACTGACTTGCCATATTTCTGTACAACCATACTTCTGAGGGACTCAGAGGCGGACAGTGTGGAAACCTAACCTATTTCCAACTTGCAGTTCCATAAGGTGATTTGTTATAAAAAAAAATTAACCAAACCAATCCACCAAAAAATTAACTTAGCTCAAATCAGCTCATTAAACAATGCACCAATGCTATCTATCTCAAAATAATGCTCAGGTCCATCATGGAAAAATATCAGTTATGACACTAATGACTATGCACAAGGACCAAAGTTATTTGTCCAGGAGCAACAATTTCACATTAAGAGTTGCAAAGTTGAACATCTGTGTCAGATCTAGATCCAAGAAAGCACCATTGAATCATGGCTTATGGAGCTCCTAGGCAAAGACACCCAAAAGTACAACTTTGGTTTTGTATACTGCAGGAACCCCAGACCACTGTGAGGCTCCCAGAAACTGGAGCCTCTTCTTCATCTTGCAACGGCCAACTGACCGCTACTCACCGAATGCGTCCGGAGAGCAGCAATGGTCTTGGAGAGGGCCATGTCCCAGAGTTCATCAATGTAGGCTCTGTCTACCAAGCCCTGGCTTGTATGCAGAATATGGTCCTCGATGACAAAGAAGCTAACAAGAACAAAGAAGAGCTGTCAGGGATCCTGCTCAGCTCATTGGAGGTTCCCATAAGATCTGAAGGACAAATGGAGTTGACGTTGCCAGCCCACCTCTGGCTTCATCGGACCTGGAGAAAGGGCCATCAACAGCCTTCACCCAGAACTTGGTGTCCAGGGGACAGTGGGAGCTCTTCGACTAGCAGGTGTCTCTGCTCATTTCAGTGCAGGGACAGCCTCAGGCATGAGCCCAGTCACAAACCCACTCCGTTAACGCTGAACGTAGATGGCCAATCTTTGCGAGCAAAGGGACGTGTTTAATCTTTGGGGGCAAAAGGCAAGCAGGATTCAGAGCATTAAACCAATTTTTAGTAAAATGTGTACGTTTACTGAGTGGATCATTTGAAAAGATGAACAATGTGCTGTTGAAAAGGGAAACAGATGCATTCCAAAATGTTTCTGGCCTTAACGTAGCAACAGGGAGAGTCCTGCGGAGTCCAGCTTCTGACGTTCCTCCATCAGCTCTGTTCTGGGTCATGTGACCGGGGGAGAGGAGGGGACTTAGAATGGAGCAGCCAGCAGCATTCGAGCCCCTGCCCCTTGCCCCTCCCACCAGGAGACACTGGGGAGATCTGGGGGGATCCAGACCACTTTCGAAGTCAATCTTCCTTTTGCCAGATTCTCCCCAACACAGAATCTGGTCCCATTTTGTTCTGCTTGGGGAGAGTCATCTTGTGAATGGACAGACAGATGGACAGCATCCTGAGCCCTTTCCCTAATTTCTCTGCAACATTTTCCCAAGCTGGAGAAAACAGGAAAGGGCCGAGATGATCGCAGCACTTGTGAGATACAGAAGGAATAATTTCTCACTGACACGTGTAATTCTCCTCCACCTTTTCTCTTTCCAGTTTTCAGTGCCAGTCCTCCTTTTTCCTCCTGAAATTAATGTAACACCTATCCAGACATCTTAAATACACACCACCAAGGTATTTCTCCCTGACTGGCCTTTTTCTGGCCCTTATCCTTTTACAGAACTACCCATAAACCTTGCAAAGACAGTCTTTCAAGCTGTTTGCCATTAAAATCCAGCAATAAAGAGCCTGCTACCGAAATCTTAACCATAAAAGAACAGGGAAGGGTTCTGGGCCACACCAGAACTGGAGCAGGGGGCATGTGTCCTGGGGAGGTCCTTCTAAGCAATCTGCCCTCACAGAGGAACAACAATTACTAAAGAAGAATTGTAACTTGAATTCTGACCCAACAACAAACCATAGCTTAGCATGGTTGCCAGATGAAGATTGGAAAGACTTTTATTTTCCGTTAACCTTGTTTTTATTATACATCCCCCAAGGACACACAACTGTTTCTAAATCAAGAAACATGCTTAGCCTTTGAGAGGCATGTCGGGGCTATATTGCGAGAAATGGCTACTGCCAGCACGAAGGAGCCGTCAGGACAAAGCTAAAGTTGACTGGATTTGGTTTGCATTTTGTCTCAGCAGGTCTGGCTGACTGAGCACAAAAGCTAAGAAAGGTTGGGCCTGGTCAGTATTTGGACGGGAGACCATCCACAATCCCTAGGGTGGTAAGGTAGGCTGGGAAGACAAACGGACATGCTGGAAGAAGCCACTGGCAAAATCCTTTCACACCGTTGCCAAGAAAATGCCATGGATATGTCCATGTACTGACTAGGAGTGACTCAGGGAAGCTTTTACCTTTAAGTGAAATAAATGAAATACAGTTAGTACACTGTCACATAATTAATAGCTTTCCCTATGTGTCACCTTTAAATTTACAATTTGGTGGTATATTGGGGGTGGCATGGGGATCTAGCTGAAATTTTGTGCTTCTAATTTCAAGAAACAAGTCAAGATCAGAAACCAGGGTTGCTTCTGTTTTCTGAAACACAGTTACTTTTCACAAGAAAACCAGCATCAAAAATCAATGGAATTTATAGCCCGTCCTAATCCTGGTAGACTCTGGGCAATGTACAACTTAAGAATTAAAAATATGCAGTAACCATATGAAACGACACGAATCTGAGAACCTGATCATTCTTCATCATTATCCTATAATGGCGTCCCCAGTCGGCTCGAAAGCACCAGGGAACAGAACGGTCCTCCTTGTTCCTGGAAGACAGGCGAGTTGGCCCTCCGCACCTCTGGGGAAAGAATGCTCTGAGCGAGGGTCTCAGAGGCGGCCACCACCCTTCTTGTCCACACCCAAGTGCCATGCAAGGTGGCACCTAAAGTCACCATTTGGGGAATACCGAGTCCCCACCACTTTGTCCAGAAGTGCTGGTATCCCATGAGCCCTTGCAACAGGAGAGTTCTGGCAGAGCTTCCTCCCCAACCCCTTCCCCATTCGCCAGGCGGGCGGCCGGAGACCTGGCTTGCCCAGTGTTCCGGAGGAGGGCTCCTCATTGCCAGATTACGGCACTGAGCTCTTCAGTGGAGAGGCTCACTTTCCTCCACCACTCCTGCTGGGAGATCTAGATAGGCACAATGGATCGATTAACTGGTGGTCCAGCAGCTTGGCTGCCTGGGTAGAGTTGGTTTAAGCCTTGGCATGACTGGATCTTTTCCAGGCTCAGCCTATCCCTTGGGAGTTAGTTGAATGAGTCAACTGGACCATTCTGGTGTTCCTAGAAGACATTCATCCTCCAGTGATGCTCTTCCATGTACTATAGGAACAGGAGCATGGCACTATGGCTGGCAGGATAGAGTTAGGGCTACAAAGTGCATCCACTGCAACTCACAAGTGCTCTGCTTGGCTTCAAACAAACTATGATGGAGGAAACTCCTTGGTTCTCCATGGCAGCCCACTTGACAACTTTCGTATTGACCAAACAAAATATCTTTAATGTGATGTTAAAGCCTCTTTAGTGACAGATGCTCTATGCATTTAAATTCATTTAGGAGTCGCTTCTTTGCTCCAATTGGTCCAAAGTCAGCACCTTGTAATGGTTCAACTGCTGACCGGAAACCGGGAGATTCGGATTCAAATTCCCACATACAGAGCTCAGGGGGCGACTTTGGACCAGTCGTTCTCTTTTAATCCAAACTCCCTCACCAGACTGTCACTGGGGGAAGGGGGGACAGAATGACAGGAGCCCAAGCATCCAGAGGAAAAGAAGAAGACAAGGGTAATAAGGATGTTGGAGTAGGAGGCACATCTAACTGATCCTGAAAAAGCTAAGCAGATCTGGCAGGTACTTCCAGCAAGCCGTAGTCTGGGCCAACCACTCCCATATGGCTACCAAGAAAATGACAATGGATGTGTTCACAATCCCCAGAAGTCACACTTGGATGGAAGGGGATTTGCTTCTACTTAAGAATAAATATGATTAAAAGAAGTCTGTTCCTCAATAACATTTATTTACAGCACACACATCAATAGAGGAATCATGGCAGCGGACAGGGAAAAAAGAATACCTACCCTACAATCTGATTAAAATACTTTCGATAGCCGGATAGCGTTTCATGCTGGAAACAAAGGGGGAAGGGAACAAGATTAAAACATACTGAAAAGAAACAAAACGACACACACAAGAAATCCAGCCCAGGGGAGACCCCGCCTCCAAACCCTTTGACTGAAGACCTCAACACGCCTTACCATGTTGGAGGGAGGCTGCAGAACCAGCCGGGCCTGCTTTCTTCTCTGCTTCCGGTAATAGTTCTCAAAGGTTTCTCTGGCTCCCTTCAAAGAAGAAATTGGGTCAAGCTACTCCCAAGAAGAAATGGCCTCCCCCCCCATGCCCACAACTAACACGGCCCTTTGGGTCAGGCACGAAGAATAAGCCCCGGGGGTGCTCTGGGCTTCTGGAGGAATTGGCCCGGTCTTCTGCTAACCCCGGGAGAGGCTTCCAAGCCTTGAGGTGACCAAGCAGAGCTGAAGCAGGCCACTACTCGGGGACGTGCTCAGGCCCAGCTTGTGGGGAAATCTGGGTCAGAGAGGTGGCTAAAAGGTTGGATACCGGTCACTCGTTCTTCCACAAACAGAATGGCCTCCGTATCCAGGGACGGGCTGCCACGGAGGAAAAGTCCACCTCTGCTAGCCTTTGGCTCCCCTGCCCTGCCCAACTCAGCCCCTGCTCCAGAGGCAAGAAGCTGAGGAAGTCTGCTGAGGAAGAACCCCCAGTCGAAAAGCCCTTTGCCCGGCAAAGGAGAAGAGCAACTCAACACTCTCGTAATCAGTTAATGCCTTTCTAAAGGGTCTGTGAGTGCTCCTTCAAATCTTTTAATTCCCCTTGTCTGATTGCAGATGGAATTCCTTTTTAACTGCTTGGTGAGGGAAAGGGAGGACAGCTTTAGAGAGAAAGAGACTGTAAAGGCTACTTTCATGCGTTCCTATGCAAAGAGGGGTGCTGCTTCCGTACAGGGTGCGGCACCTCAACCATGTGGGCAAACCACGCCTGAACATTCGGAGAAAGGGGGTAGAGAGAGTAGTTTCTGCAGGTCACAGCCAGGAGCTGTCAGGAGCATCATCAGCCCTTCATCCAGCCTATCGGGCATGTGGAATAGAAATAAACAAACAGTGCAATCAGGAGCCAGAGAGCCAGCATGGCAACACAGGAATGGGGATGGGGATGGGGATGGGAAGAGATGAAGGGGACAGGTGCTGACAAGCCCCACCAGAAGCTGCTCCCTTGGGTATATCTGTAGGCTTTGGGACGTGCTGCTTGAACTGTGCCTTCCTTGAGGCTCTCCATGGATGTCCTGGGGAAACCCTGTGATGCTGAACAGTATTTGTGGGATTCCTCAATTCCAGCTGGTGCTGACAGAAACTCACCAACATCTGGAAGCTGGCCACCCAAAGCCACTTCTTTCAAGTTCTAAGCATCAGACAAATGTGGCACAACCTGAGCTTTGTCTTTCCACATCATTCTTTCCACATGACATTCAATCCTTTCAATGCTCCTATATTGTTTCCCCTTTCAGTGGTTAATGTGCTGGTCATTAACATTTTGTACTGCACAGAAGAGTTGACTGTAGCGGAAGCCTCAACACTGGATGGCAACACTATGTCTACGAAGACACAGAGAGGTTCAGCTCTTCACAGAAGCTAAAATGCTCAGTGCCTCTGTGGAAGGCCTGACAGCCTGAGATCACGGGTCCCAAACAGAAAGTAAGGAGTTAAATCTAATAAGGTAAACTTTATGAGAAAGCCAGAGATGCCACCAAAAATGATCCCTCTATCTTGACTTCTGAAAGGCCCGGCACAATGTTCTTCTGAGGGGACCCTGCATAGCTGCTTCTCTGCTAAAACCAGAGGGCGAGGGGGTGCGTGGACTTCCCAGCCTGTCCGCCTGGCTTGTTAACACCCTCAAAGAACTCTAAAAGACTAGAGAACAAGATGTAACGTGGTGCAGCTTCTTCACCAGGATTTTTCCTCCTATATTCCGGATAAAAGTAACTCAACTAGCACTACTAATTTAATCAGAACAGGCATTAAATTAACTTTTTGGCCCTATAGTAGACTCTGATCTTAGCAATACGTTATATATTTTTGTCATAAAATACAGTTTCACAACTGAATTCTTTTAGAATTTTTTAGAATGCATGGAGTTATCTAGATGACATGATGTACAGTATTTATTTTTCATTTTTCAGTACTCAAGAAGTTTGTGTCACCCTCCACTTACTTCGTTTCTATGCAAGATCCCTTCCTGAAAATACCACTTCAGACCCAGTTCTCTGCCCCATCTCCTCTGCAGTGGAGGCAGACAGGGACTCCAAAAGCCAATCTGACTTTTCTGCAGTCCCCTAAACCTCTTTCTTCAAGATGCTTTTAACTCCCTTTGACAGCTTGCTTCTGATGTATTTAAATTATTTTTACAGTACATTTTAAAGTTATTAGAAAAATGCTCTCCAAAATATTTATATTTTAAGTCTTTTACTGTCAACCTGTATTTCTTTCCATTGTTCTAATCTCATCCAGAGCTTTGATTTGCTGACACTTTTGCTATATGTTCAACTATCTGGTGACCTCCCCCCTCACTTTCTGCTAGCCTTGAACATTTATCTCATTCACCTCCCATTCATATTGAAGAAAAGAAATAAATCCATCCAGATGCTTTTAGAGCTTATGCAGTTATCCCTCGTTTTTTCCCTTGTTTTTATGGAAGAGGTATATAAATGTTGTTGAGAAGCTCGCCTGGAACCCTGATAACAAACTGGGATGGGTTAAACAAAATCAATATTTTCTTCTGGAAAATCCATCCTTTCTAACATGCAGCAGAAACAAGAGCACGCAGTTGAGCAAATAAGCAGGAGAGCAAATTAAAATAACGTAAGCATGAACCTGCACATCCAGGACATTCAACCTATGTTCTCACCTTTCCATCTCTGATCCTCACCACAAGATTAAGCCCTCTGCCTCTGAACCTTTTATTATTTCAGGTCTAACATAGCCTTTTTAGCTACCAAGGGGGTTGACCACTTCAGTTGGGCACGAAGTAGTACTTTTGCAAGCCAAGCAGTAATAACACAATCACGAGCTCTTCTGAAGACCAGTTTACATCTGCTTCATAAAATACATTAGCAAAACACAAACTGTTCAGCAAAAAATATTATTTAAGGCCTAGTTGAAGAACACTCAATGAAGTTGAAGAAGGTTTTTCTTTCTTTCTTGCTGCTTCCATATGGGTATTTTTTTGTTGTCTGCAATTATATTTTAATATTGCCTTTTTAAGAAATTCCCATTCATCTTAAGCGACTTTTCCCATTAATCTCTTCTGTCTCAGAGCCCTACGTATCATTGAACTTAATTTATTTAAAAAAAAACTTTCTTGAAGTCAAATACATGTTCTGTCTACACTTGCCTTTGGGTTTCCTTAAAATCTTACATCATCATCATCATCATCATCATCATCATCATCATCATCATCATCATTTTCAAAAGAAAGGAAAAAGAAATAAAACTGATGCAAATACACATTTAAAGGAATATAGAAAATATAATAAGGAAAGGGAAAAAAAACAAAATAAGCAATAAAGTGTGGGTGGACAGCCAACAAATTGCAATTAATCAGATCAAAGATATTATATACCTAATATATATTCTAGTGTATCGTTAACAACTTAAAGTACTAGAAGACATTTTATACCAAACTTCTGGTCAGGAAATGTCTGTATTAAACTATAAAAATATGTGGTTAACACAATTAAAATCAAAAAGAGAAAAGAGTCAAATAGTAAACAATACAGAACGAAAAAACTGTAAATAATGTGTAGACTATATTCTGATTAAAATATAAACTTTAGAACTCGAATTTGGGGTGTGGCACAATTCCATATATAGAATTGTGGAGTCCTTGGTGCTCTCTGAGCTTGGTTGTTTTCCTGCAGACGTTTCATCACCCAACTAGGTCACCTCCTCAGTGCTAGAAGGGAGTGGGGTTTGCTCCGTGCTTACCTACAGTAGCTTGCCCCGTATGTAGTTGGTGGGGGTGTTGTCTTCTCCTTGGTGGTTCCCTGATTAGGGCATTGATTTCCACTTGATTGTTTGTCTGGTATTAATCCCTGCTTATCAGGGTGTTGGTTGGTGGAGAGGATGTGCGTTCTGGTCTTTTTGCTTCGTTCTTAGCTTTCTTATTGTCTCTTTTACATATTTTATGTATGTAAAAGACTTTACATATTTTTTTTACATTTTTACATATGTTTTACATATATTCTCTTCTACTGATATATAGAATTGTAATCCAGAAGTGGTTTCCAAATAAGATTGTACATCTGATTTATTCTTTAGTAAATATAAAGTGATTCTAGACATCAAAGCACTTTCCTACAGTTTAATTAAACAATCTACCACAGAGGGGATCAGAGATTCCAAGTTGTTGAGACTCCAAGTTGTTGAATTTCCTTCCTACAATTCAGGGTGATGTGGTTATATCTATTATTGGCAGTATCATTTCATCAAATGTATGAAAGGAAAGATATTTTGCATGTCATCTGTCACAGATCACAAGGCCCCGACCCTGCTGGCCTTCTAAGGCCCTGAAAACTGGTTTTGTGCCCAAGCCTGGGGCCCTGGGTGCGTGATGAAGCCTGTCTCCTGGTTACATCATTAGTTGTTTTACGATTCCCGGCTGCTGTGTGTTTTTATTTTTTGTACCGTATATGTTTTATCTGTTTTGACCGTAAGCCGCCCAGAGTCACATATATGAGATGAGCGGCTACGTAAATCAAATAAATAAATTCATTTAGTCCAACTCTCTGCTCAGTGCAGGAATCCACGAAACTATCCCCAGCCGGTGGCCAGCCAGCACCTATTTGAAACCTCCACTGAGGGAAAGTCCACCACTCTTCTAGGCAGATGATTCCATTGCTTAACAGCTTTTGCCATCAGGAACAGCTCCTACCGTTCTCCTAATGGTTAAGATTAATCTTCCTTTTAATTTCAACCTGTCGGTCTTTGTCCTGCTCTCAGTTTCAACAAAGAGGTCTACCTCCTCCTCCTGTCAGTGGCAATCTTTCAGCTACCTGTAGACCAGCATTCACCTCTCCTCCTCTGTCTTTTCTTTCGCGAGCTAAATATGGCCAACTCCTTTACCCATTCCTCACAGGGCCTGATTTCCAGGTCCCTTATTGTACCGGTAGCTCCTCCAAACCCGTTCCATCTTCGTTGTGGCCCTTTTAAACTCAACGTAACACTTCAACTGCAATATAACCAGCAGTCACACTATTACTTCCCGTGATTTGTATTCGTTTTGTTACTGGAGCCCAAGGCTGCATTGCCCTCCTTACCTGCTGCATTACGCTGCTTGCTCGTGCTCACCTGGTAGTCCACTAGAATCCCTAGAACCTTCTCACAAGAACCTTCATTAAGCCAGAAATCCCCACTCCTGCATCTCACCATTTCATTTTTCCTACTGAAATGGAGGATTTTATACTTGTCACCACTGAACATCCTACTGGATCTGGCTCAAAGTTCAAGCCTGTTAAGGTCACTTTGAATTGTGATGTTGTCCCTTAAGTTGTCAATCAATCCCCCTTGTCTAGTGTCATCCACAAATTTAATAAGCATTCCTTCCATTGCATCTTCTGCTTATTTATAAAGAAAATGATACAGAACTATTAGCAAGAATAATTTAGGTGTGCTTATTCAACCATTGCAAAACCACCAGTCCATAATACCCTCCAACTAGTATTTATCCATTTTGTCCTTGATTTTTGTTACATCCTTGATCACTGCTCCCAGGGGACAACATGATTCACACGCCACACACTTCTATTTTTTTTTCTTTGAGATGAGGAAGGGACATCTTCTTTCCTTTTATAATCAGCAGCTGTTCTTCTGGGCTCCAGCTATTTGTCCCCTGTTCAGCAGGTCTCTTATTCCTGCTCTACGTGCTCAGAGCGTAAGGGACTGAAAGCGGTCTCTGGAACCCTGCAATACAGAACACCTTTGAAATCATTTTCTTCTGACAGTCACTTTTGTCCACTGAGGTTACTCTGCTGTTTGATCCGCTTCCTTGTGGAAAATCAACTCTTCCTATAGCACCTTCTTTGCCTAGAATGGGGAAACCCTTGAGACTATTTTTCTTACTTTTTCTTCAAGCACAGCTACAACTGAGATGTAGGATCACAAACCAGATATGCTGATACATAAGGATAAGGTTTATTTGTACATTAAAAACCAGTTTTGACATGTCTATGAACCTGTCACATAATGCACATTTTCCTTATTTGCAGAATCCAATATGATGTTGAACAAGCATTAGCTTGAGCTGAGCTTATCTACCACCTACATATCCACAGCTGGATTCACATATTACACGAAGCCATCATGCAGTCTGTTGGTTGTGGCTTAACACAATGTGCAAACCCAGTCATTGCAACCATGGCTTATAGCTAGTTGTCACTAGCATTTCACCCATTAGATAAGGAACATAACTATTATTTGGGGAGAAAGAGGTTTTACTAACTGCTTCACAGAGGCTGCTAAAAGCATCCTTCCACTAGTTCCAAACCAGATATAGGCACAGTTGGGGGGCCAGCCTGGAGACAAAAACATGCTCCATCCAGTCGGCAAAATCAGTGCTTACATGCACTGGGGCTCTGTTGTGAGGAAATGGACTCCACAGATCCTGCTCCCCCATCCAAAGGTGAGGATCCTGGAAGAAGAGGCACCCATCTTGCCTGGCCCTTTGTTGCAACCAGATTTGACAGCCTCCAGAACAATAGCGGTCCAGCTCCATTCTCTAAAAGCCACTGCAAACAGGATGCCACCATTTCCTGTTATTTAAATAGATGGCAATGCCCATTCCAGGAAGAAGCACCGCCTGAATGGGGAAGACGCAGCAGCTGGCTGAAACAGAAGAGCAGCCATGATGGCCTGACTCAGCGAAGGAACTGACTTCCTGGCTGGAAGGGAGGGAGGAAGCAGAGGCTCTTGGAAGGGGCTGAAAGGAGGAGGAATCTCCATGGGTTTGGGTCCTCTAGCCTCACACCCCCACTTGCTTGTTGCCCTGCAGCAGGCTGCTGAGGTCCGAAAACAGTGGACGGAAATCCTTATTTCTAATAGAATATTAAGCCATTCCTCAAGGGAGCTCTTGTTAGTACAAGCTGATGTTGTACTGAACATCCCAACCGATGTTCCAGTCCCCTCTTCCTTTTTCCTCCTGTCTCTAGATAGGAAGTGAAAGCCCATTTATTTATTTATATTTATTTATTTATCTATACCATTTAGATTCCCTCCCCCCCCCCAATCTGGCAGTGGTTCAGAAACTTCACACACACTGCTCGGGTCTTCATGGAAATCAGTGTGCAGCAAACACCCTACCACAACCCTTGAAGTCTACAAGTAAGCTAACCAGCAATGACGTTCCAGCCTGCCCTTGCTCGGGAAGGTTATGCATTCTTATTCCATGGCAACCCTGCAGGAAAATGTCCCTGCCCCTCCCAGGATGCTCTAAGGACAAACTGAGGCATTTTGTGCTGAGGAGCCATGCCAGAGACCCCAACAGGAGTACTCTGGAAACCCTTGCAATGACTCTGGATGATCCTTCAAGAGGCTCTTAGGGATCGTGGAGCACCACATCTTCTAACCAGGCAATGAAAGAAGCCAGCAATGGATGCTTAAACATCCTCTCAATCTTGCTAGGATTGCAGAGAGTCTCCTTAGATCCCAGGGTCAGGAATCCATTCAGCCCAATCAAGTGCATTCCTTGAATGTTGAGCAAGGAGACCCAGGCCTTGGGCAACAGAGGAGCTGGGAAGAGAGCTCTGCCCTTCTCTCTCGGTTCAGCACTGGGGCCCAAAGTCTCTGCCTGAACCTCTTTATCACATGGAACAATGCAGTCATCAGCACCAGTGTAATTTCACACGCTCAGAAAGAACCCAGCCAGAGGGTCAAATGAGCAACAGGATAGCTGCAAGGGGGGAGAAGTCTGGCGGCTACTCAGAGCCCAAGGCAGCTGCTATCAGCGACTGCTGACACTCACTTGTTCTCACGGCCTTTCCTGTCTCCTTATCAACGCAGTCCTAAGGATCGCGGCTCCGGGTCTACAGCTATCTTGCTCCAGCAGCCCCTGCCGGGTCAGCCAAGTCAGCAGGGCAGAGAGATGCCCCGGGAGGCCTGAAGAGAGGAGAGGAGAGGAGAGGCTTCCCACTCCTATTCTTCCCGAGGCTGAGGCCAAGTTAGGAGCTACACAGCATACACAGCTGTGTATTGGGAGCCAAGGTTTGGAGACTTCTTGGATCACACGCTGAGCTCCTTCCACCCCACATACACCCAAGGCAGAGATACAACCTTGGGCCCCCACCTCAGAAAGTACAAAGATGGCAGACGACCCCCACACCTCACTTGTTCCAGCTGTTTTCCTCAGCTAGGCACCATCCAGATGCCTGGGACTGCCATTTCTAGAATTTCAAGCCAGCTTCCGGACACTGTCATTGCACCACCAAGGCAGAGGGAGTGCATGGAGAGGTGCTGATCTGCACCAGGTAATGCGGAGCTCCTGGGACACGGGAGAACTTTGGTACTTTACCATTCCCGGTGGCAAGTTACAAAATAATAGTGTTAAACAATAGGAAGGTGGTTCCAATTGTGCATTTGGAGAAAGAGCAATGGAAGCAATGGCCCCTGGAAGCTCCCCTTCACTGGGTGGGCTCAAGTGGAGGCCGGACAGCCTTCCATCTCCATTAGGCTCAGCGGCTCCCTCCGGCCAGACAGGACTCTTGGCATCTCTACAGGGAGCGGGCAGAAGGCCGGACTCCTCTTACCTCCCCCGGCCCAGTTCGGCAGGCCCGAGTGAGATGCCCCTGGGGAGAGTGCCTCCTCCTCCTCCTCCAGCCGATTCCCTGCAGCGAAGAGGCGGGCCTGGAGGGGCCGCTCTCCCCGGCACCGCCTCTGCCCTCGCCTGCCGCCCTGCTCGCCACCACCTGACCCCGCCTGCCAAAGTTCAGCGCTTCCTGCAACGCCTCCCTGCCCGCTACTTCCCCTCCGCTGCTGGAGGAAAGCCCTACAGGTGCCTGCCCTGCTCCCGGCCCTGACCCGGCCCCGACCTTGTGTTCCGACATGGGAACTCTGCCCGGCCGATAAGCAGGACTGGCAGAGAGAAGCAGGATTTTTCAACAATCCTTTGGGAACTTCTAAGCTGCTCAGCCATAAAAGTGAGGTGACAGGAAGGCCGAGTTCACTAACAATAATAAAGACTGAAGGATTTATTCACAGGGATCCTTTTCAACTGCCGCCCAAGCACTTAGATAAGGCCATTGTCAATGATAAATATTAGCCTTTTTGTAGCCATTACATGAGGATCCTTCTGGCCCCAGCCGATGAGAACATTTTTCCGGGGCCGGCCTGACCGCGGCCACGCTGTGCCTGAGCCCAGAGCCCCCAGTCCGCGGCGCGGCCTTTCCCCGGGTCCTTCTGAGGTCAATCCCCGGAAAGGGCATTTCGGCTTCTGCCTGCAAAATGATTCTGTGCACAGCCGCTCCCCGAGGGCCATTCCAAGGAGGATGCCAGAAGCATCCCCCCCCAACACACACACACAAAAGGGCACAAGACTCCACAACCCCCTGAAAGCAGACATTCAAACCGAGCCCAGCAAGCAAAAGAAGGCGAGGCCTCCTTCGTGCTACAAATTGCCCGTCTTAAGGCGCAAAGGGGCAGCTGGACCACAGAGGCCACGTGGAGGAAAGGTGGGGTGAATTCTGGAACACAGGGCGGCCCCAGAACTTGGACACTGCAGCCCACTTCTCGACCACGGAACCTCCGTTTCCCCCACTGCTGTCCTGCTACGGGAACGAGGTGCCCTTGCTGACTTTCTGTGGGGCAGGCTGAGGAAAGGGACGGGTGGATGCCCCAGCGTGTATTGAGTTGGCATTGCCTACCAAGGCTCCATGGTTGTATGTCTTCAGATCCTTTATCACGTGTATCCACATCTCCATTCCTGTTTTAACTGTGATCACTCCTGCTCCGTGTTCTTTCCGCATTTCCCTGCCATTCCCCAGCACCCCTTCGGCAGCTGAGATAAACACAGCAGCAGCAGCTCGTGAGAAGCGTTTGGCCCAAAGTAGGCTGTACTGATAAGGTCTACCTGGCACAACAAAGCTCACCCTCTGGCAATAAGGTGAGATAATGCACCAAGATGAGGGGGCTTTCCAGAAATCCAGTCCATCCACTGCGCACGTTTCACTGTGATGAAGTTTAAATGAAATTAGAATATTTCCGAGGCGTCTCTTTTCCTAATTTATGTGATCTTCACAGTGCTATAATCATGCCTGTGTGCAGCCTAGAGGGAACACCAGTTGACCAACTGCTTCCTGGCCTTTGCTCTCCATCCACTCGCCATGCCCGGGGCATTTGTGCTAATACAGCCTGTCGACACCTCTCCACTCCCACAAACTATAGTAACTTGCTAACAACCACACTGACATACAAAACTAATGTATTTGTCTACATTCTTCTAGCATTTTGTCAAAAAATTCCTTTTTTAGAGAGGGAGGATCAATTGTTAAAAATGCAAACAGTCCTACAGTGGAGGAAAAGAGAAACCCACTTACCAACACAGAGTAGATATGGAAACAGCGGTACACGGGTGAAAAATCCACCAAATCCTGGGCACCAGGCACCTGAGGTGATACATAATAGAAACACCATCAAAACATTGAGAAAACATATATTCTGTTTTGGAGGGAGGATCAAAGAGAAGGGAATAGCCTGTGCTGAAAACAACCAAGGGAAAGCAGAAGGTTTTGAAGCCCTAGATCTCACCGGATCCTGGGAAGAGGGGAGCTTTTTGAACCTGAGGGTTGAATGCTGCCCATGAGTGAAGCTGGAGGGAAGTCCCCGCTGCTCTCACCACCCACCCCCAACTGAGAGGTGCCCACCTTCTCAGATATTGTTGTCCTCTGGCCACTTTCTCCAAGCTCTGATTTGGAGAGAAAGTGGAAGAACTGGGAGATTGAAGGAAATCTGAAATTTGTTAGTTCAGGCTGACATCAACTGCAAAAGTAATCATTTAATTAAGAATTCAGCAAGAATAGGTTATCTCAAAACTTGAAATTTTAGCACAATGGAAGAAAGCTTATATTTTATGCCCTTATAGAATCTTTGAAGATCTTTCTTGGAACTTTGGTTGCCTCTGTCCCAAGAGCAGAAGGGGTTTTTACTCTTGGTTTGATAGCATGGTTAATTTTTGCTCTACCAAACTCAATTTTACCACTGACCCTCATTTTCAAAGTAGTGAATTTAGAATGTTTTTATCATGTGTTCTTCTTAGTCCAAAATAATAATAGTAGAAGCAGTAGTAGTAGTAGTAGTAGTAGTAGTAGTAGTTAGCTGCTGCAGGAAGATCGCACAGACTGACTACAAACAACGGCATGACAAAGTAGCAACAAAGGTGCATTGGAATATCTGCAAGAAATACCATTTGCCTGCAAGCAAGAACTGGTGGGACCACAAAACAGACAAAGTCATAAAAATGAAGTAGTGGTGCTCTGGGATGTTAGGATTCAAACAGACAAGCACCTGCCACACAACACCCCAGACTTAACCATGGCTGATAAGAAAGGCAAAAAAGTCTGGATGGTGGACATTGTAATACCTGGAGACAGCAGAAGAGAAGAGAAAGAACTGGAGAAACTCACAAAATACAAAGACCTGCAAATAGAAGTAGTACGACTATGGCAAAAGAAAGCGAAGATAGTACCAATAGTCATAGGTGCCTACGGTGCAATCCCAAAACATCTGGAGCACCACTTGAACACCGTTGGCATGGACAAAATCACCATCAGTCCGTTGCAAAAGGCAGCTTGACTTGGAACAGCTCACATCCTGCAACGATACCTTTACCACCATCAAACAACATCTGCCTCTCCCAGGTCCTTGGGAAAGACTCGAAAGGTGGATAAAAATGCCAAATCCAGTCTAAACACCTGGCTGACTATGCAACCAACAGTAATAATAACAATTTATTAAACGTATATGCTGCCAGCAACTCTGATCAGCTTGAGGGCAGACACATATCAACCCTCGCTCCCCTGCCTTCTTCCGAGCGGGCCAGTTGTGTAGCATTATCTCCTCCAATGCAACTTTCCAGCACTGCTGAGATTTTCTTTCCTGCCACCAGAAAGCTTATCACGAGAGGTTGTGGGACTGAGCCTCCGTCCATCAGCATGTACTGAGCTGCTTCTTGACAAACTCTGGCCAAGACTTTCAGATGATTGTTCTCTTTGTATGGGGTGGCAATAGAAAACTCTAGCCCTGACCCCTCTGGAATCCATGAGGCAACCCTGGAACAGGAGAGGGATTCTTCACTGCACTTTCTCACCCAGAGATTATCTCCCCATCCCACAAATATTTAATATGGAAAATATACATTCCAATAAAAAAAATATTCAGCCAGATACTTCCAAAATGTGAAGAGGGCAACATATAATTCTGCTACTATGGAACAGGAGCAACATGAGAACACAATCCAACAATTTTTATCATTGTTCATAAACTGCAACTCAGCCATGCAATAAACTGGAAAATTCAATACAACGTAAGAGGGAGGAATTCAAAACCAAGGATGCTTTAAAGCAAAGACTGCAATATAATCAAAGCACCTTGGAAAGATGGTGAGATTGGCCTAGTCCCTCCTGGAAAGAAGAGGCCCAGGGTCAAATCTGGCTATCTGGAGGACACCAAGAACAGTTATTCTTGCAGTGGCATCCAGTTGCCCCCCAGGCAGATCCAAAACCAAATGCAAAAGAACTGCCTCTGTCCCTCGAAGGACCTCTCTCTTCCCTTCCTGGCCATTTCCACGGGTAGCCTGGCAATGCCCCCTCCACCACTCATGTCTGGACTTAGAGAAGACTTGCCTCTTCTTCCTCTTCCTCATCTTCTACATCCAAGATCCCAGAATCTTGCTCGGAGATCGGGCTGGGGTTCTTGACCTCCAGCCCTGAATTTGCGCCAGCCTCTTTCCTGAACCTTCTACTACCAGCTCTTGAGGGCTGAACCACAAGGCCATCCAGGTTCCTTTGTTGCTGGGCCTAGAACACAACCAGACAGAAAATTTAGTTTGAGCAGCACTTCCTATCACACAGATGAAGCTTGTCTTTATTACCTGCCACCCATTTCTAACCAGTTTTGGAGACGCATTCACAGAAATCTCTTTTTTAGGCCTCATCTATGTCTGAGTGATCATGGCACAGCTGCACTGATGAGACTAGGACTCATAGGGCCCCCATCACTGGATCCATTAAGGACCCAGAGTCACTTTCTTTTGATACTAACTTCCTCTCAACCCATGTTAGTTCCAGCCGTCAACATCTGGGCCCCAGAGAGCCATGAAAACAATCCAGCAGCATCCTGGGAACCCCGAATTGTACACTGTAGATTGATACCATCTGTCAACCGTGTTCTGCCAACCTATTAAGAGAAGGGCCCTCCCGCAAACTATGCTTGATGAGAAGGACAACCTGGCAGGAAAGCAAGCTTCCCCAGCCATAACTCCCACTCCAATGTACAGCTTGAGTCCCTCAGTGGGACACTTTGCCCTGTGAGAAGCATGGGAGAGGGGAAGCTTGAAAGAGGGGACAGGAATAATGATTTTTCTCTAGAGACGAGAAAAGAGCCATTGAGCCTTCCAATCATTTGACTGGAAGAGGGATCTTCTTTTAAGATCACAGGAACATAGTCATAATCACAAAGAAAAAAAATCCCCCATCTTAGACTGGAATATATACATTTGCAGAATTACAGAAGTAGAAAGGACCACAAGGATCATCTAGTCCAACTCACTGCAATAAGAAGAACCACCAATTAAATCCTCCCGGAGAAGTGGCTGTCCAGCTTCTCCTGAAGACACTCCAGAGATGAAGAACCCACAATTCTCGTGGGTAAACTCTTCCACTACTGTATAGATCTTACAGCCAGGAAGCTTTTCTTTATATGTAAACAAAATCTAGGTAGCTGCAAATTGTACCCATGATTTCTGGTAGTAGCTTATGTAGCTCCTAATGATCTCTTAGAGTTTGTGTGTGATTGAAAAAGCCTTCAGTCACAGAGACATTCCTCAAACACTGAGGTTGGAGGAAATCAAAGGGAGTCGTAGTCACTCTCGAAGGCCACTTGAAATGCTAGGGAGAACATGGAGCTACCACCACATGAGGTAGTCATGGGTGGGGGGGAGGGGGAGCAGTTGGGCTCAAGAAAGAAACAGGATACTCAAGACTTCAATCTTCACAAAATTCTAGGAATATGTCAACTAACTCAACTCACATGGGAGGTTCACCTCCTCTCTCTCCTGAGTGTGACTTTGTCCTCCAAAACATGAAACCAATGAGGTACAGGGCCCAGGTAGGAAGAGAATATTCAACCTAGCCTTCCCTTGAAGACAAGGGAGGAAAGGGTGGCCCCAGCAGCCTGTCACAGACAAGAAGACCAGCCAATTATCCCAGCCTCCAGGAACAAGGAAAGTTTTACTCTGCCACAAAACCAAAACCCTCCATGAAAAGGGGGAACTGTGTCCATACAACAGCTGCTCTGGACAGGGAGGAGGTGACAACCTCCCCTCCGCCAGTGTGAAATTCAGAAGTGGAGGCAGCAGGCTGCCTCCTCCGTCACCCCCAAGAAAGGGAGATTCCTCTGCGGGACAGATTTGGCCAACACACTGCCTGGGTTCCCTGCAGTCCTGCTAGAGATGAGCCATGGTGAGTTTGGCTCTTTCCAACTGCGGGTGCATCAGTGACAAAACCAGAGTCTTGCAATGGGTATTCCACTTTCATCAGCCCCAGGAATCAAAGCAAGTGGAGAATATCTTCTTGGGACCCAGCCTGAGTCTCAGGGTCAAATGAACAAAAAGAGGTCACAATACTACTTATTCATTTATTCTGGGCAGATTGTTGTGTTGTATTCTTCCCTTTATCAAAAAAAACTACCCTTTTGCCTTAAAAGAAGTCATTCTATCTATGGAATATGAGAACCTCCCTCCGCCCCCCGCAAAAACTTCATGAGATTGAGGCAACTTTTCTAAAATGCAGTTTATTGATTGCCATGAATGTCAGAATGTTAACAAGGGGAGAGGACGACTTCCGTTACAAGATCCGAATTAGGTCTCTGATCCTTTCCCCAGCACACAGGACAGTCCCTAGAGCTCGGGGGGAGGGGGGACCCCTCCAAGCCAACCGCTCCAAAGAAACGCTCCCCACTTATCACCCACTCCTCTGGAATCAGGCAGGGGTTGTATCATGGCACAGCCCTGACCTCTAGTGGCCCAAAAGCACAATTTCTACCTTTGTACATCTACAACCTGTAAATACCCCCCTCCCTGTTTCCACTCTGTTTGTCACCTGCCTAGGAGGAGGGCAGGGGGCTTGTTTTCTTCCAACCCTTTCCCTCCCTTACAGCATCTTCAGGCTTCCAATTCTGTCATGCTCCAGCTCCTGAAGTCTCCTGCCCTCAATTCTAGCCATTCTCCTGCAATGCCCCAGTCACGTTCCCACATCCCAGGTCACCCAGGTCCAACATGGTCCTACCCAGGCCATCCCTTGCCTCTTCTGTGAAACAGCTATTTGGTTCTGCCTATCCTCATCCCCAGTGGAAAAGACACCGACGTAGTCTCACTGCAAGAGACACCGCCCTGCTCCTCTGCCTCTCCCTGCCAAACAGCTGCCATTTTCACAATACTGACATTCAGGCGATGTTGAGGCGGCACCTTGAGGCAGGGACTTGCCTTTTTCACTGCGTGCACTCAGCAACAGGACTATGGAAGGAAGAATAAGGCAACTGAGTTGGCTCTGCCAGGTATCCCTGAAGCTATCTCGAGCATCGTGAAGTGAAAAGATCCTAAAGGACAAGCTTGGATTCCCTCCAGATTCATCAAGTTCAACTCCCAGAATCCTCAAGCCATCCTAGCCACCGCTGAGAGTTATGGGAGTTGAAGTCCACCCATCTGAATGGAGCCAGTTGGAGGAAGACCGCTCAGTCCCAACAACTCTCCAAAGGACTTGTGCTTTGCGCCAAAAAAGCCCGCAGACTATTTGAAATAATGCAAATAAAAGCATGCCTCTTAACCATTATTAACGACCACTAAGCGTGGCCGTTCTCACCCTGTGAGCCCCTTTTCACGGTATGTTCTCCTTTCCATTTAACACAGACCCGTGGCCAGTATGTTGCCTTGCAAGGAAGTCTTTGGATGCAACATGCAGAAAGCAACACAAGGATGCCTTGGGGCAGGCCAGCCTAATGTGCCAGGACTGACGAGTGCCATCTGTCAGGCCTAGCCCAAGGAACTCCTGGAGACCGTGTAGGTTCAATCAGCAAGGTTTATTTGCCAGCACCTGTTTACAGAAATCTTCTCAGACTGACCAGCAGTTCCCAGGCACAAGTCTCTACTATGTTTAGGGATGTGCCAGCTTTCTCCGCTTATCTCCAGAGCATTGCTCTGGAGACGAGAGCACCGTTTTCACCCCCCTTCCTCCATTCCAGTCCATCACACCATCCTCACTGCTGGCAGGGAGGGCTGCACGTGGCATTAGCACCAGGAAGGCTGGCAACCTATTCAAAGCACTATCCGAAAGCCTTGTTTGCCCAGAGCCACGATGGATAGTGCAGGCCAGCATCTATGGGCCCATCTGGTGACCCCCATGACATACTGAAGACTGTGTCTTGGAAAGCAGGAGGAGTAAAGAACATAAATTCATGAAATTAATGAAAAAAGAATAGATATGAACATCTCTGCAACTAACAAAAGGGGGAAGATGCGGTACATCTGAATGAAGATAGCCTTCCCCTGCAGAGTAGAACGGTTGCAGGCATCCAGAGAAAAGGTGACGGTGATGGTGACGGACATAGAGATAGAGACCTTCGCTCAACTTCCTGTGGTGCGCCAGTTACACCCTTTCCTGGATCGGGAGGCCCTCCAGTCAGTCACTCATGCCCTGGTCATCTCCTGTACAGACTGCTGCAATGCGCTCTACACGGGGCTACCCTCGAAGAGCATCCGGAAGCTTCAGCTGGCTCAAAATGCAGCCGCACGGAAAATTTTAGGTGCCCCAAAGATGGCACATGTTACACCTTTGCTGCGTGAGCTGCACTGGGTCCCAGTTTGCTTCCGGGTGCAATTCAAGGTGTTGGTTATCACCTTTAAAGCCCTACATGGCATGGGGCTGGGTTACCTGAGGGACCGTCTCACCCCCATTATATCTACCCTTCCCACCCGGTCAGGCAGGGAGGGTATGCTGCGGACCCCGTCGATGAAAGAATGTCGACTGGAGGGGTCCAGAAAGAGCCTTCTCTGCCGTGGCCCCCGCCCTATGGAATACCCTCCCCCCAGAGGTGACGCAGGCCCCAACTCTCCCAGCCTTCCGGAAAGCAATCAAGACCTGGCTCTGCCAACTCACGTGGGGCAAGAGGAGATATAACCAACCCTGGGGGTGGCTGGGCCCTTGAAGATGCTCCCCTTGAAGTCTACTCTTAGTTAACAGCAGCTTCTTGGATGCTATTTGTTATTCATATAGGAACCTTTTGTAATGTGTTTTAATTACATTTTTAATTACTATTTATTTTTTACTGTAAACCACCCAGAGTCTCTCTACAGTGGGACATGCAGTGACAAATTTGAAATATAAATAAATCAATAAAATAGAGATAGGAACAGGGATAGAGATAGAGAAAACCCTATTTGTATACCACACATTCCAACGGTTATATTATGAACAAAAGGACTAAAATATATGAACTGGTATCATCTAGATTACTGTGGCCACATATGAAGGTAAGAATCCACAGGTCTGTGATAGTCACATGTTCACTGGAATATAATATGACAGTAGAAGAGACAGAGATGGGTTTTTGGGAAATCTGGGAATGGGATCTAGGGGAAAAAATGATTCTGTTACGTGACATGAATAGACGAGAAACCATTATCGGGCTATCTGGACATCCAAAAGTGAATGAGAATATTTGCTTTCAACAGGATGTGTTTGTCTGAATAGGTGATTTAGGCATGCTTATTCACGCTAACAGACTGTAAAAATTTTTTTAAATAAATGCATAAATTGAATTCTTATGATTAAAGGTTGAGAAAATGAGTAAAGGATGGGAAAAGTGAAGAGAAGTTCTGAAACTGGGACAGACTCCCATTCCCAAGTGGATCTTGGGGAAAAAACTAACAATTAAAAAAAAGGATGGGGGGTGAAAGGAACCACACAGGACATAAAACAACTGCAGGCAGAGACAGTTCGGGTTCTGAAAGAAAAAGTATTAGAAGACTTATTAAACTCCCAACAGAATGAATGGAAAGTGAATGTAAGGAAAGAGGACAGGAAAACTGCTTGGAACAGAATGAAAAGAATTAGCCAACGCCACAGAAGTACATTGAGTTCCACTAATGCAACATGTAAGAGAGGATATTTGATGGAATGAACGATTCGTTGAGGCAAAACGCATATAGGAGAATTACTGCTGCAAAAGTGAGGATGACAGGAAGATATTGCATAATGTGGGTGCAGAGAAAAAAACGGTTGCAAAGAACCGAGTCAGAGACAGCAAGGAACAGTTAAGGGAGACAGAAAAAATGCAGAGCAATTTTGATTAAAATAAAGGAAGTGCAAGTGACTGAAGAGGCCACAGAAGACACCCCCAGCAGAGTGAGTGGAATTAAGAATAATGGCAGTGAAGCGACTGGGAGTGAAACGGATGCGGTAGAATTCGGAAAGGAGCACTTCATGGGAAAATGTCAGCCCTCCGAGGTAGTCCAGGCAGGAAACCAAACCATGAGCACTAGTGCCGCCTTTACTGCAAGGTTACCGTACCAGGACCTTGCAAGTCTGAAAGCGCTTCTCCCCTCCCCAGAGGACTAGGGAGGGTCCCTTCTGAGGCGCCCCCCCCCCGTTTCTGCGTGCTCAGCTGCGGCTTGCCTGGCTGTGGCCATGGCTCTTCCTCCTGCCCCCCCACAAGGTCATTCTCACAGCTCACCGCAGGAGGATAGCAACACATCAAAGAGCAGGCCTGAAACTCAGGCTATACATGCTGGTGTCCAGAGAAGCAATGGGGAAAACCAAGTCATGAGTGCTGTGGGAATTTTGAAAAATGGTAAGATTCAGGTATAACTGGAGAAGGGTTACGATACGGATGTGGTTTCTTATGGAATGGCAGTATGGTTTGTTTAATGTGCCTGCAAAGGCTGCATCCGAGGCTGTTGACTGGAAGAATGCGGTTACTGTTTGTTTCTATCAAGGGAAAGATTGCAAAAGTCAACGCAAAAACTACACAGGGATTAGTTTGTTAAGTACGGCTAGGAAGGTGCCGGGCAAAATTCTGACTGTAAGCCAAATTTGGGGAGCGCAGCGCCACAGGCCAGAAGTGTGCCGCTTAGAAGGCCATTGAGAAATGTATGATTTTGAGAAAGTTGATTCGGAGAAAGCATACTGTATTATAAAGGCTGCCTGACTTTATGCTAATATGAATTGAAGACTGGTGGCTGAATTTGATAAGAGCAGCCTACAATGGAAGTGAAACGTGTGAGAATAAACTGAATGAGTAGCGGATCATTCATCACTGAGCAGGGGGCAAGACAAGGGCGTGCGATGTCTCCCGCGCTATTTAATGTTTTTGTGGGCAAATGTACATGGAACAGCTGTGATGGCATCAGAGTATGAAGAAGAATGCCTGTGTATAAAGCTGCTGTGTTGTTGGCTGAAAAGCCAAATCATCTGCAGCAGATCTTGGATGTATTAAACAGTGACTACGGACGTGAAAATGAATAAACCAAAGTCAGGTAGTTGGTTTTCAGAGGAAATATAAGGTGAGCGATTGCAAGTTATACATGGATAGTGCAGACCTATAAGTAGTAGACATATGCATGCACCTGGGGAAAATAATTACTACAGATGGAAATATTCTGGTCATTGATACTACCGCTGCTATCTTATGGGGCTGAAACATGGACACTTCTACAGACAGAGAATCAAAACTTGGACATGTTTTGCCTGTCGGATCCTCAGATCCTCACTGATGGACTGCATAAGAAACAAAACCATCTATGGCAATGCTACAACCGGTCAACAGCCAATGAAATCCAAAAATGAAGACTGAGGTGGTTTGGACACATTTGCAGAATGGATCCAGTTTGCTTCCCATACACCCTACTCTGGAGAACACAACTCCATGAATGGAAAGTTCAGTGCATGGCACCAAGGGAAACCTGGATAAGCGAACAGAAAGTGATCTAGCCAACTGAGGACTAGATGTGAATCAAGCTACAATCACAGCAATGGACAAGCGCCTCGGTGAAGCACTGCATTAAACACCTCTGGCCCTGTAGCATCCACAGCAATGTGAAACCAGAGTCAGCCAACTGGGTGCTAGGGAGATCAAACTGAGGTTCAAGGAGTTGCGTCTGGCTCACTGAAAACGTAAAAATAAGATGAATGCAGCGGGAAGGAATTACTTGAGAAGTGTGTGTGCAAAACAAGGTGGGAGAGTCTCAAGAAGGAATGGATGATGAATGAATACCAAAGTGAGCTTCCACCACAGAAGTAGAACTTTGATTTGGCCACACAAGGAGAGTTAAGGAAAACGGAATCGCAGAACAATTACGTGACGGAGGGAAGACTGACGGGGTCAGGGGGAAGGCCGAGGCAATGGTGGTGGAGTAGAGTTGATGGGATCCTGGACGTGGGAGAGGTCCATTTAAAGAGCGAAAGGCAAGGGACGAAGTGGTGGAGGGCTGGGGTGGAAGCAAGGAGCAAGTGGTTGTGAATGTGGCTCATGTAAACTAGTTTTAGCTTTGTTTCCTTTTTAAAAAAATCTCATGTTGTAAAATCTTTATCTTACAATTTCTTATTCCACAAGGGAATAGTGTGATGGATATGAAGGTATTGTTGCACTTTTACATAAAAACAAACTGAAGAAAAAGTGTCTCAGAATACGCTTTTTCCCTGGAAAAAATGGTGGAGGAGAGGGCACCCCACATGTTCAAAGGTTGTTCCCTCCAAAGTTGATGCATCCTTCCTACACTGCTGTCCATCTTCTTCCCTATACAGCCAAATGCAGTAAATAAAGTCATGTGAGCCCTGGAACAGCCCCTTCACTTCCAACAAACGTGAGAAGAGGGAGGCAGCCGACCCCTCCTGTAACCGAGCCTGTTCACTGATGGTTGCACAGCCTGGCAACTAGTAGCCCCCAGACAGGCAGCCTCATGGGATGGAGGGCAGGAGAAAGAGAAGCTCCATGAACAAGATTCCCAGCACTTCCCAGTAAGAGGATGAAAAGGGAATATTGTCTGACCCAGCCTCTAAGGCAAAGGGGAGAGGGGGATGGCTGGACAGACCCTCTAGACTCTCCAGCTTGAGGGAGATCACTGGGCCTCCATTCCTAGCCACATGAAAGCCTGAAAGATGCCTAGAGGAAGTGAACAGTTCAGCCGCCTAGGACGCCCCCTCCTTTACCCTCGTGGCTTTAAGGAGGAAGCACTCTGCACTATGTTTGACAGGTATCACATAAAGAAAGAAAAATGACCTGTCCACCCAGCCCACTTTGAGGCTGTACGTTCTGTTTTCCATAAAGGCATCTGCAAGGAGCCCGCTGGAGAGGCCCACTTGGAAGCCACATCAAAGCGCAGGTGATGCTCCATCAGACATTTGAGCGACCTGGAGAGGGAGGGGGGAAGACCAGAAAAACCTTACCTTTTGCTTTGCATGAAAGCCAGGGCATTATTAAATGGTTGGGCAAAGGCACCTGGCTCGCACAGAAACCATCAATCTCGACTCCCTCCTTTTTACTCTTCTCTTAAGCAGACTGTGGAAAGAGAGGCCCATCTGCTTCCAGTGCCTTGAACTGTAACACAGAAAGGTGGCTTGGCCACGTACTTCCTGCCCCCTTCATAGATGGTTATTTTTATTTCCTCCCAGACTAGCTCTGGGTCAACTCCACTTTGGGAAACGAAGCCACAACCCTACGCCTTCTTACTTCTCCCATGCAAGCCAAGATCCTCAGGGTTGGAGCAAATCACTGTGCTAGAATTTAC
This sequence comes from Python bivittatus, assembly GCF_059951505.1. Taxonomy (NCBI): domain Eukaryota; kingdom Metazoa; phylum Chordata; class Lepidosauria; order Squamata; family Pythonidae; genus Python; species Python bivittatus. The sequence goes on from NW_028277106.1 coordinate 1,350,666, forward strand.
CCATGAAAGTAGGAAGCAAAGGGGGTTGGGGCAAAATCTTCACCACCTGCACTGAGCTTTTTACATGTTTGCAAGCAGCTTCTTTCTGAACCACAACTGAAGCATCCATTAAAGCAATTAACGGGTGCTTCCTCTAATGTGACTGAAGGACACAAAGGAACATATTCCCCAACATCCTTGTAACAGAGCCAGCCAGCTTCAACCACTTGACATCATGAGAGACACAAACGCTGAAATGTGTCTTCTAGGATGCCTTCGCCTAACCATGTAGCCACTTTCGTTTTATCGATTTCATGCTCTCTCCCAATAATTTGGGGGGGGGGAGGGGAGGGGAGAGGGAATGCTTAGCAAGGAGGCTTTTGTAAAACACCGTACTGCTCCTGTTACGCCATAATATAATTCTGCCATTGCAGAGTTCTTGCCATTTCTCATAAGAAGCAACTTGAATATAATTTAATGCCTATTTCAATAGATAAGGAAATAGCTATTCAGGAATTCCCTCGGTTTCACAGAAACGAAGAAATCTGGTCACTGAATCAAGACACACAGGAGGATTCAAGACACAATCCATCACAGGAATTCGGGGGGGGGGGGTGTGTGATGTGGTCATGTTCATTCAACTTGGAAGTGAACTGAAGAGGCCCAAAAGAACATCAGGTTGAAGTTCAAGACTGGAGAAGACCTCGCTACCAAAGCATCAATGAGGATCTGAAATCAAGTGGATCGACCGTGTTAAAAGACTAGACAATTCAGCAGCAACAGACAGTCCGTGGAGAAGAAAGGCAAAGGCTTACATGAGCAAATCCCCAGGGCCCAACCAGCTAGCCAAGCAGAGCAAACAGAATGAGTGGATTTGCTCCTGTGCATGGCTCCATTCAGAAACAAGGCTCCCACCCAGGGCAGGGCTCCAGAATTCCTGCTGGCCTCCAGACCAACTGCTTATCCTGGACCCTTACACCATCCTCCGGCTGCTGGAAATCTACACAGACTGGAGCAACCAGCAGGACACCTTTAACGCTGAGCCCTCCCGCAAATCCTCTGGATGCTAGGCTCCAGACCAAATTCCCTGAACCACGGCGGGCATCCAGCTTCTCCGGCTCCTTTTCTTCCATCTCTCATCAGAAGAAGGGGCTTTACTAAGGGGGGGCAGAAAGGTCTTCTGGTTTACTGGCCTTGGAGTGTTGAGCGTAAGCCAACGTCAGGCTCCCACATGCTGATCCCACCAACTCTGTTTACACTGAACCCGGACAGCTAATGGGCTCTTTCCTGATGAGCTGGGAGATAAAGTCTGAGAAGCCGCCAAAGGAAAGGATTTATTGGGACTGAAGGCTCAGAGTAGCTCTTGTTGGTGGTTTTGATTAGTTTCTGAGGCTTTCCTGCTGCCACAATTGTTTTATAGACCCCTCTAATGGACTGAGACACAGAATGTTAAAATACTGTTTCACAATACCCCTCGGAAAGAAATACATAGCCCTTAAAACAATATTACAGAAAGCAGGCTAGCTCTGAAGGAGAGAGGAGAAAGTTAATAAGAAATGACAGTGTGGTTGGGCCTCTGCCAGAGACACATTTGAAAGTTATAAAATCCCTCCAAGATCAGATAAGAGGAGTCTGATTACTGCAAGGTGTAAACTCAGCATACTGACACAGCTTCTGGTTGAAGTTTTAACTAAATAAAGAGTAGCCAGGGTGATTAGCCCCTTACCAGGAAAGACAATTTTGGGGGGGGAGTCATCGCACTGGAAAGGGAAGGGGCCAGCAGAGACCTAATGTCAATCCGTTTTTTCTAAGTCAGGTCCTTTCAAGGCGTTTGACCTGAGCAACGACAGCCGGAAGACAAGCTCGAAACTGGAATTCTCGGTTTTGGAGCTCTCAGAGACGTGGAATTTGGCACTGCAGCGGCTTTGCTCATTGTGAGAGATGAGGGGGGGCGACACTGTTGATTCTCCACAAACACTCAACACTTTTGGATATCCCTGACCACAGGATCTTGTTACAACACTTGAGGGAGCTGGGGTTGGATGAGGGAGAGTCAGCCGATGCGGAGCTTCGACAAGAGAGAGTTGTTACTGAATCCAGAGGTCCTGCATAGGACCGCATCTCCACTGAAGGAGCGGCTTGCAATCCAGGATCCTCTTGGATCCGGCACTGATGCCAGGCAGCCACAGGAACACTGGCGGCGGCGGCGGCGGCGGCAGCAGGGCCTTTAATCAGCTTCAGCTGATAAACTACTTGCACCCTTACCTGTAGGACAGCAACCTGGCTTCACGGTTTGGGGGCTGGTTACCTCAAGATCAAGCTGTTGCAATGTACTGCTTATAGGGAGCCTATGAAAGAGGATCCAGGAATGGCAGCTGGACCACAGTGGAGCGGTGACTCTTACGATTGCCACAGCTGCCAGCCGCTTTCTGAGCCACCTTGAATGTGCTCCTGGTGGTGCTTACGGTCCTGCCTGGCTTAAAGGAGAGCCTGATCCCATGCCACCCTCCCCACACTTACTCATCGAGGGAGCTCCCATCTTGAATGTACTTCACAGCAACAAATGAGTTGGATTATTTGTTTGCTTATTGTAATTTGATCAGCACCACCCAACTTCAGACCGATTCAGAAGGCAGAGGAGCTTCAAGCATACTAATTCTTCTGGGATTTTTAATGTATTTTGCTGGTTAACTTTTAATCTGTTTTTAAAAGAGCTGCAACGGCAATGGGTGCCACATACCTAAATAACAGCCAAATGATCCCAATACAGTGGATTCAAGGGTAAAACAAGAAAGGTGCAAACCAGTGGGAAACAATGCAAAGTCTACAAAAACCTCCACCGGTGCCTGCCAGACTCCCTGCACTTGTAGATCTTTATTCTTTTGTTCAGATTCTTCTAATTATTAGGAACTCCCGCAACTCTCCTGCAGGTCCTCATCAAATCCACCACGTTGGGTTCTACATTTTTTGGTAAAGTCACAGGGGAGGAGGGGCGCGAGGCTCCTCCAGGCAACAATGTCTTTTGCAGAAGAGAAGCAGCCTTCCAGCCTGGATCCTGCCCATCTCCCAGGAATAATGGAAGCCCTGCAAGAGCCTTGTCCCTCTCCTACAGCTTGTGGGGCACCTCTGTGACCCAGCTGTTCCAGGCCACAGGACGGCCACCTAAACAGTCTCTCACCAAAAGTCCACCTAGCACATCACCCGAGGCTGAGGATGCTGGAAATGGCCGAGCTCTTTCCGCAGGACTTGTAGCTGAAGAAAAGTGTTCTTTTTGTGAAATGGATCAACTGCTTGCTAATTCCTGCCTTGAAAGACAGAAAAGCCCTCCCGGGGGCAATTGTCTACTAGTTATAAAGCAACAAAACAAGGAGAGTTCTGCGGTGACACAAAGGGGGCAAAACAACAGGCTTTTGCTCCAACCACTTCTAGCACTTTCAGTCCAATCCTACTTCTACCCTGCCTCCTATGAACAAACATTCCACCGCTGTTCCTGCTGTTTGCTCTCTGCCACCAAAATCCCTGTGGAAAACCAGGATAAGATGCTTGGGAAGAAGTGCATTGAGTGCCTACAGGGATTAACCAGGCTTTGGAGAGAATTTGACACAGATGGCAGAATAAACCCCAAGAGCAATCAGGGACCCCCAGGAACAATTAGGCTCCAGTCCCCACTGACAGATAAGTTAGATGTTTCTTGCCCCCTTTTAAAACTGTGGAAAGCTAGTAGTGGCCACCACAGCCTGGGCAGGTAGGGAATGACCTCTGTCTGTTGTAAGAGACAGATGGCAGAAGGCTCCAAGCCTGTCCCCAAAGACTCCAGATTTGGGCCCTGGGACCACCTACCAGGAGGCAGGACTCCAGGTGGAGGAGCGCTTCTTGGGATCCCACTCAGGCCTTCTTGGGTCTGCTTGGGCATGTGGAGCTGAGAGAGCATTTACTCACAGTGCCTGGCACAAAGCCCTGGCAGTCACTTATTTGCCCCTACAAGGCGTTCCCGGGCTGCTTTCTCGAGTTTGTATACTTGCTGCATCTTGTTTGCTTGCTTGTTTTTTTCCACCTGAGCAAATACTGTTTTAGTATTGTACAAATGCAAGTCCCTTTTTCTTCACCAGGCCAGTTCCCACTCCCTGCTTCCCTTTCCCCCGGCCTGCTTCTTCCTAACCCCAGCCTGACATGCACGTTATCATAAACCTGCCCTCTGAGCACACCACGTCTCCAGGAGCTCCACTTCTCCACTGGTCGCCTCGCAGGGAGAGGCCCACACCTGCCAGCCCCGCTCAGGCCCAGCCAGGCTGTGAATGGAGGACCATCAGGATCCAGCCAGGCTGTGGGCTAGACTGGCCAGCTGAAAGTTCAGCTCCCTGGAAGAAAGCAGTGGCCACCCACTTCCACACTGCTGCCAAGAAAACTCCATGGATGCGTCCATGGAATCCCAGGAAGGAAGGGCTCCCTAAGCGACTGAGCACTCATCCCAGTACACACAGAAGCCGTGGCTGCATCCCACACCACCCGTTTAACTTCAGCGGCTATTCTGTACCCTCTGCCTGGGGTCATCTATTTCTCTTTCCTAGCAGACCCTGACTCCATCCTGCATAAATAGCCCAGCAAGCACCCGTGGGTTCCTTTCAGAAGGCTTGGCAGTATCCCCTTTCAGGTCTGAACCATTCCTTCCTTGCCTCGCCCAAGACACACCAAGCAGGCCTCTTCCGCTGATGAAATTACCCATTTGTGGCCTTTCACCAACTCTATTTCCAAAACAAAGGGCTTTTCAAGCGGGCCACAGAAGGTGAGCACACTGAAGCCAAGAACAATACTGAACGGAAACTTCTTTGACTTTCCACTTGTGAACCCCAGATCACTACCCGTAAACTCAAACGTGCTTTACACCCAGAATAAAGCATCAGATGTTATCTGCAGGCATTCAAGCAACACATCCAAGGGGCACATGGTCCTTTATTTGCTCTGCCTTATCTCAGGGGAAAAAACTGCTTTGCAAGCTTCAAGCAAGCTAGTTGTATTTAGAATTTCCAACATGGGGGTCCCAGATGATGGCCAGAATTGTTATTTATTTATTTTTGTGTTAGAATTCTATCCCGGTTTTCCTCCAGGAGCTCATGATGGCCTACATTGTGCTCCTTCCTCCCATTTTCCCCCACAACAACATCTCTGTGATGTAGGATAGACTAAGAAAGAATGACTGGTCCCAAACCATACCCAACAAGCTTCCTTGGCCAGGTGGGAATTTGAACCTGGATCTCCCTATCCGAAGTCAAAACTTTTAACCACTATCGGTCAGGTATTTCTTGCAACAAAGGATGCAAAATAAAAACAAAGGAATCACAAGGACTCCAAATACTCCAGGGTTCCATTCTGTACCTGGAATCTTGGCTTATGCCAAATTTGTTTTAATGTCCCGAATATGTTTTCATCAATCCACAGAGGAGCTAAACAAAAGCAGTGCCCTGTACTATGTAGTTCTGCCACATTTCACACCTTGCACCCAGAAGACAATATTTTAAAATCCCTTGCTTCCCATTCAGTACAAGGCATTGCAAAGAAGAACAGAGATTCCTCCCATCCACCCCCATTAATACTATTGTGGTATGAGCACTTACAGATGGACCGGTATGTGATTCAGCTCCCTCCATTCTTCTTACCTATTTGCATTAATATTTTCCAAGAAAATAACAGTGCTACTCATCCTCTTCCATAAGGAAATTAATCCCAAATCCACACTTGGGTAATATTTGCCTTAGGGATCAAATGAAGAAGCCATCAGGCCAGACAACAGACGAAGTGGGAAAGGCAGAGAAGCTCTGAGCATCTCAGGATGGACTCCCCAGACTCTGCGCACACTTTGGTGCCCACGCTTTTGATGACTGCCCCCCTCAACACTCCAGGCCAGAAGATTTGATATGAATGCAGACAAGGCAGGAAAAACTACTTCATTTCAGATTTTTTCTTGTAATTCCCACAGTCTCCATCTCACCCTCCCGATCCTGCAACCAAGCTGGAGGCTCTTCTTTCACTTGTCACTTACAAAATACATCAGCACACCAGGCAGAGCTTAAGAAAGGATCCCAGAAATGTCATTTCCTAAAATATAAGAATCAGATTTGTTAAAGGAAATGGAGATTAAGAAAAACTATGAAACGTGTTTCAACATCCAGATAAATGTGAGTATTTCTGTCCCTTATAACTACTGACCTAGAAATTAATCCAAACCAACACGAAATCTGAGAAAAAGATCTCTAAGCCCCCAAATGATAGTCTTAAAGAAGGAGATGCTGCTCCAAAAGTGTTTTTCTTTCGAAGTGATGCCCAGAGTCACTTGTTAAGATGGGCGGACATCTAAATCGAAAAATAAATAAATGAACAATGATAATGAAGTTTCTACTATGCCAGAAAAACTTTCACTTGAATTTTGAACTGTAAAAAAACATCCTTTTGAATCCTCTCATATGGCCTTCTTTTGCCCAGGAGTGGGACTTGTTGGTAATAATAAGTTAATTATTCCAGGTTAACGTTTAGACAGCTTGATATCTCAATGCAGAAAAGGCCTTTGACAAGTTGAATTGGGCTTTCCTGTTCAAGGTTTTGGAAGATATGAATTTTGGACAGAACTTTATAAAATGGGTAAGATCAATCTACATTTCACAGAAAGCACAAATAATTGTCAATGGAGATCTAACCAAACCCTGTGAGATACAAAAGGGAAAAGGACAGGGATGCCTACTGTCTCCTCTCATTTATTTTGGTTCTTGAAATACGGAATACAGACATAAGGCAGGATGAGAGGATTGGGAGAGTAAAGATTTAAAAAGAGACTTATAAGTTATAAGCTTTTGCAGAGGACTTGGTGTTGGTTCTGGAAGATCCTTTAAAGGGAACTGAAATATTAATGGGCAAATTAAATGAATTTGGTCCACTAGCAGGTTTTAAGATTAATAAACAAAAGACAAAGATGTTAACAAAAAATGTGAAAATAGAAGATCAAACAGAATTGATGGAAAAAAATGGGTTTTAAGATTGAGAAGAAGGTAAAATACCTGGGTATCATTATGACAAATATGAATTGTATGTTATTTCAAAATAACTATGCTAAGACATAGAATGAAGTTAAAAAAGATATGTTAAGAGGGGAGAAACTACAACTGTCATTGCTGGGGAGAATTTCTGTGATTAAGATGAATGTCTTGCCTAGAATTATGTTTTTGTTTCAGACAATGCCTGTTTTGACAACTGATGCACCTTTTAAACAGCGGCAGAAGGCTATATTTAAATTTATGTGGCGGGGGGAAAAAAACCACAAGTTAAATATAAGGTGTTACAAGATGGAAAGGAAAGAGGAGGATTGGGCCTACCTGATTTGAAATTGTATTTTGCAGCTTGCTGTTTGGTTTGGATGAAAGAGTGGGTGTTGCTGAGAAATAGAAGGCTTTTGGAGTTAGAAGAACACAATCTGAGATTTGGGTGGCATGGATATTTGTGGCACGATAAAGTCAAGATTAATATGGATTTCAAAAATCATTATGTTAGATGTGACATATTGAGAATATGGAACCGACACAAACCCAGGCTGTGCCCGAAAACACCTTTGTCGATCTCAGCACAAAGCATTTTATAGACAAGAAATAACAGGCAAACACAAATGGTTAACTTACTGCGAGATGCTAGAATTTTGTCAAGGGGAATGTAAAATAAAATCAAGAAAGAACTGGTGGCAGAGGGATATGATTGTCAATGGTTCTCTTATTTACAGTGTCTAGAAAGATTTAAAATACACAAAAGAATTTATGGTTTTGAACGTTGTTAAGACTGAGTTTGAAACAGAATTGTGTACAAATGATGAACATGTAATTCTAAAATGTATAAACTTTTCTTGAAATCTGAAACAGAAGAACAAATGAAAGAATGTATGATAAAGTGGGCTAAAAAGTTTGCTTATAATATACAGATGGAACAATGGGAAAATACGTGGCTGAAAGAATTGAAATTTACACTATGTTATAATCTTAAAGAGAAGTTCTACAAAACGATATATCGTTGGTACATGTCACCAGAGAAACTGTCTAGAATGTATAAAGTAACTTCAAACCTATGCTGGAAATGTGAACAACCTGAAGGGACATTTTACCTTCTTTGGTGGACACGTAAAAAAGCCAGAAAAGTTTGGTTACAAATACATACGTACACTGATTCAAAGGATTTTAAAGATTAATATACAGGTGAGACCAGAGGTTTTTCTTTTGGGATTGATGGACAAACAGTTGGGAAGAAGTCGTGGGACTTTGTTTTTGTACATGAGAACTGCAGCGAGATTACCGTATGCACAAAGATGGAACGATTCGGCACTACCCACCAGGGAGGAACGGTAGGGGGGAGACGATGGACCTTGCTGAGATGGTTAAATTGACTTCTTTGATCAGAGAAAAGACAGTATCTACATTCATTGTTGACTGGAAGCCCCTTAGAGACTTTTTGCATGAAACAGGGAAAAAAATGAACTTATGATTTACGGTTTTGATGATTAGACAGGATAGATTATAGAAAGAAGAGAGTTATATTGTAACCATAGAGTAAGAGGTAAATTTCACAGTATAATTGTACTTACAACTGCCGTAAAGAAGATCAGAAGCTACTTCTTTGTATCTTTTTTTTTTCCTATTCTTCTGTGTAGAAAATAAGTTTTCAGACAAATGGGAGAGGTTGAATCAAATGGAAATATAAGGAATTTGCGACAACCTTGGAGCTGGCATATCACCTAGTTCACAGAACATTTCCATGGCAACCCTGGAATCTGGGATGTCTTCTCCCTGGCATTTGGCACCCTAAATTGCCCTCCTTTTGATCTGTTTCTTCTCACTAAGACAGCTGTTCTCTTTGGAAATAGCAGGCAGCAGAAAGGCAGGAAGTAACCCAGCACCTATTACTTATGTATGCCTGCATCATCATATCAATGTGTACGTCTGTCTGCATCATTTTTCCCATCTTCTGAAACGTATCATATCAATGCATCTCCTTTGCTTGCAGGGGTATCTCTCACTATCCTTTTGCTGGGGTCCTCTCCAGTACGTATGATTTATATAATAAAGACTGCAGTGAGCCTTGATTATTTGTTTGGGTCCTACATTCTGATTCCGCAGAAATTGGTGTCAGCAACGGGATTCACAATCTTAGAGCTGTGACCAGGGACGACAACAGGGTGCCCTTCAGGGTGAGTGTTGTGGTGAGCACGATCCCATGTCCTTTCCCACTGCCATATAAGGGCACCGTTTAGGAGTGTGTGTCAGGCAACAGTCTGCATCTAAAACACTATTTCAGTTAGGGAGGTTTGTTAGGTGTGTGGTGTGGCTCCCCCCATTCCAGGCTTCAGCCGCCCCTGGCCTTTCTGCAAGCTCAACTGAGCGATGGCCGGAGGCGTCCAGAAAGCAAGGGGAGGCTCTGCTCTGGAGCAGCGAGTGTGATCCTTTGTGTCGAGCAGAAGCTGACCCCGAGAGTCTGCTCCAACTCCCTTTTCCTGTTCTCTCACTGAACGAAGCTGCCTCCGCTGCTGAACCTAGGCAGGGAGGGCAGCGTTAGCAGTGCTCAGCCAGACTATGTGTCCCCCATTTAAGTTAACCTGCCGTGGACCAAGGCTGGGCATCGGTCTTAGTACCATGCACTCATGCCCCCACGGGTTGGGAAAGAGAGAGTGAGTGAAGCGTAAGGGATCATAAAAAGCCGATCCTCCCCGGTCGAGAGAATAGCTCGTGATGTGACTCTAAGGACCAGATAATCAACGCAGGAGAGAAGGAAGCCAGCAAGGAGAACCTCCAGATCCTGGCCATGGGCAGAGACCAAAGCAGGCAAGTAAAACTGAATGGGGGTTTAGAGTCTCTGGGAGGAAAAAGGAAGACAAGAGAGAGAGAGAGAGAGAGAGAGAGAGAGAGAAACAAATGGTTCATTTGCAAGTAAGACAAGTTTTGCAGGAGGCCCAACACATATTTATGAAACACCGGTTTGGATCAGGAGTGGCTAAATACATGAAACAATGGAATCAAGCCACAGAGAGAGACGGTAAAATTCAGTGGCCACTTTGGCGAAGTTAGGACAAAAACAGATTAGAAAAGGCTCACAAATTTATTTGAAGTCTCCCGTCCAAAGAAAGAGAAAGGCAGGAGCGGCAATTTGTTGTCTGGGCAAGGGAGGTAAACAGAGAGGCTGAGAGCAAAGCCAGCAGCCAGAAGCACAATTGCAAGAAGCTTCAAGCAGACAGACGGGAAAGCGTTATCAGTGAAAAAGGGGAGAGAGTTAAGGAGGAATCAAAGGAGGAAATGCAAAAGCCCCAGACTCAAGCACACCTTTATCCCCAGTCGACAACTAACAAATGTCAAATCAACCAAGGGAAAAGTTTAGTGGAAAGGGAAGACCCCCTCCTGGAGATCTGGCCGACTCCTCCTCCTCACAGTTCTCAAAAGGAATTTCAAGCCAGGTGAGGGAGCAAGTACAAGCATGAGGGAGAAGCAGCCCCAGCCGCCCACTCCCCGAGTCCGCTAGCATTAGTCCAACGGCCAGCCATACTAGATCCCCAACTCAGTTAGATTCCATGAGGCAAGGGCACGGGAATGTCCCAGAAGTTCGTGTTCCTTGGAATTCCACAGAGTCGGAAGCTCTCAGGCGCAGATTTCCACCCATCCACGAGAACCCAACCAGATACAGGGAAGAATTGAATTTGTGCATAGACTCACACCGTCCCACGCATGCTGGCTTTAGAATGTTCATTTCCCGTATCATGCCAACTACTGCAGCAGCCAGAATTTTCAGGCACTGCTGACTTTGGCCAGCAGAGCCTCCGAAGGTTGGCAGCAGAGAGGAAAATCTTGAACAATCACTTACAAACGCACGTCCTTTTGGTGATGCTGTCACAATAGTTTATCCAGCTGAGTTACACTGGACTAAAATTACTGAAATAAAACAAAAGCCTGATGAAAGTCCTGGAGATTTCTATCAGAGACGAGTTAATGCCTTTAAAAAACACAGGGCAATTTAGGGTCCCAAAACAGAAACACTAAACGCTGTTCACCAGCGCTCTGTTAACGAGCTAGAGCCGTGGCTGGGAAGCAAAGTTAGAGCTCACCTTCGAGGGTGGGAGAATAAGTCTTCTAATGAAACCAGGGAGGAAGCTAAACATCACTGGCATCAGCAAATACATCATGTGAAGAAAGAAAAGCACCAACTCAGAATAGCTGCATTGCAACTGAGCATGGGCCAAGGGGGGCACGCTAGAGGTCCTCGAGGAGGATACGTGAATGTTAGCAGGAAAGGATACCGAATGGGAGGAAGCATGAGACGAGGCAGAGGAGGAATTCAGAATCGAGGATGGAATTCAGGATGTTTCCTTTGTGGGAAACAAGGTCACTGGAGGAATGAATGCCCCCAGAACCAGCTCCAGCTGAAGGTTTATTACAATAGGGGTACCCCAGGAGAGCAACTGTGACTCCTCCAAAAGTCACAACCACTGGTCGGGGGGGGGGGATTAATATTAAATTGGGGTCTCAGAATATCAAAGTATTGGTGGATACTGGAGCAGACTTGTCAGTAATAAGTGCTCAGGATGCCAAAGGAATACTCAAGCCCACCCTGAGAGGAATATTAGCAACGCAAATAACTGGCATGCCAACTAAACATGTTTGGTCAGAGCCAACTCTCATATCATTGGGCCCGTTGACAGCAGAATACACCTTTTTGATTGGAGCTGATGGATCCCCAAACCTACTGGGTTGGGATCTTTTGTGCATATGGAAGTGCCAAATAGCATGTTATCCTGATGGTGCATTGGATCCCAGCAGAGGATGAGGTTGATGTGGAGGAAGTTCAAAAAGAAGTGTTGTAGCTATCGTCTGCCAAAGTTGTCACACCATGTCTGCTCCCATATTTACTGGAGGCACCAAGGGGGCTGTGGGCAACAGAAGAAGGGAATTGTGGCTTCATAAAACAAGCCATTCCATTTAAATTAGAGCTCCTTCCAAGGAAATCTGGGCCATTCCTGCCATAGTATCCACTAAAGCCAGAAGCAGAGCACAGCACTGCCCCAGTGATAGACTCATTGCTCAAGCAAAAGTACTTAAAGAGACCTCCAGCTGATATAATACAGCAACATTTCCTGTATCCCCCCAAGTATTGTTTGGTATATGACCTTCAACAGGTCAACCAGGTCATTCAATTAATTACACCAGTGGTAGCCATGCTTTACACCACTTTGTCGGCCCCCCCAGAGAAATCAAAATTTTTCACACTGCTGGACTTGGCAAATGCCTTTTTCTCTCTCCCACTGCATGAAAGTTCTCAATATCGACTGTCCTTTACCTTTCAGGGCCTTCAATACACGTATTTGCATGCCCCACAGGGCTTAGCTTTAAGCCCAACCTGGTTTTCAATGACCCTCACAAGGAGTCTGCCAGCTTTCTCTAACCCCCTGCCAGAGCAGACTGCCGGTTTACCATATGCTGATGATGTGCTGATTGCAGCTGAGGAAGATGCCTGTAAAGAAGTCACTTTAGCCTTATTATGGTTCCTTTATGAGAAAGGCTACAGAGTGAATCAGAACAAATTACCGTTTGTTCAGACTCAGGTTAAATCTATAGGCCACATAATATCACATGGCCAAAAAGCTATTGATCCAGCACAGGTTCAAGCTATCTGTGCAATGCCACCCCCCAGCTCAGTAAGGCAGTTGACGTCCTTTGTTGGAAAAGTGGGCTACTGAAGGCAATGGATTCCTCCAGTGGCTGCAAAAGTACAAACACTTTATGAAGCTACAACACTGACCCTTTTGTTTGGGATCCTACCCAACAACAGGCATTTGAACAATTAAAGGTGGACCTTGGGCAATCCCCCAGCCCTCGGCCTCCCTGACTATATTAAAGACTTTTATTTGTTTGTAGCTGAGAAGCAGGCCTACGCACATGGTGTTTTAACTCAACAACATGGGGACTCAAAGAGAGTCTGTTTGTTGTACAGGCTGGATCCAATAGAAGAGAATATCTGTAGTTTAGGGTTGAGCTATGAAGTCCTTGGTGTTCTCTGAGCTTGGTTGTTTTCTTGCAGACGTTTCATTACCCAACTAGGTAACATCTTTAGTGCTAGAAGAGAGTGGGGTTCACTCTCAGTGTTGGAGAGGGGGTTGTTCTTCTCCTTGGTACAGTAGTTCTTTGATCAGGGTGTTGTTTACTGCTTGTTTGTTTGTCTGAGTTGGTAGTTCCTTGATTAGGGTAATGTTTACTGCTTGATTGTTTGTCTGGTGTTAATCCTTGTTTGAATTCCAAGCTAAATCCAAAAACATGAAGGAATTCCTGGAAGCTTGGCACTCAGACACATCAGCCATCAACAGACACATAGAAATAAACAACATTTACACACCATTCAAAAGAGACAATAAAAAGCTAAAAAGGAAATAAAAAGACCAGAACACCTCCTTGCCAGCAATCAACACCCAGATAAGCAGGGATTAATACCAGGATTAATACCAGACAAACAATCAAGCAGTAAACAACAGCCTAATCTAGGAACTACCAAGGGAAGAAAAAAACTCTCCAACCAACATTGACAGGGCAAGTTACTATATACTATATAAACAGAGAGCAAACCCCACTCCCTTCTAGCACTGAAGATGTGACCTAGTCGGGTAATGAAATGTCTGCAAGAAAACAACCAAGTTCAGAGAACACCAAGGACTCCAAAGTCGGATCCAGTTGCACAGGCGTAGTACGCACCTTGTTTACATGCCTTATCAGAAACAAGTTATCTATTGACCCATGCAAAGGATATTTTCCTGTAGCATGATGTCACTGTCCATGTCCCTCATGCTGATGGCCACCAGAACTGGAAAATCCATAGCATTCAAACTGGACAAATTAAGAATTTTAAATAGTTGGACATTTATTTTGATATCCACTGCTTGGAGGCATTAAGCTTATGATCTTACAGTCTGTGCCCTAAAGGCTTCCAGAACCAGTAGAAGTTTTGCTAGCCACAACACTAACAAGAGTTTCTTGAGTAGATGGCTGCTATATAAATTGTTAAATAAATTAATTAAATTAACAACTTTGTCCCAGCAACATCTAAACTTTTTTAGAGTCAAGATGCTGAGTCTTCTGCCTTAAGGAGCACAGCTCTGCACCTGGAATGACAAAAGGACCTTAGCAGCAATTCAGTCAAAATTGCTAAGAGTCACGTTTCACGTTCTTCAGTGCGTGCCAATCACACTTCTTCAACTGGAACTTGGCTCTGCTTCAGAGGATGCTCGTATGAGAATCAGCCGTCTGAAATATTGGCTAAAACGCCTGGATCAGGTGCTAAAAATTGTGCCTCGTCTTCTGAAAGCTAAAAATAGAGGTCAGACAAAGAACCCTTCATTTGGACTTGCAGAAGGATCCTCTGAAAATAGTGATGCAGACGCAAGGGATAGGCCTAATTATTTTTTCAATATTCTCTCCATTTCACACAGCTAGGGTTAATCTCCTACCTCTATGGCGACTAGGAGAGAAGCAGGTGTACAGTAACTGAATTAATTTCCCCCTCCTTCCTAAAGGCTCATCATGAAGGAGACACACTTCTTTTAGTGGGTCAAGATATGGCTAAATTCTGTTCTGGGGGCATCTGTAGGCGTGGCGGAGATGCCAGAAAAGTCAAAACGCAGGCCATGATCCCAGATCAAATCCCTACATCTTTTTCAGGTGTCCCTGATTGCAGGGCTTTGCTTCAGTTGCAGGGCAGGGCATCAACAGCACAACGCACATTTTCTGACTCCCCTCCTCTGTTAAATGACAGTTGGAGCCAGAGAGTGTTGGGCTCCAACTTAACTGCTAACTACTCTCTGCTTGAAAGTGTGTCAGTTTCGCATTCTCAATAGTTTATTTTCTCTCTTTGACTCTTTTAAATTTTGTACTACTAATTATCTGATTATAGTGTACTTGATTGTTTCTTTGCTGTCTGACCATAAATAAATGGTCCGTCCATCCATCCAAAAGAGCCTGAGGCAGAAGAACACCATCTGTCTCAAGCACGGAGTAGGAATCGAAACAGAACATTGCAGTTCTTCCTGTGGCTTCCTGGTTCTTCAAAGCATCCCTCTGAATCTAAAGTCTGGGAAGTGCTGGAAAGCTGCTTTTCAGCAACTCGGGTCTCTTTCCACTTCTTATTCTTCTTGCACATTTTCCAAGAAGAACTGGGCTGGTCCAGTCAACTTTCCTACCAGACTGAGCTCTCTGTCTTTTGCTGGAGGCCCTTTGATTTCTACCCTCACTAGGCAAGAACTGCTTTTTCTCAACTGATTTCTGGGCAGACAGGGTAGCACTTAATAATCCAACAGCGGATTATTCTGGGCAGACAGGGTAGCACTTAATAATCCAACAGTGTGGGCAAGCACTGGCTATACACACCTTGGTCACACAAGGTGCAAAAACAGCTCAGAGAAATGCTGCTGCCACATGGGCAGGGTGACATGCCTTGACGGCTCAGAGGACCCTGCCAAGAGCAATGGAATTGTTTTGCTCATGAACCCTTTCTGGAAGGGAGAATACATAAGGAGAGCAGCTGCAGTGGAACACGACCCTGGGGAGGAAAACATGACATGGGAGCCATTCCACAGGCTGCAGCTCCATCAGCAGAGGCGGAAGGCCACTGTTGCGTCACACTGCCTGCCTTCACATGCGGGTTCACATTGCGGTTGAAGCATCCCGGAGCCAATGAATTATGTTCTGTTCTCAAAAGCATAACCTGCCTTTCCATCTATGCGGGAGTTTGAGATGGGCCACAAGTAAAAGCATTTGGGTAAGAGAATAATACAGCCTCTACATACAGAAGTATTTTAGGAAGTCGACACAAGTTGCACGTCAGCAGCACATCAAAGGACTTGGAAGAATGCTCTTTGACCTTCCATGCCAATGCCACTTTCAAAAAGGGATGGAGGACAGAAGCTTCTGCCCAGCCTGGCCAGGAGCATCAAGCCCAATCCTGCACCACCTTCCTTCCACATAAAAAAAGGGCTTCTTTGAAAAGCCCATGGCCTTTTTCAGAACATCTGGCTCTTAAAACATGTCAATGAATCAATCAGGGCAGATCTTCCACGATAAGACATGCGTCACACATGCCCACACACATTCTATATCAGCATACAAACATGTGTACAAATAGCACACACAAGTAGAAATGCATACCCACCTCACTGGCCTCTTCCTTAAGCTGACTTCCCCAAAGGGAACTCAAGCAAATCAGGAGCAGAGGGGCTCTGATTAACTGCAAGGCTGAAGAACTCAGACACCCTGCAAAGATATTCTTGCACTTACACGCACAGTAGGTTTTAATTATATTGTAATAAAGGACTGTGTGTGTGTGTGTGTGTGTGTACATACATTTTTCTAATTTAACAGAACCTTTTTTATTTAAACCAAGAAGTGTATTTTTAAAATTTTCTCCTTCAAACAATGAGAAGAAATATAGAAAGAACACTGTGGCATGCGTTTAGAAAAATTTTCATTGTCAATTGTTTATTGGGGCTCCAACTGATTTTAATGAAAATATGGTTACAATTTGAAAAAAGAGTGCTTTTATGTTTTGCACAAGGAAAAGTCTCTACTATTCAACCTTCAGGGCACTGTTTAAAAAAATGGTCACAGGGCTCTCGGGCCGGAACCTTAAGCAAAAGCCCAAAGATGTGGGTTGCAAAGTATGCCAAATATCCACAACAAGTGAAATTGGATGTAGAAAAATATATTCTCAACATTTACTTCTGTTTATGACGAAACCAAATCCAGATGCCCTCTGACAATATCTTGTGCAAACTTGTAATTAACCATTAACAGATGGAGCAAAAGCTGCTCATCCTGACATTTCAGAGACAATCATTTCCAACCCATACCAGTTCAATGAGCAGACTGGGGTATGAAAGTCCAACGGCTCACTGACCACAGCAAGCAACAAGCACCAGGGTGAGGGACAACAGCAAACAGCTACAGACTGAGACCCTCTTCACCATTCTGTGTGGCCACCCTGAAGCCTTACAAATCTGAAGCCTTACAACTGCCGTTCTGGAAGCTCAAATGTTCTTCAAGCCGTTGCTGCTAAAACTGATTCTCTTGACAATTCAAGTCAAACTGCCCAGAGTCTTTGAAGCTGGCCGATATAAAAGCGCTTGTAGAAATAAGAGTATGAAGAACAAAGTGGAAAGTTGGTTAATGGTAACAAATACATGAAACCTTTTTGTCAGAACCAACAGAATAGACCTGGACAGAGACCATTATTGCAGTCTCAGAAGGACAAACGGTCTCCATTAGGAGGATCCATAAATTGCAGATCTACCTTGCCACAGCTGCATGTCCATTTGTTTCATCACCTCTACGTAAATCTCACACATTCCACCATTTTCACTTTTTTTGGGGTGACCCCTAGCAACTAATTCCTGAAGTTTTCTTGGCAATGTTTTTGGAAGTGGTTTGCCACTGCCTTCTTCTTCTTCCTAGGGCTGAGAAAGAAGGACTGGCCCAAGGCCACCCAGCTGTTTTTGTGCCTAAGGAGGGACTAGAACTCACATCTCCTGGTTTCTAGCCTGGAGCCTAAACCACTACACCAAACTGGCTCTCTTCACTCTATTGCTGATAAAATTTAAATATCCATTTGCTTGGTTCCTTCAAAGAATTAGCCAAGACCAGAATGTATTCTGCTAATAGTGTTAATGCCACACCCACATCCCTAAAAAAAATATGAGAGATAATCTTCCTCCAAGATGGCATGCCCTAATCCTTTCAACCTTCCAATCAAAATACCAGTGAAATATATCCTTATTTTTTATTTGTCAGCCATCTTGACTGCTTGCCAGAATAAAAAAGCAGGGTATAATCCAAACAAATAACAATAATCAAACAACTACTACAAGGAAGATGTGGCAACCCAAGGTAAGCAGAGATAGTGAGGGAGCCCCTGGCGACCATGAATGAATTTAGTTCCCCAGGACAAGAGCAATTACATCCACACCGTCAAGGAGCTAGTCAGTGGGCATCATTTTGGAGCTCCTTTCTGTGACCTTTGAGAAAACCTGGTGGATGGCCATAATGCCAGAGGATGGAGAAAGGCGAGGAAAAAACTACAGATTGGTCAACTTGACAATGATACTGGCAAAACTCTGGAACAGGTTTTAAGCAGTTGGCGCATGTACCAAAGAAAAGAATGCACTGCCTGGCAGGAGCTGCCAAGGGTTCATACAAAATAAATAATTCCAAACCAAGCTGATTTCCTTTTTGGACAAAGTGCTGAGTTTAGCGGAGCATGTAGACGAGGTCTCCCAAGAGTTTCTAGCAGAGATGGTTGAACAGTCACACCCAATAAGGGTATGCCAGGGCTCTGTGTCAAGCTGGAAGGAAGAGTCAAGTGGCAAACCCTAGGGCTGGATTCTAGGCTTTCTGAAGTATTCATAGAGGGCTAGAAAACATAATTATCAAATTGGCAAATGCCTCTCAGAGAAGGGGTGAAGACCGTATCAAGACTCAGGAGGGTTTTGATAAGCTGGATGGAGCGCAGGACAGAAGCCAGGGCAATGAAATCAGCAGGGGACAAATTCAAGATCCCATATTCAGTTAGGAAAAGTCAAAGCCAGGATTATAGGATGATGGGACTGTAATGAGCAGAAGCACATGCAAAAAAGATGTGGAAATCTTGGTGGACCACAAACTGAACATGAGCCAACAGGGTTTTGTAACTTCATCCAGTTCCGGACACTGGTTTTTAGAAAGGACACTGACAAACTTTAGCATGTCCAGAGGACAGCAACCAAGACGATAAGGGATACGGAAGAGAAAACTTTCAAACAATGGTTGGAGGCATTGAGTATGTTTAGTCTGGAGAAGAGAAGATTGTGGGGAGACATGAGAATGGTCTTCAAGTATTTGAAGTGCTATTATGTAAAAAGTGGGGCAGAATTGTTCCAGAAGACAGGGCAAGAAACAGTGGGTTTAGGTTAAAAGGTAGCTGATTTTGTTGGGTATTAAGAACAATTTCTGTTCCACAGAAAATAATAGATTCTGCTTTGCTCAAGGTGCTTAAACAATGGCTGGAGTTCTATCAGGGGTGCTGGAGCAGTGGACCCCTGCACTGGGCAGGAGGTTGGGTTAGATGATCTCCAACACTTAGCTTCTATGATTCTATGAGGAATCAAAAGAGGAAAAAAATAGCCCAGAGGTTCATAGGCCATCTATCCAGTCAATTCCCAATTCAGTGCAGGAAATCCAGGAGTGACAGATTCCCATCCAGCCTCTCCTCGAAGACTCCAGAGAGAGAGGACCCACCATTCTCCACAGCCACTGGTACCCTGTCAACCCTCTCCCTCCTATCCTTCAAGCCAAACAGATGAACTCTCTCACTTTGGAGCAGCAGAGGCCAAGCCTTTCTTTTCTAAAGGATTCCTCTTTAAGGATCTGAAGAGGGTTTCCATGCCTCTTCTTCAGACTATATATTCTTTCAACCATTCCTCACAGGGATGGCTTTCAATATCACTAGCCATCTTCATTGCCTTCTCTGAATCCATGCAATTCTGTTCCATCCTTCTTAAATATATAGTACCCAGCACCAAGTCATTTGTCCAGAATAGGCCTGATTGGTATTATTTCCCATGACGTGGAAACTATTGCTCTGTGAGATTTGCAAAGAAATATTACTTTGCAAGGAAAATTTGTGTTGCATTACGATTGGCCTGATGTGCAAGTATTACTTCTTGCATTATGGAAACTATTGCTCCCCTATTACAGCCTAAAATAGCCTTCACTTGTTTTCTTTGCAGCCACATCACACTGTTGATTCATGTTCAGCTTGTAAACAACTACAATCTCAAGACCCACGTACAACCAAGCCAAGCCAGATCTCCCCAATGTGCATCACCACACGTGTTCTTTAAACAATACGTATTTATTTGTTTTTATATAAGTATAAAACTTAGCATTTACCTGTATTGTTTTGCATTTTGTAAAGTTCAGCCCAGTTTTCCACTGTGTCAAGACCTTTCTGAATTGTCCTGAGTACAGAGTTATTATTCATCTTAGCATCCCTTTTTCTAAATCCCTCACAAAAACATTGTAGAAAACCTGGCTCAGAATAAATTTTCATGTGCCCAAGAAGAAATCTTCCTCTATTTGGATAAACTCTCCCAGTACATTTTGCATGAATCTCCTGAATTGTAGGATCACAGAGTTCATGTTCTGCATGTGCAGAAAAACAATTAAACCATCCTGGAGAAATGAATGTCCAGCCTCTTCTTAAAAACCTCCAGAGACTGAGAAGTTACAACCTCTGTAGATAAACAGTTCCACTGTTAGACCTTACTATCAGGAAGTTTTTCTTAATATTTAAATGAAATCCAGGTAGTTGAAACTTAAACCCATTATTTCCAGTCTTAAGTTTTTGTGGTTATGGAAAATAGTTTCTAATCGTTTTCCTTTCCTTTTATTTCCTGAACACTGATATCTCACCCTTTTTTCTCCAGACTACAGTAAATACCCCAAGTTTCTTCAGCCCATGTCCTCAAATCCCTATACAAGTAGTCCTCAACTTATGACCACAATTGGGACTGGAATTTCCATCGCTAAGCGATGCAGTCATAAAGCATGGATCGGGTCATAAAGCCTCATCACATGACCACATCACTTAGCGACAGCAATCCTGGGCGGTCCCAGTTGCCATCATAACCCCAAGATGTGAAAGTCATTAGGCAAGGACCCACCCCAATCCAAGCCACTCCCGGCTTGTTCCCTCCCAGCCCAGAGCTTTAGTAAGGTAAGGGACTGCCTCCCCTTCAACTCCCCCCAACTGCCTACTCTGCCGCATCTCTGCCCTTTTGGCCGCCCTGCACCCTGCCTTGTGGAGTGGCAAGCAGAACCATGCAGCTCTCGGGCTGCCTTGCCACGTTGTGGCTCAGGGGCTTCTTGGTGCACCATGGCTCTGGGGTTGCAAGAAGCTCCTCAGCCGCAGTGCAGAGCAAAGCCACAGCCACCCCTGAAAGTCTCAGATGCCCCAGCCCAGCCCAGCAGCACAGCACAAAGCCACCGCGCCCAGGAAACCCCAGCAAGCATGGTGTGAAGTTTCCCCAGCCCAGTCCCACCCACAGTCACCCTTGCCACCCTGTACCCCGCCACCCCAGCTGACCTTTGCCGTTTTCTTGCTCCCACTAATGACTACGTGTGCCCACCCGGCCCTTCGCAAGACAGCTGCTGGCCACATGAGGCCATCTTCCCCAGGTCTCTTGAGGACACCACCATGCATAACCTTGGGAAGAAAGCCTTGTATGGCCAGCAGCTGCCTCACAAAGGGCCAGGCCGGGCATGTTTGGTCAGCAGCGGGAGCAAGGCGACAGTGGAGGTCAACTAGGGCGGTAGGGGCCATGGAGTGCAGGGGGCCAAAAGGGCATAGATGCGTGGGAGATAGGTGGGTGTGGGGAGTTGAAGCATACCTGCAATAGTAAGTGCAGGCAGGCTGCCAAGTGCCCAAAATTTGATCATGTGATCACGGGAGCACTGCAATGGCTGTAACTTTTGGCTTACAGTTGTAAGTCCCTTTGTTCAGCGCCGCCATAACTTCAAATAGTTGCTGAATGAATGTTGTAAGTCGAGGACTATCTGTATCATTTTTGTCACCTTCCTCTACCCTGACAATAACCTTCTGGAAATGTGGTGCCCAGAATTGTACACGGTACTCCAGGTATGGATTCACAAGTGCAGAGCAGAGGGGAATAAGGACTTCACCCATCTGATACAATGGTTCTGATGCAGCCCAGAACTGTGTTAGCCCTCTTAGCAATGGTCTCACAGTGCTGGCCCATGTTCAGCTTGACAATGGCCACACCCAAGTCCTTCTCCAATGTAGTCTTTCCACATCTTGTACAGGTAGTTCTCAGGTTATATCCATTCATTCAGCAACCATTCAAAGTTACAACAGCACTGAAAAAATAGACTTATGACCAGTCCTCAAACTTACAACCATTGCAGCATCTGCACGGTTACATCATTGAAAGTCAGGCCCTTGGCGACTGGCCCACATTTATGACCGTCGCAGCATCCCACGGTCATGTTCTCCTGCCCTGCACAAACTGCCTCCGCTTCAACTCCCCCCCATCTCTGCCTTTTTGGCTATCCTGCACAGCATGACCAAGATGAAGAAGCCATTGTATTCTGCTGCTGCCCCCACTGCCACCGCCACCCACCGCTGCTCCAAGCTGACTTTCATTGTCTTCTTTGCCTCGCCACCCCCCTGCTGGCCTCACGCAGGGGCTCTGTCAGCCATGCTGTGCGGCATGTACCCACCCCACTGCCTCACTCTCGGGCTGCCTTGTAATGTGGGAAACTCTCAGCTGAGTAGCACTTGCAGCAGGGCAGTGCCACCTCCAAGCACGGACAGGGTCCCTCATCACCATTCAGAAAGTGCAATGGCGGGGCACAAGGTCTTCTGCTCTCGCCATCCACTACCCTCCTGGTGAAGCACTGGCTTGGCCATGGTCTTGCAAGGTTTCGGACACCCTGCTCCACACACTCGCCAGCTAAGTTAGTGCCACGGCCGCCCCACACCCCACCTCCAGGAGTCACCACCAGGCACCTGGCCTCACCTGGCCACGTACTGAGGGGGCACCACGGAAACGTCCCTGCCTTGCTGCCTGGCAGGAGGATCACCCTGGCTGGCAGTGGTGCGCAACATGGAGGACTCGTGGCCCCAGCCCCTTCCCTTCCCAGGGCAGCACTCACCAGATAGCTCCCTCCTTTGTGCAGGGCAGCAAAACTTCGTGTGGGGCAGGAATGTGCAGAGCATGAACAGCCCTCCTGGCCAGCGGCGGGCTGAGACTGCTAAAGCAGAGCAGGCCCACCAGGAGCCTAGCAACTAGGGAGATGAGGTGAAGAAGATGACGAAGGTCAGCTGGGAGCAGTGGTGGCAGGGGCATGGTGGCAGCAGAATACAGTGGCCTCTTCATCTCGGCCATGCTGTGCAGGCTGGCAAAAGGGCAGAGATGGGGGGAGATAGGTGTGGGGAGTTGAGGCAGAAGTTCACACAGGGCAGGAGAAGCGTGGGATCCTTGCCTAACAACCGCAACTAGAACTGCCGGACTGTCATCGCTAAGCAGCATGGTAACGTGATGTTTCGCTTAATGACTGCCTCACTTAGCAACAGAAATCCAGGCTCCAATTAGGGTCATAACCCAAGGACTACCTGTATATATCTCTATATTCTTCCTCCATAAATATAATACCTTATGTTTCTCCCTATTAAAGGACATTTTCTTCCCCTCAACCCAGTCTTCTAAACTGTCCAGACTAAACTGCAATCTTGTTTCGTTATCCTGGTTGTTGGCCAGACCTCCCAATTGCGTGTCATCTGCAAATGTGATAAACAGCCCATCAATCCCATTATTCAGGTTATTAATAAAAATGTTGACGCATACTGGCCTCAAGACAGATCCTGGTGGAAGCATCATGCCTGCATTTACTATGAGGAACTTTCTCAAATACTTTGCCAAATCAATTTTACAGCCACAGCAGCCACATCTTCCACTAAATTAGTAACCTAATCAAACAAGTTAGCTGCAATCTATCATCTTGCCAGCGTCAAAAGCAGGCCAGAGATTAAAGCAAGACACTCCAGGTAGGCAGGAGAGGGTAGCAAGTAAGATAAGAGAGCGACAGAAGGACGCAGGGAACTATTCTGCAGAACAGCAAGCAGAACAATCTTCCAGAAACAAGTTCATAGAGAAGTTCATCACCGAAGAGAACTCCACCTCAGTATGAACATTTTAGATCCTTCCATACCTATAATCATACAGCTGAACAGCTTGCAGAAATATGACAACAATTGTGAGTTCAAAGCTCCAATCAACCCTGTTACATAATTGTCTGTTTACAAAATGTGCTTCCTTCATAGGCAGCTCGCAAATGAACAGCAGCTTTTCTTCCTCAGCCTCATCCCCAGTATGGTCAGAACCAGATATACACTTCTCTGAGCCAACACTCAGTGCAACATCTGGAATGAGATTTTTTTTTCCCAAACTGAGCCAAGAAAGCAGCAGCTATTAGTACCTCCACATTCCAACGATACAGAAATGTCATCAGCCAAACCACACGGACTGGATTGCAGGAACATCTGAACTGTGGCTCTCTTCCAGAGATCGACCTCTCTGGGCATCAATGCCTGACCTGTGGTTCACATTTGGTCAGCATTCCTGATAAGTAATGATTTCCAATGAATTTTACCGTGGTTTATGCCGGAACTATAATTTTCCATGTCTTCAAAAGAAACTCTTTTGAATGCTGGCTATCCTTCAAAGTTTTGCTAAACCCTTTCCAATTCTCCAGTAGCCCCTCTTTTCTTACAATGCCAGCCCCCACAAACAACCAAATAATAGTTTCCATTACCAAGTTTAGCCTGAAGAAGTGATTGAGACACAGCTTAAAAATGTACAATCATCTGTATTAAGCAGGGATAAGAGAAGTAAAGCAAAGGAGAATCATTGATTCTACCACATGAAACAAAGACCAAAGTGTGGGGAACAGCAGCTCACATACATGCAGGCTTCTGCATCACCATCTCACTGGAAATCCCTGTATGTAGGAACTTTTTTTATTGTATTTTAATTAATATTTATTCATGCTTTACTGTAAACCGCCCAGTCAAGTCAAGCTTCTGGTGATTTCAGGCTCACATCCGTACTGTTTTCCCGCAACGGTGTGGAGGTGGCTGCCCCCTGCCTTCTTCTGAGGTGCTGTTCAACTTCCCATTCGACCCGACAACCTTGGTGGCCTCCCATCCAAGTACAAACCAGGCCTGGCTGGACTGGAGTCAGAGACCCTTCCAGAAGCCACTTGTATTTTTGCTCTGAAGTCCTATCAAGAATCAGGCCTGCAACAGGCTGGTGGGCAGAGAGCTTCCCTCCAGGGCTGTCATCCCATGGGGGGAAAAAATGGACTCACCTCCACAAGTAGAGTCCTTCTGAGCCAGGCAAAGTCCACCTCAGTACGGTACTGAGTCTGAGGGGAGCAGAACATATCCCGATCTTCAGCGTGGTCCACAACCAAGCAGGAGGAAAGGGAACATCCAAATTCAGGACTCTATTTATGGAGGTGAGTCCATTTTTTCCCCCCATGGGATGACAGCCCTGGAGGGAAGCTCTCTGCCCACCAGCCTGTTGCAGGCCTGATTCTTGATAGGACTTCAGAGCAAAAATACAAGTGGCTTCTGGAAGGGTCTCTGACTCCAGTCCAGCCACCAACAACAACCCAATCTCCAGCCTTCCATGGTCCCCAGGAGTGCAGGTGAGGAAGGGGCTGCAAAAACCTGACTTGGATGAGGAAGGATGTACTGGGGGGCGGGCAAAAATCCCCAAGAAAGGGGAAAGGATATTTTTTGCCACTCAAAGGACAATATAGCAAAAGAAGAGAGGTTCCAGGAGACCAATTATTGCTAGGTACAGCCTACACAAGCTGTCCTGTTCTGTGGGCCACAAGAGGGAAACCCAGACGGGAGGAGCAAGTTATGGGTGAAAAGGAGTCAACTGTCACCCCAAAGGGCAAGGAACAAGAGTGAGACAGGAAACGAACCATCATCAACAGTTCTAGATCTCACCAAGAAATACAATCCACAAAGTTCGGGAACAGCAGCTCATTTTGTCCTTGATCCTCAGGAACATGTTACCAGGTGAGCAATTCTGCTGCCGGATTATATACTGTCTGAATGCAACTGCAGCTCCAGTTGTGCATTTTCACATACATTAATACCCTGAAACATTACAGGCCAGGAACGTTTCTTCAGCTTCTTCAAGATTCTTTTCCCATTTCAGTAACCTTACAGAAGTTAATAATCACAATGACACTGGTTAGGTTCCTCCTGGTGTATTTCAGTCATTTTAGTTTTCTTTAGCCATTTGCTCCTTAGGTTTTCTTCTGGTTCATCTTCCCATAGCCTCAAAGAGCTCACGTTGAAATAATTCAAGAGTATCTTCTCCTTGCAACAATGGAAGTAGATCTGGACATGAAGGTGTGGCTAGACCAAAGCTGCAAGAAAATCTGGCCACTGACAGTGATACTCAAAAAGGACATCACTAAGTACATAACCCGCAAGTTAAAGGATTATACATATTAGAATTAGTTGATACCAAGTGAGCATTAATATTATTCAAGTGAACCTACAATAGAAAACAGTAGTAAACACTTGAGGAATTCTCTGGCAAATTGCAAGAAGCGTTAAAAACAGACTGAAAAATGAAATACTTACAGTACTAACAGCTAATTGGAATGTGCAAATTGGAGTACTGGAGGTAGCTGGAATCAAAGGAAGATTTGGACTGGATAAACACAATAATGTAGGAGGTATAGATTAATAGCCAAAGTGCGAAAGATCCAACTGGGTTTCAGAACAAGCTATCAGAAGACAAAAGCCTTAGAAGCAAGAACAACATGCAAGAACTGGATGGAAACTTCCAATGTCAAACAAGAAAGGAGAAAGAAAGATCTCCCAGTCAAGAATATCAGTGGAGGAAAATAACGGGAAAAAATCAGATCTTTTCAATAAGATCAAAGAAAATACAAGAAAACTACAGGTAAGATAGGGCTGTATCTATGTGGTTGCTAAGAGTCAGCACCAACCTGATGGCACATAATCAATCATTAATCAGGTCTATTCAAGAGTATTCATAGAACAGAACTAACTGAGGTGAATTATGCTAAAAGAATATGGAAATACTATAGTGAAACTCTCTTTACAAATGATAGAAACATCTGCAAAATGAGAATATATGCAGAAACTGAGTGACTAAAGATTAGATAAGTAGATCAGTGTTAAACAGGAAAGCACCAGGTGCAGATGAAACACCCTGACCTGTTGAAAGCATCAGAAGAGGCAGATCCAATTCTAATCACTGTAGGTCAACAACTGTGCGGTTAGGAAATGGAAAAACGTTGGGGTGCATGCAGATACCAAAAAGCGGAGTGTAACCAAACTATTACTGTACACTAATTCCTCATGCAAGCCAAACAAAAATAGAGCCAGGCATGGAATAAGGAATGCTAAATGAATTGGCAGATTTCAGAAAAGGGAGAGGAATCTAAGATCAGTTAGCAAAAAAAAAGATGGATGATGGATAGAGCAAAATAATGAAAGAAAAAGGTTTACATTTGTTTTATTGACTACAGCAAGGCCTTTGATCATTTTGATCTTCTCTGAATGTGGAACATATTAAGCCTAATGGGTGTGCCAGAACACCTGATTGCTCTTCTTTACATCTTTACAGTGGAACAAGAAACTACTGTACAAACTGAATTTGTAAAAAGAGTGGTTAAAAATAAGGAAGGGAGTGAGACAAGGATGCACATTGTCCACATGTACAATATATGTATATATAAGACTAGAATAGATGGCAGCTGAGATCAAAACACGAACAATTTGACATATCTAGAATCTACCACTTTATTAGCTAAAAGTAAGACACAGAAGAACTCATTATAAAATTAAAAATGGAAAGTGAAAAATCTAGGTTCATGTTAAATATTAATAATGTCTTACTGTACCGTATGGTAATCTCCAAGCAAATACACAGCTGATGGAGAAGAAATGAGGGTGATAGATAATTTTGTGTCCGCAGAGATGGGCAGCATGCCAAAGAAATAAAGAGGAGATTAAACAGAGGAAGGAAGGTAATGACAAGCAAAGTCATGAAGGATAAGGACAACAAAGATCAGAATAGTAAAAGCAGTGGCGTTTCCTGTGGTAACATAACAGCTTTGAAAGTTGGATATTGAGAAAGAATACAAAAAAGAAGACAGAAGTCTTTGAACTGGAGATGCTTACTTAGATTTTTTGGAGTGCAAGAAGAATCAATCAACCCACTCCAAGACAAAACAGGTTGACTGTTCCCAGTATGATCAGCAAGTAGAAACTCAGTAGATGTTAAGCTTGTGATTTGAGCAGATGATCAAATAACTGATTGGCAAGGCTGAGGGAAGTAAAAGAAGGGAAAGATAAAGGGATAGACAGGATCAGAGAGATTACAGGATTATCCCTCGAAGAGCAAGGGATTAATTACAACTCAGTAGCATCTGTCTGAAGAGTTCTGGGCCAGCACCCAAGACTTTGGGGGGACTGTTCACATTCTTGAACGGTTAATATCAATAAAATGCTCATCATTGCAATAGGGAAGCGGGGTGTGATGGGAAAGCCTTCATACTCTCCAGACACACATACACCCTACCCAGAAGCATCCCTAGTAATGGGTAATGGGCAGATGCTGTTGGTCCAACTTGTAATGTTACGCCAAAAGAGACAGTCTTATTTCCTCCCAAAGGAGGGAAGGGCACCATAAGGGCAGAGGCTAGACCCTGCCCACGATGACTACAAGTGACATTTCTTTAAAGTCGGCTCTAGAGCACCAAGAACTCAGGCAGTCCTTGTCCTTCAAATGGGCTGAGGGGAAGGAAAAATGGCAGAAGACTGACTGAGGTAATGCTTCATATTCTGTACCAAATACCAATACAGGCCTAGTGGAGGCTAAACTGCTCCTGTCAGGCTCAGCAGGCAGCAAGTGATTCAAGGACACTGGCCTGAAATAAGGAAATAAGGAAATTTATTGCAAGAACTATAAAAGTCCTGATACTGAATTCTAAAGTTTAATTCATCAATGAGGCCCTTTTGCCTCGACGAGCTGTGCAGGCTGGTCTAGACTGACGTCGGCTTTCTGCAGGCTGTTCCTGGCGCTCCGCCTATGAAAGGAAAGAGCTCCAGCTCGCAGGCAGAGAGGGCGGCCTGCTGCCAATCAGAGTCACCGCTGTCAGGCTAAGTGTTTGATCTTGACATCTCTCACAGGCTGTTCAGAACCACCTTGGAGAAGAGCTCCATCGGAATACTAGTAGCATACAAATAAACGGAGACATGGGCTGACTGGGAGCATCCCATTTCTCAGCTTCAACCTCAGGCAAATCTATCATATTACAGAATGAAGAAATCAGGAAGTATTAAACCATAAAAAAATGGTGGGAAGAAAATCACATATACCCACACCTCAAAACGTGGCTGAAAATCACACCACCTCCCTCTTGGGAAATGACTTCCGTTCGCAACGGTGCCCTGCTGCCCCACCGCCAGCACTATGTAGACCCCAGTCACAATGAGATTCCCCATCCCCGACTTAGGAGGGAGGACCAAGATTTTGCTGCCACAGAAGGAATCCATTCAAACTTCTGAAGATAACAGAATCTTGATGGAAACCATTTTAGTATCTCCAAAGATTCTTGTATTTTAAATGTGCTTTGCTAAGATATATAAAGAAGAAATGGAACAAAAAGGTTCTGGGGGGGAAAAAGGACAGCTGCTCCCCTGAAGGTTTGAAAGCTTTAGATTTATTTCTAAGGAGCAGAAAAATATTAGCAAGTATTAAACAATATAATCCCTTGCAATACCTCCGATCAAAGACTTGAGTACGTCCCATATTAAACCCAGAGGAAAATAATAAAAGGAACTTTGCCATTGTTTCGCAACCTAAACAGAATGTTCTGAACTTTCCATTCTTTATTTGAACCAGACCAGACCAACTTCCTGTGAGAAAAGGGTGGGGTTACAACCACACAAATTCGCTTTGGAGGCCATGGGCAATGGCAATGAAGGGAGGTGCCGGGAAGCCTTGCACACATCTTTTACGCCTTAGCATCTCTTTTTGCATAACTAAAAAACTTCATCCTTGGAATGACAGCAAGCCATTTATTTGCAAAAACTTATACCTGGAGACGTCCTCCACAAATATTAATGAAACCTCACACACCCAGTAGTGGCTGCTCTGGGGCATGGCCACTGCCCATCAGTGGAATGAGTCTGGGATTCCTGTGAAAGCAGTTGGGGCACTTCTGCTACTTCTTGCTTTCAAAAGAATCAGTACCAATTATCAGCAAACTTTTGGTGGAATCCAATCCCTAACTCTTCAAGGGATCTCTTATTACGTAGAGAATCTGATATAATGTGATTAAAGTATAGTATACAGGTGAAGCCCCCCAGGAGTTTGCTTTCTTCTACCCAAGGATGAGCTAGAAGGCTCTTCGTGTATCGCCACCTGGACCAAAAGCCTGGACCCTCCATCTCCAACCAACCAACCAACCAACCCAGCCAAGAACCTGAAGACGCCACATTTAAAGCATGGGACGCCCACCCGTACATTCCTGCTCCACCATCTCTTGTGTTAGGAGGTTGAAGCCCAAGCATCCCACGAGAAGAGGGAGAGAAGTTCCTCTGCAGTGGTTGTTTCACCAGGGTCAGGTACTCCAGCTGCGTGGCCCTGTTGAGCTCTGGCCCAGAAAGGTGAGGCCAACCCCATCCTGCCTCTGTACCAAGCCAGCTCTTCTTCCATCCCACAGCAAGAGGTAAATTGCGGTGCCTGCCGCAGCTGGGAACTGGAAGTTCTTTGTAGGGAGGGGACTAGAGATTGCTCTGGGGTCTGGGTGGGCTGACCGCAGAGTTCTGGAGTCTGTCACGGGATTGTGTAATTAACTGCAGGCCTTTGAACTCCACTTGCCCCAAGTCACAGTCAAGCTGCTCGCTCTTCTGCCCAGTAAGGCAGCAGGAGCCCAGCTTCAAAATACACGTCTACGTGCACGCAGACAGGTCCGCACCCTTTTCTTGCCAGCCCCTTTTTTCAGGTCTGATTTGCAGTTGAGGACCCACAGCAGACCCTCCACCCCCTTCAACTGCCACCTTCTCACTCTGGGAAAGCTCCGGAGAAAACCTCAGCTATCCCGCAACCGGAATTTTCGGCTTGCTCCGCACAAACAACCCCATTTACCCACAAGTAACCTCAGCAGCATGAGGAAATCCAAGCTTTTTCAAAATAGCTCACATCTACATCTGGCCACCATGCAGTGTCAGGACAATGTTATTGTTCAAATTGAGTCTGATTTACTTGTCAAGCTAATTGTTCCAGCATTAATTAAACGTGCCTTAGCGCAGATGTAGAAAAGCTCCCTCAGGAAAGGTCTGCCTCTTTCCAACCCACGGGCCTAAGGGTCATGACCCCCCGAACCTTTTATCTATGCCTTTCTAGGCATTTGCTACCATCTCAGTCTCTCTCGACCCTTCAGGTTCAGAATGCTTCTTATAAAACAGAAAGAAGGAGGGAGCTCTGGGATGCCACCTTCAGATCCTGAACAAAAGGTGGGACACAAATCTAGCGAACAAGCAAAGAAAGAAATCTACTTGGGAAGAACGTGCGTATGATGAAAGGCTTGTCTAGCTCAAACCCCAATACGTCGGACCGGGGTGTCCGCGGGTTGTGCTATAACATGTCAAGAGGGCAGCCACAGAGGTACAATTTTAGGTGCTCCTGCCTCAGACCCAGCCTGAACAAAATCCCCAAAGTCTGTAATCACACCCACGTGGTGCACGAGACCTTTCTGACAGGTCAGAACTACAGTAAACATCCTCTGCGGGGTCTGATCACCATAATGACTCTCTGGGGGAAAGCCCGCTGAACTCAGGGAGGGTCACTCATGAGTAAATATGCATGAAATTCTATTACATGCTTGCTCATGTAACAGAAAACAACTTTTTAAAATAAGTGATATTTTACAGTTAATTCAAAAATAATAAAAATGGGTACGCTCTCTTTCATACACGCTGATGAGCAGCATGAAAATTCTTATCCCTGTCAAGAGCCCCCAGGTCAAACTGTGCATGTCAACACAACCCTAAATGGACAGTTGCCAACTCAGCCTCCCGTGGTACCCAGCGTCTTTCTGCCAATCACAATGCAGATTTACTATTTTTCTGGAGTAGTTTACAGATTTAAAAGAAGGAAACCAAGGATATGGCAGGTGCAGAAATCTAGACATCCTTCCAGGTGATTCAGGGATACTTTTTTTTAACTGTACAGTGAAGTTGTTAATAATGCCTGAAGAGGTGATCGGCTGTCTAGGACTACAACCGCCCAGGCAGACAACTCCACACCTAGAGAAGTACCCTGGCCCTTCCAAACATCCCAGGCTGGGACCATTGCTCTGTTAGCTCTGAGCAACTATGGGCTTCTGTAAAGAGCTGTGTGAGTATTTGAAACCAGATATACGATTACAGAAAAATATGTCTAAACACCTCCAGCTAGCAGTTTAAACTGTGACAAGGAGGACTACAAAACGGAAGTCAAATGGGACTGTTCAAAGCAAGGCCTGGGAAACCACGAATATTCACGGCAAGGAGTACCTGGAGACCACAAAAGGTGATAGTTCCTCTGCAAGGGAACCTCCTCCCTTCTGCAAGTCTTCTGCGACCTAATGAAAATGTGCTATTTCTGCTCTCCCGGCTTAGTGTCTTTCTTCCGCACGCACAGAAGTGGCAAGTGCAGAAGCAGTAGCGCAGCCTGGGTCAAAGGGTCCCCCTTCACCTCTTTTAGCCTTTGCTCAGGCTTTCCATTCTCGGCTTCCACAGCCGGCTCCAGAAAGCAGGGCCCCTCCAGAAGGGGCAGAAGCTGCCGTGGCAAGAGTCTGCTTCAGCTGTGGTGCGCAGTGGCTGAACGGAGAGGAAGGGAAGAAGGAAGGAGCACGCGCACAGCACCTCCGGAGCGAAGACTCAGGCACAGCCATCACGGGAGGGGGCACCAGTGGTCAAAGCCTCCTCCTCCCCAGTTCAGCAGCCGGAGTTTGATACGGGTATGGGACCAGCAGGGGCCTGTCTTCTGTACCCCAAAAGGGAGCAGACAATGAAATGCAAGCCCTCTGCTCATCTGTAATGGCAGGTGGAAAATGCCGCGGTTCCAGTCTGAAGCGTTAGAATGTCGGAAGACCCTTTGAGATGCGAGTTAAATTAAGGCATGAGATCTTTCTGATTCGATTCAACAGCACACTGAGCCCAGCGATTCACTGCCACTTTCATCTCTGCTTTTAATCCAACACTGCTCTAAGCAATCAGAGGGACAAAGAGCAGCACAAGTGCTGAGTCTGAACACAGCTGGTGAAAAGTGCTCAAAAGGCCCAAGACACCAGTTTGAATTACACAGAACTTCTGCTTAAGTTCTGGCTTCCAGCACGTGTTGCTTGCAAGGCTCAGACTCCTAAGAGAATACATCCCCTGGCAGCTTCACTTGGCTCTGAGGCCAAGATTTATGCAGAGTTTAGATAAGAAGTTCAAGATGCTCCTGTCTCCACTTCAGAAGATGAAGAGCTCTTCAAGGGAAGCTGCTAAACTGCTTTTCTCCCCTGCTTAAAAGTGGGGAAGAGATTCAGACGGTCCTACTTGCCTTCCTTACTGCCTGTCAGGAGGTGAGCGGCAGTGAATCCCACTGTGCCCTTAGGAACAGGGCTGCTACCTCTGCGAAGTCTGTGGGCCTGGGCCCAGCCCTTCTCGTCTCTGCCTGCCTCCGGCACGGGCTTCAAAAGCCACCACGGCTGCAGGTCACGGCCTTGGGCTTAAGGCTCGCAGCAGAATTAACTGCTGCTCATCTTCTCCAGAGAAACAGCCTCAAAGTTGTAGGATGTACTTCCATGAAGTTGTGATACTATTATTTCTGCGAAGCACACCAAACTGTGTGTGAGATGCCATGTAAAACAGAACTCCTGCCCAAGCAGACCAAATGCAAAGTGAGCCTGGGGAAAACCTTGCTGGTATGCGTTCTGTTGAGTTTGACACGCCAGGGAGAAGAAACCCCAAAATCCATCACCCCAAACAAGAAGGAAACAGAAATCCTGGACTTTTAGCATTTTAAAATTAAGTACAGCTCCTGACTCTAAAAGTGTGTTTTGTCTTGTGTTAGACTGAAAAAAGGGGTTTACGGAGGGGCCATAACCTGACAAATAAGAAGAACAGATTTATTTATTTATTTATTTAACCAATTTATATGGCTGCCCAACTCACCCATAGTGACTCCGGGTGGCCTACAGAAATAAAAATTTGATTTTATTTATTTGTTCAAATTTATTTATTTATTGAAGCCTATATGCTGCTCCATTAAGACAGATTTAACTGGCTTATTCCCCACTATACAGTAACAGGATTAAAAACCTAAGATAACAACTAGCTTACAATTAATTTCAGGACGGTTCCCACGCATCCCCCCTTCAAGACAGACCAACATTCATATCATCCCCAATAAAGCCCAGCATCCTAACCCTAACCCTAACCCACCCCCATCCCAGATTACATTCAGTGCATGAATTTGGGCTCTGAATCCTGGCACCTTTCATTTGCTAAGCAAACCACATTTTCAACTCACAACAGCTGTTTCAAGGGATCCAAACTCGGAGCACCCACATTCCAAAATTTTGCCCCAAGACTAGGAAAAATGGGGCAATTTTATTCCAGATGGTTTCAAATGTTCTGATACCCTGTGCACAGCTTCTGTGTGTTTTTGTTTTAAAAAACGCTCCCTGGGTGTGGAGACTGGCAGGACACGTTCATCAGTCAAACCACAGGCCCCGATTCCAGCCCTGCTGCTGCAGCTCCAGGAGCATACAAGAGGGAGGGGAGGGGTGAGGGAGGGCCAAGGAAGCCATGCCCAGAGGACAAGAACCACGCCGGACGTTTGAAAACACATAGCATACAGCATGTACGTTTACTCCAGTATTTGAATGATCAGCCACAGATCACAATGCAAAGTGGCCGGCCCTCAATATCCTGAGGATATGAAGCTTTCTCTTTGAAGCAGCTCACCCAGGTCACCCGGAGTGGGCAAGCTTCTGCCCGAGGAAGAACCCTCAAGCCACAGCCTGTTTTCACGGTGGAAGAAGACGACGACTGGACAAAAGAGTGGGGGAGGAATGGCCACCTCAGAAAGGATGAGGGTGGCTCTGTTCAGAGAAAGAGGGCTCTGCTAGAGCATCTGATAGTGGAAGGAACGCTCCCCAAGGAAGGCAGATAAAAGGAAGAGCCTACAGTGTGCTGTCTCCCAGAAGCAAGGATCAAGAACGTGACAATACATCTTCCAAGACTTAACAAGTCTGTTGACAACGGCCTTTTCCTGCTGACACACGTGGGGACAAATGATACTGCAAATGACAGCTACAATCATATCACCACAGACTTTGCAAATTCTGGGAGGAAGTTCCTGACCTTACGGGCTCAGGTGGTATTCTCATCCCGCCTTCTAGTCCTTGGAAGAGGACCAGAAAGGGAAAGAAGAATACATCTCCATTTGCCATATTTTGAAATTACTTGGTTATTTTATCACACACGTCAATGACTTTCATAAGACCTCATAGTCAAGAAGATAAAGCTGGGCTCCAGAATCCCACTCCCCTTGCCCATATTCAAACTGATACCCCCACCTACCCTTAGATTCAGATGAGGTTTGAACCAATGATTCATCACTAACACAGCCAAAGTTCAATAAGCCATTTACTTTCGATAAATTCACCTTGAAGTGTATCATATTTCGATCCTCAACCCTCGCATGGTCCTTTGTCTTGTTATTCTAATGCAAACAGACTTCTGAAATTTCTTTCACATCCAAACTTTTACTATGGCAATAACCACAATTCTGGCAGGCACATTCTAAATTCTAAAAAGGAGCAAGCTTTCATACTGTTTAGAAATAACCGTTTAGGTTTTCCTGCTTTAATCCCGCAAGAGGCGGAAACTTTGTGCAGGACCACAAGCTGTCAACTTCCCAGCAACCAAGAACCCCACTTAGCTCTCTAGTATAAACAGCATAGTAGCAAGCTACCACATCAATACACATGATTCTTGAAGAAATTATTCTGGTTTCAATTCGCATTTGTTCTGCACATGCCACTGAACTTAAGGTCTTCTCACTGTTAAACTTCTAAACCCTCAACATTCAAAAGGCCACAAAAATCAGACTAGAACAAGAAATACATATCTCCCAGAGGACTTGTTCTTTGGGAAAAGGCAACTTCAGAATGGACAACCACATGCAGACAGTGGCAAGCAGTTGGCAAGGGCTTTTGGAGAAAGGAGCACCATGCAGAATCCTCTGCATCCTTGGTGGACACAGGACACAATGTCCAGAGAAACAGCGTAGCAGAATTCCAGTTGAGCACCCCATGTTTCCTTTCTTTGAGCCCACCTACCATTCTTTGCAAGAACATAGCTCACTAGCTGTTTTGAGGGCCAGGGGAGTGGAGGAGTTACAATTGTGAGCTTGGACTAATGGGCCTCAGGTTTAGGTCCCCACACGACCTGGGTTCACTCGGTGCCATCGAGCCAGTCACTCTCAATGCTGTCAGCCAGTAGCACAAGTTGGGATATGATGCGTGCGTTCTCCACTAGAGGTCTTCAAACAGAGGCTAGGTGGTCACCTGCCAGAGATCCTGCACTGGGCAGAGGTTGGACTAGAGGACCTCTTTCCAACTCCATGATTCAGCCAAAGAAAGCAAAACAGGAGGCATCTATAACAGCCAAGGCAAGGACTGTGGAAGAGTAGAAAATCGGGAGAATGTCTCCATGAACATCAACTGGCAGTCAGAAGACATGATGAAAACTCCCTCGCCTCACAACACACTGACAAGCTTAACCACAATTTGGGAAACTGTAAATATCTTACACCAGTGCAGGAGAATTCCTAAAGGCATGGCACTGTGATGAACCAGCCATTAGTAGACACAATGAGATACGCTCCATCTCCAAACCATTCAAGAAAAGAAACAACTAAATATCAAGGAAAGAAGCACACAGACCATAACACATCCTTCCTCATTACACACCTGTTAACCAACACCCACATAAGCAGGAAGCGGCACTAGACAGACAAGAGCTACCAAGGAAAAAACTACACTCCAACCATAATCGGCAAAACAAGCTACTATATATACACAGCCAGCAAACTCCACTCCCTCTGCACTGATGAAGTTACCTGGCCTGCTAATGAAATGTCTGCAAGAAACCAACCAAGCTCAAACAACACCAAGAACTCCACAAGCACAGGAGAGTTCTGCATTAGTCACCGGCTTCTCTATTGTACAGAGCCCAGACAGGTCCACCTACCCCTGGAACTGTCACATCCCAATTCCTGAGGGCGGTGCTACTTGCAGCTAGAGGCTAACCTGCTGCAGGTGAAGCCTTGCACCTGGCTGGAGATTTGTAATCTTTGACCAATTTTTTGTCCAAGGGGGTGAGTTGGCAGAGCCAAGGCACTTAGGAAGGCATGCAGTGCTAACAACGGTATTGCATCAGTTGCACCAAATTAATGCTGTCTTTTTGGAAAAGTGGAGATTTCTGCTTTAAAGCCTTAATGTTCTTCAGGGCCATCTTAGCTGATTTGAAGGCGCTTCAATTAGCAAAGATAAGAGCCTCTTTTCTGCACTGTCTCCCCACCCAGCTGAGCTCCATCATGCCCTGTTATTAAAGCCTTTTCAGAAGCTCTGGAGACCCATTTATTTGTTTTGGTTCAAATCTAAAATTCTACACTCCTAAACCAAATTAGTCAAATCAAACAACGAAAACTTTGGCAGGGTATACAAAATTTATCTCAGTTGCAGGAGCCTGGGTTAGCTTCCACCAAAATCTGTGATTTCAAGCCTGACACTGGTAGTGTTCCAAGACCACGGCCAAGGCTGACAAAACAGCCAGCAAGATTTGATGACTTACTGAGCCTGTGGAACTTTAATTTTAGAATCTAGATTTTTTATCTGGAATGATGAACTGCAGGCTTGATATCTGAAGAGGTGTCTTTTTCCATATATAGCTCAGCTCCATTATCAGAAGCCCCTGTTCTAGGTTGTTCTTGCATCCTAAAGTATGACAGATGGTTCCAAGGAGCAGCCATTTTCAGAGCAGTCATCTTTTTTGATGCTGGATGAAGAGTTTTTCATTATCTTTGGCCTTTTTAGTTCCTTGTACATCTTTATTATTATTTTAAGTAATCTGATTGTTCTATTATTATTTTTTCAGTATTTGCACATTTTATCTGCCTTTTTAATTTACTTTTTTATTACCGTTCTGCTGTGTGGATTTTATGCATCCTTGAGTCTCATCCCAAAAGCTTCCAGCAAATACCTTCTGCTACATCACCACCCCCACCCCTTCCACCCACTCCCTTGAGCTCCTAGTTCTACATGGCCCAGAAGGCACCACTCTTCTGCCACAATGTCAACAGAAGACTTCCACAGAAATGCCTGGGCAATACCTCCGAGGCTGGTTCAACAAAACCAAGCAGGCATGTCTGATTCTTCTGTACTCTTGGTGCTCCATGGACATAATCCTTGTGCCACATGGCTGGCAGAGCAAGCTTGGTGTATTCTAATACTGATTTGCATATACAACATTTGAACTCAGTGAATCACGTTACTCAGGGGATTAGAGGGATTAGTCCTAAACTTTTTGGAAGAAGACAGCAATGATCCAGTTGCCAGTTCCTGGATCAGGAAAAATGGGTCCATGGCTTTACCAGTGAGAGGTCCTCTCTTCTCCTTTAAGAGGCATGAGTGGCAGTTACATGGCTACCATTAAGGTTCTCCTATTTCTGATGTGCTTTCTTTGTGTGAAGTTTTTTTTGGGGGGGGTCACTGTTTTAACCATGGGCACCATGAGTTTCGTGTTGTGGGTTTTGTATGCCACCAGGAAGCATTTTGTGAGATGGGTGGCTAAACAAACAAACAAACAAACAAACAAACAAATGTGTCTTCATCAACACCCTTCCAAACTCATCACTGAGAGCTAGACATCAGCATCAGAAGGGGAGTTTTGCAGCCAATGGATTGGAACATTCTCCAGACTTCCACAATGTAAGGATTACGTGAGCTGAGGAAACCTGAACACTGAAGGATTCTTGCACACTATGCAACTGGCAGATACAACCTCTGAATTGGTCCAGAAGGAAGTCATAATAACAAATTCTAGAGGAAAACCAAACAACAGGACAAGGGTAGGGAGACTGTTTTGTTGTGGGAGGAAATCTGTGTCAAGAAGAGAGCTGGCTAATAGTGTGTTTAGATTATAGCACTAATTACTTATATCCCTGCAGTTCTGACTTATGGAAAAACAGTGAATTAACTAACTTTCCACTCAAATTAGAAACATTCATTTCTCAGAAGAAAAATAAATGAATTAAAAATCAAGATGACAGTGTTTATTCTCCTGGACTTGCACGAAGGCAGCAGTTTAAATAATCCTCTGTTGCCCAATTTTTAAAAAATTCTGGGCCACTTCGCATGAGCCAGGGACCATTTGTAGGTGGCAAAAAATTGGCAGAGCCCGACCAGTCCAGAAGAAAGAGTGGACTCTGCAGACAAAGGAGCTGCATTCAGGGGGGAAGCGGGGAGAGAGGCAGACAGACACATCAAAGCCAGGCCCCCGTCTTGCTCTTGATCTCATAGCTAAAATCTGGCCACCATCTTATTTGCTTATTAACGCTCTTTGGCGGCCAGTCTCTTATCTCCTGCAGCTGTACTGACTCCAAGTCTCCCATCGACCCTGATGGCAAAAGGCAGCATCCCCAGAGTCTTCCAGGGTCCCCTTCCCCCCTCAATGAAGAGGGGCAAGGCAGGCAGAAAGAGGCATCCAGCCTATCGCAGCACCTTCGCAGTGCAGGAGGGGAGAGGGGTCAATAAAGCCAGCAAAGAGGCAGAGGAGAAAGGGGACAGACCAAGCCGGCCTTCTAGGGAGTTTCACCTGGCAGGAAGAAGAGGAGGAAGAGGAATGAATCTCAGGCAACCGGGCAGGAAAGTCCTGCTTGCTGCAATAAAGTGCTTGCTCCAGATTTCCTTCAAGGATGTCAGGGGTGCATTTCTGGGGACTGGCTAAATCCCTGCACGGCATCCTTTCCGGCAAAACTCCTCAGAGGCCAGGTGGAGTTCACCCCCAAGCAGCAGCCAGAATGCAGATTTAACAGAAGGGTCAAGCTTATACCAGAAGTCAGGCAGGTCTGTGGGACAGCAAGGAGAATGATGGCTTGGATAAATCAACCTCAAAGGGTGAAGCAGGAGGAAAGACTGTTGGCAAAGCCTGAAAGTACTGAAGGTAGAACTTTGTCGATGAACTAAGTTGCCTCAGAAGGCAGGGGAATCTTCTTCATGAGTGATTTTGAAGCAGAAGCTCAGTGCTCATCTATCAGGGATAGCATTTCCTATACAGGATCATTAGCAAGTAGACTTTTAGGATTCTCTCAGCTTCTGGATCAATGCCTCTACAAACATCTCTGCAACTCAAAGGCTGCCAGTGCCAAATTCCTCAGATCAGTGTAGAGAGAAGCCAAGGCAGGCAAGCAAAATGCCACAAACAAGATGGCAGTCAACTCCATTTCCCACCTCCAAAGGCACCTCTGAAGCACTGAGGGCCTTGAATTTCCCTACAGATTCTGCTTTGGCAAGAGGGGAGACCAGGCCAGTTTAAATGCTGAACATAAATACCCCATGTTTTTTTCACAGCTAAAGACTTGCATATTAGATATTTATAAATGGAAGTTTTACATCAGATTGTCAAGTCAGAAGAAAGGATTGTAACTGCTTTAGCAGACCCTGAAGGCCCTCTCAGAATTGTCTTCATGTACTCACCAAAAAATGATAGCTGCAGTTTATTTATTTAGTTTCCGAGAGTCTGTAACCCTTTTTCCTCGCATTCAAGTCTGGCTAATGAGACAGTGTGAACCTTGCTCCCAGCTGTATGCTAGCTGCGCCATCCTATTTCTCTCACTGTTCGAAAGCATACCTAACATTCAATCAGAATCTCCCTTCCTGTAACTTAAATCATTAATTGACATTTCTAGACAACTTCAAGTCTTACAGGGCTCTGCATGGTTCAATCCATGTCCTGCACTCTGGAAAAGAGAATGGTCTTAGCTTTTTTCTGCGTGACATCTTTTCCAATATTTAAAGAGGGCTATCAAACCTTGGTGTTCTTTTCTCAAGGCTAAACACATCTGGTGCTTTGCATCTCTGTTCCACAGGCTTACGTTCTAGTCTCCAATCATTCTTGTTGCCCTTCTCTGAACCTTCCCGAGGCACGGTGCCCAAAACTGGTTTCCATCCTCAGGGTGGGGTCTGATCAAAGCAGAATGGAGTGGCATTATTCCCACAATTTGGAAACTCTTCTGTTGATTAAGCCCACTACTGCATTTACCTTCCCTGCAGTCACACCATGGCACTGGCTCATATTAATTTTGCATTCAACTACAATGCTAAAATCAAATGCTATTACCAAGCCAGATATTCCTCATTCCGTGCTTGTGACTTTGATGTCTGTTTCCAGTCCGTTTCATCAACTTCTCAAGATTGTTTTGAATGTTATTTCTGTCTTCAACATGCATTAGCTATTCCACCAAATTTTGTATCAACTACAAATTAATAAGCATTCCTTCCTCTTCTTCACCCATATCATAAATGGAAATACTGAAGTGTAGAGGTCTTTGGGCACTCCTCTTGATACCTTTCTCAACTTTGATGAGGAACCATTGATGATAACTTTTTTAGGCACAATTTGCAAGGCAGTTATCTATCCACATAACTGTTACGCCATCCAGCCCATAACTAACTAGCCTGATAATCCATGCTGGCATTCATTTAATTATTTAATTAATGCATTGGCTGCCTCAATCACCAAAACAATTCTAGGTGGTCTACAAGGTAATAAACAATTAGAAGATAAAAATCCCCAACAGGCTGAAGTTGAACTTATGCAAGAAAGCATGGCTGTTTGTTCATCAAGTTCTTTGACATCTTTTGGGGGTGCAGCACTGCCTTAAGGGAGCCAGCCCACAACTTGGAGATCCTCCTGCACTCACGTCTTCAGGCAGGTGGAGACTGTGGCCAGGAAAACATTTATCCAGCTGCAGCTGGTGCACCACTTGCAGACCTACTTGGAGAACAAGGGCTTTGCAGCAGTAATTCATATTCTTATCACCACTCATCTGGACTACGGCAATGCAGTCTATATAGGCTGCCTTGAAAAACACCCGGCTGGTGCAGAATGTAACAGCCCAGTTGTTGGCTGGTGTAAGCTCCGCACAGGCTGCCAAGTGCAGCTCAAAGTGCTGGTTTTAATCTGTAAAGCCCTGCATGGCTTGGCTTCAAGAGAGTTACAGACCAGACTTGCATCTCCCAGGAGAACCTACCATAAAGCGGGAGGTGGCACAGCTTTCTGCTGCTACACCTGTGTTCTGGAATAGCCTCCCCCCAGAGATTCAATCAGCTCCCACACTGTTGGCTTTCTATAAGTCATCAAAAACAGAATTAATGATAAGAACATTTGGTATATGAAATATTGTCATCAATTTTATTGGTTTTGTAATTACAATTATTTTTATCCTTAGTTTGATTTTTTTATACCATGGATGTTTTATTGTTTTACAAATGTTTTGTAAACTGCCACAGGTCTTCTGCAGAGGGCATAAATCTAATAAATAAATAACCAATACATCTACAGAATCCCACAATCTGCTATGGAGGTTGTCTATTCAATTATAACATTAATTTATTTATTCAAAAGATTTGTATGGCCGCCCATCTTAAAACAACCCTGGGCGGCTCACAACAAAACCATGTGACAAAAACTAAAAACCCAGTGCCTCAACCATCCTCCCAGGATGCCCTGACAACCATCCACAGGCTCCCGCCATGCTACCCCAGTGCCTGAGTAAACAGCCAGGATTCAACGGCCTCCTGGAAGGCTAAAAGGGTGGGAGCCCAAATATTTCAGGGAAGGGACCTGGAGCATGCCTACCCTATCCAATCTAGCGGGACAGGCAATATAAGATTAACCTGAGAAGATCTGTTCTTGGTAAATCCAAACTGATATCTGGTAATCACTGTATTGGTTTTCAAGTTGATTACTTTAAGTTATGCTCCAGAATCATCCCTGATTGGTCTGTAGTTCTCTGGGTCCTTCTATTTTCCTTCTTGAAGACAGAGATAATATTTTCCCTTCTCTAAGCATCTGGAACTTCACTTAGTCTCCAGGATTTCTCAAAAGTAATAAAGGTTTGGCCAGACCATCAACAAGTTCCTTCAGTATCTTAGGACTCCTGGCTCTCAGGGAACAATTCCATTCTCAAGGTGGCAAGCTGGAGATGCCCAGACAAAGATGCATGTGGATGAGACTTCTGAGATGACTTCATCCCCTCCTGGGGTGGTGAAGCTGTCCTCTTTTCTCCAAGAAAGTTGCTGTTATGGTCTTGCACAATGAAGGCATCATTTCAATGATAAGGGAAAAGTTCCCATAAGAGGGACCCAACCCTTGGATGATGAATCCACATCCTCTCACAATGAGGATGATACTGGGGGAGGTAGTGGAGGGTTTGTGGGAGCTTGATCTGCCTAGAGAGAAAGCTGTAGATGCCATGAGCCATCTAAATAAGTGCTGGAAAGCACAAATACATAAAACACTGAAGGAGTAACACAACCTTAAAACTGTAATAAGCCCAGCAGTAAAAGAAAGAAAAGCCTATATCACATAAACTGAGCAACTCTAAAAATTGCTTGAGAATCTTCTTCCATGCCTTTGTCAACAGAAAGACTAACATTTGTTAAAAGTTGAGAAATAACAAGTATCTGCTGTAAAATAAAGTACAGATTTCTCCTCTCAGGGTTGTATAATATTACTTTAAGTCAACCCTCATGCTTGAAAAATCCCTAATTCTTGATCTTTCAATAATTCTTTTGAACTGGGGATATACCATGAAAAACATATGTGTCATTAACATGCAACTAATTGAGAGTCATATGAACAGTCCTACTGATGTCAGTCCCAAACACAACATTAACAGGACAAAACCAAACCACACTGGTTAATATTCCAATTCTGGAGTTACTTCTCCAAAAGCAGGGTGACTGCAACCAAGCCTCACCAAATATCCTCTCAGGGATCCAGTACAGCTGAAGCATTGCTGCTGCTGCTCCTGCTGCTTTATTAACCTCATTTTAAGGTCATAAAAAACTAATTTTCTGCATTAGTTCATCAGGACATTCAAACTCATTACTGCAAAGGTCACATAAATAAATAGTATGAATTCCACCAACTTCCTATAAAGAAGGGTTACAGGCTTAGGAGCCACAGATAATTCCTCCAGAATCTCTAACCACTGTGGAACCTCCAAAGCAGGAACCACATCTGGGCCAAATACACTGAAAAACAAATGCTTAAGTGGAACATGTTGCCAAGAAGCAATTCTCTTTTCACTGCAAGTTTTAAAAACGGTTTCCTCAGGGCTGCACTGATCCAAAGTAATAATGTTGTAAGAGGTCCAGTTTACCCAACCCCCTCCCCCTAATTTAAACTGTATTTTTAAACTGAGGTTATCCCATATTATAAGTTGTTCTCGGGTAACAGGGTCAAACTTACATCTGTCAATCAAGTTTTTCCATATATGTCTTGCACAACGGGGCGGGGGAGAGCTTTTGCTTGTGGGCAACTCTGTCGTTAGAAACCAGAGAGAGGCTTGTGATTTGCCTACCTGCTCTGAAATAGTGGCTATCGTGCCACATATCCAAGGTGGAGTCAATGAAATTGAACAGCACAGTTGGCCGGTC
This sequence comes from Python bivittatus, assembly GCF_059951505.1. Taxonomy (NCBI): domain Eukaryota; kingdom Metazoa; phylum Chordata; class Lepidosauria; order Squamata; family Pythonidae; genus Python; species Python bivittatus. Next base: position 1,395,077 of record NW_028277106.1, read on the forward strand.
CTGGAAGGCAAATTTCAGCTGCTGGGTACCAGACAGAAATCCAAATGCTTCTTGTTCCCAGACATACAGGCTGCGATCTGGGGCATCGATGTGTACATGAGACAATTGGGCCAGCAGGAGAAGTTCAGATCTGCCAGGTACCGGAGAACTGGGAGGGAAGTTGCATCTGTACTAGGGCCCACCTGAACCAAAATGGGACCAGCTTGCTGGCACGTATCATCGGAAAGGGGGCAGAGCAACTTTTAAGGCGAATCCTGGAGGAAAGCCAACAGGTACAAGACAGCAGCATCTGGTTCCAAAGAGCACAGATGTTTCAGAACATACATAAGGATAAAGTCAACACTGGAAATGGATTAAGAGGTAGTCACACTAACAACATCTGGGCCAAGTATTTATCTCAGAACAGAACTACAGAAATCACTACATACATAAATCATATGCTTGTCCATAAGCTGCAGGCCCTGCCTTCTTTCAAAACAGTTCTTCATAGCTCTACAATTCAAAACTTATCTATCCTCAACCTTTATGCATAGAATTCCAGCGAAGCAGCAATGTTTTACTCAAAAGTGAGGGCATCTTCATACAAAGCATGAGTGAACAGCCATTGCTAACAAGCTCTGTAATAAAAATAAAAACAATCTGAAACTGTATTTGCCTAGCTATATGCCTTCGCTCTGATTATCAAAGTCCTGCACAACCCCTAACTGAGATTTTATTTGTGCGGCAAATCAGGCGGGCTCTGTATAAAAGTTTAGTATTTGAAAGATCGGCCTGTCCAAAAGCAAAGTCCTGCATAGGGGGACATGTCTTTGTATCAGGAGCCCACAGTTATCACACGCACTTAGGGGATGACCTGGAAATGCGAAGAGACTCTTTACGAAAACACGTGTGCAAAGAGGTACAGGAAGGCCTGGGCACAAGTCTGCAAGGGCTGCCTTAAGCGTCCTAAGGGCTCCGAAGAAGGCCGTGGCAGAAGAGCAGGAAGGTTCTGAAGAAAAACTGGAGAGCCAATTCTAGGGAAGCCACCAAATGTGAGGTAGGAAAAACACATGTGACAATCCATTGTGATAGTTTCTCAAGTCCCATCTGGCATCTGAACTCTGAATGCACCTTTTAGCCAGACATTAAACGAATGGCTCAAGCACTACAAAGCACTTCCTTTCACGAAACCCACTTAAATACCTCTCCAAGCGTTCCCTGCTGGATCAAAATGTCAGCAAGATATTCAAAGCACGACCCCGCTGCATACCAGAGAACAATTTCAACCTGCACCGGGCTCTGGGGTTGGGCCGTGCTCAACTCCTTGCCAAGGAGCCAAGCCTTTTTTCAATCGAGAGATTTCAATCCTTTATCCCTCAACACCAAATAGCAGAGAACAATCTTCCATGCACGAGCTCTGGACACAATAGGTTTTGTCTTGCTAAATAAAAAACAGGGCCTTCTTGTCAATCATTTCCAGGTGTAGGCACACAGCTCCAAAGCCCCTACTGACAATGCACAGCATCTGCCTAGCTGCCCCATGGCAGCTAAAGATGGGGGACTCAGCTGGAGCGACGGGTGAAGGATTTGCAGGAACTCTGTCAGGATGGGCAGCTTTTTCTGTGAAACAAGAGGCCGGCTTGCAGAGCGGCCTCTGGCCAGCCAACTGTAGCCGAGCAACCTGCCAATCCCCCCACGGGTGCAGATGCACCCGAGCTGAACCCAGGCCTTGCATCAGAAGGAGGGCGGCTGTTCTCTCCCAGCTAGGCAATAGGGAGCATGCATGGATGCCTATACATCACGCAGTGGGTCCACATCCTATACGTGCCCTTTGCAAAGACAGCTCTCCTCTAGCAGGGATTGTTCCCACATCAGGATTCTTTACAGCAGCAGCACTGGAAACCCCTCTCAGCTGGGTTTAAGGTCCATGATGAGCAGGAAGGAGGAGGTGCCAGTTCTCCCTCTCTTCCCCCCAAAACATCCAGGACAAAAACCGTTTCACAGAGCAGCAGCAGAACTAACACTGCCAGTGGCACGCCTAGTTCACACTCAGACCCCTCCTTTGCCAGAAGAGCAGAAGGCAGGCTCACTTTCCAGCTCCTTGCCCTGGAGGAGGACCTGCTCTAGAGGGGCGAGCAGACTCCGTCTGAGCAACTGACTCACAACAGCAACAGGACACCCGCAAGACACCCAGACACTCTGTGCAGCTGGACACACACACCTCATTCAAGTGGGCTTCTTAATGAGAAGAAGGAAGGAGGAAGCCATGGGCCCAACTCTTTTGCCTCACCCCCATCAGGAAGGGGAGGCACTCATGGGTGTCCTGCCTGAAAACTGCCATTAGGTCCAGACATACATTTCAACAGAAGAGAATCTCTGTAGCCCAGGGCTGAACAGTGGAATCCTTGGTGCTCTCTGAGCTTGGTTGTTTGCTTGCAAATGTTTCATTTCCCAACTAGGTAACATCATCAGAGCCTTGATGATTTTACCTAGTTGGGTAATGGAACGTCTGCAAGCAAACAACCAAGCTCAGAGAGCACCAAGGGCTCCACAGACATGCATTTCACACTTCCTACTTTTGCTAGGCCTTTGCCCAACAAGAGAGTGCAAGAGTAAGAGATCAGGCCATGCAGCTTCCCTCGGGTGTCTCCCTCCAAATATGCTGGACTTGCTCTGCTCAACCCAGCCAGCGGGGCTACTGTCAGCAGAAGGTATCAATCCACCATACTCAGCAGCAGCTAAAGAAAAATTTCAAAGCAGGCTGGGTGGAAAGGGTGGGAGGGAGGGAGGGAAAAACCAAGTGAGCTTCCAAAAACCACTCTCTCTTAGAATGATATCCCCAAAGAGAAACCTAAGTATCCAAGATCCCATCCAAGCAGAACTTCTCAAATCCTCAGGTCCAGAGAGATTCACCTCCAGGGATGGAAGCTCAGACATCTGCCAACATTTTAGCCAGGCTTTTCCTGTTAAAGGTAATGAGAAGCATTGAACATTGACTAACAGGGTTGTCCTACTTCAGGAGATTGATGGAATATGGAAACCATTAACATACTCACTTTCACTCTTGAAAGAAAGAACCGGGACCTATAAACAAGGCCTTGGGGGCATTTCAGCTGCTTAATCCACCCAGGGAACATTTTGCTGTTTAAGTCAATCGGAAACAGTTGGGCCCAGGAAACTCAGGCTGGCACAAGTCCTGTTGCTTTTCACATAGAGAGGAAACGGGTCAAAGCTTGACTGCAATGCAGGGCTGCCGCACACATGTGGTCTGGCTAAGACGCAAGCAACTGCTCCTGCCCCGCTAGGAAGCCGTGCAAAGGCTGCTCGCTTCCCCATCCGATGCCGCCCCCCATTTCAGACAGGGCTGGAGCTCCTTCTCAGCTGAGATGCCCCTTCAGGGGTAACTCACATCCACATCTTGACCTGACCGGACAACTCGGAGGCAGTCTACGTGGGGCTGCCTCAGCAACTGCAGCTGCTCCAATGTGCACGGCCCAGCTGCTAACCGGAGCGAGGAGGTTCAGCAACACAGCAGAACTTGGATTTGTATTCAGTTGCGCTGCACTGGTGCAGTTGGAGCTGCTTTGTTCAGGGACTTCTTATAAACGGCCTAGCAGGTACAAAGAGGGCAATCTACAAATGTTGTAGAAATAAACACAAGTGACAGGTTTATCAATGAACTATAGATGCAAAAGCTGCTAAAAGAAGAGAATGCTGCTTAGAACCATAAAAAGACACACAAGGCAGCCAATTTGGCAGGAGAATCCCTAACAACTCCCTCTCCAAATCAGCTGTATATACTCATTCATTCATTCATTCATTCATTCATTCATTTTATATAGATTTATATGTACTTGGCTAACCTGACACCCTGACAAGAACAAGGGAAGAAATAAAAGCTTTTTTGCTGGTGGTTCTTTAGCAAACAACAGTGACAGCGAATTACCGGAGCTCTGAAATCGTGGCATGCAAGACTTGTGGCGTGTTTGATTCTTGCCTGAAAAAAAAACCTGGCACGCTTGTGAAAGTTGTAGAGGTGATTCAAGAATTCTACACTTCAGCTCCTAAGAGAACAAAAAGTCTCCATGCAGCAATATGTTAAAAATCAACACTGATTAGTCGATCAAGTGATTAAAATGCCTGGGACAATAAAAATAATTTCGCTGGCTCTAGAAAAACAAATAAGTCAGCACCAGGTATTGAAAGGTATTCCAAAGATGGGGGGTCCCAATAACTGTTGATATTGTTGTCTTATTTTATCATTTTTAACTTACTTTATGGAAGTTTTATTGTACTTTTATTGTAATTTTACTATACTCTTGATTGCCATATGGATATTGTTAACCACATGAGAATCTGTGGATAGCAGTGGGGACATATCTAATAAATAAATGTGGCATATGCTTCCACATGCCGTGAACAACAAGACATCCGATCCCTGCCAGGGCCTGTGCGGAGGGGCTTCCAGGAACAACTCCTCTGATGCTGTTGAAAGCAGCCAAGATGGACTTTTACAAGGATCCAGCAGAGCCCTCCTGTTCACCCCACTGCAGTGCAACAAGATCACAAAAAGACATAACCTTGCTTCTTCTTACAAGCCAGCTAGAAACACTTCCGGGAGACATGCTTGCACAGTTCTGCAGTCCCAACTCAGCCCCTCGAGCGCTTGCACATTAGGCTTCTCTCAGGGCTAGCCCAGTTCTCCCACAGATGCTGCCAAAGACTTCCAGAAATGTGCTGGCATTTGTGCAATGAACTCTGCCCCGAAGGGGTTAAGACAATCTCTGAGAGTCTACCAAGAAGGTTATTCGCTTGAAGGCAATGCCACCAACCCTGAAATGAGATGAAACAGAAAACAACTGGGCTTGCCAACTTGGCTAGCAATGCAGTCGGTTATTAAAAACATACTCCTATTCCCTGCTAATAGAAACAGGCCAGGAGAACGACACAAAACCCCATTTTCTCTCATTAATAAATAAAATTTGTTATATACAACCAATTTCTTTGAACCAGAAGAGCCAAATTCCCTTTTCCTACAAAAACCACTCATTAATATTTTCAACACTCCCTTCCATCAGTCAAAAATTAGAGGACAACCAAACCGTCTCTGCTCTTTTGTTTTTCGATTGTTCCTGGATGCTTCTGGAAGCAGCCGGGGCAGCAGAAGCAGGGTTTACCACACAGAGAGATCATTCGCCATCCAGAAACTGCAGAGAATGTCAAAACACCAATTAATAACGGCCCTACAGAATTCCTAAGAGGTGGGTGGTAATCCTGCTCTAAAGAGAAAGGACAGTACCATGCCACCGTTAAGCAACTTACCAGAGTAATGCAGCAAGCAAATGACAAAGGCAGGAGGAGAAAAACAGTCCTAACACAAGGTCAGCCAGCAACATCTGGCAAGAACATGCAACTCGTTGTGATCAGGCAACCATCAGTCCTGCCCTTGTTAGTTCAAGGAATGGCTGCAACATTCCTTTCCATGAGGTTGGCAGTGAGATTTGCTCTGGGCAAGAGAAGAACATGGCTCGCCTTCAAAGGATAGGCCCTTCTCCATCCCAGCATAAACAGACTGTGCTCCTTCCAGACTACCAACCAGCTGCTGGCAAGCTGAGAGGAGCACCATCTACATGGAGAGGAAGATGTAGTGGGATGATTCTGTCCGCATACCTCCCTCCTTGCCAGCAGCCTGAGCATACACACAGGCTGTGTGGGAAGTTTGGGAGATGCATATGGAACCTATGAACCACAGGCACTTTATCAGGGTGAGCTGCATCCTACATCAAATGTGTGGAAAGGACGACCATTTTTTGGAAAGACAAAGCAGCTTGGGGGAGATGCAAATCTGAACCCCAAAGCTCCACTGAGGAGCACCTGCTTCTTCTTTGTCCTCTGTTTTTCTATCCCAAACTATTTTTAATTACAGAGGTGAGCTTCTCTGGAAAAATAATTAAAACCTGCTTGGGGGCAGTGGGAAGATGGTCTGGAGTGGGCAATTATTAAGGACACAAATACATGGGGAAACATCTCTCAGCCACAAGCTACTAATGGTCCCTTCAACACATAGCATGAATTGCATGCAAAACAAATAGGTATGTAATATCATGTAAGTGGAACTAAGACTAACTTGTGCAAACTGCCTTGGACAGTGAAGCTGCAGCGCTTTTTAAAAACAGAGATGAACAAAGCCTCTTTTGGCCATATATGACCAGAATATACCTGTAATTTTACATTTCATGTTGTATATTATCTGGCTACATGATGCTCAAACCTGCATTATGCAGCATGCAAACTGACATCATGCCTCTTACTTATTCTGCATGCTGTATTCTGCAAAGGTTATTAGAAAACTACCAGCATGTTTTCAAGCTCAGGTTCTTCCATGTAAGGCTTTGAGAAGAGAGGAGGAGGAAGAAAATAATTATGAGTAAGATTCTTTACAAACCACACATGCTAGCTGGAATCTCATTCCAGAGACCATCAGAATGAAGATGAGAATCAGAATCAAATCACGGCCACTGAAGAGGGAAGACCCAAAGGCGAGGACAGGCCTCTAACCCACTCCCTGGAATCTCCTGTTGGGAGGAGCACACAGGCACTGTGGGGAACACCTCTCTGCCAGGAGCCTCTGGAGAGCCGGCTCCCCCGATCCTTTTCCAAAAGGCAGCCTTGCCCAAGCTGATACGCTGCTCTAATGGGACTCGGACTTAAGCACTGCGCTTGGATCCGTCTGCTGAACCGAAGGCAAGAGCAAGCTGGATAAACCACCCACCCCTCTCAGGGCGTGCAAAATACACGCAAGCCGGGACTCACCTGGATCTACAGCAAGAGTCACTGGGAGTTGGGTGGCATGCAAGTTTAATACTAAAGAAATAAGAAACCCGCACGGGCACAGCATGTGCGCATTTGCCTGGCACTGGCCTCTCACTACCCCCCGTCACTGCTTAATGCTTTTATCCCCACTTAAGTGCGGCAAGTCTTTTTTGCATGTCGTTTGGCAGATGTGGCTCTAGGGCTAAGCCAGTCACCTGACCCCCCAGCCCCCCATTTTAATCAGGATCACATAAAGTTTTTAACATATGCTTTGAAATGTGCACCAGATTCAAAGTGTAGCCTTAAGAGGGTCCTGCTGAATAACGCATACCATCCCAGCCGCTGCTCCTCCAGCAAAGTTGCTCTCAACTTTGGCTGAACCATCCTGACTGTCAACACCATCACGCTGCCAACCAGAGGAAAGGTTGCCGGGTCAGCGCTGAAAACAAGACTCCAAGCGGCTGCAGCGTGCCCAGGACAGGATAGGAGGTTTGTTTATCCTGCTGTCTGCTTAGACCAGAGGACTCTCGGGGGACTGGGCCAGGGCCAGCTCCACTGCGAAAGCAGAGAGGGGCCAGGAAAGGCATCCCAGCCAGCAGCATCAGGATCTCAGGATGCTCTGCTGGAGGGCACCCTGTGGGTGGTTCCTGCCCCAAAAGATTACAGGGATTTCAGCCCCTCTTCGTCCACTTCTAATTAAGAGCTACTTCATTTGTTGCTCTCCATACCCATGGTTCTTTCTGCCCTGAGCTCACACCCTGAAGAGACTAAGCACTGACTTAGGGTCTCCTAGTGTTCAAGCCATAGTGGGAGCAACAGGTCCTTCAACCACGGACCGCAGGACAAGGGGTTCTCTCAGAGACTTCCCACAACCTTCTGGGCAACTACTTCTGGATGCCATTTTGATCATCCACCAGAGCTCTGGAAGAAGAAAAAAACTGGCTGATTCCATCAAATAATCATTCTCAGCAGTGTGGGAAACTAACAGCCTCAGCATGACCAGTTCTCAAACTGGGTCTACACAAGAGAGCTTATATGCTCACACTGATGATGAATGTAGTTAGTTAATGGCTAACCTGCAAGCCTGAGACCTTCCTCCCTTAAAGCCTTCTGGCCCCTCCAAAAATGGGCAGAGCTGGGGAGTGACTGGACCCTGGAAGCACAAAAAGATTCAGTATCTCACAGTCTCTGTAAGAGCTTTCACTGCAGCTGCAAGGCCCTGATGCCTGGAGGTCTTGTGAAGATCGAGGCCAGACAAACACACAGCCTGCAAAAGCATCTCATGGCAATGGAAACCCCCAGCTGCTCCCTGGGGAAGGGCAAGGGAGCATCACATAAGCCGACATTTTTCCACAAACCTGAATGCTCACTGGCACTAAGACAGTGGAAGGGATCTGGATTCAATGCAAGGAGAAGTAAGGTTAAAGGAAGGGTCTTGCATTCTGCCTCTCATGTAACTGATATAGAAACAGCATCTTTTACACAGATGCTTGGGAAGTGGTGCCAAGTGAGTTCATTTTAATATTTGCTACACATTCCTCAAATTGCAAATATCCTGGCTATTTGAAGTACTGGTTCCTCAATTAAGTGTTAAATGATGCATGGACCCAACAGCAAAACCAAGCTCTTAGCACCAAAGACTAACTGGAAAGATTTAATGGACTGGAGGACAGGCAGAGGCAAAACACCCCGCCCCCCCCTTGTTCTATGGGAAGCACACTTCAGACTCAGCTGCCAACAGGATCTTTACAAGCAACCCAAGATGGAGTGCTTCAGTCGCTTAACTTCAGCGAGGTGAAGACACAGGGGGCAGCAGGACTTTCTGGCAAGGAGCTGGCATGCCCAGGGAGCCAGCAAATAGATCCATTTTTCCTAAGGATTGAAGGAACCCCCCAACGGTCAAAAGCAAAGCTGTGATCCATCACAAGAGCCCTTTTCAGCCAGCCTGTTCTCAGCTGTGCAACAGAAGACCTGTCAGAGGAGCAGGCTCAGCAGAGGCAGAAAAGCAGCTCCCGAGAGCTCACTCGTTAGCCATGGAAAGCAGCTTCCACGATCTGTCACATAAGCCACAGTGTCAGCAACAGCACACATGGCAGGTATTAATGGGAATATCATGATTCACAATTGCTTTTGCTATCTTGTAAAGAGAAGGAGAGAGAGAGAGACAAAGGAGCACCTCTTAATATATTACTGAAATTCACAGAAGTGTTACAAACACAGCTTTTCAGGGACAGAATCCCTGTGAAACAAATGCGTGTGGTTTTCCACTGAAAATAGCCTGGGTTCACCTATGGAGTGACAATAAGGAGAACCGCTTGTGTTCTGAGCCAGAAAGACTGAGCGGACTGGTAGAACACATCAGAAACACATCCCCAAAGCTGAGTGCTTCCACCTTCAACCCAAGCATCCTTTTTTTCTGAATCTGCAAAAAGGTGATAGAATTTGCATAGGGAGGGGATCCAAGGGGAAGGCGGGGAAGACCAGCGAGTTGACCATCTGCTCCAGGTAAATTGGTGGAAAATATTATTAAAAGGGAAAGCATCAAATGTATGCCGGCCTTGTTCCTAAGCAGGCCCCCCAACCACAGAGAAGTGGGCAGGTGGTCCTGTGGACTGGGAACTGGTTAAAGACCAGGCAAGGCAGAGATGAAAGGACATTTTCTGTTGTAGAGAGAACTATGTCGTTTTGCATAAAAATGAAAAAAAAATGAACATGTGATTTATGGTTTTGATGATTAGGATAGATTATAGAAAGAAGAGAGTCATGATATAACTTTAGAGAGAGAGGTTAAAATATAATTGTACTTATAATTGCTGTGAAGAATATGGGAAGGTACTTCTTTATAACTTTATATCTTTATATCTCTTTTTTCCTATTTTCTCCTATTGTCTTTTCTTATTGCACTTTTAGCTTTTTCTGTTATTTTTTTCTTTCTTTTTCTTTTTCTTTTTTTTCTTTTTCTTTTTCTTTTCTTTTTCTTTTTTTTGTTTTCTCTGTTCTAATTTAGTTTGTAATAGATCTTATTATTGCTTTTAAAACTTAAAACCAATAATAACTATTATTATTAAAAACAGTATTTTTACTTAATAAGAATCACTTGGAAAACATTCACTAGATGGAGGAAAAGAATGCCTTTGCCTCCATCACCACCATAAAATTCATGATAATTAGCTCTTGCTAGTATTCAATTGGATTTTTATTTTTATTTTATTTATTTTTATATCTGTCTGTCTGTCTATCTCACATAGCCACCCATCTCACACAAAGCGACTCTGGACTTCCTCTACCTGTGTTCTAGTCACCTCCTGACTTGCTTCATTGACCTCCGTCAAAATGTAAGTGAAGAGTCTGAATGAGCTCCACACTGTGGGAGAGGTCATAACATCAACTGCCCTGGTCATCTCTGTTTTTCACTGGACAGCCAAATCATCCCCAGAAGCATCAACCATACTAACAAGAACATTCCCCAGAGCCCCATGGAATCCGTCAACTAAACGGATAATAAAAACTGGTTCCCCACCCCACCCCACAGAGAAAAGAGCCATTTCAAGCATGAATCACAACAGGCAGTAGTCCAACCATGACAAGGGAACAGAGTTCAAGTTTCCCACTTTCAGGGTGCCATCCACCTCTCCTGTTGAGAAACCCATGCCCATAGTGTGACCTGGCATATGTGTTGGACTAGTAACACAGGCACAGGGTGGTCTTATTATCTAGTTACAATGAAGGATGTGGCTGAGAGTCAGAGACGTTCGACCTTCTGACCTCCTATTCAGAAGCAGCCCTTTTCCTCCACTGGGTAGTCAACTTGGGCTGAACTGCCAGGGATTTAATGGTGGGAATAAGCTATAAATCACTGGACATCCCTTCTTTTACTCAGGCTTGACTTCCCACCAGTAGAGTTTTTGAGCTCCCTGAAAAGGAACCTGGCCAATCTCCTGCAAAGGTGGTGGTGAATTACAAGGGAGCATCAATACTCTAGCAGGGTAACCCAGGGTTGGTAAGAGGCTTTCTCATTTATCCTCCTCCATTCTGAGAAGTCTGGGCACAAAGGCTCCTTATTGGCAAAGAGGGGCAACCCCACTGCCCTAGCAGGTGAAGGGTCTGGTCTTAATTTCCCATCCTTGTGTTACAGGATTTCCACCTCACACAGGCACAGCTAAGTTATTTTTTCATGTCAAAAGACCTAAATGGGATCCACCCAATAAGCATTCCTTAAGATTTATAAAGGTTTCTTTGAGGTATCCAAAATTCTCTGACTTAAGTCCAAATACTGCAGAGAAGGAATGGGAGATCCTTCACATATGTACGACATGAGGATATATTGAAGAAGCTTGAATGGTTTTAAAAACATGACTATTCTCTTTTCTCTAAATCCTTTAGGTAGCCAGAAAGATTCATCCTATATTCTTTCTCTGGCTGTAGCACCAACTTCTGAATACCACAGTTGTTGTCCTTGCTACGGTTGCAAGCATCTGCTGGCCGAGGGGACACTCCTTCTGCATCGCTCTCCTCAGAGCTTGGGGGGGGGGGAGTAGGGGGGGCAGCTGTTTCTCCAGCTCCAAAAGAAAGATGTTGCGTGCCAAGGCTTTCCTTCCAACACAGTGGCAGGAGCGAAGAGAGACCCTGCTTTCTGGTGATGGCACAGCAGCCAAGGTGAGTAGTGACTGGACTGCAGGCCATGGGAGTTCCCGCTTGCACATTACAAGTCTTCCCTGCTGGTGGAATACATGTATCCCTTTCTAGCATACGGCTCTGCCTGTTCAGCACAGAAGAAAGGCTTCCCTGTGCTTTCAGAACATGCTATGCTCTTACGCTATGGCTTTGGCATACTTCCATTTTTCTTTTTTATCACAGCTTAGCCTCAATCAAATGAAGTTCCTCCCAACATTCCTCCTGCTTAGACTACTCTGAACAAGGATCAGCATCAACAGGGTGTGTGCAGAGAAGCAAAGATGAACTTCATTCTGGGAATACTTTGATTTCCTTTTGACCTAAAGCTTTCATGGCCACACTGCCAAGGCAGAGGCACATCTGATCTTTTTTTAGGAGACTTGGTTGCCGTCCCTGAGGATCCATGGCCTATTCGACAGGGAGTATGGCTAACTTTCTGCCACCGAGACTCCCTTGAGAGGTGTTATATGGGGCCAGTGCCCAGGCTTCTCTGTAAGCCTTCTTTATTAAGGGAGCTCTTAAGGTTTCCTGCAGAACTGTTAACTCCCATCCTCTTGCAGATGGTTTTGATATTTTCCAGCTTTCAGAATATTCTCTTCCACTGCAAGAAAACAATTAAGACTTACTACGAAGGTTTCCTTTCTAAAGTGGATGGAGAGTCTCTCCCTGCTGAGATACCAGTTTTGCCATAAGAAAGAATTGTTTTCCAACTTTGTTTTGTTTTCTGCTTTGTCTCCTGAATTTTCGGTGGCACTCCTGTCACTTTGGGACCTTGTAACAAGAAAGGAGATGCATTCTCTCCCACTGTAGGGACCGTTGCCAATTGTTCAGCCTTGCTTATCACGGCAAGCGGGAGGAGCAACTCAGCTTTCAGGATACCTTCTGTCTGCTAGAGAAGAAGAATCTTTACAGCAAGTCCTGAGTTTGGTTCTGACTTTCACTTCTGCGCTCTTACGTCATTCCCATCACTTCAAAGGAGGCTGCACAGAAGACCAAAACTAAGCCTCTCATACAGGACTAGGCAATTTCCAATTGTTTAAAGGCTGCCCCGGGCAGGCTTTGCATGGCACGCCAGCAGCCACACTCCAGAAGTGAAGGAGGCCAGGATCCAATGAGAAGTTGGGGGAGAGAAGGGGCTGACGTTTTTAATCCACTCAGCACCTAAACAAAGCAAAAGAGGGCCTCATCTGTTTGACTTCCTCACTCAGGAGGGTCTTGGGGGCCACAAAAAGGAGGGTGATGGATTGTATGAGGCCTCTGAGCCACCCTTTTTTGCAGCCCCTCCCTAGAGCTTCACCCAACTCCTACCCTGATTCGAGGGAACAGGATTACAAAATCCAGAGGGCTAGAAAACGCATGAATGCGAAGAGACAAGCAAATGGGGTGAAGAAGCCACAATCGCCTGCCTGTCATTACTACTGCCAAAAAGCTGACAAACAGTAAGATGAGGATGCTGTCTGCACGAACAGTTAAATCTAATTTTCTATAAAGTACACATACAAAGGAAAAAGCTCCAACAACTTCCATCTGCATTACAGATTACACAAGGTTTGAAAATCATCGGCTTGTGGATAATTAAAAACAGGGTCCAAATGGCACATTTAAACATTGTTCCAGGCCACTGAAAGGCCAGCCATCAGCATCTGGAATGCGCACACTATTCGGTGAACATGTCATTCCACCCGCCACACTCCTGAGAGAGGGGGGAAAGGAACAACAGCTCTTGCACACATGGGGCTCGAGGGAAGAGCGGAGTCGTGCTGGAGAGAGAAGCCAGTGGGATTCCATGAGGAGTCCAGTAGCCAAGGCCAGGCCAGGGGCAACCCAGACGGAGCTTCCCTTGGCTTGTCACCCAGTGCACACTTTCCTATCTGAGGTCGAGGAGACAAAATGCTCTGCAAACGGGTTTTTTAAGCAGCTCAGAATGACATCTTTATTAGGGGAAGGGATCACTTTCACATTTTCTGACCCTCTAATTACTCAAAGGTCTAAGAGTACTGATTGAGGGTGTATGAAAGAAGGAATACTTCTTCCAAAATAAAAAGCTTTGTCCCACAACTCGTCAGCACTGGCTAGCCTTATGTGGCAATCCAAAATGGCCAAGCAGAGGATCCTGTCATTGGCCGCATCAGTACATGGGCAGAAATTACATGTTCAGATGAAGAAATCACCAGTGCAGAATCTTTAGATGTTAAGAGCTCATCAACTAATTCTATTCGGGTCAAAGCAAAAGTCATTTCAGATAGCTACTCTGAAGAACGACAAAGTATTAGAAAACTTTTAGAAACTATCAGCAACGTGCATCCCCATAGTAACAAGGCAAAGAGAGTTAGGAAGTTGTCTTAATAGCAGCTCAGACCTTGACCCAACAGATCAAGCCCTGTATCTTTGTGTCCTGATGGTGCTCTTGAGTTACTGATCTTAATATCTGTGGATATAACTATTGATACGATTTGTTATTATTTATTATATCGATTTATGTAGTCGCCCATCTCACAGCTGCAACTCTAGGCAGTGAACTTAGGGTTAAAAACCAAGCAACATCAAAAATGATTAATAACAAATAATGCTGTCTAAGGAGAAACCCAACTCAGACACAAGGAAACACAGCTGAAAGCTTCACTGGTGTTGGCACAGAACACAGTAAAGACAAACCCCCTTGAGGGGAGGAAAGAGCACCACAGATTTCACGTTATACAGTATTCTCTTCCATTGGATTCAAGATTTACAGAGAAACTGTTGTTATCCTGCCTCACACTTGAAATGATTCACACTTGGAGCTCCCAGGCATAATTCTCAACAGCCCCCCTACTCAGTAAGAATAGGAATTTTACCCAGGGGAAATAGCCTTACGAAAAGGAGCTTCATCCTTTCCTCACTTAACGGCATCTTATGCAGAGCCAGCAAATCATGTCCTCCAGTATCAGCAAAGAAGGGAAGTTCTGAAGTTCTGAACTGTATGGAGGAGCAAGGGGACAGATATCTTGGTGGATGATCCTAAAAAGAGAAAGTGCTCTTGCGTCCATGTTTTCACCCTGAAGAGACACAGCAGGCACCAACACCTTGGAATGGAGGCTATTTTCTGCAATAATGATATGAAGGTGGTCCAGGAATGGTGCACTATGGAACACTCAAATCATCTGAAAATCATTTTCCAGGGGACCCCAAATTGGGGTGAAGAAACCTTGTCTTTCTTCCTTTGTCTTTTGGAGGAATCTCACACCAAACATGGCACACAGCAAAATGCACTGAACAGTTCCCACTGTGAGAGCCCCCAACTACAAATCCAAGTGCGTCAATGGCAGAAACTCGGTCTGTGCAGCCCAACAGAAAGTCAGCGAATGCTGCAAAACCACTACATCAGCCATTAACTCATGCAACAGCAGGAACTTGTCTCCATCATAAGAAGAACAGCACAGGACAACAGCTACTTTCTGCTGCTCTAAAGAGCTTTAGAGAATTTCTGCAGAAATAGTTCCATCCAGAGGAGGAAAACTTTCACTCTCCTCAACTGGATGCAGTATTGTAGCCAAATTCTTGTGGAGTGCCTGTACAATATCACTCTCCTTTTTTTTTCCTGTCCAGATCAAGCAAGCTTCCCATTTTTTTTTCCTGACATACATGAGACCACTAAAAAGTAAAGACCTTTGAAACTCTTGGCCCAAAGCAGTTACGGATAAACAGAGCAAGTAGGAGAACAGAATCTGTACAGTTCAGCCATCAAACTAACCAAATTTGTAATAATTCAACATGCCACATTTCCCAGACCACATGCATGCAATGGATTGTGAGAATATCTTGATTCAGAGATAGATGAGAAAATGGGACCAGTGGCTTGGGCCATTTAATTTGCAAGCGATAACACATCCCACTGATTTGCAGAGACCAAACCAAAGCAACAGGCAACCACAGAAAAAGGCAGAGACGGCCTGCAGAGCTTTAATTTGGCATTCTCAGTCCTATCATTTCTAAACCGTTGGGTTTCGGCTCAAGACAACACCAGCTGCCATGCTGCGATCTGGAGCACCAGGAGCTGCCAAGGCAGGCTACGGGGGGCCTCAGAAGGCAAGGCATCTTTCGGACCTTAAATGCTCACAAGCACGGGTTAGTCTCAAAAGACAGAACTTGGACACTTTTCCTTGCAACATCATCCAAAGATGCAGAAAGGCTCAGATAAGAAGCAAAAGAAACTGCCTGAGCAGCAAAGCAAGGCTCTCCAAGGCCACTCAACACAGAGAAGAAAATCGGGAACGGATGAAGAAAGAAGAGAAGCACTCTTTACTGGTATAAAAACAACTCTTTTTCAGCCATCCATCAGTGCAGGCTGACCAAGGGAGAGTGAAGGGGAGCATGACATTCTTGTTGCGGTCCCTGCTTCTTCAATTCTGGAAGGAGATGCAGAATTCTTTTCTGTGCTCCCAACAAAGATTTTTTTTGGTTGTTGTTTTCCAGCTATTATCCTCTACTGGAAGACTCTGTTTAAAGACCTTGAACGAACTGCCATAAAAACAAGAAGGGATGCTCACCTACTTGCTCCCCTCCCTTTTTTTCATACACATCAAGAAAAAGGGTGGAAGAACTGAAAAGTTATGTCTGAAACCACAAGTAACCTGGACAAGGCTAAGAAACTTAAGTTCAATCCAGAAGAGAGAAGGTACTAGTAGCAGGCAGAAGGTGGTATTTAGTCAACTTCAGATGCATTGAAGAGAGGATGTCAAAGCAAGCGACAGGAGAATTACATGAGCACTCTTGTCTTGGGAAGGAAAGGATTAAGCGACCCTGCTTTTTATTACCTACCTGCTTCAGGGGCCAAGTTAAGAATCCCCCACCTCTGACCTAGGCACAAACTTGTAATGAACACAGTCCATGGCCCAAGGCAAAGGGCTATCCATTGATAAAAGTTAAATGGAGGGGGCACTTGACAAAAGAATGGCGGGGGGGTGTTCAAAACCAGAGGAAAACAGACCTGCTTAGAAAAGTCAAGCTGAGAGACATTTGGGGGAATGAATGAATGAATGAAGTATGGCTATCTTGGCTCATGTTGTATTGCTCCAACAGTAAGCAAAAGAACATGAACTCAGGACTTCTTCACTTGGAATGTTTCAAATTGGGAGAGAAAGCATCCTGACAGCTATGGGTTTTAGAGGCCTTGTTCATCCAATACCTTAGTGATCAAAATAACTAATGGAAGACACAAAAGGCAAAGAACAAAGTAAGAGAAACCTTATATTCTCTCCTCGCAATTGGTAAACAGCTTGAGCTGGACATGGGCTGTCTTTGTGAAGAGATACATTCCCCGTCAGTCGGGCACCAAAAGACAAGTGAAAGCTATTAGCACTTTCAATGAGTACAACATTGCGACTTTTCCAGAAATATGGTTGTTTACATTGCCAACAGTTAAGTATTTCTGTAAACAATCAAGCTTCTAACTGCTCACATCAGGTAGATCTGGATCATTTTAATGAAGCCAATTTAAACACCAAGAGTCAAAATGCCCTCCCCTAGTTTATTGGTTTAGAGAGAGCTTAAGGACCACCATGGCAGTTGTTGACAGGGAAAGCCAGTTTGGTTGGTTAGTCTGTTGACAAAGGGGGACCGAGAGGACGCCTTGCATATTAACTCGATCTTCAGTTAGGACGGGAACAGCCAGGATGCATCTCTAAATATCTAGAGATAGATGTCCATGCACGGGCTGTTGCTTATTGAATATGTGCATTACAGCGTGGTATAACTTTCCCATTAACCGGCAAGGGATGTTCCCCGTGACATCCTTTATGTGACTAAACAGACATGTGTAAGACGGGGAGGGAGGCCCTCTCCCAGATGCATATGCACACGCACACAGTCTCAAAAACAAGGGCAGCAACTCCATCTTCCAATTTGAACTTCACTGTGTGCCTTCCCCAGCTCTGCAGTCTTAAAAGGGAGCAGCTTCCTTGACTGTAACTGCCTCCCCACATCTCCCACACGGTCCCTGTTCCCCAAATATCCTTCCCTTCCTTTCCTCCCAACTCACATTCATATGATTCATGCACTAGCAGTAAGGTGTCAACTCAAACTTGGCTGTAGCTACCCAGATATGGCCATGCTAGAGAAACATCTTTATTACCTAAAGAAGTGAAACCATTCAAAGCAGTTGTTTCCCTTCAATCACCATAAGGGAGTCCCTGCAATTTAAGCCCATCATTTTTTCCATTCTTTAATAGACCAAGTGTTGCCCTTCTCAGCTTCAGTACCAGGTGGCAAGTTGGTGCTGATAGGACCAACCTTTCTGCCATGAGGAAAATCTAGCTCCCAGAATATCTCCCATACTAGCAGCAATCCAGTTTTTGTTTCCTCTCCCCAGGCAAAGCAAATGAGAGGACAGACCCCCTTTTATTCCATTTACTTCCATCCAGAACCAAGGAGTAAGCATCACGGGAGGATAAAGTGTTACACCAATAACCTTCCAAGAGCAATGCAAGCAGCTGGCTTTTTGTTATAATCTGGAATCCAGTCTGGTCACACATGATAATTTAACCAAGCTGTCTATTACATACAGTGGCTAGAGTCACACAATATACTAAACCTGGTTATGCAATTAACCTATTTTCTGGTTTCACGGAATATAGGACAGAAGGCGGAAGGCATGAAGCAGAGTACGGGTGTGACAGAAGCCTGAATGAACTGCAAGACTGGAAAAGTGTGGAGGGCTACAGTCAGCTGTGTCAATATTCTTCTTTTTTTCTTATCTCATTATATAGGGACTGCTTCTTGCACATCTTCTGTATGTTACATAACTCTGTTTACCGTGAACAAGAATCGAGTGATGAGTATATACACATACATAATGAAAAACTACTAAACCGAACTGGCTGCTTTGCACAGTATGCTAAGCCGCCGCCGCCGCCACCAAAAACAAGACTTAGCCTGAGCTGCATCCTGAGATGGGGCTCCCAATGCGACAGGACTCAGAAATCAAAGCCACCCCCACGATGTTCTGAGGCTAGAAAACAGACACCAGCCCCTACCAGCACTGTGTTATTTGCCAGTATGCACAGGAGTACAAGGTTACAGTGGTGCATCATGGCCACACAGGAAGAGCCCTGAGGCCCATCTAATCCAGCATTCTGCATCCCAGGGGGCTAGCCAGGTGCATTCAGAAGGATCACAAGCATGGACAGACAGGCAATATCCTTCTATTGACATTCTCAGCAGCTGATATTTAAGATAGGCTGCTTGTGATCTAGGAGGGAGGAAACACCATCGAGTTTAGTAGCCCATGAATTTACACAGCCCACAACTTGCTGTACATGGAAAAGGCTTGGAACAAATATGGATAATTAAAAACAATGTCAGGAAAGAGAAAAATCTGTCCCAACAAGGGTTCAAAACTAATATCCCTGGTCACTTGCAAGAGGTGCTTCAACTGGGAAACCAATTTGGTCTCTACTACTTGGTTCCTCACCTGTTTCATTGCCGTCTCACCAATCTTGTCAGAGTGTTTACGGATGCTCTCCAGGAAATCTTTGAGATCAGACATGGAAACTTCCTTGATCTCCTCACGCAATTTCGGAATGTTTTCCACCATGACCTTGCAGAAGCGATAATGGCTCACTTGAGGCAAACACATATGCTCAAGGTGTTCTAAGGTCTTCAATGCAGGATAATGTCTGGAAGAAAGGACCAACTTTTCTCAGAAGCAGGTAAGATCACTCACTTACCCACAACCCACCAGGTGATCATAGGCTTGCATAACCTTTAAAATGAGAAACACCAGGAACCCACTAAATTGCTTATATCATTGAATTAATCAGTGTAAGAAGGGTATTGAGCTTTACTGGTCCTAATTATCTCACCACTGATGAGAAGTCAAACTGCACATGAAGGAATGGCTCCTCCTCCTCTTGCATATTAAGCGATGGCTACTCCTTAGAATTATTTTCTCCAGTGGGTCACAAAAATAAAAATTAGTGCAAAAGTATAGAGAAAAATGAAAGCTGTAATATAGAAAGAGAATCTCCAACAGAAGAACAAGAAAAGGTGATGGACATGAGAAAAGCATGAGTAAGTCAGTTGAGAGAGTCATGGAGCACAGCAACCAGTGAAATGAAAATCAGTGACTGCTATGAACCCCAGTTAACCCAAATGCAGTTGGTCACAATTGGGCAAATAGATTGATATAGTCTTTTGCATCAATTGCAACCAAGAGGCACAGGCCAAGGGGAATATTTCTGACCAAATTTCGGTAATTATATGAATAGAGATGAAGGCCATTTATGACTCTTTTGCTCTACCATTATGTCTGGAGAACTCTGGGACAGCGGTCCAGCACCTACTGATTGTGCAAATAATTCCTTGCTTGCAAGCCCCAACAAACAGTACACAGGAGCAGGCAGAGGACAGGCTAGCTGGCTTCTGAAGGCCAAAATACTATTTACATTTATTTATCAGGCAACACACACACTTCTATTCAGCTACAGGGGTGACTTAAGGAAACTTCAGGTGGCCTTGCAGGAAGAATCAGGCAAGTACTTCCCACCACATACACACAGCAGTAAGACTATGTGCATTCTGAGAACATACTGTTTACCAATAGACACAAGGAGAACTATCTGTATGATGTTCAGCTGATAGAAGAAATTGTTTTAATTGGAAATGTAAGAAGCCTTCAAGTGCAGCCTGTGTCCCAAATGGGCTTATGTAAAGCTATTTTCAATAAAACACAATCTTTCTGGTGAGGAGCCAAATGGATTAGGCAGGAGGGATTCATGCAGACCCGGCTTCACTTTACAACACTGAAGTCTTACTAGCAGGTTCTTGTCAGCTTTCCCAGGTAGACCAGACAGGAAACACAACCAGATGAGCTAATTCTACTTTACTGGAAGGCTACATTAACAGAATCTTGCAAGTCAGAAAGTACAAATCTCCTGCCATCTCTTTTACCACCTGATAAGTTAGAACGGTCCCTTTCTGAGTTTCTTTCTGTGCCTGTTATGCAGCTGCGGGCTACGCCCCCCTCTTATCTGATTGTTCCCTAGGCAGCATCTCTTCCTCCCGTCTCCCAAGGTCATTCCCACATACCATTACAGTTCCATGGAATCAGCTAGAAGGTCACCCAAGGCCTCATGCAACTCACTACAGTTACAGACCACCCCCTTGGCCTATAGAATTGTCCAAGGACACCTCAGAACTTTCTCAATGGGGTCTCCAGCTATTGACCTCCAGGAGAATTTACACAGCGCTACCTGTCACTGTAACAAACCCCAGGCCTACAAGAGAACAACAAGCCTTGTATCACCTTAAGAACCAATACAGTTTACATGTCTTAGTATTTACTGCAACTGGCTAACACCAAAGATCCATCTGAAAGAAATGGTATCTTCCTTAATAAGGAAAACAGTTTCCAAGGAGGAGCTGCCAAATGCAAAATGGGGAAAACTCACCAAGGCAGATCTAACATTTTCCATCCAACAGGGTGTTTTACAAAAAAGAAAAAGAGAATTTGACTGTCCACAGAAGCTGTTGGTGTAATGATTTAATGAACTCCACTTGTCTGTAAGTTCAAAATTATATTAAACCTCATAATATTTTTTTAAAGCAGGAAGAAGGAAAAAAAAAAGGCCTGGGATATTATTTTACTTGTTATTATATCAATTTATACACAACTATGATCTGGAAAGGGCAGTGCACATAAGATTAAAATCAAACCAAACGCAGTAAGAAGAATAAGAAAAGTATTATGGTTGGTCGCACAGTCAGCCAGAAGTTTAGACTGGATTTGGCATTTTTATCCACCTATCAAATCCTTCCCAAAGACCTGGGGTAGGCAAATGTTGTTGTTTGATGGTGGTAAAGGTATCGTCGCAGGATGTGAGCTGTTCCAAGTCAAGCTGCCTTTTCCAATTGACTGATGATTTTGTCAATGCCAATGGTGTTCAAGTGGTGCTCCAGATGTTTTGGGATTGCACCTAAGGCGCCTATTACTATTGATACTATCTTTGCTTTCTTTTGCTACAGTCATTCGATTTTTATTTGCAGGTCTTTATATTTTGTGATTTTCTCCAATTCTTTCTCTACTATTCTGCTGTCTCCAGGTATTGCAATGTCCACTATCCAGACTTTTTTGCCTTTCTTACCAACAACTGTTACATCTGGGGTGTTGTGTGGCAGGTGCTTGTCTGTTTGAATTCTGAAGTCCCAGAGCTTCTTCATTTTCTATGACTTTGTCTGTTTTGTGGTCCCACCAGTTCTTGCTTGCAGGCAAATGGTATTTCTTGCAGATATTCCAATGCACCTTTGTTGCTACTTTGTCATGCCGTTGTTTGTAGTCAGTCTGTGCGATCTTCCTGCAGCGGCTAACTAGGTGGTCTGCTGTTTCTTCGGCTTCCTTGCAGAGGTGGTGGCAGCATGATGATGATGATGATGATGATGATGATGATGATGAAGAAGAAGAAGAAGAAGAAGAAGAAGAAGAAGAAGAAGAAGAAGAAGAAGAAGAAGAAGAAGAAGAAGAAGAAGAAGAAGAAGAAGAAGAAGAAGAAGAAGAAAGAAGATTATGGCATAAACCAGCAATGGTAATCCCAGTGATTATCGGCATGCTGGGTGCCATACCAAAAAATGTTGGACAGCACTTAGAAAATCTTCGTATTGACAAAATTTCCATCTGTCAATTACAAAAGGCCACACTGCTTGGATCCATACATATACTACACCAGTACATTATGACATCCAGTTCTTGGGAAGAACCTGACGCAAACGGCCAACGCAAGCTAAAGAACTGGCAGCTATGATTTCATGTTGTTGTGAATAATAATAATAATAATAATAATAATAATAATAATAATAATAATAATAATAATAGTCAATTGCAAAAGGCAGCTTTACTTAGAACAGCATTTATTTGTTTGTTTGTTTGTTTATATTTCAAATTTAGATACTGCCCATCTCACGAAAAAGTGACTCTGGGCGGTTCACAATAAAACAACAATAAATATTAATTAAGATACAATAAAAACAATATAAAATACAGTAAAAATAGAATAAAACCAGACACATTCGCAAATAATAATATCTTCCAATATGTTGATGTTCAGTAAGGTGTTAACATATGGGAGCATCTTCAAGGTGCTACCCAGCCCCAGGGTTGGTTGCCCCTTTTTTCGCCCCACACCAGTTGGCAAAGCCAGGTCTTGACTGCTTTCTGGAAGGACAAGAGAGTTGGGGCCTGCCTCACCTCTGGGGGGAGGGTATTCCATAGGGCAGGGGCCACAGCAGAGAAGGCTCTCTTTCTGGACCCCTCCAGTCCACATTCTTTCATCGACGGGGTCCGCAGCATACCCTCCCTGCCTGACTGGGTGGGATGGGTAGATATAATGGGGGTGAGACGGTCCCTCAGGTAACCCGGCCCCATGCCATGTAGGGCTTTAAAGGTGATAACCAACACCTTGAATTGCACCCGGAAGCAAACTGGGACCCAGTGCAGCTCACTCAGCAAAGGTGTAACATGTGCCATCTTTGGGGCACCTAAAATTTTCCGTGCGGCTGCATTTTGAGCCAGCTGAAGCTTCCGGATGCTCTTCGAGGGTAGCCCCGTGTAGAGCGCATTGCAGCAGTCTATGCGGGAAATGACCAGGGCCTGAGTGACTGACTGGAGGGACTCCCAATCCAGAAAAGGGCGTAACTGGTGCACAGCACGTAGTTGAGCAAAGCCCCTCCAGGCCACGGCTGCCACCTGCTCTTCGAGCAGGAGCCATGAGTCCAGGAGGACCCCCAAATTACACACTGGGTCTGTCTGGGGCAGTGCTACCCCATCCAGGACCAACGATGACAAAATCCCGGATCCAGAGGAGCCATTAACCCACAGCCACTCCATCTTGCCAGGGTTCAGCTGAAGCCTGTTGTTCCCCATCCAGACCCCCACAGCCTCCAGGCACCGCAAAAGGGTGGCCACAGCATCACTCAAATCACCCAGGATGAAGCCGTATAACTGGGTATCATCTGCATATTGATGATCCCTCATCCCATGGCGGCGGATGATCTCACCCAGCGGTTTGATGGGAAAGTACACAACCCTGCAGCACCCCACAGAGGAGGGGCCGCGGGCTGGACCTCTCGTTCTCTATCAACACCGAGTGGGACCGGCCTTGGAGGAAGGAGGTGAACCAACACAAAACTGTGCCACGCACCCCCAACTCCCCAAGCCGACCCAAAAGGATACCATGGTCGATGGTATCAAAAGCCACTGAGTGGTCAAGAAGAGCAAGGATGGATGCTCTACCCCCATCCCACTCCCACCAGAGATCATCCAAAAGTGTGACCAATGCTGTTTCAGTCCCAAATCCTGGCCTGAAACCTGACAATACCTTTAACACCGTCAAACAACAACATCTGCCTATCCTAGGTCCTTGGGAAGGACTCAATAGGTGGATCAAAATGCCAAATCCAGTCTAAACATCTGGCTGGCTATGCAACCGACCATAATAAGTAGAAATAAAACAACTGTGGCAAAAGAAAGCAAAGATAATATCAATACTAATAGGCACCTTGGATACAATCCCAAAACATCTGAAGCACCACTTGAATCAGCATTGACAAAACCACCCCCAGTCTGTTGCAAAAGGCAGCTTTACTTGGAACAGTTTCCATCCTGCGACAAATACCTTTAACACCGTCAAACAACACCTGCCTATCCCAGGTCCTTGGAAAGGACTTGATAGGTGGATAAAAATGCCAAATTTTTGGCACACAGTCTAAACATCTGGCTGTGTGACCAACAATAATAATAACGGCAGCCAAGGACAATCTTACCCCCAGTCCTAAGAAGGACAAACTCACACTAATTCTGCTACAGAACTCCCCAAAATTTACTATTTTGCTCAAAAGTCTTCTTCACTCTTTATTCCTTAGGGGAAAAAAACAATTCAAATGTTGACAACAAGCACTTGATCAACAACCAACAACTTTGTTTTAAAACACTTGTCACACGCATCCAATTTTCAGGCCATGGAATCTATTCCCTTCTATTGAAATGGTACCTTAAAATTGGTGGAACATGGAGAAGAAATGTGCTCCTTTGGCAGGAAGAATGATTTGTGCTACCAGCACAGACAAGGTGAAAAATTGAAGTACAAGTTGCTCTACCCATTTTGCCTGGAGATAAGCGATGCCCTCTGAACACGAGAAGAACCACTTTCCATAATAAACGCTTTAGTCAGGCAGCCTTGGAAAAGCCACAGGAAATTCACCTAGACAAGCCCCAGAGGAAGGACTGCCCTGCATGCTCTTCCCTCAGGCTGGTCTGGTAAACTAACAGAGTCGTGCTTCTTGCACTAGAATGTGCGTGGAAAGTACACAACACCCAGCTTGCCGAGGAGAGCTTCCTGATGGATGGGGCCCAACTTCTAGGAGGAAGCCCTGGATGGGTTGGGCAGCTCCCAATGTTTGCTACTCCACACCTCACGGATCTCTGCGTTAGTCAAGCCACAGCCTCCAGAGCCTTCCTTAGACGTTGGCTGAAACCCAGAGCCACACTTGCACCCTTACCTTTTGGACTTCATCTGCTCTCTTAATTTGCTCTCCATCTCCAGAACTAGGCAGAAGAAACAAGAAAAATACAGAAGTCAGGAGGAGGAGAAGACAATCACCCAGGCGCCTCCGTGCTCCTCTTCAGGTCTCTCACCAGGAAGGCACTGTGTGAGTTTGTCCACGGTGGCAGAAATATTCCACTGCTGTAACCGGCACCGCTTCAGCTCTTCCATTGCGCCCACCAGCTGTGAAAGAGACTGGTTTTACCACAGGCAGCGTGTCTCGCCCAGGTTTACAGAGAGGCTGGCCGTGTGCCAGAAGCAAGCGCAGAGTCCACCTGCGCGGACAACCAACTCCTGCACTCCTCCCGGCAGGCCGGAGGGGCAATGAGCTGAGGGGCCAGGTTTTAGTGGCTAAGACGCAGGGCTTAGGTCCCACTTGTGCTGCTTGGCTGGAAACATTCAAGGCAACAGGGCAAAGTTAAAAGACAGACTGTCTGGATGGATTCACACACCACCGGCCTGACCCATTCTGCCCCGTAGCATCATTTTTATGTATTTATACAGCTCTGCCAACAAGTATGCAGCTTTGTGAGGACAAACGGCTAGTACACTGCCTAGGAAATTTAAAAACTTCCTACACGGCAGTTTGGTTTCAGGCTTAAGGGTAGCAGGGCATGGGGGCTGGGCGCAGGCTAAGGAAATGGCTCAAGAAGGGATTTGCAGGAGGCAGAAGAGGGGCCTCTCAGGCTCCTCCGAGAAACCCTTCCAAGGACGTCAGAAACCGAGGAACAGAGATCTGGGGTGAGAGCGGGAGTTTGCAACACCTTTCAGGCTAAAAACCAGCACAAAGCAGATTACAACTTAACAATACCACATCCACGCCCAAGCCAGAAAGATAGATTCAATTTGTAAGCTATTAAAGTAACAAAATACAATAAATAAAATTGCAGCAAAGGCTTGGGGTGCTTTTTCAAAGAGAGGAGCCAAGGCTTCCTTACTTGCTTGCTTTCCAGCTGCAGTTTCCGATTGGTATCTGTCACTTGGTTCTGTAAAAGAAAGCCATGGCATTTTTTTTAGGGTTGTTTAGCTCATGAGACCAGCCACCCAGAGTTGCTAGGCATACAAATTGGATAGATAAACACATAAATCTGGTTACAGTCCAACAGTTACAAAGGAAATGAGATGATGAATCTCAGGCCTGAATCACCTACATGTCATTTTTCCCCATGAAAACCAAACCCAGCCAGGAAGACCACAAGGTGGTTAACATGACTGGATGTCACCATGTCCTGGACTACTGGGAGATTTTAACAGACATTATCAGCAGCCTCATGCACATTCCTACTTTGGGACAACTCTCCACATGGGCACTGGGATGAGGAAAGGGGCCTTGCAGAGACTCCAAGTCTCTGGAGACTCACAAATGCCCAAAACACGGCAGGTACATTTGACCCACACAATTGCTATCACCCTCCTCTCCTGCCTGCAAGCTTCCCAGAGCCTAGAGGGAGTGACTAGATGGGCCTTTAGCCTGACCCAGCAGAACTCCTCTTATTTGGTAATTATTAACTGCATTTAATTTGCTTTTCGTACAATTACTGTCTCTGCAAACAACTCACAAACAAAATGATAGGACAGTGTAGAGGAAAGAGAGAGGAGGGAGGTCAGTCCTTCCAGGCCAGAAAGAAGGGTGAGCGAGAGGTGCCAGCGGTGTGCAGGCCAGGCTGTTGATGAGGCCAGAGCACGCCAAAGCCAGGGCCTGCCATGAATCCCGCCGTATGAAGAGCCGGCAGGGAGGAGGAACCGAGGAACCCTCTCCTCTGGCTGGGGTGCTCTGCCTATTTGCCATGGCCTCCTCCCCAGAGAGTGGGCGACGCAACCTCCCTGCCCACGTAGGGCAACGTGAGCCTGCCTCTGAAGGTGGTACCCAGTGGAGTGGAATGCCCTCATCGGTTGAAAGACGGGGTTTCCAGAGGAAGGAAGCCCATGAGAACAGATGTGGGGCTGCCCTGAAACTACCAGCTTAATGCCAGCAAGGCAATTCATGCTGCCAACCTGAGAAGTTCAGCAGTATACAAACACCACTCCCTGTTCCATCTCCTCCTATCTCCAAAAGGACTGTCATCATTTCCACCATCAGCTGTTTCCATCAACCTCAAGAAAGTTCAGAATTGTCATTTTTAGTCAGGAAATGCGCCTAGTTGATTCATCTACCACAGTGCTCCCAAACTGCTGGCTCTCTCAATTAAGCTACATAGAGCAATATAAGCATGACAAGTGGAGTGACTTTTAGCTTGAAAAAGGCTGACTGAAGCCCTGCCCTGGCAACCAGTCAAAAGATAGCAATCCTTAGTCCCACAGAAACTCTTCCTTCCCTCGCAATTGCTAAAACCCACCCAAGTGGTGGTTCCTGCAACTCATCTGGCTCTTGCTCTACTTCTGGGAGTCAATCCTGAGAACTGAGAGGAAAGGATGCAGATTTTACAGTGAAACTGGCTTCCCATAAAGCCAGGGAGAGAGAGAACAGGATAGAGGCATACTAAGAGAAACTGGATGAACAAAAGCTCTCCCTTGGATCTGCAGCCTGGATCATTGGGAGATCAGACGGCCACAAAAACTATGGTGCAGCCAGGGAGCACACATGCTCTGAAATATACAAGTGGACTCCTGAAACTCTGCAGACTCCCCAAGTGAATCAAGATTTTTTTCCGGAAAGCCAAAAGAAGCCCGTATGTGTTGTTCTTGTGGGCTGTCCTGGTCATCTGGCAACAGGCTCACGAACAGTCCTTTGGCTACGCAGCATCCTCTTCCCTAAATGGACAACTAAGAAGAGCTGAACTCTGGCTTAGCATCTCAGCGAAGCCTTGCACCCTCTGCTCCCAGCATCCAAGAGGAGTCAATGAAAATAATTCCACACCAGCTGGGGTCTTCTAAGGGCATTGGAGCTGCCACCTCTCCCAGCAACGCAGACCCCAACCCACAGCCCTGCAGCATCCTTACCCAAGAGAGTGGGAAAGCCTCCTTGTGCTGCTGGTTACTCAGGGTAAAGGAGCTGGCTGACTCTTGGGGATGGGCAGGACCTGAGCACTACATGCCATTAGAAAAAGAACCTCCCCCTTGTGGCAGCAATATTTGTGCCCTGAAGCACCAACAGGATTAACAGATAGTGCAACTGACAGCCTAAAGGTCTGCTCTGCCACCTCCTCAGCACCACCGCTGAAGGCAGCTAAAGCTGAGGATGGCTTTCAGAAATTGTCAATGGCAAATAGCAGTCCCCTTATATGCCTGGACCTGACTGCAAGTGCTTGCTGTATTCCACACAGAGTTCCGCCCTCAGTCCCTCACTAGCCTTCCCACAGGTGACTAACTTAGATTTCATCTGACCTCCAAGATGCTCCACACCACTTAGACCTCTTCAAACACCTTTGGCTGAACATTCTTTACCTTAAGCTTCTGCGCTTCTGCCCTGACCTTCAAGAATTCTGTGATTGCATCCACAAAGCCCTGGTAATGGAAGTTGCACATCTTCTCAATCTCACGGTCATGATTCCGGATGCGAGCATCCAGTTTCTCCATGAAGCGTCCATGTTCTGCACCATCGTAGACAGACCTGGATAAAATAGAAGGTATTAGACAGGCAGGCACCCAGCTGCTGCATCCATGAAAATGCTGAATTAAGCTATTTTCTCAGTTCACATAATACCCAGCATCATAAATTAACCCAAAGAACTGGCTTCTCACAACTCACAATGCCACCAAAATATAGATATAAAACCAAGATACACACAACAAGCTTAACATGTTGTGCTAAAACATATGCTGGTCTTCACTTGTCCTGGTGAAGCCTGTAACAGGAGTCCAGCCATTTCTTGCCAGACTCTAGATTCTTACCCACTCCCCATCAGGGGAAGGAGGAGGTGGCTTCCTCTTAGCAAAAAGGGGAGGCCTTAAAATAAACGGAGCCCTGTCTTTAGGGCACACCGTTAACATACGGAGCTTCACAGAGAATCTTTCCATCTCAACAATCTTTCCCAGACAGCCTCTCAGTTTCAGTTTCATCCTTGTAATCAATCTAAATTAACATTACAGTGGAGAATTTGGGGTCTATTTTGGCCGGCAATCCTAAGCCCTTCAAACCTCCCTCTTGACTTAACGTATTCTTTACAAAATAATACCCCTATGAAAATTATTGGTCAGAATACATAAGATGTTCACAAGTGCAGTGAGACTTGGAATAATGAGTTGGAATGTCCAGAATTTCCTTCCACGGAAAAATGGATGGGTTCAGCTAACTGATGGGCCCGCTCTTTGGACGGAAGTTAATTCACACAGCAATTTTGTTCCAGAAGAGTCACTGATTTTTGCAGATACAGTACTCATGCCAGGAGAACAATGAAATTTTGTTTGCAAAAACCCAATACTACAAACCTGGAAGGATCCTGTTCTCCATCAGTTCTGCACTGACTAAAAGGACTTATGCTTCTCTTTCTATAACGGAATGTGCATTGTACTGCTGGGAATCCCATTCAAGCACTATTTAGAAAAAATGCCTATCATAGTTCGTATGTTTATTGTCTCATATTTTTCCTTCTGTTAGATAAACTGACTGAGAGGTCAGTTTGGGTGCAAAATGTGGTGGGAATACATACGTAAGATCAGGCTTGAGTATATGTGAGAGGTGCAGGTCTTTGTAGCTTTTTTCCTTTGCTTTTCTTTTTGCATTATAAAAAGTAAACAACCCTAGAAACAGAGGCTATTATTGGCTGTGAATAAGCAGCTGCCAGCCTGAGCCGCGGACCGTTTTGTATCTGAGCAGGGCAGACTCATTTAATCAGGCAAAAAGCAGCAATTCTGGGTGCTTGGCAGAAGGAAGCAAGAACAGCAAGGCCATCTCATGCCCAGGGGAACGGGGAGGAACATCCTGGGTAAAGAACATTCTTCCATCTGACCCTTCTGGAGCGGATGGGACGCCGGGGAGGGGCGGGGGGGATCAGGCTGCTGCAGATACTGGCTGTGAGCTGCTTAGTGCTGAAATCATCACCTTTCCTTTGAAGAGAAACTGTCTATGCCTGCAAGCCCCGCTTTCAGAGAACATGGATGCTGGAGGAGAGAAACCTGCTGGGTTTATTGCTGAATTTCTCATCCCATTCTGAATTCTTCCATTCTATTTCATTAAGTGGCTTCTACCATTCTAAATTAACAAATCCACCATTTAAAGCCTTCTCCATAGTCTTCAGTGTAATTTTTCCACTGCTTCTGCTCTCAACCATTACAAAACTTTCTACCTTTTTATCCCTGTCTCACCACTCTCAAAGAAATTTAGTTGAAATTGTTCCTCTAATTACCATTATCTACCATCACTATCTTTCTCCAACCGAATCCACCTTGATCATCACTACAAGTTACCAACAACTTGGATGTTCCCAAGCACTTTCTTGATGAATGGTCTAAGATACTGTTCCTTCAAAAAATGTAAGAACGTAGTACAACAGACGCACACATATACAAACAGAGAAGCCATGATTTAACAGACTAACTGGGCCAGTTACTCCCAAATGTCCATTTAATCACAAATTATGTCATACGTGCTTATAAATTTAACTTGCCTCATCCAGACTACTTTGGATGCAATAATTTTATATATTATTTCGTGGGGATGTCTGAACAAACATTTGGTCTACTGTATCCAAACTCAGCTACATGGAGGCCCTTAAATCAAAGTTTTTTTTATATTAATACAGGTAACCCATGACTGTTTTTTTTTTTATAAAAAGAAGAAATAATGTTGAAATGTAACATGTTTTAATGATATTCTTTATTTCCCCTTTATGTTTAACACTGATTACAACTCTTAGTAGGATATATAAACTTGCATATGGTGGCCTATTTCATCACTTCCTGGAGTAAGAAAGTCTTAGAGATGCTGTGTCAATATTTGGTCTTGGTTTAGTGATTATTAAAAATGCATTTTCAAAAAAAATACGTTGAAGGAAAAAGTAGTAGAATCTTCAATATCTTTTCATAAAATTTCATATTATCTGTAAAGTTTTATCTAAAAGTCTTCTGCTTTTTCAGTAGTTTCACTGTAGCCCCTGAAGGATGATCTGTCAATTTCTCCTTTTCATTCATAGGCGAATAGCTTGTTCGACTCCCAAATCCAGAACAGCTCACAGAACATGTTCAAATTCTTTTGGGAACACTTCTGTTCTACAGAACAAGTTTAAGAAACACTGACTGAAGGCAATGATACCAATAGAAGCAAATATGTACAGCTCAGGGTTGTGGAGTCCGTGGGATCCTCTGAGCTTGGTTGTTTTCTTGCAAACGTTTCATTACCCAGCTAGGTAACCTCTTCAGTGCTAGAATGGAGTGGGGTTTGCTCTCTGTTTCTATACAGTGGCACACCCTACCAGTGTTGGTGGGGGTGTCGGTTTTGTTTTATTTTTCCCTCTGGTAGTTCCTTGATTAGGGTATTGTTTAGTGCTTGATTGTGTGCCTGGTGGTAATCTCTGCTTCTCTGGCTGATGATTGCTGGTGAGGCGGTCTTCTGGTCTTTTGTCTCTTTTGAATAGTATGTAGATGCTATTTATCTCTATGTGTTTGTTGATGGCTGCCTTGTCTGAATACCAGGCTTCCAAGAATTCTCTTGCATTTTTGGATTTACCTTGGTCCAAAATGCTGAGAGTTTCCCAGTTAAAACTATGGTTCAGTCTGTCCATGTGTCGTGAGATTAAGGAGTTTTCATCGTGTCTTCTGACTACTAGTTGGTGTTCATGGATGCGCTCTGCCAGCCTTCTGCCTGTCTGTCCTACATAGTGTTTGTTACAGTCCTTACACTGTATGTTATAGATGACTCCTGTTTTTTCTTCTTGTGCTACTGGGTCTTTTGGTTTGCTTAAGATGTTTTGGAGGGCTTTAGTTGGTTTGTGTGCTACGGTGATGCCATGTGGTTGTAACAGTCTGTTGGTGGTTTCTGAGACGTTTCTGATGTATGGCAGTGTGATCCTTTTCATAGCTTGAGTAGGTTGTGTTGTAGTAGGTTGAGTGGTCAGGCATTTTTTTTATAAAGTTGCGTGGATGTCCATCCATTTTGTTGGAAGATGTTGTATAGGCGGTCTGTTTCCTTTTTCTGCTGTTCTGGGTTGCTGCAATGCGTTTGTGCTCGCCTGAATAATGTTCTGACACAGCTCCTCTTGTGGGAGGTTGGGTTGTTACTTTGGTAATGGAGTACTTGATTGGTGTGGGTTGTCTTCTGATGAACTTGGGTTTCTAATTTGCTGTTGTTTCCTCTGCTGATGAGGATATCCAGGAAGGGGAGCGTGTTGTTGTTTTCTTCCTCTCTGGTGAATTTTATTCCTTTGTAGATGTTGATAGTTTCATATGTCTTCTCTAGTTGTTCCTTTTTTATTATAACAAAGGTGTCATCTACATACCGGACCCATACTTTAGGTTGTATGTGTGGCAGTGCTATAGCTTCTAGGCATTGCATTACAATCTCTGCTATGAGTCCTGACAATGGTGATCCCATGGGTGTGCCTCTGATTTGTTGGTATATTTGTCCATCAAACTGAAAAAAGGTAGTGAGGCAGAGGTTAATGAGCTCCATGATTCTGGGTTTTTCGATCTGGGTGTATTTGGTTAGGTCGGGTGTGTTGTGTAGTACTGCTGATATGGATTCTTTCGCTAGTTCTGGGTTTATGGACGTAAAGGGTGCTGTTGCATCAAATGAGGCCATAATTTCATCTTCATCTATGTGTACGTCTGATTTTTCTGGAGGCACTGTAGTGAGGAGTTAATAGAATATTCACTCTGAAGGCAATGATTTGGGAATCACTAGTATATTAAAAGTGGTCCCTAATAAAGGAGCCAAAATCTTAAAAGATTGCCAAATTAAGCAAGACTTTAATTTTCTCATTTGAATTGTCATGGTTTTTGCTATTCTCACTCCAAATTTTGCAAGGTTACTGTCAGGGACCCCACATCTCATGAATTGGAGAATGAATTTCAATTCTCACATGCACACATTTCATGATGTCTACACGTGCCATGCTATTAACCTCTAGTTTATCTAGGGCTTCTCAAACCTTTCCATTACAACACAGTCATCCACATTCAGAATAGCCCTGTTGAATTCTGTCAGACTCATTCAAAACAGCAGGCTATAGGTATCCACCAACAAAGTATGTATCCCAGAATCTATTTGGATATCAAGATAATTGGCCACTATTCTCTTTTTATGTTAGTTCATTCTTGGGTGGTCAGACAAGCATCCTTCATTGGATGGAAGGGCAGGTAAGAAATAAAAAGCTTGAGCGGGACACTCCGAGCTTCGATCCAGAAAAAGACTCCAACAAGGCACTCACAAGGCACAGCTATAAAGAGGTTTTGTGACAGCACAATCATCATTTGAACAGGCCTCTCTAACCAATATTTTAGTCATTTCAAAAGGGATAGAAGGGGGGGGGTTCCCCCTTAAATATTTCATCTTTTCTTGGAAAAACATGAAAAAATCCCCAAACCCAATCTAATTTACCTTTCTCTACCACTCCCCCTAACACACATCTTTGACCATGATGTACTGCTACACTGAAATCTTGATTTCATAAACCACTCAGGGAGAGATGTCCATCATGTCAAAAGATGGAAATACTATTGAATGTAAATGTCCGGGTCTTGTCTGGACTACTTCAGACACAATAGACTTGTCTGTGATTTGGGGGAGACGTCCAGGCAGAATGTTTTCTGTTGCATTCAAAGTCTCCTAGAAGGAGGTTCATTAGCTTGAGATTTCACTATAGCTAAACTGAACGTTCAACTACCGAGCTGCTTGGTTTACTCAGAAAATGTGAGCCACTAAGTTTCCCCTTTATCCCTAACCCAGCAGTGGCTAGAAATGGAGCCAAGAGCCAAGGAGGTGGCTGCAAATTCCAGTTAGTCTAGAGACATTTCTGCATGGCATGGCATGCCAAGAGTTTAAAAAAAAAAAGGCCTAGTTTGCATCACCAAGTCTCAAACCATGCCCCCTTGCCATGCCATCTGCCTGCCTGTCCATTTTCACTCTCCTCAGGGTACAGACCAAGATTCAAGGGCCACTGTTCTGTCTCCAGACCTTCCAAAGGAACACAGGAGATGAGTTGGTGGCCAAGTGACATTGGAAAAGGAGCTTCCTCTTGTGATGAATTGGTAGATCGAGAAGAGAAGAGAAGAGAAGAGAAGAGAAGAGAAGAGAAGAGAAGAGAAGAGAAGAGAAGAGAAGAGAAGAGAAGAGAAGAGAAGAGAAGCCTTGTGAAAAACTCTTATGATTCCATAATACCACCCTCCCAAGATACTGAGAAGATAAACTTAAGGGTTCTTATACTGAGGTTATCATTTGGGGGACAGTGTCAGATTTTAAACTTTAAAGATTTATGTCTCTGATAAACTTAGAAGTCACAATGCCAAATACATGGGCCAAACACATGGTCTTCGCCACCTCTAGCCGCCCTAGATCCTGTGAGGATCTAGGATATGCCTCCCCCATCTTCCCAGGGAGAGGAATGACTTATTTGTTGGGTACATCCTTGTCTGACAAGGCTGGAATCCACCATCTTGTGACTGCTTACATTCATTCATCTCAAACTCACAACCCTGCACTGCAGAACCAGATCTTGGCCATGTCCCATGTCAGGTTGGGTTTAGTAAACAGAGATATGGTCTATTGTTGCAGCCGCACATATTTTGCTGCCAAACCTCTTTGAGGACATACCTGAACACTAGTTTTGTTTCCCACTTCATCTGAGTGAGGGTATTATAGTTACCAATTTTGGAACAAGCCAAAATCTAAATCTTTAACAAGGAAACTTCCTCATTCAGAAAAAGTAGGAAGGCACTCTCCAATAGGTACTTCCTGATTTACTTTCAGCAGATGTTGCACTCTCCAGGTCTGGAAGCTAAGCAAGGTCAGGTTGGGTCAATACTTGGATGGGAGATCACTGGAGCCATAACAGGTTTCAGGCTAGGTTGGGAAGTTGCAAGAGATCCTGAAAGAAGGCAGTGGCAAACCACTTCCACCCCGTCGCTAAGAAAACTGCCTGACATTCAAGAAGCCATCAAGCACCAGGTTTGACTCAGGGATCATTACCCTTTTTCTGGTTTAATGCTCCTCCTTTGCTCCTCCTTCCTATGGTGCAAAGGGGCTGCATGTGCAAACGAAAGCCTTGTCTGCATCTCGACTTCAGTGAGGATACAAGTGCCCAGAGTAGCCACTGCGCTGGCCACAGGGGTTAATTCTGCAAGATGTTTCCAGCAGAAATATTCCAACAAACTGGCCTTGACCAGATGATTTCTTAATTGATAAATTTAAATATACCTTGTTTGGATGACTTTGGTTACCTAGACATTATACTAAGAAAAATCAAGGGGATGTAGTGCCTTCTGGGACATGAGTCCTGCTCCCACCAACCCCCACCCGAGTAGAGAAAGCTGCAACTGTATTATTTCACAGAGAACAGGGCACAATTCAGAAGACCCTTGCTTTCGTCTTGTGGATGGTCATATAACTAATTCTTAAATGAAAGAGCAAGCCTGAGTTTTTACAGAATGTGTCTGGAAAGGCATCCACATAGCTTATTTACTCCTCCCATTCCCACTTCTTTCTGCCAAAGACTTTCGGGATTATTTTAAAGCCAAAATTATGAAGTTCCCTTTTCCTAATAGGAACAAAATAGAATAATGCAAAATAAAAACATCTGCAATAATCCACAAGAATAAGGAAATGTTAATTCTAGGGGTGTGCATGAAATGGAAAATGTGTTTTGTTTTGAAGCCCCGAAAAAAGGTTGCATCCTAGAAGTTTAGCCAACCCATTTTGGATGAGCAGAAAGAAATCTCAGAACATTTTGACTGTTCTGCATTTCAGCCAAAACAAAATCTGGAGGGATCCTGGAGTGATTTTAGAGGCAAAGGGGGACAGACCCGGTCCCCCCCCCATTCCCTCTGTGAGCTGATTTTCCCAGTAGATTCCCTTCCCTCCCTCAGCTGCCATCATAAATATCCCGACTGTGCATCTGGGCCTTCCTGGGAAGGAAAAGGCTTTCATCATAGCACATCCCTCCCAGGACTTTCCTTCCCCCACCCCCACCCCCATTCGTCTTCCCCCACAACCACTTATGGACCAAACCATCCAAAACACACCTGTTTTGTTTCAGACACAAACCACCCAAACTGTTCCAAGCACAGACCAATTGGTGTATGGGTTTTTGCACATCCCCAGTTAATTCCTAAAGTGAAATCAATATGGTCATACACAGAGTTCATTTATATTATATATGTGACAATACACACACGCACACACTGCACAGCACACACCAGAGCTGTGCAACACGTCAGATCCAGTTCCAAAAGATCTGCCTGCAGCTCCTGAAAGCAGCAGCATCTCTTCCCAGGTTGAAAATCTCATCATCCTGCTGGCTGTCAATCACCTCCCTGAGGAATGAATAAAGCCATTTCCTCCTCAAACCTACCAATAAAGCAAACTTGCAAATAAAAGCAAATCAGGTGCCCCCAATAAGTTTTCAGAGGCCTCTGGTTAAGCCTGTATCCACTGAAAGTCTCTCTCAGCTCAGTCTTCAGCAAAAGATGACCTCGGCGTTCAGGCAACTGCATAGGGGCCTCAGGTAGGCCTCTGATTTTCCTCTCCTTTTTATCAAGCCACCTGAGAAGCAGGCTGCAAAGGCAAAATTCTCCTGGGAACTCTACCTCACGTTCCTGATAAAGCACAAATGGTGCTTGTAATCACCACAAAGATTCCAGGACTCTGGAGGTGTGATGGAGAGATGTGAACCTGAGCATGCCCACAGAGAACTAGCCTCCAGAGTAGAATGGATTCCATTTCAGGAGAAGACAGCAGCAGTTCCAAGGAATCCAGGATCTGAGCAACATGACGACTTTCTGGGGACTGGGAAGGTCTTCTGTTCTGGGTTTGATTAATAAGTAGAACAAAAGCCCAGACCACACTTAAAAGGCTAAAAACGCAATGGCATTCTTTAATCCTTGGAGATTTTCTTTCCATTAAATGTAAAAGCAATAGAAACTTCCTTATTAGGAAAGTTAAAAATAAAGTGGTACAAGAAGTGAACTACTGATTCACATACAAATACACATTTTTTGCAGTGTGCCCTGGAAAAGGTCAGTGAGAGTCTGGACCAAGGTGGTCTGGACCATAAACTCAGCGCTTGTGCCACTGCCTGCCCCCAGGCGCCCCCAGAGCCCTCACGCTGTGAACAGCCTGGCAGGACGCAAACCAAAGGTACCCCTAAGATCAAAGGCAGCTCCTAAAATGCAATCGCCAGTGCCACCTTGGCCCTTCCCTGTTGGCCACACAGCTCTCTTGCATCCTGTCCCCAGAAACAGACAGTATTCACTATTCTTGCAGCTGGAGTAGAGGCGCTTACAACATTTCTCTACCAACTGTCAACCTGTTATCCAAAATGGTTCCCAAGTAGACTATCTGGTCCTGCTCTCCACTGCTGGAAAAGAAGGAGTAAAATACACACTTTTCATCTACCCAGAGCAGCACTGGATCTGCCAAAACATGGACTTTACAGAACAGTGTGACTGCCTCAGTTTAAATGCATATTTTTGCTTAATCTTCACTATAGGCTGACCACGGCACAGACCCCACGTCTTGCTCTTTTTCTAGTGGGAATATAAACCAATTTCAGAACTTACAGTGGTGCTTACAAGTTTGTGAGCCCTTTTGAATTTTCAGTATTTCTGCATAAATATGACCTAAAACGTGATCTGTTTTCCACACACGTCCTAAAACTAGATGAAGAGAACCCAATTAAAGAAATGAGTCAAAAACATTATCCTTGATTTATTGAGGAAAATTACAAAAGCCAGTCTCAGCCAAATCCCAACATCCAGCTGAAAAAGGAAGACAAGGACTTAGAGCTCCTCAAGAATCGCAACCAAGAATACCTCCCAAAGGTTGGCCAGAGACGTGTTTTCACAAAAAGAGAAGAATGGACTAGATTTCTTCCTCCAAACAAGGTTCCATCCTCTTGTTTTAACTGTCATCCCTGAGCACTTGGTCCTTCAGTGAGTCATTCCTCCCAATCTAATTCTTCTTCTACCACAAAAGAGAAAATGCATCCTTTCCCATTTGGTTGCTAGACTCACTTGGATTACGCAGTTACATTCATTTGCAAGCAGATTCATTTAGTTCTCCACTTTTTTATCTCTCTCTCTCTCTCGAAGTTCAAGAGTGGAACAACCATCAGCTACCTCCTCTACATGGATGACATCAAGCTGTATGCTAAGAGTGAACAAGACATCAACTCGCTGATCCACCTGGAAAAGCATGGCCAGATGGTAGTAAAGAGAGCGAAGGTAGTTAAGACTGATGGGATGGAACTACCAGAGGGCCACATAGCAGTCATACAGACCAACTACAAGTACCTTGGTATCCCACAGTCACATGGGAACCACGATGAGGACGCAAGGAAGACAGCAACATCCAAGTACCACCAAAGGATAATACAGGTCCTGAAGAGCCAGTTCAATGGGAAGAACAAGATCCACGCCATCAATATGTATACCCTGCCAGTAATCAGATACCCTGTTGGTATAGCGAGCTGACCAAAGGAGGACATGGAGGCTGCCGATGTGAAGACCCGGAAGCTTCTCACAACGTACAGAAGTTTCCACCCCAACTCCAACACTCAGAGACTGAACCCCAGCCAGAAAAAGGGCAGGTAGAGTCTGGTGAATGTCCAGCCACTGTCCTGGACAAAACCCAGCACATCCAGGAGTACATCAGTAAGATGGCACCCAAAGATGAGTTGCTGAGAGAACACTGAGGCAGCAGCAGGCACGGGAGGAAGTTCAAGCAGAGGAAGTGCCATGGCAAGACAAGACCCTGCATGGGATGTACCATCAACAGATAGCTGAGATGGCTGACATTGGGAAATTCTACCAGTGGCTGGAAAGTGCTGGACTAAGGCACTGATCAAAGCAGCACAAGAACAGGTACTAAGCACCAGATCCATAGACAGAGGGATCTACCACACTAGACAGCACCTAAGGTGCAGATTGCGCAAAGAGGCCTCAGAGACAGTCCAACACATAATGGCAGGACCTAAGATGCAGGCAGAAACAGCATACACTGAACGGCACAACCAAGTAGCTGACATTGTGTACAGGAACATCTGCAGAGTATATGGGATAGACCCTTCCAAGTCCAGAAGGGAGATTCCACAGAAGGTCATGGAGAATAACAGGGCTAAGATCCTGTGGGACTTCCAGATCCAGATGGACAGGTAGCTACTGACCAATCAACGTAGTAGACAAGGATCAGAAGACAGCAGTGGTGATAGATGTAGTGGTGCCAAGTGATATCGACATCAGGAAGAAGGAGTATGAGAAGATGGAGAAGTACCAGGGCTTGAAGGAGGACCTAGAGAGGATGTGGAAAGTAAAGGCCAAAGTGGTCCCAGTGGCGGTAGGAGCACTTGGGACTGTGACTCCTAAACTGGGAGAGTGGCTCCAACAGATCCCAGGAACAACATCAGAGCTCTCTGTCCAGAAGAGTGCAGTGCTAGGAACAGCTAAGATACTGCGCAGAACCCTCAAACTCCCAGGCCTCTGGTAGAGGACCTGAGATTGAGGAAGACACATACCACTCATAGGGGTGAGAGGGGATTACATTATATAGCCAGGCTGAACAGGGCAAGCACCACGTCTATTCTAGACATGGTCTTGACCGTATTTGCAGAAACTGGCTTTGGAAAGCAAATCCTTATTCAGACAGCCTGCTAAGCTTTCATCTTTCCTGTACTCCTTGCAAAATAATTCTTTCTCTGAAAAAAAGGTTCTTTGAAATGGCAACAAAGACTTCCCTATTCATTTCTCACACCTGAAAATGAAGGGTTTAAACTTCATTTATGAGATCCAGTTTGGTGTCGTAATTAAGGCACCGGACTAGAAACCAGGAAATTGTGAGTTCTAGTCCTGAAGCCAGCTAGGTGATCTTGGGCCAGTCACTCTCTCTCAGCCCTAGAAAGGAGGAGGCCAGGGCAAACCCCTTCTGAAAATCTTGCCAAGAAAACTGCAAGAATAGTCTAGTCAGTTGCCAGGAGTCAAGACTGACTCGAAGGTACAACAAACAAACAAACCTTCATTTAAACTGTTTTTCCTGTATTTGTCATTAAAATAAAGAACTGATCTAGGAATAAAGGGGGTCCCCAAGCACGTGTCTCCCATCTTCAGGGCCATTGTGCCAAACTAACAGCACTGCATGTTTTTAAGGGAACACACAGATTCAAATGAACTGGTGGACCCAAATATCAGTATTCATGCATTAGATACTAACCAACTGAGGATATATCAAATACATGCAAAAATGTGAGTCTTTGTTTAGACTCACCATCAACAACCGAAAGCAAAGGGCAAGAGAGAAAAGCTGTCTGGACACTTTTGGAATAGGCATTTGGAAAACAGCTTTCTTCTGGAGAAACAGGAAAGCCACTCACTATCTAGACCAACCTCCTTCAAACCGATTCCCTCAGAATGTACTGGACTACAGTTCCCATTATACTTTCACATGCTAGCTACTCAATGAGCTATCTGGAGGCCACAGATGGGAAAGCGTGATCAAAGAAGTCAAGGAAAATCCACAAGATCTAGGGCCTCCTCTCCACAAACATACCACCCTGAGAGATTCCCATTAATATTGCTCATATTTTCCAGCCCCTCCACCCAGAAACTGAAAGCTTGGACCTCTGGAGAAGCGCCACGACATGGCTGTGAAGGCTTTGCTAAGGGCCAAGCCAATGAAAGGGAATTGAGGTGCAAACAGCTCCAGACACCACTTCTTCAGAATGGAAAGAAAGAGCAAGAATGCCACTTAAGCAGTAGGAGAGCTTTTGGTAGAGAAAAAGCCTTTTATCATCTAGAACCCAGAAAGAAAGATTAGGGGGCGGGGGGGAGAGTAGGTCATCCTACAGCGCTGGCTAGTCCCAAAGGATGCAAGGAGCAACCCAGAGGGAAGGCAAGCCAGGGCTGCTCCAGCCCACGCAGCTCTCCCCCGCTGAGACAAATACGGAGAGAACTGGCCACGAGCAACACTTTTTGAGGACACAATGGAAACAATTCTCTGAGAACAAAAGTGATGCGTCAGCGAGCAAACCCTCCTCTCCCTGGCCCTTTCATGTTGGAAGGACAGATGATTTGCACCATGTGTCGGAGGATGGGAACAAGCCCGACAAGCAGGCGAGATAAAGGCAAGTCCCTCCAAGCAGGGAGATATTAGGAAAAGGAGGAGGAGGAGGAGGAGAAGTGAATCATCCTTGTGATGCCTTGTAAACAAAACGCATTGGCTGCCACAATGGGAGAGACCCAGCAGCGCCCCACAGCTCCACTGAGGACCTCTTGAAAGGGTGTGGCTGGGCAGGCGCTTGGTGGGAAAAGTGTTGGGCTTTAATGAGACACAGCTTCACTGCAGCGTCCTTCACGCTCTTCTGCTTTCCCCTTGCACAAGCAACCAAGCCACCCAGGCTTCCTGGATGAATGAGGAGGGTGGAAGGAGAACCATTCCTCACCACAGGTGCTGCTTACGGTCAAGCCACGAAGACATATGCCAGGACAGTCGGATTGGAAAAGAGGGCCCACACTGGCTGAAGTAACCCAAAAACCATGGCATTGAGCCCACTTTCTCATTCCTTGGTACCAAACCCTCCTCCAGACAAGTTATCCACCATAATCCAGACCAAAATACATCATAAGCAGAATAAGAACAAACCAACTTTTGTGGCACTAAAGAGTTGGGAGCCTTCCAAATGCTACTGTTGTGTGCAGAATGCTGGTCTTGATGGACTACTGGCCTTATCCAACAGAACAGATATTCCTGTATAACTCACCAACCTATGTAAATATCATCCTCCAATTAATTATAAGCCAATCAGTTAATTCCAGTTGCAAGCAAGTTTAGATGATTCTATCTAAAAAAGATTTTACTACTCCAATATCTGCTAGAAAATTAACTCAGCTAGGAGTAGGCAGTCCAATAGACCTCTAATCTCCCTTACTATTTTATTTTTCAGAAACTTCTCCAGTAGATTTTCAGATGTTTTCAGATGTCCTCAGATGTTAGATTCTCAGATGTTCTCAGATGAAGGGCAAAATTTGGTCTAGGTTGGTCCCTTTATTGGGATGACATGTTAGCCAAAGGAGAGGAAAAGGGAAGAGAGAAAAGAAGAGAAATGCCACCAGTGCACAGTCCACTGGAAACATCTCCTGATCAAGTCCCACTGACCTCAGTGCATTCTGCACAGATGTAATTTTTTTAGCTATTTATAAACTTACCATAAGCTTGGCCTACATGAGCTATAAGGAACATGTGCAAAATACATCAAGTTAAATATCAAAGACAAAATTACTCAAGTTACCTTCCATCAGAAAACCTCACCGCTAGCATGTGGGAGTTGCTGCCAAATCCTAGTTATTGCCTTGCCTACAACTTATAGTCTCAGTAGGACACAAGAACTGATGTAGCCCATAAACAAAGGGGTCAGTGTCAGACTTTAAAGAGGTCATTCAACTGCTGAATGCAGAAAAACCCACTGCTGGTCCAGGTCACCCTCTCCCTCTGGCAGCAAAGTGCACTGTGGATTTAGCTTCTAAGCATTTATAGGGCACTACTGCCCATGGGGGTCTTCATAGGGATAGCCCAGCAAAAACAAACAAAATATTTCCAAGTTTCACATACAAAGTTGTGGGCAAGATGGGAATGGCCAGAAGGCCGGCACTGCCCCCACCATTTTGCTCTGCTGTAGCTGGTAGATTGGACAGGAAGGGCTACCCAGTTCCACTGCCATCTGTTCCTCCCTGTTGGCCTTCCATAAGGCATTAAAGACCCAGGTTTTCCTTTGGGCCAGGGTGTCCAGTAATCCCTGTTGGTTGATTGGATGGTCTGCTGCTTGTCTGTTTATTATTGATTTGTAAGATGGAAGGAATGTGGCACATTAATAGTTGTTGTTTCGTTGTTTTGAGGGGCTTCATTCATTTTAGCTGCCCAGTTACAGCAGTGAGATGGACAGCCTTACCAATTGTTTAAATAAAACGGGCAGCAGACATGTAGCAAAAGTAGCAGGTTTTTTTTTTTAAACAGGTCACTCTTACCACAGAAGGTGTTTTCAAGGGGAAATTCTTTAGCATATGAAGACTGCTTGTATTACTCTTGGAAATGTCCATAATGTTGGAGATGGAGCAATGGATGGATATAAATGAAGGTAGGCAACTGCCGTGGCATGACTTGGGCACCCAGAAGAAGAGAAATCTCAACACTCATGCAGCTGTTCCAACCATGAGATCCTACATGAGGCTGAAGGTCTTGCCCATGTCTCTGTTCCCATAGTGGCCAAACAGAAGTCTAGGAGCAGGACTGGAGGAGGAGAAGCATGTTCTTGTCTTGCTCAGGTTCCCAGCAACTGGCACTGTCAGGCATCCAGCCTCTGGGCTGCAGTGCAGAAGCAACAACTGTCACACAGGAATTAGGTAGCCCTTGCTCAAAGCTGCTCAATTGCTGGTAAGAAATTCCACCATCAATCATGGGCAGGGTGGCAAACAGAGTCTTGTTACTTCTTCTGGGTCTCCCTACTCAGCTGCCCAAATGAGCCTACTGGAGAAAGCCTTGCACAGGCACGAGGTTCTTTTGCCTCCTAGCTTAGACTTTGATCAGCACATTCATGAAGTTATGACTTTTTTTTTTTTTGCTCAAATGTGCATTACACTGAACTCAGTACCTTTTCCACTCAGTTAAGATGGATCTTTTTACAGCTCTTTTCTGTCCACTTTTGTCTCCCCTCGAACCAAATAAAATCATTTTGTGGTGTCATCAGATTTGCCACTTCTGTGGTTG
The DNA here is from genome assembly GCF_059951505.1 of Python bivittatus. Taxonomy (NCBI): domain Eukaryota; kingdom Metazoa; phylum Chordata; class Lepidosauria; order Squamata; family Pythonidae; genus Python; species Python bivittatus. Next base: position 1,438,949 of record NW_028277106.1, read on the forward strand.
ACCAACTCCAACTGCACTTTATTTATGAGCAGCAAGTTTAAAAGCTCATCCAACATGGTGCCCTGAGGAACCTCTGGCTACATTCCACCGTTACAAATATTGTCCATTTACTTTCTGTTTGTGATACGGTTATTACTGTAATAAATAATATGTCTACTCAAGTTATCCTAGGTCTGCTATATTTGTCAACGAGTCTTTAGTAAGAGACTTTATCTATGGGACTGTATTTTGTTTCACAGATTGGTCGGAAGACATGCAATTAACTAACTTCAATTCCCATTAAAATGCAAAGGGACCATTTCTTCTCCTCTCTGGGCAAAGGGGTCCAATTTTCACCCAGAGATGAAGAGAAAAATGAATGCAATGCAGCCCACAGGTGAGGGGTCTGATCTCTAGCACCCACAGGCAGTTTTGGGTGGGTGGACGCGTACATGCCTTTAAGTGTTGACCCCTGGCAACTGCCTGGACCAGTCCTTGGAGTTTTCTTGGCAAGATTTTGGGAGTGGTTTCCCTGACCTCCTTTCTAGGGCTGAGAGAGAGGGGCTGGCCCAAGGTCCCCCACTCGCCCCCCGATGCGATGCGTACACGGACTTGGTGCTGCTCAGATCCCATCGCCCCAGCGAGTTAGGACCACTGGTCAGGAAGCTTAGCGGAGCCTCAGCCCACAGAGCTCCACAGCCGCAGATGCTGAAGTCACACTGCCATCTGCTGCTACGAGCCGGGAACGGCATTCCTGTGAAATCCCCCAGGTACCAAGCTGGGGGCGGGGGGGGAGAGAGATCGAGCACAGGGAGACGAAGCATCTCAGCCAACTGCAAATCCAGGCAATGAATGAACCGACAAAGCCAGAAAGGAGTGCGATGGGGTGACCGGGATGTTGCGCCAGGACATCTGGGTTCAAGCTTGGATTACTGTAATGCACTCTGCCTTGCCTGAAGAGCGTTCAGAAGCTGCAGTCGGTCCAGAATGCAGTGGCACGGGCAGTTTTTAGCACTTCCCATTACACCCATGTAACATCACTGCCGTGCGGGATGGATTGCTTTCAGTGGGCTTCTGGGTGTGAATCTAATAGATCCACCAGATCTAGCAGGGAAGGCATGCTCCAGGTCCCTTCTACGAAACAATGTCACGTGGTGGGACCCGGGAGTCATGCCTCCTCAGTGGCAGCACCACGGAGCATCCCCCGCTCAGGATTCACATGGCCCCGACCTTCTTAGCCTCTGAGGCGGCTTTGAAGACCTGGCTATTTCCCCAGGCACTGGGGTTAGGAGGCTAGGTAAAGACTGCTGGCTACTGTTGGTTAATGTTGTTTTCTGTGAGTTGGACTGTGTTGATGGCCTCGAGCATTATGGTCGCTATTGTTATTGTTTTGTATTTTAACGAATTTTATTTTTGCTGTAAACTGCCCAGAGTCGTTTCAACAAAATGAGTGGTGACAAATTTGATAGATAGATAGATAGATAGATAGATAGATAGATAGATAGATAGATAGATAGATAGATAGCTGTTGTTGTTGTTGTTGTTTTTAACCCTCGTACACCTCCTAGAGTCACTTTTGGGAGACAACCCAATAAATTGACCAAATAAATAAAAGTCCCTCCTCAGCCAGAGAAGCCCCCTGGATGGCGGTGGGCCAGTCTCTCTCTTTCTCAGCCCAGCCTACCACACAGGACTGTTGTTGTGGGAGACAAAACTGTGAGGTCAGAGCGCTCCACCTGCCAACGTCAACTGCTGAAGGAGAGAGATGAAACTCAGAACTAAGTAGAGAAATACAGGAGGAGGGGGTGCTATCAGTGGCACCTCAGTGTCTTGGAACGAAGGGAGACTATCAACCCAACATACGGAGCAAATAAGTAACGTGAACTGGAAAGAGGCTAAAATAAATAGGTCAGACAAGAGACAGCAGCCTCCTGCACCGAGCAGGACTCCACGCCTGGCAAAGGAAAGGCTGGGGGTCCTGGGAGCAGAGCGGATGTTTACCGGGCAGGGTAGAGCTGCCTTCCCATCAGGACATGCTACCAAGTGGAGCAGAGAAGAAATGAGGTGATCTGCAATTTAAAGAATCCCCCAAATGCACAAACACAGATTCTTAACTGTCATCTATGTTCCTAGGGCTTGGGTAGTCTGCAACAAATAACCTACATATTTAAATTATTAAATATTTCCATTTCTTTTTTTAAAACCAAGGTGGTATATAAATTCTCAGACAAGGGACAGCCACCTTTAGGGACACCAGCTGCAAATTCTGTACCCAAAAAACAAATAAGTGAAATATTTAAAGAGTAATCAAAAACTCAGCAATTCATAAAACCTGTGGTATTTTTAATTTTTTACTGTTTTAACCAGTAATGGAGCTCCTTGGACGCCATCTAGGGCCTGCACTGACATTTCTGGCATTAAAAAGGCATGTCAAATAAATCAACTGCCTAGAAATACTTTGGTAATTGAGGCCACATACAAATAGATAAATAAAAAATGATAACTAAATGATTGATAGACAAAATCAATCAGATAGATAGTTGGGGGAGCATACACATTTAATAAATAAATAAATAAATAAATAAATAAAATAAATAAATAAATAAATAGTTAGATAAAAAGTCTAGCTCCCTGCTCTGCCTCTCACCTGCCATCTCACTATCATAAAACTGTAAGAAGAAAGGACTGAACATCCCAGAAGAAAAGCAGAGCAGCTTGGAAGAAACGTCCCCTTCAAATAAGGAGGGCTCCAAAGGAGCCCACGTGGCGCAATCCTCAAGGGGGTTGGATGGCACTGATTCCCATTCTCTCAGCCCCACCAGCTCACAAGGGGGGCAAACTGAAGGAGTGGTGGGATGCACTCTCATCTCATCCATAAAAGCTCTCAGAACCAAGCAACCTTATCTTGGTGTTGGAACCCCAGCAAAAGCAGGACTTTCCAGGGGCAAGGTGTCACTGATAAGGCAGCCATTTCCAACCTAAGAAAGCAGCCCCCCAGCGCATCCCATATATGAAAGGGTGAAGACCTCAAGGAGGAATTTGAACTACGGATCAGCTCCTGTGAGGTAAAAGGGAACTGTAGTTATCCTGAGCCCAGAGCAGGTTAGGGCACCAGCCCCTGGAAACGAGGCACGTACACTTCCTTGCCCTGCACTCCAGTCCTCAATTTGGAGGTACATTACTTTAAAGGATTTTCAGAAAGTAAGTCCAAGCTTTGGAGCTACCACGTCTTGGCCATTTCTGACTACAGAAGAGCTGCACAAAGTCCATCGCTAGTGCTCAAGTGTGAGCCAAGGAGAAGCTGTCTGGAGCACCTCACCCTGCATCAGTCAAGAAAGATGGCAGATCATGGGTCTGTCCAACCTGTGCCTCCAGAACCTGTGCTTCCCCTGAATCATTTCAGCCCCTCAGACATATGGCAAACAGCACAAGCTGGATATCACCACTGTGCGGAAGGCAGTGCCAGCCAAATGCTGCCATGGTGGAAGTTAAGTAAGATGGGAGATCCTCATAAGGGCCTCCTGTCTCCAGAAAGCCCCCAACCATATACACCACGATGTTCACATCCCAGAAGAATACCAGGTCTAGCTGTTGCCTATTTATACACACATGAATGTAAGTCTTCCCCCCATCTTGAAAACGTACAGAGAAGGAAAGAAATTAACCTCTTTTCAAAGGGTGTCATACCAGGTGGTTCTCCTCTAGTTCCTTTAATTACACTTCTGCGGTAACTCAGGAATCCCACCAGTCTCTTCCCCCAACATGCTAGCCTGTTTACTAAATTACCCCATTTTCTGGGGTTGTATCAGATAGGCTAGACTCCCACCACATGCTAAACCACAAAAATCCTAACCAAGCTTAGTGTGTAATGCAAATGCAACCATTTGGCCTACCTGTGTGAACATAGCGTAGGAGTGACCAGCTGACTTACAGTTTTCAGCCCTCTTTACACATCAGGAAGCATGAAACCCTCAACCAACCATCACTCCTATTTGGACACACGTCATTCTTATGGATAAGCTGAGGAAGTTCTTCGCAGCGTCGTGTTTCAGCTTCTCCTCCATCTGCACACACCAAATTCAGTGAGATGTCTGCAGTGTCCCAGGCGAGCACCTTCACCAACCACGAGGCGGCAGCAAAGCCAAGCTTTCTTCAGAAATCCAGAGCTGACTCTCCAGTGACTGGCAAATGCCCACGCGTAGCAAGCTGCTGCTGCTGCTCTGCCCGCCTATCCATTAAGTCAGCCTGGACTTAAGCTGCTGCCAAATGGCCTGGTACTCCTGTCCTGAGGCAGTTTTCCCATCAGCTCAACTGAGGTCACGGTAAAGCAGCTGCTGGGGGCCAGGCACTGTGGGGAGAGCAGGTCTCGGCCCGAAGCCTTTGGAGCAGAACCATCACCAGAAAAGCCATGCAGAGGTAGCTGCTCAACACCTGATTGCAGGGAAACATTTGGTGCTGCCAAGAGCACAAATCCTGAGAATCGATCCTCCTGGGATGCACACAGGGAAGACTTACATTCATGTGTGTATAAATAGGCAACAGCTAGACCTGGTATTCTTCTGGGATGTGAACATCGTCTAGCCCCAGAGCCTTCAGGCTTCCACAGATCAACCCAGCGCTTTCACTACGCCCAGGAGCGTCTAGGTATATCCCAGGCTGTTGGCCCTCCATGCGCTATGTAGCGAAACCAGATGTTTGCAGGTCACGATAATTCCATGGTGGCAGGCAGCGTTACGGATCAGCTTTCTGATCTAACTGCAGCAACTCAAGAGTGGCGCTCCTGGCCAACCGAGACCTCACTGTAATTCTGGTCAGGAACGTTCAAGGGGGCATCCGCAGCCCAGCCAAGTGTCCCTTTATGGATCTGGGTGCCTCTGCACTGAACAGCATCCCAAGCCCTTTCTTCTGGTGCAGGGCAGGGAGGGGGCACGAGAGCGCCTTGTCTAGGCAGCAGGAAAGCCAACCAGTGCTGATCGGCCAGATCCAAGTCAGCTTCTGTCTTCAGAGCCACCAGGAGCAGCTCTGCAAATGGGAACCCTGGCCATAGATCAGGCAGTCCTGAGATGTACACTCACTTCGCACCAGTATCCTCAAGAACATAATTCAGCTGAGACACACGCAACAAATTCACTCCTTATCAGTTGCCATACGGGAGTCCGAAAAGCTATCCACTGAACCCAGTGACACTGGACAGCATGACAATGTTGGCAGTACCACAGATGGAGGCTGCCAAATATTCTGCAGAGCCCTGGACAGTTTCTGCAACCGCTCAAGACCAGCTCAGATGTGAACCATGCATCAAACAACCCTGAAAGACAAAGAAGGTGCTCCAGGCCCCATTTTTCCTTCACAATTTACTTCTAACTTCTAAATGCCAAGTACTGGTGGTGATGCTTTCTGTACCTTCCTAGAAATACCAACGTTCCTTTCTTTGTAGTTTGGGCACCTTCTGAGCACATTACACTAAGAGGTGGAATTCTTTGGGGGAGAGGTTTAAAACTGCTGCGTATTCTTTTCTGAGGCTCTATGACCGTAAGAGGTTCGTTCAAGGGTGTTCCTGTTCCATTTCATCACAAAGATAAGTCATTGCAAAAGATGTTTACACACAGTGGCCTTGGTTGGCTTCCAAAGACACTCATGGAAGAGACAATTATCTGTGGCTTCTGATCTATTGCCACTTGCTGGATAACTCAAGGACAGTGCTGTTGAGTTTCTACCCTGTTGCAGGATTCCCAGAGGGAAATGAATGGACACTTTGGGGAAGAATCACAGAACAGAAGGGTTGGAAGGTATCCTGGAGATAACCTAGTTCAATCCCCTGTATTACTGCAGCAGCCTGGTCCAATGGTCATTTGGCCTCTGTTTAAACACCTCCAGCAAAGGACAGTCTACCACCTCCTGCTCCATTGTTAAACAGCTCTTTCCCATTAGGAAATTGTTTGATGTCCAAATAAAACCTACCTCCTTGTAATTTGTTTCTTATCCAGTCTTTTGGAAAAACTCTGAACAATCCCGCCCCATCTTCTACAAAGCAGCCCTTCAGAGAGAGAGCTATTATGTCTCCTCCTAGTCTTCTCTTAGGAAGCTAAACATACCCAAGGCCTCCAGTGATTTCTCATAAAGCTCCTACTATATACCTTAGTATCTTAGTTGCTCCAAGTTATTCCAGTTTGTCAAAATTGTTTCTAACACATGGTGACCAGAACTTGGTGATCTGACTAACAGAAAATAGAGAGGAACTATGACTTTTCTTTATCTTGACACTAGATTTCTGCTGCATTCGTTTTTTGCAGCTGCATCACACACTTGCTGGTGTTTAGCTTGTAATTTAAATCCTTTTCACGTGTCCTGCTGCCCAGTATGGTCCCCCTCCCATCCTATACTGAGGCTTTTGATTCTTCCTATCCAAATGTAGAACTTTGCACTCATCCCTGCTGAATTTCTTCTTGTTGGTTTCTGCCCGTCGTTCCAATTGTCAAGATCATTCTAAAGTATTCAGTAAGAAACTATATATCTAAAAGATCACTAAATGATACAAACAAAAAACAATGTTAAGTCTTAAATTAAAACAGAATATCTATGTGTTTTCTAAGAGTCGACAAGGACTTGATGGCACATAATCAAGCAATTAAAAAACTAATAATAGGTTAAAAACAAAAAGTGGAGAAAAACAACAATAAGACCATAATATTCCTCTATTTTTCTATGATAGTAAAAATACCATTGTCTGTGTGTGTGTGTGTGACTATTTATCAAATTGCAAGCAACAAACTAAACCTAGATCATGCAGAATCATTTCACCCAATCTTGCGTCTCTGCCAATAAAGAACCAGTTCAAAAGCTAAGAATTGACAAATTTCATTAAGCCCAACTTTCAGGGTCTGATACGTACATGTCCTTTCAGAACTGCATAATCACCTTTTTGCAACAATATGTCTAATGCTCTTCATAAATAGATACATTCCATTTTTTCAGGATATAATATGACAAGATAACATCTTTAAACCTTAACTTCCTCCCAAATAGGAACTACCTCCTAAAAGCTGATAATATTCTTTACGGTATCTGCTACCCCACCCCATTTCTGAGTTGCCTGCAAAAATAACAACATTTTCTAACCCCTCGTCCAAATCATCTATAAATATGTTGAACGGCACAAGACCTTGAAGGGAAGGCCACTCAGCACATTCCTTCAACCTGATAGAAAGTCAGGCCTGTAATACTTGATGAACATGATTACTCCACCAGCCCTCCAGCCACCTAGTGATAGCATCACCCAACTCACATCTTGTCCACTTTTCCACTAACATTGCTGAACGCTGTGCTGAAGCCCAGGTATCTGCCACATTCCCATAGTCTAAACTGGTCATTCTATTAAAAATGGGTATCACGTTGATCTGGGATACAAGTGCTAAGCAGAGTGGGAGTTAAGGAGCTCTGCCCTTTCCTCATCACCTGTTACTATCCTACCATCTTCTCCTAGCAGGCGGCCCAGCCTTTCTGAACACTGAACTAGAGCCAGTTTGGTGTAGTGGATAAGACAGGAGGCTAGAAATTGGGGACCCTGAGTTCTAGCCCCGCCTTAGACACAAAGCCAACTGGGTGACTTTGGGCTAGTCCCTCTCTCTCTGTCCTAGGAAGAAGACCCCTTCTGAAAATCTTGCCAAAAAAACTGCAGGGACTTGTCCAGGCAGTCACCAGGAGTCAAGAATGACTTGAATGCAAAAAGGGAGGGAGGGAGGGAGGGAGGGGCAAACTTTGGCCTAGGTGGGCCTTTGGTCTGACCTGATTTCAAGGCACTTCTGGGTTGTTCTTATTTAGAACAGAAATGGGTTATTGTTACCAATCAAGAGCAAGCACTTCAAACATGTTTGAAAGGTGATTCGATGGGCAATAAGGGAAAATCCTCTGCATCAGGCAGGGCCACGTACTCAGTTAAGATTAAGGAGCATTTATGAACGTCTGATACAAATTTAGAAAGGAAATAACTTCAACTTGCCTTCTTTCTGTAAAATAGCACATGAGAGGAGGGGAAGAAGGGAAACAGGCCTCTAGGCCAGGAGGAATACAGGATGTATAAAAATAGGAAGTTCTAATCTTCTCCAGACAGCCAAGGAGGAATCCCTCCTTCCCCACTGACTGTAGCCACTTCTTTTCCACTTAGACTGCTCTTCCTGTTCTCTTCTCATTCCTAAGACAGAATCTTTCCACAAGATGTTGCTTCCAGGAACATAAGCCTAGTGACTCCCGGCAGCAAAGCATCTTCCATTCAGAGATCATCTTCCATATCCATGGTCCCAAATGCTGCTCAACCCAGGTCTCTCCTCACTCCTGACTCAAAGGAAAACATTAGGGGAACTCGTTTATATGTTGTAGGTAAAACCCAAGCTCATAGAAAGCAATTGCCATGCTTATTACAGAAATACTTCCATTCTGAGGCTCCTTCTTACATGAACAAAACTCTAACCCTGTTTACCAGGTCTGTTAAAAATTCTACTGAACGTCTATCTCCAACCTGCACTGAGTTATATTAGGCTGCCAAAATAGTATCTTCTCCAGCCCACACTCCAACACCACATGGGCAAGCAAAGTACTAGCATAGTGTCCTCCAGATGTTTTAGAGTACAAAGCCCATCAACTAGGCAACATGACCATGGGTTAGAGGTGATGGGGTCTGTAGCCAGAACACCCAAAGGCCACAGGAATACAAGTCTTCACTAGTGCCATATGATCTATATAAGCCTACTTATATAGTCCTGAGAAACTTTAAGTAGCAGGAAGAATCTTGCTAAGCATTTGCCCATAGAGTTGCATTGTATTTATTCAGCAACAACTGCATTGGCTATCCATTCATTTCTGCATATAATTAAAAATGGCCTTGAAAGCCAAGAATATCTAAAGGCTTCTTCTTTCTCTTGCTCATTCAAGGACCTTCCCTTCTCCTGGTTCCATCCATGGCTGGTTAGACAAGAGAGAGAAGGCTATTCTCCTATCTAGGATGCAACTGGAGACATCAGGTGGATGCGTGCAGTTCCCCAAGCCAAGATAGTTTGAGTGGGTTCACCAAATGTTTGCAGCCAACTTGGCAAAGTGCATGTTGGATAAGAGTTTTACTGCAGGCCCTGCAAAGAGAAAGTTGGGGCTGGCACACTTTCAGGGCAAACCTGATGAGCTAAAAGATTCTGGCTAGGAAGAAGGAGAGTGACGCCTTGTAGTTTTTGCGGAGCATTTGTGTGCCCTGGGAAGCCTGTTGTTAAATAGAGGAGAAGGGTATGTTTAAATAGGCAAATGTTTAAATAAAAGGAATGTGCTCTGTACCCTAAGGGACCAGGTCCTGGCTCAAAACCCTGGGCTGGGGCAGGTGAAAGATGAGCTACAAACAAGAAACAAGGCGTTTACCATGGCAGGGAGGGCGCTGGGCGGCACTGGGGGCAGGAGCAGCAGCTGAATGCCTCCCGCCTCCCTACCCGCTGGGCGAGACCTCCTGCTGACCACTGCACTTGTTAAACGGCAATGAGGACCCTGCCCATGCTTGGAGGTGGCTCTGCCCTGCTACAAGCGCTACTCAGCTGAGGGATTCCTGCACAGCAAGACACCCAGGTGTCAAGAGGCAGAGCGCTCTGCACAGTATGGCCAACACAGCCCCGACGCCATAGGGCCAGCCTGCATCAGTGAGCCCAGCGGAGGCGGGCAAAGAAGAAGAAAGTCAGCTGGGGGCAGGGAGGGGACAGTGGCGGCAGCAGTCATAAATGCAGGCCAGTTGCAAAGCGCTGAAATTTTGATCATGTGATCGTGGGGGCGTTACAACAGCTGGAACTTTGAGAACTGGTTGTAAGTCCATTTTTTCAGCACCACTGTAACTTTGAACAGTCACTGAATGAATGGACATAACCTGACCAAGAAGCAAAAGTGATAAACCTCAACATGCTTTTGCTCTGCCAGAATGTATTAGTTCTACTTGTTGTCTCTCCTTTTCCCCTCTCTTCCAAATTGTACAGGATATTCTGCAAGTTTCCTCACTGGGGATGATTGTGGCTCCTGGAAAATGCCCCCCCCCCCCGCCGCACTGCAAAGCCTAAGCAACAGCAAATTGGAGACTGTATCCAGAGCTGCCACACTGAAGGGTTCCTGTTTCCTCAACAATTGGCTCTTGTTCCTGTGCCCTGATCCCAGATGGCCCTGGGATCTTGACCAAGCCAGCACATTCAGTTTCAGAAATGCTCACTAGTGCTGAAGCCAGGAAGTCAGAGTCTTTAAGATGACACTGGACTGTGGAAAGAAATTATATTTCACCTATCTAGAAGTAGTTCAATGGGCTCCCAATCAGCATGTGAGTTAAAGTTCTTTGACTTTAAAGCTGAAATATCTGAAGGACCACCTTCTCCTCCATCAGTCCCTCCATATACTGAGTTCTTCATCTGCAGCTTTTTTTCACTTTTGTCACTTGAACTAAGGGCCATGAGAGAGAGGTTTTCCAGTGCTGTATCCTCTGCATCTCTGCCATGACCTCACTAGAAGAAGTCTCCTGGCACCATCTTTATAATCATGTATAGGCCAAGGAAAAAAGGCTCTTTTAAGAGTGGCTTTAAAAGAACCACAGTTTAAATTCAAAGACCATTTGTTTTTATTGTCCAGTAAGATGAAACTTTTTAGTTATGATCATTTGTATGCTTCATTTTATTATTTTCTAATTTCTACTGTATTTTTCTCCACTTGGTTACCTGCTCCAGAAACAAATATTATGTGAAAGACACAGGATTGACAGCTAGAAAGGTGGACTATGCTTAGTCAGAAGAAGAGAGAAAGATATGTTTGTTGTTTTCAGGTATTTGAACGATACTGAACTGTGGAACTATCATCACAGCCCAGATGTTTCTAGACTTCTGAAAGAAATTAGCTGTCCCATTTTCTCTTTGATTTCCTACTGGAATAACTAACCTACTTACAACTTGTTCACTCAACTTGTTCACTTTTAAATTCCATTTTGCTCTTGTTTTTAATTCCTCTTTCAAAGCTTAAAGGTTTAAGCTAACACAAAAGATTAGAGTTTTGGGCACCAAGGCAGGTCAGACATGGTGCAAATAGCTTTGACTATGAAGGCCAACTATGAAATGCACCAGGACCCTAGAGTTGGAAGAGGCCCTTCAGCCCACGGAGTCTACATGCTAAATGCAGGAATCCAAACGAAAGTATCCCTAGCAGATGGAGGTCTAGCCTCTGCCTGAAAACATTCAGTGAAGAGAAGCCTGCCCCTCTCTGGCCATTGTTCTACTATCCAACTGCTCTTTCAATTAGGGTTTTTTTCCCAACCCATCCCAAATCTGCCTTCTTGTATTACTTCTTGTTCTTGTTCTATTAGTCCATGTCCCACAGACCAGAATCAGGAAAAAACATTTTTCTGCTGCCTGATACCCTTTTGAAAAATGTTCTCATATCCTCCCTCAGTTGTCTCTTCTCACTCCCTATCCACCCCTCTTCCTAGAATGTGGTTTCCAGCCTGCCCATCCTCCTCTTTGTTCTTCTCTGTCTGCCAAGCTTATCTGAATCCTTCTTCAGTTGTGCCCAGAACTGGAGAAAATTCTCAAGGCAGAGTTCAACCAAAGCAGAATAAAATAGATTGTTACATCCTGTGATTTAGAAATGTCTAAATCTATACTTGCCTTTTTATATTAGCTGCCAAATCATACTCAATTTGCAATCAACTTCTACTCCAAGATCTTTTTCACAGTAAAATTACTAAACCGTGTATCCCCATTCTATAACTGGACATTTGATATTTATTCCTGAAATTGTGAACTTTGTATTTCATTCTATTATTTTCAGCTTATTTTTCTAACTTATCAAACTGGTTCTGAATATTAATGCTGTCTTCTAGGATATAAGCTATCTTACTTCATTGCTGCAGGCTTTCCCATGACCTTCAATGAGTTATTGAATGTGCCAATGGATGGGATATTCTATCCGTGCTCCAAAGAAAGTTAGCAGAACTCTTCCAGCCTTGTGGGGTTGAGCAGAAGACTGGCACACACAAGATCCCAGAGAGGGACCAACAACTTTCAGTTCATTCTGAACAGAGCTACTGCAGAACTGGAGAAGTTCCAAAAAAGGGGGGGGAAATCAAGGTGGGGGGGACGCTCAGGATGTTGTAATGTTTCAGATTTTTAAAAGGAGCAGATGTGAAAGAAATCTTGCCTTGCTATTATTGTTCTCTGTTCAAAGGCAGCAAGAATTAATGTAAACTACCCAGGGGAATTAGCTACTTAAGGAGGGCTGATAATATGGTTGGCAGAATTCTCCCTGAAAGGGTCCAAGAAGCAACAGTGATCAAAATTGGGGAATGGAAGGGGAGTGCAGCTTTACATGCGGTAGGAGGTGTGAAGGCTAGATTTTTGCTCTTCAGCAGCTCATTGAGAAATATATGACTGTAAGAAAGGAAGATTATTATACATTTGTTAATTCTGAGAGAACATGAGAAAATTAATACACTTGAATTATGGAATATTTTGCACAAATACAAAGCTGAAGGTTGTTTGCTAAATGTTATAAAAGGGGCATATGATGAAAGTAAAGCAACTACAGTGGTACCTCGGGATACGAACGCCTCTACTAACGGACATTTCGGGTTACGACCAGCTTTGGCAGGAAAAATTTACCTCGGGTTATGAACTCGCCTCTAGTTACGAACCGGATCCGCAGCCGTTTTCCCTGCTGCCACGCGGTCGTGGCTTCCTGTGGGCGAGGTCGCGGTAGCAAGGAGACGTTTGGTGAGGCTTGTGGTGTGTTTTGCGGTGTTTTGCGAAGGTTTTTGCTGTGCGTGTCAGCATGGCCCCAAAGAAAATGCAGAGCAGGCTTGGCGGGAGTAAGGCTCTGAAGAGAAAATTGCCTCGGGTTGCGACCAAATTCGGGCGGAGGGAGGAACGGATTAACCGGATTTACATTGAACCCTATGGGGAAATTTGCCTCGGGTTGCAACCAAATTCGGAGGGCGGAACGGATTAACCGGATTTACATTGAACCCTATGGGAAACTTTACCTCGACTTGAGACCAACTCGAGTTGCAGCCAGAGTCACGGAACGGATTAAGTTCGTATCCCGAGGTACCACTGTATAAGAATCAATGGAATGTTCAGCAAATAACTCAACATGGAGCAATGAGTAAGACAAGGATGTGCAACATCCCACTGACAGATTAATGCATTTATGGATGGTGGTACAGTATAAGGGATGCTTTCAGTGAGTTAATTGGGGACATGAATGGGTCTGTACTTCTGCACACAGATGATACTGTGTTGCTAGATGTCAACCCAAATATTAACTAGTCTGTGGAGTCCGTGGGGTTCTCTGAGCTTGGTTCTTTTCTTGCAAATGTTTCATTACCCAGCTAGGTAACATCTTCAGTGCTAAAATGGGGTGGGGTTTACTCTCTATTTATGTGCTGTTCTGGTTTATTTTTTCTTTTCTCTGCTTGTCTTCTGGATGTGTTCTGGACGGTGGTAGTACACACCATCCAGGACGTAGGACGTAGAACAGACAAGCAGAAGACTAGCAGAGCGCATCCACGAGCACCAACTAGCAGTCAGAAGACATGATGAAAATTCCTTAATCTCATAACACATGGACAGACTGAACCATAGTTTTAACTGGGAAACTGTCAACATTTTAGGCCAAGCTAAATCCAAATATGCAGGAGAATTCTTGGAAGCCTGGTATTCAGACAAGGCAGCAATTAACAGACACGCATAGAGATAAACGGCATCTACATACTGTTCAAAAGAGACAAAAGACCAGAAGATCGCCTCACCAGCAATCATCTCCAGCAATCATCAGCCAGATAAGCAAAGGTCACCACCAGGCACACAATCCAGCAGCAAACACATGCTAATCAATGAACTACCAGAGGAGCAAAACAAAAACCCCACCCACAGCAGCACTGGCAAGGCAGGCCACAGCACATAAATGGAGAGCAAACCGCATCCCATTTTAGCACTGAAGATGTTACCTAGCCGGGTAATGAAACGTTTGCAAGAAAAGAACCAAGCTCAGAGAACCCCACGGACTCCACAGTTCAACCCTGAGCTACACGTATTCACCTCTATTGGTATTAACTAGTCTGCATAATACAATGAGGAGTACAGGGCAGAAAACTCATGTGCCAAAGGCCATGGCAATGGTGTCTGATAGGGAATAGAATGAATGATTGCAAGTTATACATAAATAGCAAGCAACTACTGTAGAGCAAATAGATGCACACCTGGTAGAATGTTTACTAAAGATGGAGAAACTGATAGATAAATTGTGAGGCTTACAGATGCTGGCAGAAAAGTGATAGATAGCAAAGAATGAATGTTTTCTGAAAGAAGCAAAAAAAGCTGTCCACTTTGTGATCCCAAATAAATCACTGGGTTATGTCAGGAGAAACTGAATGCAATGGGCGTGTGGTTCTTGAAAAGTGCAAACTAAAAACTGATAGGGTCAACAATGAATGGCCCTGAATGAATGTGGACTGAATGCAAAACAGAGTGAGCAATGCAGAACAAAGGGTGCTAAAGTGGTTTGGTCACATAGAGAGTGAGAATCGAATCGAAAGACAATATAAGCAGTACTGGATGGATTCAGAGGAAGCAAGGTGGCTTGTCATGACAGAAAGGTATGTAGTAAATAGTGGTATCAACCACATTTAGCTATATTTCCTTTTCTTAATTTCTTTGGCTTACTATATTCCCTTTTTGCACTTCACATAATGTTTCTTATCTCAAAAAAAAGTAGGCTGGGTGTGCATGTAGGTAGGGACTGATATTGTTCAACAGTCTGGTAATTTATGAGGTTATTCAATTAACTGGATTAAGTTTCATACAGGCTCTAATCCTGTATGGAAATTCAACCATTGCTTGATTTAACTGGAAATAAATTTCTTCATTTATGGCTGCACGTGTATCATGTGTCAGCTCAAATCTGACATAATTAAAAATCCAAATGGGGGAAATAAATATCATAAAAATGAATATTATCTCAAGACAAATTTGCTTAAAGGTATTTCTACACTAACATCTTTAAGTTATTTCAGGCAGATTGATAAGATACTAAGACATGTTTAGGTTAAGGCTAAACTTCTAGTTTTCCTTATCTAAACTGCAGCTATCATATGGTGGGGAGGGAGGGGTTAACTTTTCCAATCTTCACCTTTACTAACAGGCATATATTTTGACTTCAGGAAATGCAAATGTCCAATCCAAAAACCATTAAGGGCACAATGTGAGCCCTTTGACGTCATGGCTTGCTTCCACTTTTATCAGCAGCTACATTCTATTTTCTGCCTGAACAGCCACAAGGCATGTTTGGACAATACTGAGATCAAAACATAATTTCAACACTTATTTGCATTATAAATTTACACCCTGGGATAATCCCAGTTTGAAAATAGCTGGAGGGGGGTCTGGAAGTCTTAGGTAGACAAGGATAATAATAGTTCAGATAAGCTTTTTTTTTTTAGATAAGTCTTTACACCATTTGAGTTACTACAAGAAGAATCTGGATTGCCTAAAATTGTAAAATGGCAGTATATTCAGTTAAAACAACTCTCGATTTCCCAATTTGGTCAAAATGCACTCACAAAGTTTAGAAGTCTGAAACTACTATTAATAATTAAATATGTTTTGGATGAGTCTACAAATACAGTGGGTTTTTTTTTAAAATAAACATCTATTGTAAGCATTTGTATTCTGCCCCATTCAGTGAATTCTGGACAGTTAACATAAATACAACACAGTAAACATGATACATTAAAAATAAACTGAAATCGACAGCAGCTGTATACAGAACTGCAGAATGCCAAAGGGCCCAAACATCTTTCTTCCGCCAGCTACCCACGTGGGTATTACCTCGCTTGGAGTCTAGTGCTAAACAACCTTTCAGCAGCCCAGTGACAGACACCGGTCCTGCTGAATCTCAGAGGCAGCAGAGGACCTCAAGGAGAACTACTTGGAAAGAGTGGAATCTAAACAATGTGCTGTCCTAGAAGATGAGGTGACAAAAGAGTCCTTGGCTAATGATGCGGGTAAGATTTACTGATGCAAATATGATACTGAAGATTTAATCTTCTTTAGAAAAATTAGAGGGACAAGCAAAGCTTAATAAGAATATGAGTGCAAAATTCCTGGCGTGGTCAACCTCTATGCTTGGATAAAGCATACTCCTATAGGGCTGTGTGGACAGCCTGCATGATCCACGTGCTAGCTCTTGCAACTTACCAAATTAAGAAGCCTTTCAGTGTTGAATGTCCTCACTGTTCTTAGAGAAGCAATTTATTGATCTCTTCTCCAAGACCTCTCTGAAAATACATTTGTGTGCCAGCAGAGGAGAAAGTATTCAGCAAGAAAGCTATGCAAATACTCATTCCCTTTGCAGTAGCACACTTTGGTAAAATAGGGTTTTCAGCAGTTGCCACTTGAAAAAGCAAACACCAACAGTGTGCAGGATGAACTGAAACTGGCAGTCTCAAACTGAAGCCCAGGTCTGAGAAATTGAGCATAATTAAAGCAAGTCCATCCTTCTTCTTCAAACCTGCCATCTAAAAGTACGGCAAGAACGGCTGTGGGGCCGTTTTTTTCTGTTTTGGGGTTATTAGGTTTATTGTTTTCGACTTTTATTGTGTATATATTGTTTTATTCTTGGCTGTAAGTCGCTCAGAGTTTGGTTTACGATGGGCAGCTATACAAATGTTTTAAATACAGACATGCATACTCTGTTTCCAACAATAAATTTAAAGCCTACTGCATTTTGGTCTGTGCTATTCCTGTCACATAAAAATTATACTACTATACTATTACTGAGAGTAACTGATACTCTCAGTAATAATAAATTTCAGAAGAGGAAGAGGAAGAGGAAGAGGAAGAAATATATTATTACTGAGATGCCAAAATGAGGACTTAAAAGGACAACTTATACGACAGTGCTCTGGAATGAGATAAGACCATTCAGCCCAGGCCTGGAGACTAGAAATGATGGAAGGCAAAACAGAGAGAAATGCTGCAGAGCCGGAGGCAGCTATCACCCAAACAGCCAAGGCAAGGAGGGACAGAACGCTATTCAGTGCCCATCCTAGGCAGGGTTACCAGATATCTGGACAGGCAAAGGAGGTTACAAACAATTGCAAAGGAGGACAAATAGGAGGAAAGGAGGACACACTGTTTAACTTTCTTGGCATCTACAACAACAGTTACAGTGAAAAACTGCAACAGAAAAAAAGTAGTTAGGCTTTACTTAGTACTTATACTACATGTATATGAAATTACTTTTTCCAGCATTAGAAAGGCAGATATGTGTTAGGGCCAATTAGGAGGCAAAAGACTTCTGGTGTAACTGATTAAAGTCTTGTCAATTTTAGGCAGCAGCACAAAGCAGGAGGGTACAGGTAGTCCTCAAGTTAGGAAAGCAATTGGGACTGGAATTCCCATCACTAAGCAATGCGGTCATATGACTGGTCATTAGCCAAGAACCCATCCTGATCCAAGCCATTCTCAGCTTCGTCCCTCCCAGCTCTGAGCCTCAGTTCTTCCAAGGTAAGAAGCCCCTGAGCTGCAGCACAGCACGAAGCCCCAGCCTCCCCAGCAGCATGGTGAAAAGCCCCAGCCGCAGCTGCCCTTGCCGCCCTACACTCCACGCCCCTGTCACCCTGCACTCTGCCACCCACAGCTCACCTTCACCATCTTCTTGCTCCCATTGCTGATGAGGCAGGCCTGGCCCGGTCCTTGGTGAGGCAGCTGCTGGCCACACAAGGCCTTCTTCCCAGGTCTTAGGAGGAAATCTCTGCACACAACCTCAGGAAGAAAACCCTGTGCAACCAGCAGCTACCTTGTGAAGGGTCAAGCCAGGCGTGCTTGGTCAGCAGCAGGATCAAGGAGACGGCAAAGGTCAGCTGGGGATAACGGAGCGCAGGGCAGCAGGGGCCACAGAGTACAGGGGGCCAAAAGGGCAGAGATGTGGGGGAGATAGGTGGGTGGGGGGAGCTGAAGGGCCACTGCAGTCGTAAGTGCAGGCAGGCCTCCCAAGTGCCCAAATTTTGATCATATGGCCACGTGACTTTGGGGACTGGACATAAGTACCATTTGTTCAGCACCGCCACTTCAGGACTATCTGCACTAACCAACTAATTCAGGTCACAAAGTGAAACTTGTTTGCTGTGGAGAAAAGCTGCTCAGGAAGAGATAGATATTCAAAAAGCCAACAATATTTGATTTTAAGGCTATGCCTCCCAGACAGAGGACATTTTGCTGGACGTCTGGTAACCCTAATCCACTGGAGGGGACTTCATTGCTAGGGTCCTAATGTGTGGAGAGCAATGCCAAGAAGATGCTGCATTTCTCCTTCTTCCATATTAGAACTGAATAGAACTTCTCTCATTTCTTCCCCATTTTTGCAGTTTTTCTTTCTATCCTATTCAATTTCAATACTTGATGCACCTTCCCTCCAGATGCCTCCACATGTCTCCAGTCCTGATCTCCCAACCTCTACTAGCCAGCACCCCTGCCATCATGCATTTTTGCACCACATAATCCACTTCTCCAGTGCCTTCCCTGCAGTAATCACCTACCACGCTTTCCAACATTTCTTGACCACCTTCTCTCACCAACTGCCACTGCTTCTGTCCCATCTTTTAGCTCCTGCAGCCTGCTGCTGAATTCCACTGCCTCCCTCAATTTCCTCTTTGTGGTTTTGACCCTCTGCATTAAGAAGCTGGTTCCCTGCAGTCCACCAAAACTGCCTTTCCACAGCCACTGATGAGTCTCTGAACGGCCAATCTGTAAAACCACTAATCAATTAGAAGCATTAATTGAAGCAGCTCTGCCAGCACATGGTTCAGTATTACACCATGGCCATGATGAAAAAAGCATATGAAAACAGGAATATGTATACAGCCTTGCCTTATACTCAAAATGCACACAACACCCAATATTTTACTCAAAGCTACCCTGGTGGTATTAATGTTCATTACATTTTGTGCATGGCACTGTCTATGGAGATATGTCTTCCGTTTTTATACTCTCAGACTAGAGAGCCTATAGATCTAGAGGCCTGAAGACCTCCCATCAAGGAGGGCTTCCAGCTTTTTCACAAATTGTTATATCTGGAACTGGCCACTAGGAACATGAAATTGCGCAAACTCCGGGAGGCAGTGAAGGACAGGAAGGCCTGGCGCACTATGGTTCACAGGGTCACAAAGAGTCGGACACAACTTAATGACCGAATAACAACTAGGAGGCACTATACAACCAGCTTAATCCTATACTGGAACTCTTCAGGCACAGGTAGTCCCAATTTAATAGAACTTATCTATATGTTGACCCCTTTATGGGGATTTGAACTCACAAGCTCATTCATACCTTGTCCATTCATACACTGCACAAGATACACATTTGAAATCTCACTTCCAAATCTAAAAGGGATGACATTCGATCAGTGATGGTGAACCTATGACACAGATGTCAAAAGTGACATGCCACATTTGGGTGACACGCCAGTGGTCACCAACACCTGACAACAACTATTCTCCCTGTTTGAGTTACCAAAGAAACTGAGTTTGTTTTACTCATTTATCACTTCTGTAATTATTTGACATTTCTTTATATAAAACATAGCACCACACATGATTGGACTGTATTTTTTTTAATAAATGAATATGTAAAGAATTCTTTCTCTTTTGTTTGGGAGCGGTGACACACCAGCAGAGTCAAGTTAGGCATTTTCTGAATTTTTGACACGCCGAGCCCAAAAGGTTTGCCATCACTGCACTAGATTAATCCATGAGAGGTAGAAGATCAGCACTTCTTTAGAAAAGCAAACAAAGGTCTGGTTATGTCACTGCTTTTCCATCCAAGCCAGAAATCTAACTCTGATGAGGAAATGAAGTGGAAGGCGTCCTGGGACTCTTCTCTTTCAATATATTCCTCCTTCTGTTTCATCTGAAAACTAGATGGGTTACCTCACAGATACAGACACACCCTCCAAAATTAAATATCATTTTTCCATCTAGAAACACCATATGGCCTAAGTGAATTCAGACAGTGTTTTTTTCTTTTTGCCCAAAACGATGAAAAAGAAACACACATTACTGTAGATAAGAAGCAACATTACACTATTTGAATTCAGGGAAAGGAAAAAACAATTCCCATCCATGCCAGTTAGAACTCACTGAGGGGTGTTACAAGCAGAAGAACAGCACAATGAGCCATGCAAATGGATAAAATTAAAGTTATGATTCATAACTGTGGGCCAGGATTATTATTTCCATACTGCAGACTGAGGGGAAGAAGAGGCTGAACCTTATATTTAAGATCTGAGCAGAAGACATGTGTTTGCAGGCAGTCCTCTCGCCACACCACGCTCTCCCCAACCAAGGCCTCTTTCCAAACACAGAAAGCCCACACTGTCGCAGGTCAACCGAGAGCGGGAAGGAACCCCAACCCTAATTCGAGAGAGGACGCCCTGGCTAAGCAAAACATCACTGCGTCTCTATCTCTAAGGAACATGACGGAAATGCAGAAGTGTGGTCTGAAAGAACAGAGCCCTCTTGATCCCCGTAAAATCGTCCTCAGCAACTGTCAGGTCTTCCAAAGACAAGGGCGGCCGGTGCTCCCCCCAAATCCCCCGAGGGCAACGTAGGGTAAAGGACTGGGGAGCTGGAGGAGCGTGGAAGTCTTACAAAGGGGAGGTCTAGGCGTGGGATCCCGGATTAGGGCGGAAGCAGCAGCAAGGAGGAGTGGCAGGAGTGGCAGGAGCAGAGAGCGGTCGGGGGCGCATCAGTGGTGATGACGATGATTACTATTATTTATTCAACTTGTATGCTGCCCGACGCTCAAGGACTCTGGCGGCTCACAACAAAGAAATTACAATACAGTCAAAAAAGCCTAAAAGACAAAGATACAAGAGGGCGAGGGGCTGGGTGAGAGCCACCTAAGGAGAGGAAGCCACAGAAAGCAAGCAGGGACTCAACACAGGCGGGGCACGGTCGAAAAAGTCAAGATGGCAGCCACGCGGAGAGGAAGCGAGCGCCCAGACGGGCAGGTCTGCAGGCTGCGACCGCGTCCCGGTGGCGTTCCAAGGCAGGCGCCCCCCTCCGAACGAGCCTTGGGGCGGGGGGCCGCCCCGCATCGGGCGCGGAGGCCCAGGCCGGGGCCGGGGCCGGGGCCCGGGCGGGGCGCGGCTCCCTTCCGCGGCTTCGCCCGAGGATCCGCGATATCCCCAGGAGCCCCGTTGCTTGGGCCCCGAGAGGAGGGAAGCCCCGCCGGGGCGCGGGGCGCGGGCCGAGGGGCCTCGCGGGGAGGGCGCGCCCACCTCGCCTCCCGGCCAAAGGCAGCTGCAGCAGCCGGGCGTTCCGCAGGGGAGGCGCGAGAAGCCCCCGGCGCGGCCACGCCCTCGGGGATCCCGGCGCCCGGGCGGGGCGGGGGGCAGCCGGCGCGCGAGGCACCTGAGGGTGGGTCCGAGGCAGGCCGTGTCGGTGCTGTCGACCTCGCGCAGGATCCGCTCGTGCTCGGCCGCCGTCTCCAGGCTCTCCTGCTCCGCCATCGCGGGCCGTGCCCGCTCCTCGCCGTCGCAATGGCAACGCCGCCCGGCCACGCCCACGCCGCGCCCGGCCCGTCGGGAAACGCAGTCCCGCGCGCGCCCCGCCCCCGCCCGCGGCCTTTCGCCTCCCCCGGAAACGCTCCCCGGCGCCCAGGTTCCGCCGCGCGGTCGTTCCGCCGGCCGCGTTCCCAGCCCTCCCGGAGCTTCCGGCTCCTGCTCCTCCGCCTCGTTCCTCCGCACCCTGGCTCTCGGGATCCTCCCTCCGTTTCTCGATGGAGATCCAGAGAGAGAAGGGGTCCCAGAGGCCATCAAGTCCAGCCCCCTGCCCCGCCTCCTGCTGGTAGCCCGAGGCTTATTCTCTTTGGAATAAATGGTGTGATTTTTCTTCCTGCCTCATAGCTCTTCGGTTCCTCTTTCGTGTAAATTTAAGCACTGAGTAGATTTGCTCCTTCCATTGATGTCATCCTCTCACCCTGCCTAGGGCACAAGAGGGCCTTCCGACCTGGGGGTCTCTTCACTGGCACCCAAACTTCTCTCAGTTGGAGTTGGAAGGGCCGCCTGGTTCGAGCCCCTGCTCCGTGCATGAGCCGCTAGAGCAACCTTGGCAACTTCAGGAGGTGTGGACTTCTGTGGCTAAGTGATGCGGTTGTAAAGAGCTACATCATGTGACTGCACTGCTTAGTGACGGCAATTCTGGCAATCCTGTTGCCGTCATAACCCAGGACTGCACAGGTCATTAAGCAAGGGCCTCACATGATCACAAGTCATGGGATGAGATGAGAGTCCCAGGTGTGCAGGTAGGCAGGCAGGTGCTACAAAGTGCAGATGGGCAAAGAGGTGGGAGCGGGAGTGACTTGCAGGAGTGACTTGTGACATCCTGCCGGCTTCCCTATTGATTGCTTGTGGGAAGCCAGCAGGGAAGGTTGAAAATGGCAATTGTGGATGTGGGAAAGCCACGACAACCACAACTTTGAGGACTGGTTGTAAGTCCTGCTTGTTCAGTGCGGTCATAACATTGAATGGTTGCTGAAACGAGTGGTCATAACCCAAGGACTACCTATACATTACCCCTTCATGGATCACTGCCTTGTCGTGGCAAAGGGGCTTGCGTAACTCAGTGAAGCCATGAGCTATACCGTGCAGGGCCACCCAAGATGGACAGGTCACGACAGAGAGTTCTGACAAAATGTGGTCCACTGGAGAAGGAAATGGCAACCCACTCCAGGATCCTTGCCAAGAAAACCCCATGGACAATGTTAAAAGGCTAAAAGATATGACGCCGGAAGATGAGCCCCTCAGGTCGGAAGGTGTCCAATATGCTACTGGGGAAGAGCGGAGGGCAATTCCAAGTAGCTCCAGAAAGAGTGAAGCGGCTGGGCCAAAGCCGAAAGGACGTTCAGCTGTGGATGTATCTGGAAGCGAAAAGAAGGTCCGATGCTGTAAAGAACAATATTGTATAGGTACGGACAGGAAGGCCTGGCGCAATATGGTTCATGGGGTCATGAAGAGTCGGACACGACTTAACGACTAAACAACAACCTATACATTGGCCAGGATCTGCCCAGCTTCCCCAAACTAGCCAGCCAATCTAGGATTTCCTGCCTTGCAGCCCTCAACTTCTATAAAAAATCTTTGCTTTCCCATTGTCCAGGGTCCCTCTTCTCCTTAGTGTTGTGCTCCTTCTTCAGACTGAACCCACAATGACCACGCAGCTCTGAAGACTTCCGGCAAGGGAGAGCTCACCACCTCACACAGCAGCCTGTTCCACTGGCTGACCCTTCATACGGTCAGGAAATTCCTCCTCATCTTTAGCCTGAAGCTCCCTCTGTATTACAACCCATAGAGTTTCCTTGGCAGCAGGACTGTAGGGGCTTCCCACGGTTGCCTTCTGTGCTTGATTTTGCAGTTTCTTCTCAGTGGGTTGGCTTCCCTGGCAGCTGCAGAACTCCACCTGCCCTCAAGCCCCACCACAGATTATTCTTAGCTTCCCCTCCCCTTTTGACCACCCTGGCAAGGGTGACTCCAGCAGGAATCCATGCTCTCACCATGCTCAAGATCATTGGAACTACTGAGATAGTAATCCCTGGGAGAGCAGCATCTGTGTGGCAATAAATGCAGTATCATCATGATGGAGGAATTATTTCAAAATATGTTTCAAGTGCTTATTCCGTAATCTGCCTGTTGTAAATGGAGTGCTGCCTACCCAGTTGAGGACTAAGCCCCTAGGGCAAAAAGTTGGAGGTCTTCGCCTCCTGCCTTGGTGTGCAGCTTGGCCGTTACTGCTGCCGCCACCTATCTTCCAGGTGATGCATTTCCTGACTGTCCTCCCCTAACACCAGTGAGTGAAAAGAGACAGGCTGTGGGCCTCAATGGCAAGGAAAACAAATGATAAAAAGGAAATAAACTCTCAATACTTCTGGCCCTGTAGTGTTGAGGCATATGACTAGGTACATCAGCCCTTGTTCCTGTTCTTTCTTTTGAGCAGACAGACCAACCTCACAAGGGAGAACTAGAATCAAACTTTATTGTAAAGTAGTTACACAGAAAATAATCATCAAGAATGGAGTAGATAGAAATGTAGGGTGGTCAAATCACAGAAAGCATCTTGGAAGAACCTCCAATTGGAAAATATGCAGAAAAAGATAAGCATATCACTATGCCTCTATATGATGAAGCATTTAATTATTATTATTATTATTATAGGATATAAATAATATAATAGTATTATACTATTACATTATAACATTATGACATGCAACAGACAACCAGTTCAAAGCAGTTAAATCATCATGATACCAAAAACAATAAGTGAATATAAATCTTTACTAAAAAAATAACAATAAAAAAGCTCATAAGAACACAATCAATTTACAATAACAAAAGAGAGATACCAATTAATCATGTAACTCAAACCCAACTAAAATTATGAGTGGAAGGATTCAGTTAGATGAAGAATACACGATCAGTAACTTAAACGTCAACGCATTGCCTGCCTGGCTAGCGATGATGCTTTGCAGTGTTGCCCAGGCTGTGGCGCACGACCAGGAGGTCTCCCTGAACTCAGAGCTCCTGCTCAGCGAGCAGGTGGTAGCTGTGGCCGAGGGGCCTTGCCCAGCTACATCAGGCAGGCCAGTTGCTGCCTTTCCTTGCTGGGGGAGCCCTCCAGATGTCACTCATGACCTAGTCACCTGAAGCTCGACTACCGCAGTGTACTCCACCCGGGGCTGCCCTTGAAAGCTAGTCAGAAGCTTCATCGGGTCCAGGATCGGCAAGAGACGATTCTGATCTGCTCCTCCGAGAGCCAGACCGGCGCAAAGAGGGGCCAGCCGGCATACAGCACAAGGACGAGAGCGCGAGCCCGCACGGGAAGAGAAACCAACCTTAGCGCGGTCCCTAACGCTTGGCCTGGCACACCTGGCGCACCGGTTTGGCCCACTTCTGCACCTGCCACAAGCCCAGAGAAAGGCTACCAAGCCGGAGACCGCGTCCCGCTACGCGCAGCTCGCAGAAGGGGGGGCCGGGACGTCGCAGCGGGCTCCGGAGGGGGAGACCCGAACTCGCGGGGCGCGGAGGGGCTGGGGCCCCTGCCCCTGCCCCTGCCCCGCAGCCGGGGGGCCCTCTGCGGGACCACGTGGGGAACGGGCGGGGCAGGGCGGGCCTGGGAGGCCGCCGAGGCTGGTGCCCCGAGAACCCCTCCCGCGAACCGCCCGCCCGGCAGAGGCTGGCGGAGCCGCTCTTTCTGCGCCGCCCCGCCGTTGCCCGGGACGGCAAGGCCCGCCCATCCGCCCGCGCACGGCTGCAGGACGGCGGCGGGTGCGGCGGCTGGGCCAGGCGGGCCGGCGATGGAGCCGGCGGGCGAGTGGGGCCGCACGGCGTGCGTGGTGACGGGCGCCTCGCGCGGGCTGGGCCGCAGCCTGGCCCGCCTGCTGGCCCCGCGCCTGCCGCCCGGCTCGGCGCTGCTGCTGGTGGCGCGCTCCGCGCCCGCGCTGGCCCAGCTGGAGCGCGAGCTGCGCGCCGCCTGCCCGGGCCTGCGCGTGCGCGGCCTGCCCGCCGACCTGGCCGCGGGCGAGGGGCTGCGGCGCGCCGCCGAGGCCGCGCGGGGGCTGCGCGCCGACGGGCCGCCGGAGCGCCTCCTGCTCGTCAACAACGCCGGTGAGGCCGCGCGGGGGCCCTGTTCTCGCCAGGGTGGGGCGGACGCGGGGCCCCGGGCCCCGCAGGACCCTGGACGGGCCCTCCAAGGGCGGCGGGGGGGGCCGGCCCCGGCGGGCCGCTTGCGGAGAAGCGCCGGGTCCGATTTTGCGCCAGCCCGCGCGGGGGTCTCCCCTGGCGGAACACGAGGCTGGGCGGGCGTGTGAGAAGTGGGAGGCCGGGGTGACGGTGATCCTTTTACCCGTCCTGAACGGCCCTCCCGCCTCCTCTTTCCCCCGCGACAACCGCCCTGCGAGGTGGGCCGGGCCGAGCGAGCGAGCGACGGGCCCAAAGTCACCCACAGCCTGCCTTCCTGCCTGGGGGAGGCCTAGAAGTCACCATCTCCCGGCGTCTAGGCCAGCGCCTCACCACTGCCCCAAACTGGGATAAGCTGGGGGAACTGTTGGGGTCCTGCCCCCCACCCGCGCTCCTCGCTTCAGCTGCTTGTTGACCGCTCCCCCGGGGGGCTAGGGACCTTCCGCATCCGCCCTTGGGAGCTCCAGATGCCAGGGCCCCCACCGTAGCTGCGGGCTTTCCCTGAATCCTCATGGCCCCGATGCGCACGGGATCACGTGCTGTAACGGTGGTGGGGATGGGGAACAGTCTTTCGTCACGGATGGATCCCCTGGGTGCTTAATGGGTGCTCCTAGTCTCTTTGGGGTAGGGGGAGGACCAATTCAGATGGCCCCCCAGGCCCCTTACAGGCCCAGCCTGGCTCGGTGAGTATTGGAGGCATTCATTTTGTGTTCTCAGAGAAACGGCTTCCAAAGCCCTCAGGGCAGTGATGCCGCACACACCGTTGGAAGCAGGCAGGCGCTGCACTGCGCCGGGCTTGGCTTTGCCGTGTTCTGTTGGCGAGGATGTTTCCAGTTGTGCTTTATTGTGCCATTGGGTGGAAGCTGCCTGGCATCTAAGTTGAATTGGCAGCATCCGAGCCTCAAATAAAAGAGGCTGTTTGCTGCTGACAGCGTGAGGAAGCCTTGGTGAGGGAGAGGACTTGCTGCCTCCCACCCACCCCTGACTTTCTGGGCCTTGGTCTCCCCTAGAGATGGCATTTCTTCCTTTTTCTTCCAGGATCCCTGGGCGACATCTCCAAGTCCTTCTCAGACTTCACCAACCCCGACGAAGTCAACAGCTACCTAACCCTCAACCTCACCTCCGCACTGTGCCTCACCGCCTCCATCCTGAAGGCCTTTCCTGCCCAGCCGGGCTTGACCCGCATGGTGGTCAACATCTCCTCCCTCTGCGCCCTGAAGCCGTTCAAGAGCTGGAGTCTCTACTGCACGGGGAAGGCGGCCCGCGACATGATGTTCCGAGTCTTGGCGGCAGAAGAGCCGGACGTGCGCGTGCTTAACTACGCTCCAGGTGAGTCCCAGCCGTCCCTGTCCACCACCTGGCTCTCCTCAGGGATGCCCTCGTGACTGGCTTTTCTTTCCTCCCTTCTTCGCAGGACCCCTGGACACCGACATGCAAGAAGTGGCCCGCACCCAGTCAGCAGACCTGGAGCTGAGGCAGATGTTCCATGACATGAAACAGTGTGGGCAGCTGATAGACTGTGACGTCTCCTCCCAGAAGTTGCTGAGCCTTCTTCTTGCAAACACATTTGAATCGGGTGCTCATATTGACTTCTATGATACCTAAAAAGTTCTCCAGGATCCTGGTTCCATTGGAATGTGCCTTCTAGCACAGATCTTCACTTCCCAAGAGAGTAGCAATCATTGTATCTTGATTTTTTTTTTTTAATGAATGCTTGCAGGGAGTAATCTGCTCTACAGAGTTTTGTACCTGAGGATGTTGTAGAAGCATTTTGCAAAGCTTTGAACTGTAACTGTGCAAAAGAAAAGCAAAAAATTACACTAAGCTATCTTTGCGTCATGTGGGGGAAATTTTGCTCTATGCAGGGTGGAAGGTGCAGCAAAAAGGAGAAGGTTCCTTCTATATGATGACTTTGTAGCAGCCATACAGGAAGTGCCGAAGAATAACCAGCTTGGCATTAAAATTTGCCGGGTGCAAGTCTGGGAATGTTTGCTCACCCCAGCAGGAAGAGGTACGCACCTCAGCAGCTGCTGAATTAGGAAAGGTATGCCCTACCCTTGGCAGCTGTCCCTCCACGCTGGAAGATGGACTTCTACATGGTGGCAGAGGATTGGGACCATGGAATTGACCAGTGCCTCTGCTCTAGTTGGGGTTCTTCAGCAGCTGCAAACTTTGCAGCTGTGAGAATAACCTTGAGGAACAGGAAGACAATGGTCAGATAAGAGAAATCTGAGCCCAAGGCAGGAATGTAATTAGAGAAAGTGTCTCAGACTTGACCCTCCCTAGTTCTCTTAAACTTAAAGGCAGGGAGAGGAGAGGGGCATTCAGACTTGCAAGAGTCTGCTACTGTAACTTTATAATAAAAGTAGTATTAGCATTCATAACTTTGGTTTCCTGGTCTGGACTGCCTCGCAGGGCTGACAGTAGCCTGACCAATCCCAGAAGGATGGCCAGGTAGGAAGTGCCACCCCTGGGTTCCCTTTGGGTTGGCTTTTAAGGCTCCACACGTGTGCATGTACAAGCAGGAGGGTCTGACCCCAAGGTTGCAGGGGGTACAAAATGGTTACAGAGCTGCTCCCGTGACCTAGGTCCTCCCACAGACTATTACAGTCTGCTCTGCTGCGAGTCGGATTAGATCGTCTTGGAGAAGGGAGATGACGGTGGGCCGCTGGTTGTGGCCTTCCTTCAGGTCTCCTCCTGCCATTCCCTGTTGGTGGCCCTTTTGCCAGGACCTTGAAGGAAGAATTATAGTGTATATTAACTCGCAATGGGAGCTTGCCAATAGCTTTAATTAATGAAGTCATCCAAGTAAACAGTCCAAACCACAAACCCTGCCAGTTAAGACATGTTACTTAATCCCATCAGCCCTAAAGTTAATCATTTATATAACCCTCCACTTGATTGTGTTGATCACATATAACCCTAAGCTTTGATTATTTTACTGAGAACCACTATTTTTGAAAATTTTTATTTTTGTTGAGTTTTAAAATCTCTTAAATGCAAGAAAAAACTTTAAAGTTACAGCTTGCCTTTTTTGCCTTTTCTGAAAGTTAGATACGTATTTTTGCAAAGTTTAACTTGAAACACATATACACACCCCTCTAATCTCCAACAGCAATGAAAAAAATGAACATAGCAACCAAGCCCCACTTTGAGCCTTTTTGAAGGAAAATAAAAACTAAACTGCAGGCTATAGTCCAGTTTGGCCTGTATTTCAAATATAGGAAATGATGCACATGGCTGCGTAGGCCATTTGCGGCTCAGGTTATAGAAGACTAATGATAAAATGCCTACGTTACCTGCTACATCACTGTGATTCTGTATAGAGTACTGTGTGTGGATGTCTGTAACTCTGTTTTTGTCTTTATTTTTTTGGAATGCATTCTCCATACAGATCCTCACACTCAGCGATGAGTTTTATTTTGGCAAAGGAGAAACTCCTGAAAGCGAAATATATTTTTCAAGATCTCTTTGCACATGCTCAGAGACTATCGATGTCAGAAAGTCTTTGAATATGAGTGTTTGAATCAGCTCCAGCATTTGGTGTCGTTTTGGCCCCTTATTTCCCACCTCCCAGTTTGCAAGAGTTTCAGCTGGCTCCTTTCGGTCTTCCTCCTCGTGGCGGCTCAGGGTTAGCCCTTTCCAGTGTGCACCGTCTCAGGCTTGACCCTCTGCCCACACCCTTCTATCCACATGTTGGTGGCCAATGTTACGTCTTCTCCATGGAGTTATGGAGAGGTACATCTCTGTGGAAAAGCGGCTGTGTGTTCATGTAACATTTGTGCCGCCCGAGTAGAAAGACTGGCTAGAAGACCTGTCCCTGAATGAACGAGGAGAGGCCTTGAGGTGCCCGTTCAGGAGGCAGGCAGGGGGCCCTGTGGCCTTCCCTGCGGCAGCACATGCTCGTGGGCTCCTTCTGTGCTACTTGTGGGATGCTGGGCTTGGAGGTGTAGGCGGTGGCCAGGCGGGGGGCAACAGTACAGTGGCAGGCTGCTGTGGACCCCTTCCCCTGTGGAGGCCACCTTGCCTACCCTCTGGGTAGCCCTGAGAAGGCAGGAAAGGGAGGGAGGGAGGGGCTCCATCTGTTTTCTTTTTTAAGCACCTTGTGAATTGACTGTTTCCTCCTCTGGGGGAGGAATTAGTGATGGGTGAATGTGGGGAGCCCTCTTCCCGTGGGTGGGAGCAGCAGGGGAGGAAGCCTCTTTGCATTTGTATCTTTGAATGTGTTGTATGTGTGTGTTTTGTAGTGTGTGGAGAGGTGGCGGCTAGATACCCAATTGGCACTAAGAGCTGGTGAAACTCAGGGTGCCCGGCTCCCCTCCCAGTTCCCCAGACTATCCACTGCAGGGAGGCTGGGCCCATTAGATTGGTCTGCCCTCGGGGGCTAATGGACCCGGGTAGGTTCCAGAGCGAGCCAGGGGTTGTCCTGCTGGTCGTCTGCACAGTCCATCCAAAGCTCTGGGTGCCGCTTGGAATAAGAGAGTGGCTGAGGCCTTGGATTGGATCGCGCCCCTGCGACCTCTGCCCTCTTGGGGATCCTGGGACTTCCCGTGGTTTGTGGAAGAGCTGAGGGAGATGAAGCAAGAGAAGAGACTCTAGAGGAAGTTTGCTGGTGCTTGATGAGGGACAAACTCGACTGAACACAGGTCAGAGCTGCTATTAAGGCCTACCTAGTGGCCATAAGGGCAACGAAGCGTCGTTACTCCCCCGCTCTTATTGCTTCTGCAGATAGCCACCCCGCAGCCCTGTTTGGGGTGACACAAGCCCTCCTGGGTAAGGATGGCTCGGAGAACCTCTTGCAGGGGCGTGCAGAGGAATTTGCTCAGCGTCTGTTGGGACAGAATTGCTTGGATTCGTTCACAGTTGGACACTGGCTTTGCTGCAGGTCCAGTAGAGGTGCCTAGGGAGGAGTCTTGCCGGTTATCTGGGAACAGTTTGAACTTGTTGGACCTGAGGAAGTGGGCAGGGTCCTCGGGGTTGTGAGCTCAGCCACCTGCTCTTTAGACCCATGACCAACCTGGCTGGTTGAAGTGGCCGAGGGATGTTGTGCGAGCAGGTTCTAGCAAAGGGTAATCTTCCTTGAGTGAGGGGGTTGTTCCTTCACCTTCTAAGGAGGCTTTGTTTCACCACCTCCTAAAGAAGCCATCACTGGACCCCACTATACTGGACAGTTTTTGTCCAGTATCCAACCTCCCCTTTTGGGGGGAAGCTGATTGAGAAGGTGGTTGTGCGACAGTTTCAGAAGACCTCGGATGAAGTGGATTATCTGGATCCTTTTCAGTCGGGATTCAGGCCCGGATATGGGATGGAAACGGCATCGGCCGCACTTTTGGGTGATCTCTGGCAAGGGCAGGAGGGGGGGTTCTGCATCCATCCTTGTCCTGCTTGACCTCTTTGCAGCTTTCGATACCATCAGCCATGGTATCCTTTTGGATCGGCTCAGAGGATTGGGGATAGGCGGCACAGTGTTGTGCTGGTTCACCTCCTTCCTCCGGGTCCAATTCTAGTCGGTGGTGGTTGGGGAGGAGAGATCCCACCCTTGGCCCCTACTATGTGGGGTACCACAGGGTTCGGTGCTCTCCCCTCTCCTATTTAACATCTACACAAGGCCGCTGAGTGAGCGCATCCATCGCCATGGGGTGAGGTATCATCAGTGTGCTGATGATACCCAATTGTACATCTCTGCCCATGGTGAATTAAGCAGGCACCTGAAGGCTGTGAGAATCTGGATGGGGAAGAGGCTTCAGCTGAACCCTGGCAAGACTGAGTGGCTCTGGCTTTGGGGGCCTGCTGGTTCTAGGACTATGCCATCTTTGCTGCTGGATGGCCTTACGCTGCCCCAGACAGATCCTGTGTGCAATCTGGGGGTCCTCCTGGACTCGCAGCTCCTGCTGGAAGAGCAGGTGGCAGCCGTAGCCAGGAGGGCCTCTTCACAGCTTTGTTGTGAGGGAATGTCTCTACAGGAGGAGAGTGATGTGGGAGGTCAAGGCTATCCGGAGGGAGGGGCGCATTCCAGGAGGGGGAGGAGGCAAGAGGCAGCACGGTCCGCGGGGGGGGCGTTGGGAAGAGGAAGAGGCTCGGGACAGCCCCTCCCTGGAATCTCAGGGCAGATCCACCAGTTGCTGCAGTATAGATTGAGTTGGGCAAGATTCTGTCTGTAGGGTGTAAGCAAATAAAGGAACTGAACTCAGCTGGACTGTTTCGTCATTGTTCTTGGGCTGTGCCTGGCATTTGTGTTGTGTGCCAGTTGTGCCCATTCCTGGACCAGGGGGCCCTGCTCACGATCACTCGTGCCTTAGCCATCTCCCATTTGGACTACAGCAACGCACTTAACATAGGGCTGCCCTTGAAGAGTATTTGGGAACCTGAGCTGGTGCAAAATGCAGTGGCGTGGGCAGTTATGGACGGTGGTCATTCGGCACACATGACACCTGTTTTGCGAGCTGCATTGGCTGCTTCCAGGTATAATTCAAGGTGCTGGCGGTCGCCTTTAAAGCCCTTCACAGCTTGGGGCCGGGTTACCTGAGGGACCGTCTTCCCCCTAGCGGTGTCCCCCCGTCCCATTATATCTGGCGGGAGAGGCACGCTCCAGGTCTGTCCATAGCAGAATGCCATCTGGCAGAACCTAGGAAGAGGACCTTTTCTGCCGTGGCCCCCATCCTTTGGAACGTCATTCCCCCCCCCCCCCGCCGCCGCCGCCCCAATCAGACTTGCCCCAACCCTGCTGGCCTTTCGCGAGGCATTAAAACCTTGGCTCTGCCATCAAGCCTGGGGCCCTGAACATGTGAGTGAGCCTGTTGCTTGATGATATCGATGGTGGGATGCTGCGAGTGTTCTCAGCCGCCCCATCGGTTGTAGTCTGGTCAGCTGCCCAGAGTCATATACAGGAGATGGGCGGCCATATGAATTTATTAAATAAATGGGTTAATAAATAAATATGGGGGGGCCACCCGGCTGCTTCTAGAGCTGGTCTTGGCTGATCACAGTCCTAGGCGGCCAGGGTTTGGCCCTTACGAACTCCACGTGAGTCACCCCATCCCCGGACCCGAAAGGCAGAACCTTTGTTGCCCAGTGCAGCCCCTGTAGGAAGGAGACTCTGGAGGGCAGATCCATCTCAGGATGGAGGAGTGGGCGCCTTGGCCTCGGTCTTCCCCCGGCCAGGTGGAAAGCAAGTTCTGCTCTGGGTCAGAAGTAGGGTTTTCCCCCTCCGTTGGTGCAGGCCTGGCGGTTCAGTCCACCGGCTGCACTTCGTGCACCCTTGCACGAATGCTTCTGCTCCAAGGCCTCCCCCGCTCCGAAATCTGGGTTTCACATACCTGCCTCCTGCCCTTGTGCCACTTTGGCACTGCCACTCCCTCCTTGGTGATGCCCTCTCCCTTGGGCCTGGGGGGGAACCAATACACACCTCCCAGCCTATCACAGAAATACAAGAATGCCCAAAACAAACTAACATCAACAGCATGTTGTGCTGGGCAGCCCACCATGAACACTGCTTTTCCCCCTTGGTTCAGGAGCTGAAGGTGACACGGCTTTGCTTTTTTCTTTAAACTGGGTGAAACTAAGCAGAGTTCAGCCAAGTTTCTCTTAGTCCAAGCCCTGGAAATCTGTGGTCCCTTTTCCTGCCCCCCATCCTGAAAGCGCTGGCATTGGTGGAGGCAAAAAGGAGCAGGAGAAACCACGGGGGGGGGGGGGGCTGTGGCTGCACAGAACACCTGGCCAGCGGAGGAAGGGGTGAAGCCAGTTTGATTTCCAGCGGGTTTCTGCACGGGAGACAAGCAGCTAAAGGTTGAATTTCTTCTTTCTTTCCTGCGGCCCCCACTTAAGGTCCCCAATTTGCTAAGCCCTAACATCCCTCCGCTCAACACTCCAATGGTAAGGGTCCTTTGGGGGGTGGGGGGAGCCTGCCTTCTTGGCAGGCTGTCCTCTAGGCTCCTCTCCTGGCTGGATGATCCGTTGCAGTCGGTCCTAGCAGGAAAGGGGGGGGGGGAGGTGCGCATGGTCCTTGGTGGTGGTGTGATAGAAAAATAATGAAATAAAGCTGCAAACTCTTCCCCTCCCTCCCTCCTGCTGCTCTTGCTCCCCCCACTTGCAGTTTGTCTAGGGGGCAGCCCACCCAGTGAGGACCCTTTGTTAACAAGGCGAGAGACGCGGGCATTCCACCTGATCAAGCGCGGGCACCCGGTTATCTCAAAGCTCCGTCCTCGTTAGCACTGGAGTCCTTACTCACTGTATTGTCGAAGGCTTTCACGGCCGGCATACGATGGCTGGTGTGGGTCTTCCGGGCTGTGTGGCCGTGGTCTTGAAGTTTTGTTTCCTAACGTTTCGCCAGCACCTGTGAGCGGCATCTTCAGAGTGCAGGAGCACAGACAGGAGCAGTTCTCTCTGTGCCCAGAACCGCTCCTGTCTGTGCTCCTGCACTCTGAAGATGCCGCTCACAGGTGCTGGCGAAACGTTAGGAAACAAAACTTCAAGACCACGGCCACACAGCCCGGAAGACCCACACCAGCCATCCTTACTCACTGTCTCTCTGTCTGTCTGTCGCAGAGGTGGGACTTCTGTTTTACAATAGAAACTTTTCCCCTGTTTAACACCCATCTCTCTTCCCCAGAAACTTGCTCGCAAATCAGATCCCGAGGATTTCCCGCCTCTCAGTGCCAAAGTGTGTAAGAATCTCTACCTTTCTACTGTTCTGGGTCCCTTTTCTTGGAAAGCAGGCACCCAGCAATGGTTGAAATAAAGTTTGGTTCTTCTCCTCAGCGTTGTGCCCCTTACTTCAGCAAAAAAAATCCACCACAAAGGGTGCCCTGGTGATTCTGGGCTGCCAGAGGCCTGGGGGCAAGCACTGGCTCCCCACTTCAGTTGGGGCTGCACGAAAGTGTAAGTGCAGAGTAGCTGCAGCCCCTTGGAGACCACCAGCACCACTCTTTGACCGTCTGACTGTTTCTAGCCCATTGCCCACTCAGCGTGTCGTTTTCGAATGGGGAGGGCTTCCCAAAAGGCGTCCCTGAGCAGCGGAGGACCTGGGCAGCTGTTCTGGCAGCTCCAAGGCTGGCGACTAAGCTGGGCTCTTCTGCCCTTTGGGCGGCAGTTGGTCCCCCGGCAGGCCCTCCCCTGGCGCACGCCCAGAGGACAGCTTCCCTGGGCTTGAGATGGCAGCTGACCTTCCGCCCATCAGCTGCAGGCCCCCTGAGGTTGCTCCCGCTTGCCCACTAGGAGCGGGTCTGCTTCTCCAGGGTGGCCAGCAGGGGGCGCAGGAAGACCACCGAACAGCCGCGCCACAGACTCTTGGATGGGGCTGGGGAGCCCAGCGACTCACAAGCACTTCTGGATTAAACTGCGCAGGTGATAACGTTCTTTTTAAAGGAGTCTGTTTTAAATAGATATGCTTTTTCCTCATTGCCTGAGAAATGCATGTCACTTGTATTCATTTAAGTAAAGTCTTCCTCAAGCTGAGCTCAGATCCTGGTGACTGAAGTATGATTGTTATCATTATCATTATCATTATTATCATCATTATCATTATCATTGGTCACACAGTCAGCCAGGTGTTTACTGGATTTGGCATTTTTGTCCACCTATCGAGTCCTTCCCAAGGACCTGGGAGAGGCAGATGTCGTTGTTTGACGGTGTTAAAGGTATCGTCGCAGGATGGAAACTGTTCCAGGTAAAGCTGCCTTTTGCAACGGACTGATGGTGATTTTGTCCATGCCAACGGTGTTCAAGTGGTGCTCCAGATGTTTTGGGATTGCACCGTAGGCACCCATGACTATTGGTACTATCTTCGCTTTCTTTTGCCATAGTCGTACTACTTCTATTTGCAGGTCTTTGTATTTTGTGAGTTTCTCCAGTTCTTTCTCTTCTCTTCTGCTGTCTCCAGGTATTACAATGTCCACCATCCAGACTTTTTTGCCTTTCTTATCAGCCATGGTTAAGTCTGGGGTGTTGTGTGGCAGGTGCTTGTCTGTTTGAATCCTAACATCCCAGAGCACCACTACTTCATTTTTATGACTTTGTCTGTTTTGTGGTCCCACCAGTTCTTGCTTGCAGGCAAATGGTATTTCTTGCAGATATTCCAATGCACCTTTGTTGCTACTTTGTCATGCCGTTGTTTGTAGTCAGTCTGTGCGATCTTCTTGCAGCAGCTAACTAGGTGGTCTGCTGTTTCTTCAGCTTCTTTGCAGGGGCAGCACTTGCTGTCTGTTGCTGTCTTCTCAATGCTGGCTTTGTATGCGTTTGTTCTTGAGGGTTGGTCTTGTGCATCCAGAATTAGCCCCTCTGTCTCTTTCTTCAGCTTTCTTGCTCTTGGCCGTTGCCAGGTCTTGTTATCTGCTTCGCCTCCTAGTTTTTTTATGTACTGGCCATGTAATCCTTTGCCTTGCCCTGTCTCTTTCTGTTCTTCATTTGGTCTTTCTTGTAGGCCAGTTCGGTCTCTTTGGTGTTCAGTGAGCCTTCATGGTGTACTAGCTTCAGGGCATCTTCTTCACTGTCCTTCAGATATTCCTCCAATGCCCTTTGTTCTTCTTGAACTGTCTGGTGTACTTGCAACATTCCACGCCCACCTCTGTTCCTTGGTAGGTAGAGTCTGTTAATGTTGCTGCTTGGATGAAGGGCATGA
This sequence comes from Python bivittatus, assembly GCF_059951505.1. Lineage (NCBI taxonomy): Eukaryota > Metazoa > Chordata > Lepidosauria > Squamata > Pythonidae > Python > Python bivittatus. The sequence continues at coordinate 1,475,325 of NW_028277106.1, forward strand.
TTCATTGTCATCATTTTTCTGATCTTCCTATTCAGGGCTTCTAGTTCTGCTTCAGTCCAGTCCACTATTCCAGCTGTGTATCTAATGACTGGAATTGCTCAGGTGTTAATTGCCTTAATGGTGTTTCCTCCACTGAGTTTGGACTTCAAGATCTTCTTCACTCTTCTGATGGATTCACTACTAACCTTCTTGACCTCCGTGTGTTTGATGTTGTCAGCCTGGAGGATGCCCAGGTATTTGTAGCGATCTTCTTCATCCAGACTCTTGATTTATTTCCATAGGGCAATTTGATTCCTTCAGTTTTCACTATTTTTCCTCTGCTGATGGTCAGGGTGGCACGTTTGTCCAGTCCAAACTCTATTGCAATATCTTGGCTGTATATCTGGACAGTGTTGAGCAGTGATTCCATTTCAGATGTTTTTTTTTCCATACAGATTCAGATCAGCATGGAGCCTTTCTCTGTGCCCTGCTGGGGTGGTGCCATGCTGTGGCTTTGCAACCCCTCCTGGGATCCCAGGTGCTCCCTGAAGCCCCTAGAGCTCAGACTGTCACTGTTTTTCAATATTCTCTTGCAAACAGGGGGAATGGGCTGCCCCTCCTTTGGAGCCACGCTTGGACCTTGCTTTGGCTCCGCAGCTGCCCTGCCCGACCCTCCAGCCCAGGCTGTCTCTTCCCCTCCTGCGGCTCCGGGGTGGTCAAAAGAGTCAAGGTGGCAGTGGTGGTGGCGCAGGGCCCACCATAAACACTGTCCTTTGGTTTGTGAAGGGGAGGGTCGGTTCCCTGCTGTTATTCCCACCTGCCCTCTGGCATATAAACCCCTTCACTTCCCCTCCATTCCCCTTTTAGCAACGTTTCTATCTCTGTCTCACATGCGCACCCCTGGCTTTCTGTTCAGTCAAGACACTGCTCACTCTTCTCTTGCAGGCGGATGTATACAGGGAGTTTTCACCCGGCCCGGCACCCATCTTGGGCCCCCAAAGCACTTCTGAGGTTCACCCTGATGAAGTCTGGCCGCTGCTGAGTCACTTCAGGCCATTGGAAGGGAAAGGACGTAGGAGGCGATGGGAGGGACAGCCCCCCACCTTGATCTTGGCGGCCCAGGGCGGCTCAGCTAGGCTCGGAGAAGTAATTGATTAACCAGCTTCAGTGCCAGGGAGCAATTGGATGCCTCTAAAGCTGTCCTGTTCCCCAGGCACCAAGTGCCTTTTAATGAGTGATGATTTAGGCATCTTGATCAGGGATAAAGAGGCTCCCATAAAAAATGTTTGGTTATTAACTAAGCCGTTGCAACACCCTGCTCCTGAGTCCTTCTCCTTGTGCCCCAGTCCTGTGGAATGGGGGACAGTGCATTCCTTTTAGGTCTCTCCCTCCCCTCCAGCTCCCCATGGGCAGGGGTCGCCCATCGGATGGGAAAGGATGGCTAGTTTCTCGTTCCAGCGCCTCCTTCGGTGCCTGGCATCAGGAGGGGTGAGGAGAGCAGCAGGAAACGGGCAATCGCACCACTGCCAGCGCCCAGTCTCCTCCGCACTTGTGGAAATGGCTCTTCCCTGCCTTTTGGTAGGAAACCCCTGTGCCTGCTGAACATCGCACAAAAGTGTGCGTCTGATGGGTGCTCGTGAGGAGAAGCAGTCTGTCACCCCCAGATGCTGCTTGGCTACAGTGTCCAGCAGCCCCAATGAGGGGGTGTAGCTGTAGCCCTGTGCCACCCCCGCCCTTTCTGCATATCTCGTTATCTTTGGGGCCTTGCTTTTGGGATCCAGAGGAACGAGGTCAGAGCCCCTCAGAGCACTGGCAGGATGTTTTTGTCTCAGTTCTCACCTCTGTATAACGGGAATAAAATTATGGTCCAGCTCATAAAGGAATTGGGCAGTGGGCAATAACATTCACTGATGAAGAAGAAGGAGAAGGAGAATGGAGGTACCTGGGTTGCCCTGCACAAGAGCAAGAAGCTGGATCGTGTTAGAGAAGCTTTCTGGAAACTGGCATCCAGAGCCACTTTATTCTAGGCTGCCAAATCCAGTCAGGTTCCCAGCAAGATGTCAGAGCTTCAGACAAGCCTGCAGAGCAAGGGGCCCTCCACACTGGCCAGCCAAGGCTCCAAGGGGCCTGAAGACTACACCCCCTTCCACCATATAGGGCTGCCACCCGCGTGCAACTGTGGAGCTTCCCTCTCCTCTGTGTGGGTCAGAGGTAACTGCAGAAGGAAATCCACGTGCGAAACTCAGTTTGAGCTCAGTTCCGCTGAATGAAATAGGATTTTTTTTTAGTGCTAATGCCTAGAAAAGAAGCTGAGTTTATCTACTGGATCAAGCACACACAAAGAGCCCTGTAGCACCTTAAAAGTAACACTTCTTGTTCCCCAGATTCCTAGAAAGCTCCTCACACTTGGATGATCTTCTGGAGCCAAGGTGAAATGAGGCTGGGGACAGTGGGAGCTGGCCATTTCTAGCACATTGAGCACTAATGCTGTGGTGCCCCTACCTCCTTGATACAGTGAGAATAAGGGGGTTTTAATGAAAGGAATCTGGTCTGCACTGCAGGCTTGCACAGCAATTCATAAAGTTGTGCTTCTTATGACTCCATAACTATTCATCCATCCATCCATCCATCCATCCATCCATCCATCCATCCATCCATCCATCCATCACATTTGTATAGCCGCCCATCTCACAAGCCTGAGTCTGAGTTGTGTACAATAAAAAACAAGCCATAAAAAAGAACATTAAAAACATTCCATAATTTGAACAAAAATCAATATTATTAAATGACTGGAAAAGAGCAAATTCGATGTTACAGACCATGTAGCTGGCTATTGAATTCCATTGGGTGTGTGGGGTGGGCAGGGAGACCTTGCCAGGTAAATCATGGTTACCTAATCTGATAAGAGAGAGCCAGTTTGTGTGGTGGTGAACGGCCAGGCTAGAAACCAGGAGACAGTGAGTTCTAGTCCCACCCTAGACCCAAAGCCAACTGGGTGACCTTGGGCCAGTCCCTCTCTCTCAAGGGCGAAGAAAACTGCAGGGACGTGTCCAGGCAGTCACTAGGAGTCAATGCTGACTTGAAGGCATGAACAAGAGTGACAGGAAGAACCCTGATCTCAGATTAAGTCAAGGGACCTAAACTGTCTGGCTCCCCGTGCCACAGGGCCAGCCAGAAGCGTCTGGGAAGCTCACAAGCAGAGTGGGGTGCTCTTCCCCATCTCCCACTGCCACTCCCCAGCAGACGGCATTTAAGAGCTGCTGCCTGGGATCCCGGAGCCACTGACGGCTTTCTGCATGAACTGGCTGGTCTTCCTGCTGTTGTCCAAAGCCAACAGCATTCTGGGAAGGAGCGTGGTCAGCTACATAACACTGTCCTGCCTACCCGCACTTGACTTGGGCTCCTCACTGGGTAACCAACGAACAGTAAACAAATGAGAGAAAGAATTGCAGGTCTGGAGTCTCTGAGGGAATCGAATGGAGAAGGGTCAACGATTTGACCGGAGTTGTAAGCAACTTCGCTTGCACTTTCCACTCTCCCAAGGTCTTGTTAATGAGAATCCAAATCACCAAGTAAGCAGTTGATTGCGGGAACCCTCCCTCCATCCCTCCATCCTTCCTTCCCTCGCTGATCAAGGGACCCTGGTTCTTGATGACTGCTCTGAGGGGGAGAAACAGCGTAACTGTGGGAAAACAAATTTAGCAAGGCTGATGAAACACACGTTTCAATGCTCTCTAACGCTGGGGGGCACTGTCCATGGCAACCCTTTGTGGGCCCCGTTTGGAATCCAGAGGTTCCCAGAACTCTTGGGGCAAGACTTGCAGCTGGAAGAAAAAAGGCCCAGGTGAGCATGAGTTCAAGAGAAGGCTGGTGAGCTCATGGGTTGGGGGAGCAATAGTGATCGTCATGCCTGATCCAGGACCCAGCTTTTTTCTGGGGCGGAGGGAATGTCTGTCTGTCCCTTGCAACTACTTCCACGCATTGCCTCTGCTGTCTGCAGAGTAGAAGCAAAAGCCTGCTTGTGCCAATATGCTCACTTGGCAAGGCAGGTGGTTCCGCTTTCAATTCCCCAAGAGTGGAATCAAAATCCTCCTCCCTGCCTCCTCCCTTAGTGGTTCTATTCCTGCCTCTGGGAGCACCATCTCTTCATATGGTGGACCAGGTATTTCGTTTCCTCTTTGCCTCCTTTTTCCAGGCTGAACCTACCCAGCAGCTCTGCAACCATTTGTCCTAGGGCCTGGTTTCCAGACCAAGCACAGTCCAGATTCTCCTGTTTCACCATCCTCTTTCCTAAGATGCCCTGCCCAGAACTGGACACAGCCCTTCAGATTCAGTCTGACTGGACCTAACGATTGGTTCTCTAGCAGCAGCAGCAGCCCCCACCCCCCACCCCACAGTGCTCTGGGCTCCTATTCAGCTTTCAACGAGCCAAGAGATCAAGGTCTTTTTGCCTGAACTGCACTGAACTGTGCGGTCCTGATCCCTCTGGCGCACCTCCAAGCAAGTTTCTGCATTTACGAATTTCATTGATTTGGTTTCAGCCAAGATCTCTAGTCTGACAGGCTCATGTGGGATTGTAGGTCAGTCTGTCTGAAAACACAAAAGGACATGAGTAGGTGGAAGGAGGGAACAGATCATGAGCATTCAGTCTGCAAGCAGCTTGAAAACACGCAGCAGCTGTGCAACGTCAGCACAGAGTCCTTAAGATCAAGTCCTGCCAGACTAATCTGAATTCATTTTCTCATCAAGCTATTTCCTCAGTAGATTTGGGGACTGCCGTGGACAGAATAATCCTGATTCTGTATGATAAAGGGCTCCATGTCTTTTCAACCAGCAACTTACTTAATTCTGGGCTGATCGGCATGAAAGTAGATACACGGTTGGCTCAAAAATTCAAGAGAGATTATCAATAGTCCCTCATTAAAAAGGGATGGGGTTTGTTTGCATGACTATGGCCACCATCTTGACTTTTCTGACCCCTCCCTGAAGATCCTGTCATGGACTTTTGCCAAAGTAAGGAGCACAACGCTGAGGAGAAGAGCCATGTTTATTGCAATGACTGTTGGGTGCCTGCTTGCAAGAAAGAGGGACCCTGGGCAGTAGAAGATTTTTACTGAAGTTGAGGGCTGCAAGTGGGCAATCCTAGATTGGCTGGCCAGTCTGAGGAAGCTGGGCAGGTCCTGGCCAGGGTGAGTTCTGGGGCGAGTTCTGTTGTTGGGCAAAACGGGCCTTTCAGGAGGGCAGCAGAGTTGGGGAAGGCCCTCGTGAAGGCTATGGAGATCATGTGGAGATAATGGGGGCTGGGTGTCCCGGATGGAGGATGGAAGGCTGGGGTTTCTCACCTTGTTGCTGTGTCGCAGCTCCCTCACTGAACTGTATTCATCTGTCACGTTTCTTAATTCTTAAACCTCTGTATTAGGACTCCCCTTGGGCTGTGCTGTGGGCTGGCGAAGAGGCTTCTATTCTTTCCCTCAGAGGGGCTTATGGGGGAGGGGGTTGACTGGGAGGGGGTCAGTTTGGGTCTGATGGGATTAGGCAAAGAGATGGGCGGGATGGGCGGGAGGTGCAGTCTCCATTTTGTTTGTTAGCTTTATCTTCTCCATTACATACCCCTGCCCTGCAAGCTTTAACACCCGTGTTAATGACTCAGATAAGGAGGTGGCGGAATTGTTTGGGACAGCGAATACCCTAGAAGGTATTTCTCAGCCTTGGCAATCTTGGCTGGGGAATTCCTGGAGTTGAAGTCCAGCATCATAAAGTTGCTAAGGTTGAGAAACACTGCCCTAGAAGATAGAAATGAAATTCAAAACCTTTTAATGGGTTAAAAACATTGACTGAAGCTAAGAGAATGACACCTGACGGAGATCAATGCCAGGCAATACACGGAACAGGCATCAGATGGGACGGGCTGCTTGGCTTGACAGCAGGCACTGCAGAGAAACGCACCTCAGTCTAAGGTGGCCAAAAGTCGGAAAGAGTCTGACAGCCCGTTTATTAAACGGCCTCAGCTTTCATGAGACACACCTCAGTTCATCCGATGCATGGAGTGGCTAGCAGTGTGGGATTTAAACCGGGGTGAGCCGGGGGGGCGGGGGGGGGGAGACAGGCTGGTTAGGGAGGTGCAGCTTGCCTGTGAGGCAGATGACAATACCTTTTCAATGAACAAGTGTAATGTGTTAAAACCCCGTTGTTTTGGTTGGGGCCTTCTGAGATTGCTTTTGATGTATGTGAGTTCAGCAATTTCTTGATCAGTGGTGCTGTTTGGCTTGGTAATAGCACTCATAAAAAAGATATTTATTGCAGAATAAAAATAGATCAGAAGTGTGACATCACTGTAAAAAAAGGCAAATGCAATTTCTGAATTTTTTTTTTTTTTTTGAGAAGGCAGAAAATTGCCTTGTCTTTTTGGAGAAGGTCAACGGGTATTAATCTTTAGTCTTGCAGCACCATCCATTTTTCAAGAAAACTCAGATATCTCAGTCAGTGCTTCTGAAATGAACCGGCAACTTCCTTCGTGCCTTGAACTCCTTGGCATCCATCCTGCAGACTCCTGCCTGTCCAACCCTGGCCCAAACCTGCTTTTCTGTCCATTGCGGCCCTTTTGCTGGCTCACTCAGCCTCAGCCTTGGAAGCCGCCGGACCCTCTTACGGCGGCGGTTGCATCGCCCTTGCAGGAGAACTGGAGGCCCCGGAGGAGCGGGCGCGTCCTCCCGGCATCCCGCGTCGAAGCGGAGCCTTTCCCGGAACAGCGACGCCGCCTCGCCGAAGGCCGGCCCGGGGAAGTCCTCCTCGGGTCTGCGGCTGTGGCGCTTCCGTCGCCGGGCGGTGCCCTTTTCAAGCCTCAGCCCCTTCGGAGACTCTGGCGGTCAGGCCTCCCCGCGCCCTCCCCTCCCGGGAAGAGGCGGCGCTTCCCCCGCCGCTTCTCTCCCCTCCCAGCTCGGAGGTTCCCCCGCTGCGCTGCGCTGCACTGCGCCGCCCGCCCGCCCGCCCGCCCCCCGCGGCCTTCTCCGCCGACGCGTCCCGTCCCTCAGTGCCCAGGTCCCGAGTCCTCGCTGTCCCCCGTTTCCCGGCGGGAGATCCTTGGTCAGGGATGCCAAGCAGGTGCCGCCAGACCCGATGCAAGGCCCCCTTCCGCCGGGAAGCTAAGCTCGTCGGGACGCCCGCTGGTGCGCAGCAGGATTGCCTCGCAGAGGCCGCCTTGAGCTCCCGGGGAAAGGCGGATGGGAATCTAAGGGAGAGCGCAGCCAGTGGCCACTTTCCCCGCTCGGCCGATCTCCCTTTCCTCTCCTGTCCAGACGCCGCTGAGCGCTCTGCTTCTCATCTGGGAGCGGGAGGGGGAGGGGCGGGCACCTTGGTCCTATTCAGAGGATGAAAAGAAGCCCGTTCCGCAACTCGTTCCCATGGAAACGCATCTCCTGGCTACCCCGGGCGAGGCACAGGCCCGTCAAAGCCCCAACTCCCGGCGCGCGCGTCTCTCTCCGGCCGCCCTGGCCCCGGAACCTCGAGCCCATCGGGGCTTCGCGGGGACAGGCAGACAAGAGGCCTCCCTCCCTGAGTCGACAGGCCGGGCAAGGGAACCCCAGACCGGCTGCTGCGCTCGCACGATACCCCGAATCACAGACTAGCCCACCGCCTCGTCTTAGCGGTAGTGCGAACCCAGGAAACCGTTTGAGCAACACCTGGCTGGGCAATCCTCGGGGCGCGTCGCCGCCTCGGGCGCCCACCGAGGCGCAGCGGGCTCCGCAAGCTCCAACGCCGCCCGCGCCCTGCCGTCCCGGGCTCATGGCAAGGGTCCCCGCGGGCGGGGCCGAGCTGTGCTGGCCTCCCCCTCGGGGAAGGCTCGCCCGGGCTGCGCGAAGGACGCGGGGCGCCCTGCAGGTTTGGGTCGGGAGCTCCGGCTCCGCTGCCGCCCAGCCGCACCACGGGGTGGGCGGGCGCAGGGGCGTTCGCAGTTCTGGTAGCGGCGCGGCGCTCCGCTGCTTCTTGCCGGCACGAGGACGAGAGTCCGCCCGCCCCGCCCCGCCGCTGACCGAGCCACGGAGCCGCCCTTGTTCAGGGAGGCCCCGAACCGCGCGTCCCCTTCCCGGGAGCGGCGCTCCCCCTGGGCGTCTGCCCAGCAGCCCGAGCGGAAGGCCTGGGGCGGCGAGAGGCGCGCGCAGCGGGGCCGGTGGAAGCGACTTTCGCCCCCTGTGCTGGCTCGGGGGGGCGGGGTCCGCCCCGCAAGGGCGCCTCAGCTCAGCTCAGCTCAGCTCGCGAGAGGCAGGCGTCGGCTTCTGCAGCGCCGGACGCGCACCTGGGAGGAAGGAAGGGGGCTGCGCTTCCGCGTGCCGCCGGCTCGATCCCGAGGGTTCGATTGGCGACCCCGTTCCAGCGGCGATTCGGCTGACGAACGTTAACGTGCCGCCCGTTCTGGGGTCGAGAATGACGCTCCTCTGGCTTCGGTTCGATGTAAAATCCGGAAGCAGATGTAACCTTTCGGGGCAGCCTTAGGAGAAGGGCTTCTTCACCCGCTCCGAAAACGCCAGGTCGGGGAAGGCTGTTCCGTTCCGCAAATACGACGTGAAGCCTGTTCGTTTCAGCTGCTCCGTCTTCTCCGTCCCGATCTGCGCTGCAGTTGTCGCCGATCGTCTGGGTGCCTGTTTATTTGCCTATTTATGGCAGCCACTTCCTTCTGTAACAGGAACGCGGCGGGTGTGAAGAATCAGAAAAAGAAGGGAGGGGAGAGGCAGGCGGCGGGCCGCCGCCACGCACTCTGCAAGCGCAAGCGATTCTCCGAGGCCCCTCTTCCCGTGCCCCGCAGCGCTGCGGCAAAAAGGGCCGAGGCGATAGACGGGTCCGGGGCTCCTCGCCTCGTCGCCCCCTCCATCCTCTCCAAAGAGACCTCCCCTCGGGGCGGGGCGGCCCTGGAAACTCCCAGCTGGTTTGGGAGCCGGGCGTCGGTCGGCCAGCGCGGAGAGACGGCCGAGGACCAGCGGGGCAGTCGGGCCGGGGGCAGCGGGGCCTCACGGCTGCGCCGTTCCGCCGGACCCTCCCTTCCTCCCGTTCCGGCCTTCTTCGCCCCCGCCCGGTGTGGCCTTCCCAGCCGCAAGGAGGAAAGGCAAAGCCCGGGGCAGCCGGATCCCAAGCGCGATTCCGGCGGCCCTTCAGCCGGCTGCTGCGCCCGCCGCTCCCCCTCCTCGGCTGGGCCCGGTTCCATTCAGCCGCCCGCTCGCGGGACGTTCAAATCCGCAGCATGGTAGATTTTAATTAGCCTTTGTACAGATGGCCAATTAACATTCATTACTTTTGCCTTGAGCGATTAATTATGAGCTGGGGAGAAAAAAGCCGGAGACCCAGACGAGGGAGCGGGCGGAGGGGGCTTTCCGTGGGACTGCGAGGGGGATCCTCCCTCCCAGTTCGGGCTTTTAAGGGCCGGCTCCTCTCCCTCCCCCGAGCGAAAGCCACCAAAGCGGGGCGCCGGCCCCCTCGGCCGCAGAGCCCCCGCGCCGGACCGGACCGCCGTTGTCGCCTTTCCGCATCCTGAGCTGGCAGGGCGGCGACGCCCCGCGCTTCGCCCTTCCCCAGCCTGGCCCTGCCAAGCCCGCGCGCGGGCCGGGGCCAACCTCTGCGGGCCGCACTCCGGGGACCCCGAATGGAGACGCTGCGGAGGGAGAGCGGCCCGACGTGCGTCGCTATGAGGGAAGCGCCTTCCCCGGCCGGACGCCGCAGGTGACGGGGAGAGACCGGGACCAGCAGCGCCGCCGGAGCGCCTGCGTGCGCCCGCACCTAAGCGCGCGCGCACTGCCGCAGCGACGGAGCGACCCGCCTCTCCCCAGCCCGGTTCTCTGCCGCCCTCCCGCGGGACCCGGCACAAGGCCCAGCGGCCAGCAAGCCGCGCCACAGGATCCGCGTCCCCCGCCGCCGCCCGGCGCCTCTCCCCGACCGCCCTCCGCGTCCCTTTCCGGCCAGCGCAACTGTCAGAGCCGGGAAGACGACCCCCTCCCGCGCCTCTGGTCCGAAGCTGCCCCGGTCTCATCCCCACGCACCGCCAAACGCCGGGCAGTATTGAGTCCCCCCCCCCCACGCCCACTTTTCCAGCCGGGGCTGAGGGAAACGATGCCGCCGCCGCGTTCCTGTCCCCTCGCTGTTCTCTCCGTCCCTCAGGAGGAGCCTGGAAGCCCCCTTTCCGAGCAGCACGGGGGGCTTCTGGCTCTGAATGGAATGTGCTGGTGGGGAAAGGGGCAAGCCGGCTCCCCCTGTCCTTTGGGCAAGATCCACGGAGACGGCTCTCCTCCGACACATCTCCTGCTCACCGCGGGGCTGGATTCGCGCAGCACCCTTATTCCAGGTGGTTATGGGCGGCGCTTTCTGCCCTCAGCTCACCGGGAGGTGGTGGGCTAGGCTGCCCTGCCAGGAGGCTGAATGGGCCTGCCCGGTTGTGATTCGGCCCGGGCGTGGAGGGGTTGGGGTTCAGTGCCGGGGTCCCCCCTGGGGCGGACACCTCCTCGAGGACCTGCCAGGCGTCGCCACCCGTTCCTTGGCAGAGGTCTGGAGAACGGCTGGGGGATGGGTTGGCGGGAGAGGAGGCTTCGCGCCGGTCGAGGGGTGGGGAGCAGCAGGGGAAAAGACCAGTCAGCCACTCGCCCGGGTCAGGGTCAGGGTCAGGGTCAGGGTCAGGGTCAGGGTCAGGGTCAGAGTCAGGGTTCGGGTGATGGCCAGGACCTCCTTCCTCATCCTGCTGGCGGGGTGCGGGAGCTGCGGGTGAGGGCAGAGGTCAGAGCGAGCCTCAGCCAAGCTCAGGCCGCCCCCCCCTCCGGCATTTGGGAGCCGCTCAGCCCCAGAAGGGTCTGCCCCCGCTATGAGGTCTTTCTGGCGGGCAGCGCACTGCCTACCTGCAAAGCATCATGGCAGGATATGGCCCTCGTGAGTCTCTGCCTTTCAAATGCACACATTTCCTGAAAGCAATATGGAGTGTCTAAATATAAGGAACAAAAATCTGTTTAGCCTAATCAGGGCTGGGAGACTGCCATCTATGTGATTGCCCGAATGGTAAATTCAATGTAAATTGGAAGAGAGAAAATTAACTGGCATATGTCCTTGAATTTATAGGCCACTTCCTCTCTAAGGAGAGGAAGCAGTAGGGAGCCCAGGAGCCACTACAGGACCCATAAATCCACCAGCAATCCCATGTTGCACACACAGACTCATACGCCTCTCTCTCTCTCTCTCTCTCACACACACACACACACACACACAGCCTGAAAGTTGTTTGGACATCATCCTGCCACGAGTCCCATCCCAGAGTCCCATCCCATCGTTTTCAACCATCAAAAATCAAAGGGGATGGCTCATTCGGACCTCCTGCCCGGCCAGGCGAATTCTTCTCAGCCAATCAGCCTAGCCCTGGACAGCAGCCGGATGTCATGAGCACAGCGATTTCATTTTCCTGGCAACCGTATGGGAGCGAACAGCCACTGCTGGTTTACTGGATGCTTTTTTGACTTCCTGCCAGGGGTGTCTGCAGTGTGGGGTCAAAAAAGTCAATATGGTGGCTGTGGTGGTGCAATCAAAGCTTGGCCCATTCTTCCCCCCCCCCCCCCCGCTTCAGCAGGATGCTTTTCTGGCAGGGCCTGGCCAAACCCGGGTGCTTCCCCCATGGCGACCCGCATAAAAATGTGGTTAGCTTTGATCACACCACTGTAGCCATAATTCTGACTTTTGTGACTATACCCTGTAAACACCATGCTTCCTGCTAGTTCACAGCCTGTGATTTCCTCATGGCCTCCCATCCATGCAGTACCTAATTCCATTACACCGCTCCCATTCCCCCTTCCCTGATTTTCACTTTTTCTGCCCAGCAGTCAATTAGTGATTAGCTCCCAGCATGTTTTGCCCTCTTTCGCCTGCCTGCTTGTTCTTTCCAAGCCTCGGAAGGGCTGCTTGGGTGGCCAGAGCACCCACACTCCCCTTCAGAAGCAGAGAGAGCGACGCAATCATGCTAAACAGAGCGTCCTCTCCAAAGGAGAACAGATTGGCCATCCAGGGCCGTGTGGTCATGAACCAGCTGTGGTTTCTGGGCCGTCTTCCAAGGATGTCAAAGGCAACAGGAACCCCACCCAGGTGGAAGCCCAGCCCGGGACAGGTAAGAGGACTTCTCTCGCATTGTGCTGAGACTCTGGGCGTTTGGCCTCTGCGTTTGGCCTCTACTTTCCATACTTTTCCAGAGGAGGAAGATACGTTTCTTTTGCTAGTCCTTTAATTGTTCGTTTTAGTGCCATGTTTAATTGGTTTTTTAAAAAATATTATTAGCTTCTTTGAGCACTCACTTGATTAGAAAAGTGGGGATATAAATTGGATAAAAAGAAGCCCCCCAGGAGGGGGGTGATGGAAGGTTCCACTGATTCTCTTTGGGCTGCGTCACTAAGCAAAGCGAAGCCTCCTTCAGCTGGACTCGACTGGGAGCAGCTGAATATTATGCCACCCACAGCAGTTTGGATGAGGCCAGGATGGGCCATTTGGGCTGTGTGGGCACCCTGAAGCCAGATGTTGGTTGGGGAGAGAGAGACATGGAATTCTGTTTTGTTAACCTGGTTTAAGCTTTACCATGTTGTGTGAACCCAGATAATGAATAGGATAGATGGATCATAAAATAATGTTTAAAGTAAAAAAAAAAGTTTATAAAAGCAAAAAAAAATTAAAATTAAAATTAAAAACTATACAAAGTTTTTTAAAATGTACAGTTTATGAGTATATGTATATAGTACATTTCTAAACTTAAAGTGAAATAGACAATTTTAAACATTTATATTCAATTATTTCTATAAAAAAATAGATAAAGGTAATCTGTCAGAAATTACTTCATTTATATCACTAAAAATGGAGACCAAATGTGAATAAAAGAGTTTTAATTAAGCCTCTTTGCTGTTGCATTATTCATCCAGTGCTGTTTCCCCACTTTCAAATGCTACTGATTCAAAGAAAGACTTTGGACTTTATAATTTTCCAGTGTTTTGGTAAAATAAATCTGTCAGCAGCCAACAAAAATTAATTTGATTAATAGAATACATTTAAGGGGCTTAGTATCTTCTATACATTACATTTATATAGTTTTTTATGACTTCTTAACATGCATTTAAAGGGAATGTTATACCTTCAAGAGTTCCAGGCTGATTCACTGAGTTAAAATCTCAAGCCTTTTTTATAGACTTTCAAAAGTGGCTATTGTGTTTGATAGAACAGTTTTATATAATATTGAAGAGGCACCTTAAATTTTAAATTAGGTGGATTTATACACTGATCCACTAATGTTCTTGATTGGCGCGATCTCAGAAGTAGATAAATCGATCGTGAAAATTCCAGAGCCCAGGGCAACCAACACAAGCTTCTTTCTTGCTTCAGCCAGCTCCTTGAAACGCTGCCAAATTTCAGACCTTTTGTTAGTTATCTTCAGGAGCTGGCAGTGGGGCAGATCCTGCACCTTGTGGCCCCCTGAAATCATCTTTGGTCCAATAAAAGGTGCCGGTCTCTTGTGGGGGAGGGGGCCCGGCTTAAGAATTCTGGGCCATGCTCACCTGGGTGGGGGAAAGAGCCTGCCTCTGCAGTAAAGGAAAGCAGCGCGAATTCCTTCTTCCCCCTCTTGCTTTCCTACAGAGTCCTGCTGCACTTTCAACACCACTGGCTGAAGTCAACCATTTCGGACCCAGTCTCAAGGCTTAAACCACAATTGTGCAGCATTACCTGCCGAGAGGAACATTTCCTTCTGAGGGAGAGAGAACCACCACACTCAGAAGAAAAAATTTCTGGGCAGTTGGTTCAGAAGGACTTTTTTCCCAGCCAAAACTGACAGGAAAGCCAGTAGTTGTACATTGAGCCTGAATTTCTGGGGAATTTCACTTCATCCGAAAAGACAATTTTGAATGTCCACCACATGCTGAATCTAGATCAGAATCAGGAAGAGCCAGGGGGTTGTCTTTTCCCAGGAGTACCTTCCTGCTCCCGCCCCCCCAGTAAACTGGACCTCATCTCCACTCATGCAAGGAGAACTTCAAAAAATCGGCAGCTTTTACGCTGCAAACTAAGGAAGAAGCCAAGGCAGATGCTCCAAACTCAAATCCTGCTTTTTTTCATGGCTCGATCAGTTGCTGAGGAAAACGCTGGCCTGGCATCCGTCCCAGCACCCTGGGTGACCAAAGCGAGCGATTCACCTCTGCCAGCTGTGTCTGCCAGGCTACTCCGGGGCAAAGCAGCTAGGCCTGGGAGTAGGAGGTGGCGCGGAAACCCAGATTCCACCTCCCAGATCAGCCCCATTGTACAGTCAGCCGACTCTGAGGGGCCACGGAGCCCTTCAGGAAACTGGAGAGAGCGGGGAGGGTGTTAGTGGACCATCTGCCCCATTGCAGCCATTTCTCTTCCCCGCCAAAAAAGGTGACAGGATTCCTCCAGGGCCCTTCTCCTGGGAGACTTCAGCCTGTAGCCTCCATACTGAGTTGCCCCATCAGGGCTTCCCATGCCCATGCGTGCAGCCTGACCCACACAGCACTTGCCTCTGGTTCAGATGGAGCTGGTGCGCTGAAGGTCCGGAAGAGCCCATGTGATTCCACTGGCATGGGCAGGTCACTCTCTGGGCCACTGGCATTGGCAGCTGCTATCACACTTCTGCAGGGGTGGAGGCCCAGCCAGGCTCCCCGGGAATCCAGATGGTCTTCTGAATGCCCCGGGGGAATGTCCCGCACTGGCTGCCAGTCATGCTGTGGAAGCCTTCGCCGGTAGGTGGAATGCAAGGACCCGTTACTCCCGTGGGTGCCCTCCCTGTCCTGCTAGGGCTTAGAGAGTGAGGGGGCAGTGGGATGGTCAGGTCGTGTGCAGCATGAAACCTGCACACATATGCACGCGTGCACAACCCCCCCCCGCAAACTCCTGCTCCAGGCAGCGAGGCAGCGGAGAGAGACCATCCCTTGGCCGCCGTTGGGCCTGCGCAGACACCCCTGGGGCTGCTCCTCCCCCCTGTGCAAGACAGGAGAGGGAGCTTGCTGGAAACATCAGGAGCCTGCACTGCTCTTTGGGGACAAATTCAGGCAGGTTCCCTAAACTCAGGCTTCAGAACCGGGATGGGCCCCAGGGACGTTTTTGTAATTGGCCAGGACAGGACTTCCAATCCGCTGGGGTGTTCAGGGAGGTAATCGGTGCCTCTTGAGGACAGAGATGTGTTTCCCCTCCTTTTAAGAAAAGCAGCAAGACATCCTTACCCTTGCCATAACCCTTCTAGGTTGCGTGATTATGCTGGCTGGAGCAAGTCCTGGGGATGCAACTGGGCACCCAGCTGTTGCCCTCCGGTGGCGCAGAGCTGAACCCAAAAGCCCTTTCACTCCTCCCGCCCACATGCCAAGGAAGGACCTCTCGGAACCTTAAGTCTGCCTCTGCTGGGCTAAAAGCAGGAGAATGACAGGAAACTACAGCCAGAGAAACCAGACATGGCTTTTCACACTCAGCCCGTTTGGGGGGGGGCGCACTCCCCCTAGGGCAGGTTTCTTAGTGCGTGATCCGCAGCTGTCCTTGGCAAGGGCTACTTTGGCACCCTTGTGTCCAGGGTGCCCCCCGCAGCCTTCCCGAGCACTTGGATTGGACCACAGCTATCTGTGTGCTGGGTGCGCCATCTTGACTACTTCAATGCTCTCTACAGAGGGCTTCCCCTGAATAGAACCCGAAGTTGTTGCAAACGCGAAATGCGGCAGCTGGACCCCGAGCTGGTGCAGAGGGGCGGTGACGCCAATCTGTCGCTGGGGAGATCTAAGGTGCGGGTTGACCTCTGGCAGTTCCGTCCGCCGGCTCGGCTGCGCAGGAGACGCTCTGCGGAAGGGGGACGACCAGAGGCCGCCTTCTTTCTTTCAGCGTTCCGGAAATGGGGAAAGATTTGGCCAAGGTTGTACCGGCTGGACTGCTTTCGTCCTGATCTCGTCACGAGTTTTTAGCTCCACTTTTTAAACGGTTTATATTCTTTGTTTTAAATCTTTGCAGCTGCCTGGCACGCTCGCCCGAACAGAAAGGTAGAGACAACCGCGCGATGAACCCGGCCCGGCCCTGCCACGATGATGCCCCTGCCTCTTTCTCCCCGGGGAGGGCAGGCGGGAAGCGCCCGCCCCCCTCGCCGCCTGGCGCAAGTTCCTGAAGCGCCATAGCCGAAAATGGCTAGGCCTGGCCCGGCTTCCAAATGCGAATCCCCAATCCTTTCGGCCCCCGGGCATAGCAGCGCCTGCCCGCCCAGCATCCCGCCGCTTTCGGGCTGCAGCGGGAGACCAGCGCCCGCCCGGTCACCAGAGCCGGACCTTGGGGGACTCCGAGGCCAGGCGGCGAGACGCGGCCGCCGCGGCGCTCTCCGCTTCCCGCGGTGCTTCGGCCGCGTCGCCTTGCTCTGTCCGCCTCGACAGGAGTCCCGGGCTGCCGGAGGGGCGGGGGGCCGGAGAGGCCGGCCGCGCTGCTCGAAAGCCAACGGCCCGCAGCCACACGGCCTTCAGCCCGGTGAGCAGCTCCGAGGCCAGCGCGCCGGCAAAGGAGCAAGCCTGCTCCGGCGAGCCCCCGGCCGCTAAGGCTCGACTCCATCTCCCGGCTCACCCGAGACGCTTCCCGGCTTTTTCCCGCGCGCCGAAGGGACCGCGAAGGTTGCGGTGAAGATCACCTGGAGGGAAACGGAAGGAGCGGCCGCCGGGCCCGGCAGGAGTCTGCGTCTCCGCGATCGCGGTCCTTCATCTCGTTGGGCCGCTTTACGACGACGCTTCATGTCGGTTGAGGCCCCCCCGCAGGGGTTTCCGTTTGTTTTGGGAGCCGCTCAAGAGCAAGAAGACGCCCTTTTTGCTGCCTCTTCTGGAAAGGGCGGGAGCCCCTCTGAAGGCCGACGCGGAGCTCTGGCCCCGCGAGGAACGGAGCCGGACGGAGCTCTTCCGGGGAATGCCGCCGTTCCAGGCTGTGGGTCGCCGGAGCCGCGCAGGCGGTCTGTCTTTCTTCGGACCGCCCAAACCGTCCGTAGTCTCCAGCCCTCGAGCCACTGCTGTGCACCGAACGGCTCGATCCTCACCGCGGAATGCAAACGGAAATTAAGCTAATTTTGAAGAAAAGGGGCCACGTATCGGGCCAACGGAGCAAAGAGGCGGCAGGGCAGTTCGTGCGATCGGTTTGGGTTCCAGTCTACATGGACAGAACAGCATTTGCACGAAAAAGGTTTCATATGAAAAATATTGACACGCTGGAAAGACAACTCATATTACGCTATATTTCCATAGCCGCATGCACGCCCGTCTCTATTCATCATGTCATAGAATCTTAGACTCGTACGGTCGGAGGCGACCTCGGAGGTCCTAGTCCAGCCCCTGCCCAGCGCAGGGGTCCTCCGACCATCCCGGACAAAGGGCTGCCCGTCCGTCTCTGAAAGCCTCCAGGGATGGGGCCCCCACGGCTTCCCCGACTGACCTCCCATTATTTCCTTTCCAGTTTCTCTCAGGCCGCCGCTCTGGATTAAATCTTCCATTCGAGCGCAGGCGGTTCACCGGGAGGCCTTGGAGCAGCCGGCACCCCCTTTCCCGCTGAGCCACGCGCCCCAAACCCATCGCCTCTCGGCCGCTGGAAGGCAAGAGCGTCCGACTGGCGAACAGGGTTGCAACCCGCCGCTGGCCGGGGGTGCCAGGAGCCACTTCCCGCCTGGAACCCCCTTTCCACCCCAAATCTTTCTGCTGCTGGAGGCCGAGCGTTGCGGCTCTCCCCACCCGGAGCCCGAGAGGCTCGTGCCCAGTCCCAGCCTACCAGAGCCTGCCGCCCCCGCGCCTCCCCTGCCCGGCCCTGGCGTCCTTGGGAGGTAGCCAGGCCACGCCAAGGCGGCCTCCGGCAGAAGGAACGATAAACCCTTGCTGGGTTCCGGATCGGACGTTCCGGTTGGGCTTCTCGCTCCCCGGGGCGCAGCAAGGGAGCTAGCCCGCTGGAGAGGCCGCTGTCCGGGGGGAAGGCGACTCGCCACTCCGCGGCCGGAGAGGGAAAGGCTCCCCGGCATCGGTGAAGAAGGCGGCCTCTCCGCGAGAGGGACCGTCGGGAAGCGGCGCTGTCTCGCGGGCGCGTCGGGAAAGGGACGCAGAGGGCGGGCGGCGACCTCCCTTACCGAGAAAGGCACCAGGAGGAATCCGGCCGACTGCGGAGCCGCCCTCTGGATTGGCTCGGCGGGAGCGGGAAGCACCGCTTCCCTCCGGCCTGCGCGGAGAGGCTGCGTCCGAGGCCTGCCAGGCGGGAGGAGGGGAGCGCTCAGGCCGCCGGCCAAATCCCCTTCGGTTCGTTCACACAACCGGCGAAGCCAGACCGGCCTGGGCAGGCGCAGCGGGGCTCAGCCTGAATCCTGGTGGCCGGAGCGGCCTGCGGAACCCGGCCCCTCCGGGCGCTTGGCGGCTCGGTGTTTTGCGGAACGCGGGTCCTTCACCGCGGCCACAAAGCGCGGCTTGCTCCTCGTCCCCGCCCACCGGCGGCCACGGCGTAGTGGAGCTGGCGGTGCTGCCCGGGCCTCCGGCAGACGAGGATCGGGTCCCTTCCAGGCTCCACCGGCGGACGGCGGGAAGGGACGGGCAAAGGCCGCTCCCGGTGCGGTCTGCCCGGAGCGACGGCTGGGGCTACTCACCAAGCGGCGGGTCGGCCCAGCAGACCATCCTGCACCCCAGACTCCTTCCGGCGCTCCGGCCAGCAGCGGGAACGGCGCCGTGTCCTCTCATTTCCTCCCGAACCGACCTCGGGTAGCAGCCAAGCGGAGCGACCGGGCGTCTTGCTTCTCTCGGCCCCAGGATTAACGACCGCCCCGCCGCGGGCTCGACGAGAGGGGCGACAACGGGCCCTAAGTGCGTGGAAAGGAACCGAAGGCGGGAGGCCGAGGCGCTCTCCCAGCCCTCCGGAGGCGGCTCCGCAAAAGAGCGCTGCACCCGGCGGGGGTCTCTGACGGACTCCGCAGCCACCGCCGCTCTCCCCCGCAGCGCCTCCGCGAAACTTGGAGGCGCCTTCCTTGGCTCCGGCGTTGCTCGCGATCCACACAGCCGCCGCACCCCTCGCGAATCTTCTCGGAAGCCGACGGGGCTCAGAGGAGCCACCACCCCGTCCCCAGGCCTCAAGGCCGCCGGGAGACGCCAAACGGGTTTCGGCCTCGGGAGCCCCTTTCCTCGACAGGGCAGTGGCCGGGCCTGCCTCCTGCCAGTCCGTGCTGGGCCGAGGCACTCGGGATCTGGGCGCGGCGAACCGCCGGGCAGCCGTTCTCTCCCCCTCGCTCGCCGGCTCCCTCTCTCCGCCTGCCTTCCTTCTGGCAAGCGAGAGGGCGGGGCAGCGGGGGCGGATCCGGCGCTCAGCGCAGCCTCCCGGGCGCTCCAGTCCGCCTTTTGGCGGCGACCCCGCTGCCTCCTCCCCTCCGCCTCCCTCCCTCCGCCTTCCCACGTGCCCTCCCCAACCCCGGGGCAGGTGAACCTGGCCAATCAGAGGGGCGGGCCGCAGGTATCTGGCTTATCTGGACGGCCAGCCTAGGAGCGCGCCCACTGCGCACCGGGTGGATGGGGTGGGAGGCGGGCGCGCGGGTGAACCACGGGCGGGAGTGCGGCTGCCACCTCCCCAAAGCCGCCTGGCGCCGCCGCCGCCGCACCCTGCCCGGTCCAGCGCGCCCGGATCTGCTGCCGGCTCGGGCCGTCCGCGCGCCGAGCCCGACGTGGCTCCCCGGTGTTCCCGCGCCCGGGCCCCTCTGCGCGCCCGCGCTCGCCCGGCCCTGAGCCATGTTCCAGCCGGCGGCGGCGGCCAAGCGCTGCTTCACCATCGAGTCCCTGGTGGGCAAGGACAATAGCCACCCGCTGGCAGAGGAGCCTCTCCGTCCCGCCGCCGCCGCCGCCGCCCTCGGATACCCGGCCAGCGCCGCCGTCGAGGCCTTCGCCCACGGCTTCCAGGGCTCGGCCGCCGCCGGGCGCTCGCTCTACGGAGGCCCGGAGCTGCTCTTCCCGGAGGCCGTGAGCCACCCGCCTGCCCTGGCCGTCCACCCGCCGCAGCTGGGCTCCTCGCACCTGCCCCCCTCGCCGCACCCTTTCTTCGGCCCGCAGCCGCGCGACCCGCTCAACTTCTACCCCTGGGTGCTGCGGAACCGCTTCTTCGGGCACCGCTTCCAAGGTAAGCAGCGCGGGGCGGCCACTCCAGGGAGTCGGGGGGCGCGGGTCGGGCCCTTCCGCGCTGGGCTTGGCGCTTCGGAGCGGCGCGTGGCGGGGCGTCACCGCCCGGCACAGGCCCGGCCTGGAGACCGCGGCTGGGCCGACGCTCGCGCCGTCGCAGCCGATCCGCCCGTT
Source organism: Python bivittatus (assembly GCF_059951505.1). Taxonomy (NCBI): domain Eukaryota; kingdom Metazoa; phylum Chordata; class Lepidosauria; order Squamata; family Pythonidae; genus Python; species Python bivittatus. Next base: position 1,495,613 of record NW_028277106.1, read on the forward strand.
GTCCGGGGAAACCGGACCGGGTCCCGCGGGCCCGAAGAAGCGCCTGTTCCTACCCAGCCGGAGCGGCGAGCGAGCCTTGGCAGCGGCTCAGCTTGAGGTTCGGATTCATCAAGTTAGTCACGGCCTTCGAGCTGCCTCGGCGCGGCCCCATCTCTCCTTCAGGGGCCTGGGGGGCGACAGTCACCGGCGCGGCCCTCGGTGCCTGCGGGGAGGGGCGTTGTAATCCAGCCTCCCGACAGGGCGCCCCTCGTGGGCCGCGACGGGGCTCTTTGAACCCTCTTCCGAGATCCGCCCCAGCCCAGGACTTCTGCAGCAGCGGGAGCAGCCACGGGTTCTGCTGGCACCTGGAGCCGGTCCCTGTTTGCTCTACTTTTGCCTCGGGGGACGGCTCCAGTTTTTCGGGGTGCTGAGAGAGAGGCGCAGCTCAGGCGTCTCCCTCTTCCTTGAGGTTCTTGGGAGGGGGCGGTGCCAGGGGGCTCGGGGAGGCCGTGGCCGGTCAGCCTGCCCGTGCAGGGGAGAAGGGGGCGCCCAGCCGGAAGGAAGGGCCGCCCTCCCGCCGCCTTCTTGGGGGAGCCCAACAGCGCCTGCTCCGGGGGGAAGGACAGCGCTCGGTAGCGGGAGGAGGGGACCGGCTGAATGCGGCGCCCGGCGGGGCAGCGACCTGGGACCCGAGCGAAATCCGTGGAGACCCGTTCAACGCCTCATGGCGTCTTCGGGAGTGTAAACTGGATCCGCACCGGCGTCGGTGCTCGACCTGGACTGTCTCGGGAGAGGCGGCGTTGCTGCCCTCCGTGTAGATGCGGTATTTCAAGTGGGCGCTGAGGAATTACAGCCGGTTCTCGCGATCGACCGGATTCCGACCACGGCGCGGGCGGGGAAAAGGGACCGCCGGCGAGCGCGCAGTGCTCCTTGACGGTCGCGGAGAAAGGCCCCTGTCCGGCCCGCCGGGAGCACTTCCTCCCAAGAAGGCTTAGGGCTCCGGGAAGCCTCTGTCCTGAACAGGGACGTCGCTTCATCTTCTTGGTCGCTGGCATGGAGCGCTTCGGGCAGGTCCCTGGGCGGATTCCGTAAATCCCAGCTCAAACCGGCGCCGCCCCGTCCAGTTCCTTTCGGAGAACTGCGGCTGCACTGTCCAGGAAGCCGGCCCGACGGGACCGCGTCCCTCGCTCTTACCCTGAGACGAACCCTGGTCGATGGCTTGGGAAACCCTGGGCGCAACCGCAGGAGAAGACCGGCTCTCCCGGCCCGGGGACGCCCGAGAGGCTCTGGCACCGGCGAGCAACAGGGGGCTCGTGGCCTTCGCTCCACCCGCGGCTGGGCTGCTTTTGGAGGTGCTAACATGGCCGCAGGGAAACGTGGAGCCGCGGCCCCGCACAACCCCAAGTCTCGCGGGAAGCTTCCGTCCCCGGAGCAGCCTCGGACGAGCGCGGGGCTCGTGGGGCCGGGAAGCCCCCTGCGGCCGACTGGGCTCCCTCTCCGCGGCCTAGCCAGGGAACCGGCGGCGGGCCGAAACCGCGCTCCGAGCACAGCCTGGGACTATCCCGCCTTCGGGCCCCCGTCACGCCCAAGAGGCCCTCCCGGTCGCTGGACCCTCCGGCCTGCCGCAGAGTCGCGGGGGCTTTGCCTGGAAAGCGAAACCCGGCCTTGGCGCCCGCGAAGCTGCTCGGCCGCCGCCTGGAAGGAGCGCCCCTTAAAGGCCTTTGTTCGTCGGCCGGGAGGGGGGAACTCTCCCCGCGGCGCTCCGGGGCAGGGGCAGCGGAGGCGGCGCAAGGGACGGCCCCAGGAGGCTCTCCCGGCTCGCTCCGGAGCCCCGACAACGCAGCGGGCGGAGCGCTGGCCGGCCAGAGCGGGAGCCGGCGCGGTCTGCCCGAAGAGACGGCTCTGCTTTCCGCCGTCCTCGCTGCCCTTTCGGGCTCGGCTCTTTCCCTTTCGTCGTCGTTAGCACAATCCCGGCCGGGCCGGGCTCGCCGCGCCGCGCCGCACGAGGCCTTCCCGGAGGAAGCCCCTTCGCCCGACATCCCGCGCGCCGGAGGCCCCCCCCCGAGCGCGCCAGCGGGCAGCCTTCGGAAGGACGAGGCCCACGCGCGCTCCGGCGGGCTCCGACCACGACGCCTCTCCGCTAAGCCTGGCTGCTCGGAACAGGCCTTGGAGGCCGCGCTTGCCGGCGTCGGAACCGGCAGCGCCTCTTCCTGCTTGGCCGGCGCTGGGCGGAGGAGGCAGACCTGCCTCGCCCCCCCGCGAGTCCCGGCGCCCGAGAGGCCAAGCAGCCAGCCAGGAGCGGACCCCGGGCAAGTCCAACGGTCCCGCCGCCGAGCGGATCAGGCTCTCCGGGGCGGATGTAGCCGAGCACCCTGCGACTCCCGGGCGCGGCGGGGGGCTTGGACAGAGCGCCGGCCTTGCTCGGCGAAAACCCCGACGCAGGGCTGCGGGAGGCGGGCGGAGAGGGCGCCGCTCGGTCCAGAATGGCCAGCCGCTCGGACTTCTCTGCTGACTCGTTCCCGGGGAAGAAAGCGGCGCCGTCGTTCAAGCGATCGGGAATCGAGAGCCCTTCCCTGGGGGCCCTTCCTTCGATCCGAGCCAAACGAGGCCGGGCGCAAACGCCGATGGTCGTAGAACCCGCCCCCCTCCAGCCCTAGCGCGAGGACGGCCAAGCGGCGGGGGGGCGGCATAAAATCAGCCGCTCCCTTGCTTGGGGGGTGGCCCCCCGCAGGACCGGGCCGCTTGCCTTTAAAGACCTTGCCGGGGCAGCTCTCGCCCGGGGGCCCCTTGCTTGCTTGCCCCCCGCCTGTGCTGGGGAGCTCTTCACGCGGAGCCCCTCCGTCCTGCCACGCCCTGAGAGCGAGGGAGGGGCTCGTCCCAGCGGGCGAAGGCAGCCGCGGCGCAGCCCGGTTCAGGGCTCCGGAAGCTTGGCGCCGACCCCTCCTTTCGCCGCTGGGCGAGCTTGGTTCCGCCGTTCCTTTGCCACAGCCCTTTCCCTGTGCAAACGTTGGCTCTCTCCCGACTGCGACTTCCTTCACAACGTCCTGACAAGGTAGGCCTCCAGACCCTCCCCGAGGTTGCCGGGTTGCTTCGGGGAGGACCAGCGGAAGACTTGGAGGAGAGACTGGCGGCAGGGCCTGCCTCGCGCCTCGTTTTAAGCGGCTGCCTCGGCCTGTGGGGGCGGCGGCGCCTGGAGCCCGATCTAGCTCCAGCTTTAGGGCGCCCTACTTCCCCCCCAGAAAGCGCATCCCGCGCGATTCCCTCCTCCTGGCCGCCTCCACTCCGCCGCCGCGGGCGCTGCCTCGGGTGAGCACCGGCGCTCGTCCGCGCGTTCGCCGCCTGCCCAGGCTCCCCTCTCTCGGTCCTGCGGAGGGGGCAGCGGCCGCCTAGGGCCCGCGTCCCACCTCAGTCCCGCGGCGGGGGGGGAGCGGGCTCTCCGGGGTCCTCCGGCGGGCGGGGAGGCGTCCCGCGGCCGGAGGACTCCCAGACCGCGGGCGCCCGCGGAGCTGCCGCTGCTGGGGCCCCAAGCGGAGCGGCGCGCGGGTCCCCCCTCGCGGGCAGGGCGCTGACTGCCGTGCTTTCCTCCGCAGGCGGCGAAGTGTCCCAGGAGAACCTGCTCTTGCACGGGCCCTTCGCCCGGAAGCCGAAGCGCATCCGCACCGCCTTCTCGCCCTCGCAGCTGCTGCGGCTGGAGCGCGCCTTCGAGAAGAACCACTACGTGGTGGGCGCCGAGCGCAAGCAGCTGGCCGGGAGCCTCAGCCTCTCCGAGACCCAGGTGGGCCGCGGCGCCGGCAGAACAGGGGCCCTTCCGGTGCGCCCGCTTCCCGCGAGGTGGCGGGGCGGGCGGGGCGGGGGGAGGCCGTTCGTGGCCGCAAGACTGGAGCTGCAGGGAGACGCCGCTGCTGGCGGCCCCCGGGGCGGAAGCGGCCCCTGGCCCAAGGGCCGCCGGACCCAGCCCCTCGTAAAATGGTCGGCCTTAGTAGCTTGCTCGCTGGGCCCTGATAAAGTCCTCCTCCAGACATTTGGATGTTTACGACCTCTACGAACCAACGTGTCTATAAAGATTTATCAACCATTCCGCACCCCCCCCCCTTTTCTGTACGTTTTAACTACAGAAAACTAATTAATTCTTCAGGTCAATTTCTCTTGCAAATTCATGCACGCGTGCAGAGCGCAGGAGGGTTTAACTGTTCTGGCCTCAGAATTAATCCTGCCTCCTTCAAACTTTTTCCAGTTCTTGCCAGACTCACCTGCAAGGTACAAAAACCTTTGTGGATTTGAGCATATTTCTCTGAAAACCAAGGAGTGAACTAGAAATCCATCTTCCGAGCCTGGAAATGCTACTGGCCACCCAAGCTCTCCTCACCCTGCGGCTTTTTCCCTCCCAGGGCTGTTTGTGCAGAGGGAGCTTAGCAGCGGGCAAAGAGAAAGAGAAATCCCACACTAGCCTACTCAGTTGTCCGCCGTAGAGTCTCACTTTCCCTGTGATGCCACCTGGACAGCTAAGCCCGCCATCTAGGGAACCTCTGGGTCGAAGTCGCCCCTTTATTGCCCCCTCCAGAGGGCTGTAGGAAAGCAAGGCCAGCTGCTGGTCAGCCCTGACACGCCGTGGCATTCTGGGGTGTCCACAGGGTGTGGTCATGAAGAATAGGCTGAGCTTCCGTTGCCCCCTCTTGGCTTCGTTGGCCAACCCACAGAGCCCCCTGCAGTTGTTGCTAGTTACGGTTTCGTGCAGGTTTGTTGACGTGCTGTCTGGTTGGGGTCTGTGTCCTGCCAGGGAGCCTCTAGTAAAGAGAGGGCTACTCCAGCAAAATGTCTCCATTGGTGGGGCTATGGGATTGTGGATAGTAAATCAGGAAGAGGCTTGTTGGGGGAGAACACTTTCTCCAGAATATTTTAAGTTGAGACTGTCCTGGACAGGTGTACAGATAGGTCCCCTCTCGGGAGCTTTTCCGACCCTTTGGTGAATTCACAAGACTGGAGCACGCCTTTTGGAGAGAAAACAATTTCCAGTTGGAGCCCATAAATTTCCAACTATGTTCCCCATGCCTTTGGGGGGCAGCTGTATTTAAACGTGTGTGTACGTGTTCATGTAAACATTTGTTTTGGAAGTAGGTGAGGAGGGCTACACAGGAGACTCCAGCAGGGAGAAACAAATTAAAAGCGATGAAATGGTTTGGGATGAAACTGAAGTGAGGGAATGTTGGAAGGAATAGTTTAGAAATTTGGATGGGAATGTTAGTGATAAGTCAAAAAGTGGGATTGAAAAAACCCTGTAATGGCTAGGTCCAAGGAAAAAAACCCTGAACAGCAAGTCATCAATGTGGTGAGAACACTGAAAAATTGTAAAGCGGCAGGTTTAGATGGCGTGACTGGAAAGAGGGCAGGCTGCGTCCGTACCTGCCGTTGGAAGAACGTCCTTATCCTTCCCCAACGCAACGGGGAAAGTGGCGGGACCGAATGCAAAAGCCACAGGGGTTAAATGTGTCCTGGAAGGTGTTTGGCAGATTTCTGTTTGAAGCGGTACAAGAGGCGGGAGTGAGCAAAGTCGGGGAAACACACACAGTGCAGGGCAAGGCAGACCGTGCTTTTGCTCTTCAGCAGGTCGCTGGGCAATACACAAATGTGAGAAAGACAATTTATGTTAAGTTTGTTAATCGAGAGAAAACCGATGCTAAACTGAAGAGACTTCCATTATGAAACGTTTTGCACCAATACAGAGGTGAAGGTTGGTTGCTGAGTGTGATAAGAGTGACATGATGGAAGTAAAGTGTGTGTGTGAGGGTGAATGGGAAGCTTGGCCAATGGCTCGACGCTGAGATAAAAGTCTGTGATTACAGATAAATGCAGAAGAAATGCTCGTGAGTGAATTAGGAATGTGTCGGTTGGGGACATGAATTTGAATGTATTTTTGCACGCAGATGAGGTCAAGTTCTTTGCAGTGAATTCAGTGAGGAGCATGGACCTGCAGATGACTACATGAAAGACCAAGGCTGCTGTTTTTCACAGGGAAAATGGAGTGAGCAACTGCAGCTTGCACCAACTGGAGGGGGAAAGAGATGAGTATGGGGGCCTTGGTGGAAGGTTTGCCAGAAGTGAGAAACGAGATAGAGAATGTTTAAGACGCTCAGATGCTGGTAGAAATGCAGTGGGCCGTTTGCTGGGAGGAATGAACGTTTGGGAAAACGGTGGCGTGTCAGGGAGTGCTTCAGACCACCTTTGTTAAGCGTGAGAGAGAGAGAGAGAGAGAGAGAGAGAGAGAGAAAGAAAGAAAGAAGAAAGAAAGAAAGAAAGAAAGAGAAAGAAAGAAAGAAAGAAAAAGAAAGAAAGAAAGAAAGAAAGAAAAAGAAAGAAAGAAAGAAAGAAAGGGGAGTGAGTGTTGAGTATGTCAGGAGAGGCATAAAATAAGTTAAAGGCAATGGGAATTTAGATACGTGTGACAAAAGAAGAAAGGGATTGGGACTGAATAATAGAATATTGCTTTGGCCGAAGACCGAAGAGAAAAGTGAGCGATCTGTGGGAAAGAAACTCGCCGCAGGTTCGGCCATAGAGAGAGAATAAGTGAGGATCCCGCAGGCCGGCAGGCGGGGGGGAAGGAGGGAGCCGAGCTGCTCCAGAGAGGAGGGGAGGGGAGGGGAGGGGGAGCGAGGCCAGGAGGCGCCAGGGAGGTATGGGGCGCGTTGCGTTTGGCTGGAGGTAGCTGGATTTCCTTTTCGTTTGCGGCATACCGTTAGTTCCTTTGTCTCAGCTTTCCTCGCTCACTTTCCGCACTCTGCGCGCACTGCTGCTTTCCCTGGAAGGGAGCAGCATGATGGGCGCACGTGTCTGTGTGCATCGTATATGGGAAAGGCCCAAGGTTGGTAACAGGAGAGTTAGTTTCCTGGGTATCCATGTTTGTATGTGGCGTGGGGGGATCACAACACTTGTGTGACAGCATCCTTGTGCAAACACTGTGACTTGCATAAAATAAAATAAAATAAAATAAAATAAAATAAAATAAAATAAAATAAAATAAAATAAAATACTTGCACCAGATGTTGGGATGTTCTGGGGGGATTTACATGGCATTACGGGTGTGCCATTGTTTTGATGCCACCATGGTTTGCTGGGGTGCCACTGTTGTGTTTACAGTTCCTCAGTTGTCTAGTTAATGCATCTCTTAGAAAAATGCTGCTTGCGGAGCCTTGTGGGGGAGGGGAGGGGAGGGGAGGGGAAGCAGCCCTTCTCCGTCCTTTTCTGCACCACCGTGCCGGACTGATTCCTTGCTGAAGAGAGTAGCTGGACTCTCTGCGTCCAGCTACTCTCTTCAGCAAGGAATCCGTCCGGCACGGTGGTGCAGAAAAGGACGGATGGCGGGGGGGTCTTGTTTGTCCTTTCTTCTGGAGTGCCTGATTGTGAGTTGATCCCGTTCGGCCCCGTTTATCAACGTGCTTTGGGAAAAGAGAAGACCCTCTCCGGGGCCTTATCGGATTCCTGCCGGCAGTTCCTGCTTCTTGGCCTCTGTGAGACGGGCAGGGGCTCCCCGAGGCCTCTTGACCAGGGTTGTGCTGTCCAGGCTCAGGGAGAGCCCCAGGCCCCGGGCCTCGCAGATGTCGGTCGATGGGCCGGGAGGCGGCACCGTGCCTGCAGGAAGCCCTTGGCCTCCTCTGTGGACTCGGGGGGCTCAGAGGCCTGTTGGAGGGTGCCGGGTGGTGGCTGGGGCCTCGGCTGAGCCCGGCGCTTCTTGAGGTGCAGCTGAGGGGCTTTCGGCTGAAGCAGCCGTGGCCCTGAGAGGCGGGACGGTCCTTTGTCTGGAGGAGGACAACCCTGCCTGCGAGCGAAGGGGGCCCTCGCTGGGGGAAAGCCAAGGTGGCAGAGAAGAGCAAAAGCTCTCTGAAAAGGTGGGCCTGATTACGGCTCGGGGGGGTCCACCAGCAGGCTGTGAGGTGAGACGCTTCCCCCCGCAGCAAGCGCGGCTGGAGTGGAGATGGGCTTACGGTCGGTGCAAGAGCAGGATCCCAAAACAAATGGAGGACCCTGAAAGGTGCTCGTCTGGCGCCTTTTTATGGAGGAAACGCGCTCCTTCCCAGGCCAGGGAGGGAGGCAATCAGGTTTGGAAAGGTGTCTGGGCGGATGTGGAGGTAATGCAGAGGAAGAGCAGCCGTTCTGGGAACAGTCCCCAAGAAACCAAAAAGTGGAACACTCTCTATTTTTCTCCCACTTGTAAAAAACGCGGGATGCATCTGATTTATCAGCCTGGTTCACGGCTGAGTATTTGTTTTCTGGTGAGGCAAGGGCTGGCGGCTGTTCTGCCCCGGCATTATTTCTCACGTCCGAGGGCTGCGCTGGGTTGAACGATATCAGGACGTGATGCGTGGCAGGGAGCAGTCAAGGTTTCCGGAGCTCTAGTTTTCTGGTTCCTGGTCTCCTCCTGCCAGTTTAGTTGCACTAAGGCTCAATTTCACTTCCCATTTATTTCCTCCCAGAAATTGGTAGGAGACCAGATCACAGATGTCCGTTCATATTTCGGCCACACAGTTGTGGGAGAGAGGCTCTGGGGCTCACCCAAAAGTGGTTTGGGAGGCAGGTGTGATCCTCAGGCTCTGGGTTGCTTACTCATGATATAAAGGCACTCACCTCTGTGTGTGTGCATGCACACGTGTGCGTGTGTACATGCACACGTAGACACAGCATTCTGGAATGCAACAAAGGAAATCATCTGTTTTTGTTTTGTCCCATTTTGTGGTACTCATTTATTTTATTGGTTTATGTACAACTTTTGGATGCGATTCTTCTTAAAACTATCAAAGGAATTTACAAGTAGAATGGTAAATACTGTAATAACAATGAAATATTTTGCATTTGCATGTTAAAAGCAAATGGGAGCTTGATAGATGGAAAGATAAACTGTGCCCAGGGTGAGGGCCCCAATCCAAGAAACGCCTCTGTCCTTTCCTCCCACTGAATGCGAGAGCAGCTGCTGAGCGATGCCACCTGAGGGAGTCAAGGGGGGCTTTTGTGCAGGGCTGAGCTCCCCATTTCCTGGGGCAGAGAAGTGTGTTTTCGTGGGCCAAGGAACAGTGCGAGGTGCAGCAGCCAGGCCGGGGCCCTTTTCAGTTGGGGGCTCAGAGGGATATGATTTCTACTGATCTAAGGAAAAAAGGCAAGTCAGGCTAATTTGGGATCCCGTCAAAGGAAATGTTGCACCAGGAAACGCTGCCGTTCCTCCTTCCCTGCCTCCGCCAAGGGGAAGTTCTCTCAGACAGCCTTTTGTCTACGGGCAGGTTTCACTTCTGCCCTCCCGGACACAGAGCTGGGGGGCGACGGAGCCCCCCTGTGCGTCTTTTGCTGCTGCCGGTGAAGAAAAGTACAATGTGAAAACAGAAGCTGGCAATTCTGTAGAGCTGCTAAAAGGTAATTTAATGGAAACTTAGGAACAGAGGGTAATCATGCAGAAACAGAAGTCATTTATGGCGAAAAAATTAGAAAACAACCTTTTGAACAGTGCCAGAAAAAGCAAAACTTTCTCTTCTTTTGCACTTTTCTTTGGAAAAAAACGCATACCTTTCTTCCAGATTTGTCCTTCAGCACACCGCCACAACGAGCTTTGCGGCTGGTGCTTTGGACGTGCTTGGCTCCTCGGTAGACCACTTCGTGCTGGGTGGGAAGCTGCGTGATCCGGTGCCACGGGTGACAGCTCCCAGCACCCTCCCTGCAAGGGCCGTGCCGGCAAGGGCCCCTCGGCTCCGCTTGAAGGCCAGCTGGCTCCCGGAACCCCTTTCCTGGTGGGTGCAGTTTCCCCCGGGGCAAAGGGCCCCGGGGGCTGGGGCCTCCTGGGTGAAGGCACGCCGAGTCCGGTGCTTCCTCCAAAGGGGGCTGCCAGATTCACCGGCTCTGCTTGGGAGCCCTTCCAGCTGGGCTTGACGTGCAGCTGCCAAGAGAGTCGGGTGCCCATGCGGGAGGAGCTGCTCCCCACGGGTGCTCGGGTGCCGTCTTTGTTCTCTCCTAGGTGCAGGGTGACTCACTGCGGTTCGCCCAAGAGCTTTTGGAGTGAACTAGGAGGGTCGCGTATTTTATTGGTATCCTGTTCATCCTCCCAAAGCAGTTCGGAGGAAACTCAGCAGAACACACTATAGATAAAATAATAGAGAATGGTATAAAATGATTGGTTGATTGATTATGTGCCATTGTCAGTACTGACTCTTCGTGACCACCTTCTCCAGGACGATCTGTCCCCAACCTGGTCTTTCAGGTCTTCCAAGGGTGCTCCTGTCGCCACCGTGACTGAGTCCCTCCCCGGCTGCTGGCCGTCCTCTCCTCCTCTTTCCTTCCACCTCTCCCAGCATCAGAGCCTTCTCCAGAGAGCCGGGCCTTTGCATAACATGTCCAAAGTAGGGTAATTGAGCCTGGCCATTTGTTCCTTGAGTGAGAACTCTGGGTTGATTTAAGAAAACAATACAGAGCATAATTTTACTGTACGAACATTTAAATTATCTATCAAAACAAAAATAAACCGAGTAGAATTTTTAAGTGGAAAGCTTTAAATGACATTTTGTCCAGTATGTTCATTCCTGTTGATGTTAGCATATTTTTATTTGTGATATTCTGGTGCTCGTTTTCATTTAAATGGCAGATTGGGCTCCAGGTGTCTGGTGGGGAGGAGAATTATCAGTGGGTCAACCTGAGGAGAGTGATGGGTGCTGGGATATGAGCAGGGCTGCCCATGGGAGTGGGGTCAGAAGAATCGAGATATGCTGCAGTTGAGTGACCAGCGCTCCGCTCCTCCTTCGACTGTGTGGGCACAACCACCACCTTGACTTACTGGATCCTGCAGAGGATGTCTAGATGATAAGCCTGGGGTTTCAAACAGCTACTCCCCTACCAGAGTCCTTTGTCTTTTAGAAATAGGGTGATGCTTAATAGTGCATATGCTGTTTTCTCTGGCCATGTCAGCCCTCTCTGACTGAAGAACCTCTGTGAACATGTCTCTTCTGAAGCCATCTGCGTTCGTGACTGTCATTATTCTCAGGGCCTGAGTTAATAAGGAAGAGTGCAGTGAGAACGGAGCCTTTCGTTTGCCAATTGTGACTCTCATGCTCAGCGTCTCATCAAATTACCCCAAGTTCTAGTGTCTGGGCGGGAAAACCCTTCCTTCCTTCCTTCCTTCCTTCCTTCCTTCCTTCCTTCCTTCCTTCCTTCCTTCCTTCCTTCCTTCCTTCCTTCCTTCCTTCCTTCCTTCCTTCCTTCCTTCCTTCCTTCCTTCCTTCCTTCCTTCCTTCCACATTTTTTCCAAGCTTAAGAGCTCTCAAGCACGTCCATCCTTCTTTGTAATGCACCTCACGCCTGTGGCAAGGGGCGGCCGCGGCCAGAGACCCATTTCCACAGGAACTAGCCGCTCTGCCGATGTGCGAAGCGAAGCCCCGCGTAAGGCAAGAGGAGGCTCTGGTTCCCGTGGCAGGTTTGGCCACCTGAGGGCACCAAAGACGCTTCCACATGTGACTGGCTCAGGCCTGTGGAAAGGATGTTTGAAAGGCCACATCAATCTCGCAGGGCAAGGTTTTGCCACAGCAGTAGTAGTATTAGACTGGTTGGCATTGAGGGAAGCCCCCATGTGGCACACACATGCAAGGGGCAGCCCTGTAGCTGCTGCATAACAGGGTGTGTTCCTAAGGCGAGACGGGGCTGGCCTTGCGTCCCCTGCAGCAGCTCCCATCCCCTTAAGAGCCGGCAGAGGCTGGCCGGGCCTAACCCTTCCTCTGCTCGGTGCCTCGGCCAGGAGAGCATCCTAGAACAACGGTCTCTGACCGCAGCCATCGGGAGTGTCCGTGTGAGGCTCTTGATTGCTTCTCTGCGGCCAACACACTTTGCAAGGAGAACTTTATAAGTTGGTGAGCAAAATGGTCCTTTGGGGGAGATTCATGCAAGACTTCGGGGAGAGGCTTCAAAAAAAGGGCAGTGGGGAAAGCCCATGGCTGCAAAGAAGGCCTTGAGGGCCTCCCCAACCGTTTCAGGCAGGATGCCCAGCCGGTCAAGATGAGAAGAATGGAGTGATGGCAGAAGTGCCATCGAAGTCAAACACCAGACCTACAAAACTCATTTGTTTCCCCGGTTCCCTCTGCTTGACATCTTGTCAGTTTGTATTTGGTTTCTCAGACTTTGTGTCCTTTTCTCGTGTTCCTTATGTGGCAAAACTCTCCTCTGCATCTTCTGGCCTTCTCGATGCAGCTGCTGAGGCACGCCAGTAACTTAGGGAGGCTGATCTGTGCCAGAGGTGTTATTTTGTCTCTGGATAGAAGTTTTCAAAACCATACCCCATCCTTACCAGTCAGCTAGTTTCTCAGGAATTCCCCTTGCCCTTCTCTGTGGGCAGTTTCTCAAGCTGGAGACAATGATGCCCTCTTTGAAAATGGCCAAAATTGTACCAGCTTCTGGAGAATACTGAGATAAAATTTGCCATTCTTTGTAACACTGTATTTTTTCTTGTGACTTAAGTATACATTTTCCTACTGAAATGTCTCTGTTATTCACAATGGCTGCTGCTTCTAATGCCATTTAATTTAATTTCTGTCACCAGAGCTAAGGCTGGGATGCCCATCTAAAATCTCATGTTGCTGGTCTGCCAGGCATTCCTACCCTCGATGAAGAACTCTTTGGATCTCTCCTGAACTTTGCCAGTCTCCATAACTTCCTCTTTGCTACATAACTTACATGACTTTTAAATACATTTTTGATCCATAAAAAGTGAACAGAGTAAATTGTTCCTGCTCCACCAGCATTCTGCTTGGCCAACTTTCTTTACCTTCTCTCCTGAATACCAAACTCTGATGAATCCATCCTGACTTGGAAGATTATGAAATGTGCAGATAAACACCTATTCATCTCTCTCTCTCTCTCTCTCACACACACACACACACACACACACGATTCTTTGGCTTATGGAGGCCGTGGCGCTCTTCCCCATGCATTAGGCACATAGTCCCCTCCCCTTCTGGCGGGGGCAAACCCCACCTTTGAGGGTCATCTCCCTCTGATCTGGAGGCTCCCAGCAGCTGTTAAGGTCTGTACCGGGGTCTTCTCCCAACTTTGCAGTTGCCGGCCCTCTGCCTTCAACTAGATGGATACAGGCTTCTCTTGCCCCAAAGGCAGGGGGGCACTGCTTTCGTTCTGGATGTGGTCAGTCCGTTGGGCTGGGTTTAACTGAATATTTTGGGCAATTGCTTTTAACTTATTACCTGCTTTGATGCTCTTGGACAGGGAGGTGAAAGGTTCATAGGCTTAAATAAATGAATAACCACCTGATCTTTGGTGCCTGAGTTCAGGGACAGTGAGAATACAAGTGTTTGCATTTGCACAAATGAATTAGAACGGCTCTTCGAGGTTTAGAAATGCCCCAGCCCTGTTTCCAAGAAAGCCTTAACTGTTCCTGTTTCCCTGACCCTTTTCCACCTTTCTGTCTCATCCAGGTGAAAGTCTGGTTTCAAAACAGAAGGACCAAATACAAAAGGCAGAAACTAGAGGAAGAAGGTCCCGAGTCAGACCAAAAGAAAAAGGGATCCCACCATATCAACCGATGGCGGATCGCCACCAAGCAGTCCAATACAGAAGACATTGATGTCACGTCCAATGACTAGCCAGAGACGGGAGGAGGTGGCCGCTGGCAAACAGGGCCCTGAAAGGACCGCGTGGGAAAGCAAGGACCGGACGAGGACCAAGCTGTTCCCCCTTCCGCCGGTGGTGCCCCCTCCATGGGGAATCTGGGGGGGAACGTAAGGGTGGCCTAGGAAACCACTTCTCTCCTGGGATCCTGCCCGCTCCCCAGCTGCCCACGGGGTAGCCTGTGGGGACTCGGGACCTGGGCCGGTCCAGCCGATGTGGAGGGCAATGGCTCCAGGGACAGAGGGACGGCTTCTTGCCCAGCTGGGAAGCCATTAGTCAGCCACGTGAGCAAATAAACCCATCCACCGAGACCTCCGCCATGCATAACCCTCTCATCTTTGTTGCACTTCGGTTGGATAATTTTTTAATCAACAAAAAACAATGCATTTTTATTTTAATTTATTATTTCGTGTCTCTGCGTTTGCTGGGCCTGTGTACATACTCTTATGTCATAGATAGCAAGCAGCTGTAGTGTGTGTTGCTGTGCCGTGAATAAAAATAGCCTGGGTTTGACGTGCGAGGCCTGATTGTAGCCGGCTCCCTGCGGAAAGATCCGTTTACAGGACCTGGTCGTCTGTGAGCGCTTGGCACCCACTCCTGGGCATGCTCCCGAATCTTTAGAAACGGAGGGCAAGGGTAACTGCTGGATTCAGGTGGGGATGACCTGGCCCCTTCTGGGAGATGCCGGCGCAATTTTCTTTGAGGCTCAAAGGGGCGTCTTCCGGTCGTGGCCGCCTGCTTTTTCTTTTCCGTGCCCAGAAGCTGCTCTGCCGAATCCTGGAGGAAGAGCAGAGAGGGGCTGGGAAGGGCGGGCGGGACCGGGCGAGCCAGGCGATTGACAGTGGTCTTGCTCCCCAACTCCTGGTGTGCCCACCGCTCCCAAAAGGCCGGGTCACCAAAACTCCTGCAGCGCCGCCTCTCCGTGGTCCAAGCAGACATTTAGCCCAGCAACGGAGTCTGGCCTGCGACACTGGCGTGGCCCGGAGAGCTCCCGGAAGCTCTGTAGAAGCCATGTTTCTTTCTTGAACTGGGGTAAGATGACCGCTGGAGCTGGGGGGGCAGGTGGGGCTGGCGGTCCTGATGTCTCCCTCGTCACTGACCTTTCATGCACACATGAAAAGAGGAATCCGTTCATTTTGGGCCAGGTATTTCAGGGAGGAGGTGCCTGGAACCTCATTTTGAAAGAGGAAGTAATCAGAGGAGGTTAGACGTGCTCCTTGGCAGAGCCAAGATGGTTGAGGCCACTCAGAAGCTTTTTGGAGCAGCAAAAGCACAAGGGCCGGCCTGGCATTTGCCCAGCAGGCAGGCAAGGCAACTGGGCAGAGGCGATGGCGGAAGAGCAGCTCCCCCTGCAGCAGTGGCGAAGTGGGTCCCTTGGAAGGGCTGGGGCCACCCTGTGCCCCAGTCGGTGGGTCGGGTCCCAGCATGGTGCAACAGACTGGGGGCTTCTGTTCCTCCTTGAGAAGCCCTTTCCTCACCCAGGACCTGCTCACTGAAAGGGGCTGGGCGGGGGGCAGCGATACAACTGGAGGCCGCAGGAGCAGCAGGGCTTCTGCTGGGCGGGGGCAGGAGCTGCTGCCGCTGAGATCCAGCGCCCCTGAGCCAGGTGGCTGCCTCCATCCAGGAGCCCCGCACCATTGGCCCCGCCAAAGGCCCCTGCCCAGCCCAGCCCAGCCCAGCCTGACTCCGCGGGGGGACCCGGTGAAGGATGAGTCGGCCCTTCAGCGCCCCTCGCGCTGCCCTGCCCTGCTCGGAGCCGCTGCCGGCACTGCAAAGGGAGGGGAGTGCTGGGGCTTCTGTGGGAGGTGGTGAGGACAGCCCTGCATGGTGCACGGGGGCTCCAGCCAGCCTGGCAGCTTTCTGGCGCTCGGCTGCACGCCTCCCTCCAGGTGCAGCCAGGAAGGGTGCCTGTCGCCGGCCAGCGGGTCTTCTCTGTCGGGGCGGCTGGGCCCGACGCCTGCGGAGAAGGGGGGGTTGGGGTGCCCTCTCTCCGAGCTGGGGCAGGAGGGGGGTCCAGAGCCAGATTCCGAGCACCGCCCTCCAAGAGAGGCCTCTAGTTTGAAGGAAATCTCCCTGCAAGCCACAAGTTGCGTCAGCTGGGAGCAGGCCAAGTGGCAGAGAAGTGTGAAAAGTATCACCAGGTTGTGAGGAGACCAAACCTGGAAACCAAGGACATGCAAATACGACTTTTATTCTAAGGTTATAGTAACAGAAACTTGCAGTTCTGAATGTGCTTCCCCCCTCCCTCCCTTCATCTTCGTGAGAAGTGGGGAGGGTCTTGTTTGAGGTGCTTCCTCGGGTTGCGGTTCTGTTCCAGACTCCGGTTCCTTTTCTCTGACCGTGGTCTTGGTAGCGGCTCGTCCTCCTGTCCCTCAAGGTTCTTCCTTCTGCTCATTACAGTGAGCCAAGCTCCCCCTTTCCTCCCCCTTGTAAAGTTGGTCACTCTCTGCAGTGGGGAGAGGAGATGGCCCCAGCTCCGGCCATAAATGGAGCAAGTCAGGATGACATCTGTTGAAGGTAACCAGGAAGAGTTTGAGCCTGCTGTCCCTGGGGAAGTAGTGAGGTCTGCCACCTGTGGGCCAGCCATGTCTTAGGTGGCTTGTACCTGGTGTGTGGGGATGAGAGATGGGGATCTGGCATTGGGCGAGTGCCTTGTTGCAGGAGGGAGAGATCCTGGCGGTGTGAAGGGGGCTCCAATATGACCTCCCCTCAAGGGGTTGACCTTGGATTCATTGTGCCTAACAGCTCTTGTCCAAGATCCAACCTTCCCCTTTGGGGCAACAGCAACAAAGCATCTGGAAGAGGTAGATCAGGATTGTTTTCCTTCAGGATTCATTCAGGACATGGGATGGAAACCACATTGGTCACGCTCATCAATTACCTGTATCAGGACTTACATAAGGGAGTGCAACCTTACCTGTCCAGATGGATCTCCCAATAGCCAAGGATACTGTACTTCTGGACCACCTGTGAGGGTTGGAACTGGAGCCACCATTCTGTGGTGGTTCCAATCCTTCCTGAGTGGTTAATTCCAGTCGGGGAGGAATGAGAGGTTGAGACCTTGGGCGCTACAGTATGGGGCGTCTGAGGGCTTAATCCTCTCCTTCATCTTATTTAACATCAATATGAAACCATTGGAAGATGTTACTTGACCATTTGAGTTACAGTACCATCAACATGTAGATGTTATCCATCTCTATCCCCAGTTTAATGGAGGCTGTAAGCATCTAGATGGCAGAGAACTGACTGGGACTTAACCTTGACAAGACAGAGTAGCTAATTCAGAAGCCAAGCAATTCTGGGAGAGCGCCAACATTAGCACTAGATATTGTGCCCTCCCTGAAGGAGTGGGTCCATAGCAGTGGGCTCCCCTGGATCCGCTGCTCTTGCTGGAACAAGCAGCAGCTTTGGCTGGTGTGCCAGTCAGGGCCATTCCTGAAATGGGAAGTACTGGCAGCACTTATGCCCTTGTGCATTGACTGGACTTCATTCTGTATTGGGACAACCCTTGAAGACCACCAAGAAACTTCAGCTGGTGCAACTGGGAGCTGCCCATGTACTAACAGGAACATCCCAATGCTGTTGTCTAACACCAGTATTACAGGAGCTGCGCTGGAGGCCAGCTTGTTTCTGGGTGCAATGAAAGTGCTGGTGGTGGCAGAATCTGCCCAGCCTCCCAAGGCATACAGGAGCCCCACTTCCTGCCAGGTACATGGGAGGGGACTCAGAAGTGGGCATCTCTTCCTGAACTCAGCCCCAGGGGAAGAGATGGTCTCAGAAGGTCAGCATCCTGGTTGCTGTCATTCAGAAGGCGTGTAAAAATGTGGCTGCTTATGTGAACATTTGGGGATCGAGGAATTGAAGATGTAGGCGTCTCACACCCTACATATTGTTTGGTTGTTATTGCACTGAAATTGTTTCTTGTATTTTACTGCATTCTTTTTCTTCTGGGAGATTGATTGACTATGTATTTGTTGTGCTCTGCTTAAGCAGCAGAAAAAAACCCTTTGGATAAATCCATCCATCCATCCATCCATCCATCCATCCATCCATCCATCCATCCATCCATCCATCCATCCATCCATCCATCCATCCTGAGGTGCTACTTGAGCAAAACTTGCCAGTGTAGCCACAGGTTGGCATTCAGAACATCTCAGCCTTCTTCCTCAGATGGGCACCAAGTTGGAGGAGGTGGATTAATCAAGCTGGGAGTTGCTCCTCCTGTGGGACAGGAGCGGCCATGGGGACTGGCTGGACCGCCACACAGCAGAGAAGACCTGGTCAGTGGCGCTGCGGGCAGCTGACTTTGGAGGCCGAGAGAGGGAGAAGCAGGAAAGAGCTCCTGCTGCAGGCCCGGAAGAGCTGCCGGAAGAACGTTGCCACCAGAAGGACAATTCCAAGAGAACTAGCCTCTCTGGTGGCTTTTAGCGCAAGCTCTTGGCCAAGATGATTCGGAGAGTCCCTCTGCCATCTGCCAGCGCATCCAGGGTCTTCTGCCCTGCTGGTGGGCTTCCCAGGAACAGCTGAGAGGAGGCAGAGGACTAGAATAGGTCAGGTGCACCTTGGGTTGACCCAGGAGAGATCTTCTGAACACTACAGAAATATCCTATAAAATACCAAGCCATAGATCCAGAGGAGCAGTTTTAGGAGCGCTGACTTTTATTCTAGACATTTAGAAGTGTTACATAAAGTGTCATGATCAATAAATCTACTGAGGAAGTTAAAAAAGACACTGAGCATTTCAAAGTTGACTAACCTAGACAGAGGTATCTGCACTCAGAAAGTGAGGTTGTTGGAAGACAAAACATGGTCCCGAGGAGCACTTCCCCCTCGATCTCCACTGAATTACAATTCTGTGGCTCAAGACAGCAATAAGGCGCAGTGAAATCAGTGCGGATGTTGAGGGGTCACAGGAGACCAGACAAGGGAGCCCAGGCCCTAGACCCAGCTGCTGCTGTCACGGTCCCCTGCCTAAGACAGCCAAGCCATCGGCTGGTGCCCAGCCAGGACAGAAGCCAGCTGGTCAGCTTTTTGACCAGTCATACCAGCCGCCCTGGTACTGCAGCCACTCCCTGAGGTCCTTCAAAGGCCACACTGGCCCAAACATCACTTATCCTTGTGCACACTGGAGAACAGGGTTGCCTGGAAGATGGCACCACTGTTTCCTGCAGGAGGAGGTCTGGGAATCAAGGAGGGCTTTGTGGGCAGCGGGCACAGTGGAACATGAGAGTCCAGCCCAGAACTCTGCAGGAGTCAAGACTTTTCTGGCAGACTTCGGGGAATCATTCCCTCCCACGTGGAAGTTGGGTACACGGCCCCGAAAGCAGCAAGGCACCTGGGGCAGGATGGTTTCAAACAGAGCTGCAGTTCACGTCCCATTTCAGGCAGAAGGACACAAGGCATCTTTGCAGCACCTGGCAGAACGAGGGATCTCCCCCAGGAAGGGAGGCAAGAGCCAGCAAGGAGCCTCCCTCCCTTGTGCGTTCTCCGCTCTGCTCTGCTGCCCGCCAGGTCGCCTTTCAGAATACAAAGCTACAGCAAAGTCTTTCAGGGGCTGAGCAACTGCTGGGCTGCTCAAAAGCAGAGTCAGGGTCTCTTAGTAAGACCCCCCCTTAGAATGGTAAATGAATTTGTGTGACCCCACAGAAATTAGGCTAACGATTTCACTGGGGTTAGAGTTGGCAAGAAATGAACATAACTCTTACTAATTACATTTTAATTCCTGCATTCCAGGAGTTCTCAAACTTTGCACAAGCAGAACTGCCTGTAGCCGCGGTCCAGGCCAAGTGGACAGCAAAGCCCCACATAAGTTTTGGCCCCCACCTCATGATGCCCTGGGGATCGTGACCCACTGCTTGAGAACCCCTGACTTAAGCCAGTTAAGAGCATTCCCCGCAGAGTCCAGGATGGACGTGTGTCCGGACTCTGCCCAGGTGGGAGGTGAATCACCTGGGCCTATCGCTGTGTGGCTTCCCCCAGGCCAATGGGGTTGTATGGCATGACAAGCCTGTGGCAGACCAGCCCTTCCTCAGAAGCATGTTCCGCCAGTGCAACAGCTGGCCAGCAACTCCCTCCAGTTGCTCTCTGGGCCCAGCTGTGCTCGCACGGGACAAGCCTCTTCGCCAGGGGACTGGCTGTGGAGCATGGCCCATGCGGATGCAGCTGGCCAAGATGCCGAGGCGGGGCAAAGAGGGGCAGAGTGGAGCGGGACACCTGGAGGAGCCTGTCCCATCCCAAGAGGGCGTCTAGGGGAGTCAAGAAAGGGCAGGAGTGGGGAGGCCAATCTCCTGGCCTCACAAGCTCCCACTTAAAGGGCTGGAGGGCAACAGGAGAGGGCGGCCTCCCTGGCCCCAGTTCTCCCCAAGGAGTGGAGATCCGGTTCACTGCAGCACCAATCTTGGACTTCCTTGGGACCCTGCGACCCTTGCCAGCTCCACCGTCTGCTCTGGAAGGGGGCAGTCTCGGCTGCCTCTCTGCTTCGTTGCAGCCCTCATTATTCCTTAATTAACATACCCAACAAATCAATTAACTGCTCAGTTCCTAATTAAAAGCTACAAGAGATGATCATCTCATTATTATTAGCTGCTGAGGTGAGCAGCAGCCAACGTGCCACCCCTTCTCCCTCGTCTTCCCAATTATGGGAAATGACGAATGCAAATGCCGCCGTTGCTCCTGCAGATCTGAAGCTCCTTTTGTACATTAGGAGAGACGGCAAAATTAATTAGCTATTAGGCAAACGTGTTGCGAGGGCTCCACTTGCTGCCCCCGTGCATGGCAGCTCTTGACTGTTCTTGGAGAGCTCAGCTCTCAGCAGTGAGGGAGGAACACAGGCGGACAGAAGACTCCCAGCCGCGTGTCACCCGCACGGCCTGGGCCCTTCGCGCCTCTCCCTGGGAAGGCAGGAAGGAGCCTTTGGAGTGAGGGGCGGTTCGGGTCTGCCTGGCTGCAAGCACCCCTGGAATCCTCCAGTGGCGGTCAAGCAATCCGCTCGGATCAACCCGCTGGGTGAGAGAGCGCAGCCCGGTGGGCTTGGATTTCACAACCCAAACAGGTCCCCCGGCCGGGGTGGAAAGGGCTGCATCCCCCAGGAGAGGAGACGTTTGCTGCCTTCAGCCCCAGCTCTGCGACGGCAGGCACGGCAGGCTGGGCCCTCCAGCGGGAGATGCACGGCCCCGGCAGCAGAGCCGCAGAAGCCCTGCTCGTGAGAAGCACTGTGGCAGAGCGCTTGCTTCTAGAAGGGGGCTCCTGCATGCTGCGGGGGCTCGGACAGGATGATCTTCGTGGTACTTTCCAAACCGACCACTCTGATTAGGTGAGGGTCAGCGGGCCGCTCCCCGTAACCCCCGAGAGGCTTGGCTGTGCTCCACTGGCCCAAAATAACTTGGGAAGACAAAATCCAATTTCACACAGCTCCAAACTTAGGGGACTAACCTGGCAGGGGTCCGGTGAATGCAACACCAGTTGTGGGCTGCAGCACTCGGGTTGGGTGCCCAGAGGGGCTGGGACTGGGACTGGCTGGGAACCTGCCCAGAAGGTGCCTGCTCTGCCAGTGAGGGTGGCCGCCCATCCGCTCTGCCGGGAGCACCACCTCAGTGCTCGCGAGGCAAAGGCTGCATTCTCCCAAGGCCTGAACCAGCCACGTTTGCGGTTGGCACAATACACTGGCCTGAAATTCAGTCTCATTACCTGAGTTCCCACAACACACCAGCCAAAACAAGAGCAACTAAAACTAATGAAGGTTAAAACTAATGAGTGGTGCAAGACGCAGCCACTGAGCCTGCAAATTATCTGATTAACCATGCTGTGTGAGCTGAACTTGCACTTCCTGTGGCAGTTGGCTGTGAAAGCCTGCCCTCCCTTCGTTCCTTCCTTCCCTCCCTCCGTCCCTCTCCCTTTCTCTCCTTCCTTCCTTCCTTCCCTCCCTCACTTGTGCACTGGGCCTGGCACACAAAGTGCCCAATGAAACCCGCAGCCAAAAAGGTCCAAGGCAGGAAGAGTTGGTCAGTCCTCTGAGGTGTTACAGGAACAGGCAAAGCTCGGCTTCTCCCCAGAAAAAAGGGGTCGGAGAAGCGCCTCTGGAAGGACTCCTCTTCCCGGGGCTGGAGTGAGCACTGCGTGCTGAGGACTGTCCCCTCCTTCTGCAGGCCTGGCAGGGAGGGCGATGCGCAGGGGCAGTGGTGTGGCCCCTTGGCCCTTCAACGGGAGCCAGTCCTGGTATTTGCACCCTTCAGGGTGCAAACTAAGGGATCGGGTGGGAGATGAACAGGTCACCCATTTCCTGTGGGGCAAAACAGACTTCTTTCAGCCCTCCAACCTCTAGGCTCTAGGCCTGTGATTGCTGCTTCCCCACATTCTGGCCCCCGGTGCGGCCGAGGCTCTGCCCCTGCTGCCTCCCCACCTGCTTACGCTCCTGCCCCATGATGTGCCCGGGGTGGGGGAGGGAGGCAGTGGGAAGAGGAGGGAAGAGCCCTGCCCAGGGCATCGGTCCCAAGGCTGGCCCAAGAAAAAGAGGTCCTGCTGCCCTCTGTTTGAAGGGCCCGTGGAAAACGCTGCTGCAGGAGTTCCTGTTCTCCACCCTGAGAGACTGCAAGCAAAAAACCCTGCCCCCAGCACAGAAAGGACGACCCCCAGCAGCCCTTCCGACAAGTCCACGTGTTCAATGTCAAACCAGATGAGAGTCGGAGAAGGCGGCCTGTGCCCGCGCTCCCCAGGGAGAAATTCAGTGGAATGCTGGTCTGGGGCCAGGGAGGCCAAGGGGGCCGTCACTGCGATGGGCTTGGACTCACTGCGGCCACCACGGCTCTAGTGTGGATTCTGTGCAGGGCAAGCGGGGAAGCTCCGTGCTGAATCAACACGGTTCAGGGACTGACAGGCCGTACCTGCCTCTTCTGCTTCACACGCAAGAGATTATTTCCACGCAGCTCAGAACAGCTGTGGCTCAGCCCTTCAGCAGGAAAGGGGGGGTCCCTCTACCCACAATGTGCAGCTGCTCTGCTGATCCCCCCCGATGCTCTGGGAACACAGCTCCCAGCGTGGCCTTTGGTGCCTGGGGACCCCGAGAGTGGCATCCCAACGCACCCGGAGGGCGCCAGGCTGGCCCAGAGCTCAGCAGAGCTGGAGGAAGTGCCAGCTGACAGACGTGCCACCAGGCCCCACAAGTTCCCTGCCTCCCACCCTCTCTTTTCTTTGTGCTGTTACTGTTGCTAATTGAAAACTTTAAATATTAATCTTTTCGACCAACGTGAGATGCCGGGTCTCAGAAAGTGTTAATTTACACTCAGTTCTTGATGGTGGGAAGATGTTACAAGCCGCAGCTTTGTCATCTTCTCCTCCTTCCTATTGTATTCCACATCCTCCCCCCACCTCCCTCCCCCCGCGTGGCGCTCCGGCTCCCCTCCTCCTTTCACGCCTCTCCGTGCCGCCGCCGCCGTCTTCCGTGCCAAGGGCGCCACTTCCACTTACAACCCTTTGTTGTAGATGACGGTCAGGCTGGTGGTGGCCTGGGCGATCTCTGGTTCCAAGCGGACAGTCTCAATCTGCCAAGAACGACAGTCACAAAACGGGTCAGAAGAACAGCAAGTAGGTCTTGGGACCAGAGGCCTCAGGGCCCGGCAGTCTTGCCAGGCCATGCCAGGGGCTGCAGAGGTGGGGAGGAAGGCTGAGAGGCGAAGCTCTTCCTCAGCGGATCGTACCAAGCCAGCCCACTTGCAATCTCTCCTGCTCACACCTGCCCAGGCCTGGCAGCTCTCCTGGGGCGTTGGCTTTGAGAAAGCGGCTTTGCCCCGCATCCTAGAGCAGCCCGCTGACTCCAGGGCCCAGCAGCAGCTTCCCAACGGCTGTCTGCCCCAGCTCTACCCAGAGATACCAGAAACAAATGGAGTGGAAGCTGGAGGGTTTCCGTACCAAAGCGGGTGATCTGCCCATCAGCCACAGCTCAGCTGGGGGTTGTCAGGAGTGGCCAGAGGGGGGCAGGTGATGCCCCAGAGTGGCATTTATGAAGACAGGTGCTTCTCCCAAAGTGGGAGGTGGGCTGGGACAAGAATGCCTGAGTGAACACGGCCATTCACTCTCAGCAACTCAGTGCGCGCCCTGTGAGGGCCGAGCGCAACCAAACGGAAGGCAGCTCCCGTGCCAGCCGTCTCCCTCAGGGAGACGTGTGCTGCCAGGGCAGGCACGCCAGATGCAGAAAGGCCCCCGTCCCATTCTACGGCGAGACTCGACCAGCCGAGGAACATGGCGGCTGCTGCCGGGTGGCCTGTTTCCCTTCTCCGCCTCAGACCAGCAGTAGGACCGTCCAGCTCCCAGCACCCGGATTCCGGCAGATCTCCCCGGAAGACAGAGCTGCTTGGCAGGCAAGCGGCAGGCCCGCGGGAGCCGGCTTCCCAGGCTTGCAGGGGAGCCCAGGAGCGTTCTGGGCCTGAGGCGACGCTCCTGCAAGGAGGAGCTGGGCTTCACCTTAAAGGCTGGGGGCAGCTGGGGCCAAGCAACCTGAGGGGCCCTGGCGCGCTGTAATGCAAGGCGCCACCACTGCAGGCAAGGAAGCCAAGAGCAGGCTTTGGGCTCCTTGTCGGGACCCAGAAGATCCCCCCCAGCCAGATATTCCCGAGGCGAAGGACACAGATGGCTTTTGAAGGCTCACCGAGGCCTAGTTGGAGCACTGCCTGAAAGCACCGCAGGGTCTTTATTTCACCGGCTTTTGTCCGACCTCAGGAGTCTCGAAAATTTTGCTACGTTTTGTGCATTAGCATCATCGTGGGATGCTGCTGCTTTTGGGCCTGGCTGGGCTGTAAGACCGGGGCGGGGCGGGGCGGGGCGGGGGGGCGCCTGGCTGGCCGCAAGCAGCCTCAGCCCAGCCCCGCCTGGCGGGCCAGCCGCAGGTGGCCTCTGCTCCCGGCAGCTTTGCTCTGGCGTCCCCTTCCCCAGCAAGTGGGATGAGCGGCTGTGTGTGTGCAGACGCCACAGGAGCACGGCTGCCAATCGTCCCCTGCCAGCATAAGCAGGGGCCGCCCAACCAGAGCCTACCCCTTAATGCCAGGGAAGGAAGGAGGAAGAATACTCTGTAACTGAGCGACATACATTTTAATTCAACAGTTTTCCCGCAAAGGTTACCCCAGTGCTGTGACTGCCCCAGTGACATTAGCCGATCTATGCACAGAGTTCTGCATGAGCCCCCATCGATTTCCAGTCCTGCCACAACCCTTGCGCTTGGCTGGTCAAACACTGTGCTGTCCGTTGCCTCCTTGGGGGCCCGATCCGCCCTGTCCTCCCACGCGCGCAGGATCGCTACGCTCAACCCACCCAATCTCGGCAACTGCCTTTGGAGGGACAGGTGGGAAAGAGAGAGTGGGAAGAATCGTCTGGAAAAATCACAGCAGCACAGATGTGGTGCTGAGCCAAGGGGAAATGCAGGCGCAAGTCAGCATGGGGGGGTCTGAAGGGCTCCTGCCGAGGGTGGGCGGGGGCCAGGGCCCTCTCTCAGCTGGGGCTGAGGATCATCTGTGCCACGCGTGCTGCAGGGCTTGTGCTTCTCAGTGGGCAAGACGAGCCAGCACGCTAGGAACCTCCCGGCAGTTTGCAAGCCATGCCACGCTTGGCCCCCGAAGGGTCTGCTGCGTCCGGCCTGGATTTCCCCGCCCCTCGGCCTCTCGCTCGGGCGCCTCTTCTTTCTTTGGAGACGCAGGGCCCAAAGAGGCCCGCGTGTTCACCCGGAGTGGGCGGTGCCCCACTGCCCCCCCGTGGCCAGCACCATCCTAAACAAGACACCCCATCCAGGCGGAAACCCGCTCCTCCTCCTCTGTGCACGTGTGCTCAGGGCAGCCACATCGCGCCTTGCAAGCGGCATCAGCGCCACCTCTCCAGCGAAGCAATGGCACAATGATGCCCTTCTCCTCCCCACACAGACCGCCCTTGCCTCGCTTCCCTCTGCACGTTCTTCCTCTTTTCAAAGTGCCTTCCAGGGATCCCCAAACACTCCACACTTCCATTACACGCAGTGCGCGTGCCCCATTTTGGTCAGCTCAAGGACTCCAAGTGGGCCCAATACTGGCGCAACAAGGGGGATTTGTAACGGGTGAAAAGGCTTGGCAAAGCTTAAGGAACCCATCTACCTCTTAAAATCCCCAAATCCCCGTTGGCCTTCTTTAAGGCACTGGGGCGGTTCCCGCAGCGTTGAGCAAACCCATCTCCGAGGTGTGTGGTGGAGGACGGAGTGGCGTCCTCAGTCGCCAGTCGGTTCCCTTGACTTTGGATATGTATTGGTCTTACGATTCTTCTAAAATTGTTTGATCTGTGAGTTGGGTGGCCATGTAAGTTGAAGACATAAATAAAATAAATACCCCCCCAGTACCGAGAGCCTTGCGTTTTGGTCCCCACGCTCTGGGCCTGCAAAAGGGGTGCTCTGGGGGGCAGGGGGCCCAAAGATCACCCTTTCTGCACCCTGGAAGGGGCGGAGGGACCCAGGCCTTTCCTTCAGAGGCTCACCCATCCAAGCCAAAACACCTGCAAGTGCTCCTTTCTCGTGTGCTAAAATTATTATTTTACATCTTAAAAACGGTATACGTTGGTGATAGTGCCAAGGCTGACACAACAATACTAGGAACCTACACAGAAAACCTAAAAGCTTTTGAAAATGTTTAACCTAGTTAGACAAATTAGCAAAAATTTGTGCAAAACAATTTAGGTATTTAAAATATTCAATGTTTTTAAAAACTGGAAAAACTGTTCTTAGCTTTCAGCTGCAGAAACCCAACAAAATGTAACATCCAAGAAATCTTAACATGAGGTGCCACATAACCCTTCACCAAAGCTGTTAAACAGTTCCTGGTGCATCCTGGGAAATAGCACTTCATTTATTCAAATGCACATATGTCAGGTTTTTGCACCATATGTCATTCCAAGCTATTTACAGTAATAATTAAATCTTAATCAACGTTTAACCTCTGTAAAATGTTTGAAGGGATCTAATCACCCTTCAGTCTGCACTAATGAAGGAGAAATATATAAACATAAAAAGAAAATGATATACACCAGAAAGAAGAAGTAATTGCAAAATTGTATTTCTTTTAAATATAATCAGCAAGTTATGTAAAGGAAGCCGACGGGTATTTTAAGTGAAGACATCTTGGGTGTCAGAGGTGTGAGTAGCTAATTTTGTACTGCTATCCATAACAGATGTAGCATATTTTCTCTTAGAGCCATTATTAGCAACTTCACCATTTCTTTTCTTATTTAAACCCAAAGCAGAACACTGGAAGGGGGAAGCAGAGCGCTCCCGCCAGGGAAGGGTGGGACGAGCCGCCTGGCTGACGCTGGCGGGGGAGATCTGCCTGCCAGCCGCTGGAGGGGGGCTCCAAGCCCCTCGGTGGGCGCGGCCAGGAGGGACCTGCCCGCCCAGCCCAGCCCAGCCTCCCCGTGGGGAGGAGGGTGCCAGATCACGTTTTAGGTCATATTCATGCAGAAATATTGAAAATTCAGAAAGGTTCACAAACTTTTAAGCACCCTGTAAATGTATATTTAATGCAAGGGGGTGAAAGGCCTGGTTCTTGTCAAGTCCACACTGATTTCTGGTAACCACCACATTATTTTTAAGGGAATTTACAGAGTAACTGCATTACGACCTGCTTAGCAACCTTTCCAGGTCTCGATGTCTGACTGACTGGCCCGCAGTTGTCCCCTGAATCCTCCTTTTAAAGAGGGGGACGTTCGCCTTTCTGCAGTTGTCGGGCGCTTTGCGGGGTTCCTGCAAGTCAGCCACAAATTCCTTCAGTACCCTGGAGATTTAAACTCACTGAAAGCAAACAGGGAATTCCCCAGCCGTATTTCTTACCAGCCTGAGGTTTCAACCTCGCCCTTCCTTCTGCCCTCTGCAGTTGTCTGGTGGAACAGAAAGGCTCAGGCTGGAGAAGACAGCCGCAGCGGGAGTGGGGCGGCTCGGCCTTTCTCGGATGGCTGGGAGCGTTTTTCTGTTAGTAGTTCTGGAAGAACATCTGGTCCAGCCTCCCACCCAAGCAAAAGACCTCTACTACAGCCGGCGTTTCAACTCCCCACCCACTGCTTGGTGCCTCTTACTGTTCTTTTTTGTTCTGACGGTCTAACCAAAATTTTCTTCCTTGTAATTTAAACGGTTTGTTTCTTGTCTGGCCTCCTGGAACAATCCTGCCCCGTCTACAGCACGGCAGCTCTGCAGGTGCTTGGAGACAGCCATCGGGCCTCCCTACAGCCTTCTTTTTCCCGGGCCAAACGCTCCAATGCCTCCAGCTGTGCCCGGGTATTCCTTCCAGGCCCTGATCGCCTTGACTGCTCTTCTCTGGACCCACCCCAGTCGGCCAGCGCTGTTCCCTAAAACACGGAGACCGGAACTGGTGCAACGTTCTGGGTGCCGTCTGTCCAGTGCAGAACGGAGGAACAACGGATGCAGGAAGTTTCTGTCTGGCCGCACTGGCTTCTTCTGCTGTCTTTTTCTCCTCATTGGAATTGTTTGGAATTATATTTGTGGTATCTCCTTTTCTAGAAACTCCCGTTTATCTTGGACTACTTTTTCCCACTAGCTTCTCCGGCCATGAAATCCTACCAATCGTGGCACCCTATTTATTAAAATGTGCTTTCAAAGTACATGTTCAACTGCACTCTGCTTTAGTAGCCTTTAAAACTGAACACCCCAGCTTTACATAATCACTTTCCTCATGGACTAAGTCCTTCCTACTGATTAGTATTCCATCAGTGGCTTCCTTTCAGCCTTGGTGGCAACCCTCCACTCCCTGGAGAGGTCGCCAGTGACCCCAACAGCTTTGTCCTTCAGGAGGGCATTCTTGGCACCAGTTGTCGCAGGGACTGAACTTTCCAGTCACAACTTCATATGCTCTGGAAGATCTGCACTTTGCTCTGAAAAGCATCATCCACACTTTCTCCTACTTTGAGGCATTTCTCTATTTTAATCCAGATGTTCTTCACAGTATGGCCATGTGGACCTCTGCGCAGGAGGATACTTCTAACACACACTGCAACTCCTCCTGACTCAGACCGTGATCTCAGAAACCTAATCTTTCCCATTAATGCCACCATTTCCAAAGCCACTCATTCACCTGCAATGATCTCCTTTCTCCTTCTGTTCTGTGGACTGGAAGGAAGGATACAAATGCTATTTGAACTCCTGGGTTCTTCAAAATCCATGACAATACTTAGTTGCTGCTCTCGGCGATACTCTTTGTTCCTACACAGATTGTCAGGATGGGATAACTGTGTGCGGACCTGATAAATATTGGAAGTTCTTATGCCACATCCCTGATCCATGCTCCTGGTAGACAGCACACATCACAAGCCAGTAGGTCACATCTGCAATTTGTTTCTGTTTCTTGAAGGAGTCACAGGCACCATGCTCTTCTCTTTGTCTTCTTCTTGAGCACAGCTGTAGGGTCAGGCTCTTCAGAGACCAGTTCTCCTACGCCTCTGCTGTATTTGTCTTTCTTTCTCTGAAGGCTATTAGAGCCTGTTGTTCCTGTGAGGACCCCAAAGCTCTTCCTGAGTTCCACTAATGGAACCTCTGTTTGATGTGCCTCGATTCTGTATTGACTTGGCTTGCTGATCCTTTGATCCTTAAGCAGAGATTGGCTAGGACTTTCGCTTAGACTCTCCCACCATACTCGCGCAGCCTACCTCTCAAGGCTGTTCTTATGGGGAAAACTGAGGCAAGACAGGATAATATCTGAATAATAAACAAATAACAGGCAAAGTTCCAGAGGACCATCGACTGCATCGTCTCTCCCCTGC
The DNA here is from genome assembly GCF_059951505.1 of Python bivittatus. Taxonomy (NCBI): domain Eukaryota; kingdom Metazoa; phylum Chordata; class Lepidosauria; order Squamata; family Pythonidae; genus Python; species Python bivittatus. The sequence goes on from NW_028277106.1 coordinate 1,524,992, forward strand.
AAAGGCATTTTATGGGCTATGCTTGAAAGCATTTCTGTTGTAAAAAAGCAGTTACTGGAAGGTATCACCAACCAGTGTCTACTTTAGGCACCCCAGGCCCAACTGCTGAACCCTCTCTGCTAGCCAAGAAAGATCCTGGCAATGCCACCGTGCAGGTGTTCAGGTATGCATATCACGTTGTTCTCCTGACAGGCTGAGCTGCTCTCCAGACCCAGTGAGTTCACCAGGTAGTACTCAGACTCTTAGCCACGTGTGAAATATGACACAATTCCACTGTTTTACTGCCCATTCAAGCCAATGTAAACCACTCAAGGGTCACTTCACACTTTATACTTGGAAAGGACAAGGTACTTCCATAGGTGCCAATTCTGAGCATTGGGGGAGGTGTGTGAACACACCCACCTCAATGAAAACCTGCGTTCCTAAACATCCTGGCCCTTGCTATGTCCCAAGTGAGTGATATGGTTCTCTTGATTCGGGTCCCTTGGTTTCTCTTAGCATGGCACAGAACAGCGATCAGACTCAGCTTTCATTTAGGGCCACACTGGGTAGCTCCACAGCAGCCCCCCAGTTACCAGAGGGGAAGGGGTCACTCTCGTCTCGTTATTGAGCTGAAGCAAGACTGCCCCAACTGAGAATAAAGCAGCCAGAGGTAGAATGTTTCAGGAGCACAAGAATTCAGGTTGGATCCAAAGCCAGCCGAGTCCAGCATTCAGCTCCTGCACCTAGTCCACTGTCTAATCATAGCCAGATCCACCCTTCATGCTGGCGAGGAAGGTAATGGTCTTCTCCAAGCACCTGATGGCCAGAGATGGCCTGCTGCTGGACTGAGGGGTCAGCCCATGTAGAAGCTGTATTCATATGTTCAAGAGAGCTCTTCCAATCTTGGATGGTTCAACCTTTCTTTTAAAGCCACAGAAAGAGGCCCACACCTGGTCCTCTCTTTGTTTTCAAGCAATGAAGATCTCCAAGTGTTTGTCGGGCTTGGAGACAACCCTCATTCCACCCCACCCAACCTGGAGAAAGAGTTGCCGAAGGCCCAGGTTTCTAGCCTGCTTTTTCCTGAAGAACCTTTGGCCTCCGAAGGTCTTGATCTGCTCCTCCTCCCACACCTGGCCTTTTAGTCTCCATGGCAAAGAAGGCCGGTGGGAGAGATGCTTGCTGGGAGATGTTGAAAGGGCAATTACCTGCTCCAGGGCGGACAGCGGGGCCTTGCTTCTTCCGGCCTTGGCTTTGATCATCTCTTTGTGTTTGACATTTTAAAGCAGGGAATGCTAAAGGGATGAGTGATATTCCTGAACAGCTTTCAGAGTCTCCACTTTCTCTTTGCAACAGAAATCTCGGAGCCTTTTCCTTTGAGTTGGCAGCCTGCAGGTGTGAGGTGTGAAAAGGAGCCTTTGAACTGTTTGTCCTGATCCTCGCAGAGCCTCCCTGATGGGGGGAAGAATGCTCTGTTTGCACAACAAAGCCCTCGGGAACCCCAGCTAGATGGCTTGGTGGAGAGGGCAGGGGGATTTGGGTGGGCCTGACCACATCTGCAGCACTGGGCCCAGTTATGCTCCCCGCGTTTTTAAGACGCTGACAATTGAAACACTTCCAGGGAAGGGTCATAAGGACAGCGAGGTGGGTGGAAACCAAATTGCACAAAGAACAGTTGAAAGAGCTGGGAAAGCACAGCTTGGAGAAGTTCAGGGGAAACATGACAGCAAGGTCTCTTCGGTGTCATCCTGGAGAGGGAGAAAAATGTTCTTTGTTGTCCCAGAGAGCAGGAGCAAAGCCAAGAGGTGGTGAATGTGTGAGGACGCTCTTCCTAAGAGAAGAGTTGTTTGAGCAGAGAACACACCTCTGTTCAGCAGAGGCCAGGTGACCATTTCTCACAGATGCCAGGTCTTCAGATTCTGCAGAAACAAGGCTCAGCCTTTCTGAGTACCAAGAACAAGGCTTAAGAGTCAACAGAGCAAATGAAGAAGATTTGGTTAAATAGTAATGTTTATTTACTTAATAAAAGCTACTGCTTCTTTTCCTTGAAACCTGGGCCCTCCCTGGCAAAGGAATCTAGGCTGACGCACGGCAGCTCTAGACTCAGCCTTTGAGTTTTTTCCTGATGGTTCTCAGAAAATCAGCACTGATAATGGGTGAACAAGTGACCCAAGAGAATGCAAGTCTGCAAATCCTGCAAGGGGCTATAGCAGAGAAGCACTGCATCTGCGTGTCTATAGACCATGCATGTCCATGGGTGTAAAAAGGAAGGGAACCTAGGCCAACTGGATGTCCTACATGGAGTTTCTTCTTCCTGGGACCCACATATGGATGAAATTTGGGAGAGCTGCTATCTTGGAATGCCCTCCCACCAGCTTGTAAGGCCAGAACATTAGCTGCAGGAAGCATTATTTTAAATTTCAGGATGTAGCATAAAATGTGGAACTGCATGTCCTTCAATCTGATGAAACGTGTGACTTCTTTGTGGGTTCTTTTTACAATATTTCTGGTCACCTTACCACCATGCTCATCCCCTTTCTTTCTCTCTGTTCTGTGTCCCCATCTTTTTAGGCCAGACATCAACATTTTGGATAAATCATGCAAAATTCACGAGACTTTTGCTCACCAGTTGATCCAGAAGTTTTGTTAATTTCTGTTCCAGATCCTCTAGTATGAAAATGCCTTTCAGTACCCTGAAGTTCCCCTGGAAGAAGCATCTTGGTCCATTTTTAGTCAGGTGTGGCTGGTCTTCCTTGCCGCACTCAGCAGGGAGACAGTAGTCAAGATCTTGCAATATGGATCCATGGATTTGCACAAAACCATCTTGGACAGAGTGAGCAGTGCCCTCCAAATGGCCTGGGGCATCTCTTGAGATCATCCAGGAATGTGTCTAAGCCCCCTTAACAATCCCCAGCAGAGCGCAGGGCAGACGCTACAGACCTTGGGATCCATTTCCAACAACATTTGGGTTTGGGGAGGCCAAAAGGTGCTTCTGGAGGAAGAACCAGATCCTTCACTTTCCTGTCTTCTGTGAACGCCTGTGCCTCCTCCTTTATCCTTCTTGCAGCCGCTTCCTCGTTTCACTTCTGCTGACAGCCTGCTGCTTAGACCCGTGAGGTCCCGGTCAGTCAGAGGATCAAGAGAAGCAAACTATTTTCTGCTGCCTGAAATGAGGGGAAGCAGGAGCTTGGGGGCAGGGGGCTGGAGCAGGCAACACGGTCCTCAGATCCAAGAGCGAAAGGACGGCCTCTCGTCAGGCGCTTGGAGCTCATTCTCTGAAGGAAGCAACACAGCCCCTCAGCAGGGTCCAGCTCTCCCTGCAACCCCTGCCCCCAAATGTCAACACGATCTGGGGAAGCAGCAGGTGGGTGGGCAAGAACACACGAGATCCGGTCTATCTCTCAGCCTAGCCTACCTCACAGGGGTGGAGGGAGAAACACCTAGGCTGCCTGGAACCCCTGGAGGGACTGAAACGTAACCAATACAAATTAATTCTGACATCAAACTGAGAGTCAAGGGGCAAAAGCTTTGTGCTGCCAATGCTTGTATCCACAAGGGCTCTGTTCTTGAACGTGGGATGCCAGAGGGTCTCTCCTGCCCGCTGGCCAGAGTCCCATCTCAAAGCTCTTTCTGGCCTCAGGGCAAATGCCTTTTAGACACTTCTTTGCGGGTTCAGCCCAGCAGAGTTCTCAGAAGAGCCAGAGGGAGAAACGAATGCAGAGCCCGCTCTCCCTCTTCCCAGCAAAATCCACCCAGAGGGCAGCACCAGAAAGCTCCACCCGGATCTCCATGTCCAGCTGCACCACAAGGCAGAGGGGAACACTGCAAGGGACGAGCCGGCCCCTTCCCCACTGTCAGGGGGCCCTTGCTGCCCCGCTTCCACCAGGGAAGCCCATTCCAGAGGACCCCAGCCCCAGCACAGGCATGGGCCAGGGGGAGGCAGGGTGCACCCATGCTGGACCCGCCTACGTGGCCTCTCGCCTCAGTGACAGAGTGGCGGGTTGACAGCAGCCCAGCAGGCACAAGAAGGCGGCTTACAGGAGGGAAAGACCAGACTTTGTACTCCTCGTGTCACTGGGTTAAGCCTGTTCAGCACTTTCTGGCAGGCGCACCTGGGCTCAGAAGGGGCCCTTTGTCAGGCAGAAAGTGGCCAAGCATCTTCTTTAAAAAGAAGGATTGGCCACCCTCCGTTACTGTTTACAGCTTCCTTTCCCTTCCTACCTTTCCCGTACCCTCCCCTCCCCTCCCCTCCCTCCCTCATACAGCCAACGGTGGTGATTCTCTAAAAATTGAGCCAAGCTGGATCTGGTTCCTGATCAAGTGGGAGGGCACCAGGAGACCCCAGGGGTACAGGGATGGGGATGTCAAACAAGCTTCCCAGAAGGAGGCAAATGGCCATCTGCTGCTGTATTGCTGCCACGAGCACAACAATGCCACGTGTCCATCAAGTCCCCAGGACAATGCCCAGTTTGAGGGAGAATTCACCTTTTTAGCAAACAGGATCAACAATCCATCCTGGTGCCCCATCTTGACAAGCCCCTCATGCTGGTTGCAAGAGGATCCCACGCAAATCAGAAAGCCGGCCCACAGGGTACGCCAGCCTTCTGCAACCCGAGGCCCTCTGGATGTCCTGGACTTCAAATTCCATTGTCCTGCTGGCAAGGGATGAGGAGACCCGGAGTCCAGCAACCCAAAGGGCCCAGGCTGGAATATGCCAGTTTGAGAAGAAAGAGAAGAAGAGGACCTGAGAAGCGAAAATGGCTGGCAAACTGAAGAGGCCAGGCGCATCCGGAGGGTGGGGCAGATGGGATGGGCAGGATACACTCCTCACCGCCTTCCCTTTGCCACTCCAGAGCTGGCAGGGGACAGGTCAGTGGCCCTCCCTGTCATGGGGAGCAACCGTGCCTGGTTCAGCCCCAAAGGCAACCTTGGAGAGAGCCCTCTGTACATGGGCTGAGGAACAGCGACTCTGAGCAACACCCCGGGGAATCGCAGAGCAGCTGTGCGGGGCCAACTCGACGGGCTCTCTGAGTCTCTCTCCCCTCAAAACCAGCCCTCTCCAAGCAGCCTTCAAGCCTCTACAGGCCGTTGGTTTTGAGAGGGTCTCTCAGCAGCTTGTGGGCAAAAGAGGACGCGACGGGAGCCGGGCACACAGGGCGAGCCAGGAGACCCCCAGGCAAGCAGCGCCAGCCGCTTGACCCTGCTTCCTGGGCCAGGAGGAGTGACCCCTGGCTGAGTGGCTCCGGCAGGGCGCCTGGTGGAAGGGCCCGTCTCGTACCCAGGAGCTCCAGCTCTCCGGGCCTGGGATGAAGCCTGGAAGGAGCTCCTGCGACACGCACACTGGTTCCAAGTCTGGGGACCCTAACCCGCCAAAGGTCTCTGGGGCCGCTCCCTTGGGCTGTGCTGACGTTCTGCAGGGTGCCCCGGCCACACTCATCAAGGGCTTCGCGCAACCAACAGGCAGCCAGATGAGCATGTTGTGCCACTGCTGACTGACTTGGTTAGGCGTGTTGTATGAGCATCAATCCTTTGTTCTTGCACCACTCAGTTCCTGCCGTGGGAATTGCTGAATTCTTTCCCCAGACGTTGCCCCGGCTCCAGCCTTCACGCTGCCTGGAAGAAGCCCCTACGCTGCTCCTCGCGGGACTGGGCAGCCCCTCCCCACCTGGCCTGAGTCCGGCCTAGCTCAGTCCCAGCCGACACGGCCAGTCCCTCGCGGGCCCCGCACTGACCTCCCTGCAGCCCCTCCCATCAAACGCCTCCTCCGTTTCCCACGCAAAAGCCGCCTTTTAACTGTGGACACATTTCAGCCTCACCAGATCTGCTAATTATTGACAGTTGGTGAAGAGGAGATGTCACTCCCCCCCCGTTAAATTGCATCTAATTAGTAATTGCTGCTTCACTGTCATCGTGCTGCTGCCGCAACACCACGGCGCGTCGGCTCATTAACCTTTTGCTTCTCTAATGGCGCCTGCCAGCGAGAGGGAGGCTCAGGCAGGCTGGCGAAGGAGAGCTTCTTCCCCTGCCTGGAGAGCCGGAGAGATGCCCGCGTGTGGAGCCGACGTTCAGCTGGGAGCCAGCCCGTCCGCACGGCGGCTTGCGGCCCGTCCAGCTGCGGAGGGAGGGAGGGAGGGAGGGAGGGGGGTGCTCCCAGCCTTGCTCCGGGCTGCAGACAGGCCTCTGTAGGGGTTTCAAAGGGAGCCCGTGGGGGCACAGCCCCTGCCTTCACACGTGCGTGGAGGATGAGGACCGGCCTGCCCGCAGCTAGCCAGGAAAAGGGGCTCGGGGCACTCTCAGCAGCTGTGGAAAGGCCCATTCCGCACAAGGGAATTGGGACAGGGTCAAAACTAGGAAGCCCAGCATGGCAAGTGATGGGGGTTACTGCTGTGTCCACGTCCAGAGCGCGGGGAGCGGGCCAGGTTGCCGCGCTTGGAAAAGGATATAAACAGGGCTGGAAAAGTGCAGAGGAAGGCAAGTAGAACCACCCAGCAGCTGCCGTACAAGGAAAGGCTAAAATGTTTGGACGACTGAGGGGGACGGGAAGATGCCCAGGGCGGAGAAAGTGGAGGAGGAGGAGGAGTTTCCTTCCTCTCCAAGCGGGGGCCCAGGGCCCAGCCACCCACCTCCTTGGCAGGGGACTGAACACAGGCAGAAGGAAGCGTCACACAGGGCATCCCTGACCGGGGGACCCTGGCTTGGCTGCTCCCAAGGGACCAGGCAAATTCACGGGGGATGGGTCTATCAGGAGTAGGGGGGCCAGGAGCTGCCCACCCCCACGTCCCAATGGCTTCTGTCCCTGCTTGGCAGCCCCTCGCAGGCATCTGGTGGGCCCCCATGAGAAACCCAGCACTGGACTCAGAGTGGCCCCAGCCTCCTTCAGGGGGCCCACATTTCCATTCCTTCCAGTTCCCTCCAAGCCTCTTGGAATCTGAAGTTCAAGTCAGTCAGAATCCATTGGAGTTGGGCGGCCAATACATTTAAACCAATCAATTGATCAATCAATCCCCCAATCTGCACAAAACCGCCAAGGAGAGAGAGCTCTCTGGAGTGAGGCGGAAGGAAAGGCTCGAGGCCGGGGTCAGGGGGCACCTGTCGCAGGTACGTCCAGAGGGTCCTTGGCAAAGGAGGAGCCGGAGGGAAAAGGGGCCTCTTTCCAAAGGCCACAACAAGGGCCCCCTTTCGACTTCTCCAGCATTGGGGCCTGTCCAGGACATTCTGGGGAAATGAGAGTTGGGAGCCAACGGTGAGGGGCCCCTCTAGCCACATGCCCCCCCTTTCCCGCCACATGCTCTGGGCCTGTTCTGGCCCTCCTCCGCCCTTCTGCCAGGCACCCGGAGTTGCTGACGGATCCAACGCTTGGCGAGCAGCCCCCGATGCACCATCCCCCTGCCTGCCCAGCGTGGCTCCTTTCCCTGCCTGGGCCAAGCTCCCCCTCCTACCTGCCTCTCCCCCTGACGCCTGGGCTAGCGACCAACTGGCACGATGCTGCTGCTGGGTGGCAGGCAGGGCTCTGACCAAGAAGATCCTCCATCCCCTGCCCGAGAGGGCCCTTGTCTTGGAGGTCTGAGGAAAGGGGCTCAAGGCCCCCGCAAGTGGGCTTCCCTGGCAGGCTGCATTGAGAGGGGCTGGAGTAGCCATGCTGCTTCCTCCATTCATGCTGAAGGACCCAAACTAAGCCCCCCATTTCTTTCCCAGAAGTGCCACACCACTCCAGCACTGGCTTCCTCTCAGGGCGCCAGAATCCCAGCCTCCAGGGTGGGGGCTACTTCTTGTCCCTGCCCCTTTGGGGAACTTACAAGAGGCCGGGTGGTTTAACTCCCCCTCCTGCTCGATCTCCTGCAAGCGCAGAGCCAAGGCTCATTCTCTGCATTTAGAAAGTAGTTCTTGCCTGTTCAAAGTGCTTCCCTCAGATTATCTGTGTAACCCTTTAAACTCCTTTGATCAATTAAAGTGGTGCTCTAATTAAAATGGGGCAGTAAATCCCCCCCCACTCCAATGGCGCTTTTCATGAAAGTACTTCTAGAAACTCCAGGTGGCCACTGCGGAGCCAACCGAAGGGGAGGGGAGGGGGCGGCACTTTCTCAGGCGCTGCAAAACAAAGGAGGAAGAGTCTTTCCCCTTCAAACTGTTGCCGAACACCAGGGCGTTTCACATGCAAACCCGCTGATTGAGTAAACTGATTAAAACCGCATTTCATTTATTTCTTGAGTCTGGAGGCAGCGCCACTGCCCTCCCATTATTTAATTTATTTACTAATTATATTTGTTAAACCCTTCATACAATGGGTTTGTATGAAAATGCAGTTATTTTGCAATAAAATCTAGCACCCCATAAAGTTAAATGGATGTATGTCAGAACAGAGAACCACCTTCAAGTACATGCTACGCCCGCCGCGTTGGAACAACAGCAGCAAAATATTCCAAATGCCTAAGAACCCAGGGAGTCTTAGCTTGGCCTTGAAATGGGGGATGGGATGCCGTGGGGTGGGGGGAGGCAGCAGAAAGAAGGCCTTTTGGAGCGCCATCCTCTCTCTGTTCCCCCCACCCCCAAAGACTGCAAGCAGCATCTCTGTCTGAGCCAGCAGCGATGTGACTCCGGCACTCCTTGAAGGGCCCAGGATGATGGGGGGGTCACATCCGTTGGAGGAAGTAGGCCTGTTGTGCTCTCAGGAGCGGCAGCGGGAGCAGCAGGTGCCATGAGCCCATCGGACGCTCTAAACTTGGGCTCTGGAGCAGGCTGGGCTCCATCCAGAGCGTGCCTCTTCTTTGACGGAGAGGGCGCTCAGCGTGCCCCTGCTCCCCTTCCACAAGTCGCCTACTCTGGCGCTCTCTGGCAGTTCCCCCCTTGCCGTCCCAGGGGAAATGGGCCCGGCTGTGTCACTGACCTCAGACATCTGCGGGAAGAGGCTGATGGCCAAGGGAAGGGCGAGGCCGAAGGCCGCAAGGCACACAAGGCTTTGGACGGGAAGAAGCATCCGAGGTCGGGACCGCAGAAAAGCCGTTCTGCAAGAGAGAGATGGAAGTCATCATCAGACAGACCCTTCGCTGCCCGCTCGCACCCCTAGCCACCCTCTTTGGAAAGAGGATCCAGCGACTGGCCCTCAAAGGGGGTCTGTGGTGGAGGAGAGTCAGAAGGCTCAGCACAAATCTAGGATGGGCAGAAGGTAAACCACCTTTCCCGGCCTTTCGTCTTGCCCTTAGTCACCCACCCTCGCCTGGAGCGCCCTGATCTCCATGTCCACGCCTGCCTGTTTCTCTCGTCCTCAAGAACCCAACAGGGGCACCCCAGGAAGCTGAATGAGATTCAGGACAGATAAAAGAGGAGTTTCTTTGCACCCAGCAGAGCTTCACAAGGGAATCATTACCAAAGATGTGGCAATGGCTGCCACTTTGAGCTCCAGTTCAAGGCAGCAAAGGCACTCGGCGACCCTCTGTCGTGGCTCTGGAGGACCTTTGACAATTGCCCTCTCTGGTCCTAGAGTGCGAGGGCCACGGTGAGCATAATCCGCTGCCCCCTGAGGACACAAGGCGCTGGCCGGTGGGGAAGACTGTCTTTCGGGTTCTCCTGCAGTTCTCCTGTCCCTCCCAGGCCCCTCCCTTCCCGGGCAAACATCTTGTTTACCTGCCTTGCACCTTAGCTCCTCATCCCTGAGATCTTTTGCAACAGGTTCATCATATCCCCAGTTGGGCAATGCACTGAAGCACTGCCCTCTGCGAAGAGGAAAACGAGCAAAACAGGAGGCAGCAGTGCGTAAGGGGCCGGACTGACCGGAGCCACGGAGGTGGGGCAGAGGAACACAGGTGGTCGCCTCCCGCCAATGCGCATCCCCCCCTTGTGCAACTAGGCCTTGAGGCTCGCAAGGAGCACATCCCCTCTGCTCCCCTATCTGGCGAAGATGTCGGGTGTGCCTTTGAACCGCACCCAGCACCTTCGCCACAAGAACGCGGCAGCCCATCGGAGCCAGAGTTGACTAAGCCTTGCCCCTCCGGGCTGGGTGGACCACTGCCTCTCTTCCCCGGGCCACCCTCTGTTTCCTTTTGGGATTTCGACCTCCTAATTATAGCCCTGCTGGGCTCCTCCTCATTTCTACGGGGAGCAGAACCAATTTAGAGCGTTGGCTGGTGAGGCTCCCAGGTGTGACTTCCACCATGGGTGTTTTAAACTCAGACCAGTTCAAATTACAATGGCTGCAGTCTCCTAATTAAGAGGAGTTATGGCCTGATTTAAAGAAAAAGCCTTAATTATCACATGAAGTGCAATGTCTTAATTGGGACTCAGATCTCAGCACTTGCAAAGTTCAGGCTAAATGACTCACAATTAGCCGAGCGGGAGGCTCACCCCTGGCCTTTAGAGCTCTGCTCTCGAAATCACAGTAAGCCAGGACCGCTGCCTGCGGCACCGCCCTGATCTTGCGCATGGAGCCGGGCCAGCAGCGCCTCCCCTCCGGACTTCTGCCCCCCAACTTCCCTTGCTTTCCCTGCTAGGAGCTGGTCAACTTTTATCGGCTGTTGGGCTTGGTGGCTGCAAGGCAGCAGCACGCCAAGCAGGAATTTATCTGGCACAATCAAACCGCTGTGCGAGCGCGGGGACATGTAGGGAGGCAGACCGCGCTGAGAGCGGCCTCGCTGGTCCCTCTGCCAAGAGGCAGGAGCACCTTTAGAGGGGCCAAGGAGAACGAAACGGCAGCTTCCTTCCCAGAATTTGCCACGCGTGGCAGTGGGAAGGTTCAGGGCAAAAGGCTGGACCTGACTCTTAAGACTTGATGCTCCCTTTCCCAGAGTGATGGGGCCATGGCTGTTTTCACCGCAGCCCAAAGCACATGACAGGGGTTAGAACGGTGTTACTGGATGTCAATAATTGCAGTGATGTTGGGAGCTCCGCCAGAGCGAAATAAGAATTATGCGGAAAATCAAACTGGGCCCCTCGGTCAGGCACACTGGCATCTCTGGGCGGGCCCAGAAGCAGGGGTGGCCATTTGAGGGAGGCTAAACTTCTCTTGGGAGGCGCAATTCCAAATATTCTCTCCAGGAGCTACCTTTAAGCAGTCCACAAGTGTCCAATTGGTGCAGAAAACAAACTCACTTCAGGGTGAGCGTGTTTCATTTTAAAAGACAAGCGCTATTTTAGGGCCAGAAGCTCCGGCAGGGGCCCGGGCTGCAGACATCCTAGGGAGATCAATCTTCCGCGGACAGTCTGCTCCGGGAACAAGGCTGCCTCTTCCTCGCAGCACGAGAGCTCCTGGGCTTATGCCTCTCGAGCTACCAGCAAATGCCAGAAACTACAGAGTACAAATCATTAACCCCAGAAGCCTCAATTCCTGGGTCTGGTGCCTGTGGGAAACGGCCCGCCTTGGCTGCTCTCTGTAAAGCAGGGGGCCGGCAGGGCCGGCCAGCTGGTTGCACCGTGGGGAGGCGAGAAGTCCTCCACTCCCGGGGCCAGCAGCAGGCCTGGGCGTGAGGCCTTCCAGGATCAAGGCCAGCCTTCTGACTGCCGGGTGTGGCCAGCGCCACTTGGCCCACACGCTGCAGACTCTGCAACTGGTGGAAAAGGCCGCATTAGGGACTCGGTGTGGAAAGGGGAACAGGCGGTGTTGGCTTGAGTTTCCCTGGAGTACTCAGAAGGCTTTGGAAAGGCCCTGGAAGGGAGGAGGCACCCCTTCCCTCAGCCTCCTGTCCAGCACCCAGCAGCAGCCACTGCAGCAGAGGGGGCAGTCTCTTGGCACCTCTGCCCTCTGGGAGGCCTGTGCCCCTTGCCAAGCAAGGCAGAGCTATCCTCTTCTCAGCGAGGGCCCCCGGGGCTGGTTCCCTGCAGAGTGCCCTCCTCTCGGGGGCAGGGCCTCGGGGCAACAGGAAGCCCTTCCGGCAGCCGGGGGGTGGAGGGATCGGCAAGCAGAAGCCTCCCGGGTTCCATCCCTAAAGGGACACCGAGAGAACAGGTTGTGCAGACGGGGCATCTGTGCTGCAGACATGGCGTGTCACAGATCTTGCGAATACACCTTCAGCACATTGCTGATTAGCGGTTCACGTCCTGCATAATGTGGCAGCTGTCACCGGCGTTTTCGGAGGGCCTGCAAAGCCTTCCATATGGAAGTTGCTCTCGGGACTCCAAGGACATTCTCAGGTTCGGTGCTCCAGACCGGCGTGTGCCTCGGAGGAGGCGGGGGACCCTGAGCTACCGATGACAGGAGTTCAGTGGAGCTCAGAAACTGGCAGGTGCAGCACGGGGTGAGGAAGCGCCATGTTGATATTCCACAGAGCTGCTGTTGACGTCACAGAATGAGGAAAGGCAGGCGTTTCCGGGGGGAAGGGGCACCCCCCGAACTGCTGAGCCCCTGGCCCAGAACCGGCTGCCTGGCTCTCTCCCGTGCCCTCCCCTCAACGTTCAAACAATAGGAAACTCTCCAGGGCCGCTTGAAACTCGGGGCCACCATGAACCGCTCTGCACCTGAACCCCCCCAGCACTGCCTGGAATTGGGAGTCTCTTCCCAGCCGCTGCTTTTGCTCCCATCTGCTACTGCGGCCCCTTCATCTGAGCGCATGCCCCAGCTGGGGTTTGCTGGCAGGCTCCCCCGGGGTTCACGCAAACAGCAGCCTCAGGACCCCACCAAAGTCTCAAGTGCGGATCGCCCACTTCCTGAGAAGTCCCCCTCCCCCACCACACGCACCCACTCGCGGAAGAAGAGACATATGGTGCATCCCTGGCCTGCAGGACGCAAAAGGCGGTGGTGCTGGGCGAGGCAGTGGGTGGGGGCGAGCGCCCCACTCTCTTTTCCTGGGAACCCGAGCCAACCCCGGGGCTGGCTCAGCAGCGGCGGCATTTAGCATCTGTGGAAGGCCCCCCCCCCGCGCCAAGCAGGGAGCTCAAAATAGATGCCGCTTAGCTGGGCTGGATGCTCCCCAGGGAGCCGAGACGAAAGGAGGGAGTCCCAACAGCGGGAGGGGATGGCAAGATGCCTGGGAGCAAATGAGGAAATCTCTAGAGAACTTGAGAACGCCCTCGGAGTTCAGGAGGAGAGAGGAGAAGGGGGGAAAAGTGCAACGGAGAAGAACCAGTTCACCAAGGGTGCCGGCACAGAGGATGTGCAAAAGAGGTGGAAGAACAAAGGCAGGTGGGAACAGAGAATCAAGGGGGCCAGCGTGTCTTCTGTGGAACTTCCTCTCAGGTGTTTGAAGGGGGTTACCATAATCGTACCCCCCACCGTAGCCTTCTTTTCTTAGAACTACATATATACATCCCCTTCAGCCAAACAACTGAGTTTCTGGTCCCTGATCATCTTCATTGTCCCCCCCGAATCCGTTCTAATTTCTCTGACTCTTTCTTATAGGGTGGTGCCTGGAACTGGCCCTAGTACTTGAGGTGGGGTTCAACCAAAGCAAAATAAAATGGAACTTTACTTCCCATGATTTGGAATCTCTGCTTCTGTTGTTGCAGCCTAAAACTGCATTTGCCTTCTTTGCAGCTGCATCACCCTGCCGGCTCATTTGCAGCCTGCAATCAACTACTACTCCAAGATACTTTCTAAAAGTACTGCAACCCAGCCAGGCATCTCCTATCCTATACAATACTTGTGTATTTGAATTTTATTTTCTAATGAAGAACTTTGCACTTGTCACTGTTAAATTTTGGTTCTATTATTTGCAACCCATCTCTCCAATCTCTCAAGACCATTTTGAATTTTTTTCCTGACTTTTAGGCTATTAGCTAAAGGCCAGTTTGTGTCAACTGCTAATCTGATAAGCATTCTGCTCTTCATCCAAATTATTAATGAAAACATTGAAGAGAAGCAGACCCAGGGTTGAACCCTTTGGCACCTGACTTGTTTCCGTTCTCCAATCTGATCAGGAATCACAAGCATTCTGATTCTGAGCCTGCTGGTACCTGTATTCTTGGTGTGTGTCAGTGCATGGCACACATCTCCTTAGCTGGCATAGGACAGAGTGGGCATGGTTGGGATCAAACTGCTTTGGACAAAGTAAAAAGGATGATGATACCGAAGGCCACAGAAGGTGTGGAGATACACTGATGGGAAGTATGGAAAAGGTTTCTGATGGAATGATAAAGTGAAAAGGGCTGTGGATAAGGAGAAAATGCATATAAGAAAATAATTGCATCAAAAAATGAAGATGAGAGGAAGATGAGCAAAAAAAATACCCATGAAAGAGAGCAAGAACAGAGAAAAGAGAGAAAATACAAAAAAATGTTGATGAAATTGAAGAATTATAGGTACTATGATGGATCTCTTCCCTTATACACTCTCAGACTACACAGCTTTATTGTTCCCAAGACCCCCTCCCCCTCTTTTTACAGAGGGTGAAGGTGTTGGAGTATATGGAGACTGCCTGTGCCCGATGAATCTCAGAAAGGCAAAACCAGCCGCAGAGTGCCTCCTACTGATCAGCTGGAACCATCACACCTGCAATAAATAATTGTTTTGGAAGTGGGTGAAGAGGCTACACAGGAAGCCTCCAACCAAGTGAAGGGAACTTGAAGTAAGAGTGATGACTGGATGTGGGATGAAACTGTAGCGATGGAATTCTGGAAGAAGCATTTCATAGATCTGTATGAGAACAATAGTGCTATGCCCAAGATCACAATTGAAATGAAGGCTATAAATGGATGAACAGGAAGCCATAATGCTGTGAGAAGGTTGAAAACGATAAGGCTGCAGATGTAGACAGAACTAACAAGATGGTAAAATAGGGATATAGTGCTTAAATGTGCTGTGAAAGCTACATCCATGCCTGACAACTGGAAGGATGTTGTTATTGTTTTTCTCTATAAAGAGAAGGATAGCAAGAGGGAATGCAAAAACTACAAGGGGTTCACACTGTTAAGCGGGTCTGGTACTGATTTTTTTGCTTGTTTGTAGGATTTATATGCCACCTTTCCTACAGGGATGCAAGGCAGCACACACAGCACTCCTTCTCCTATTTTCCCCATAACAACCTGGCAGGTGGGGCTGAAAGTCCTCCAGAGAGCTTCTGTGGTGTTGGGTCGCCCTGAGGCTACTCCAGCAGCCCGCCACCCCTTTGCATGTTTGGCAGAATTCCTACTGAAAGGGCACAAGAGTTGACCATGAACAAAGATTGGGAAAGGCAGGATGGCTTTGTGCCAAGCAAGGACATGCAAACCAGATTTTTGATCTTCTCCATCAGGTCACTGAGATTGTGAGAACACACACACGCACACACAAAACAGTAAAACAATTAGAACCCACAGAACAGGCAGCCCAGACTAAAACAACTAGAATGACAAAAAGTACAAACAGTGCCAACACACAACAGGGGCCCCACCAATAGATAACAACCACCAGGCCTGGAACCAAAGCCAGGTCAAGGGCCTTCTGGGACTCCGGAAGAGTGGTCACCATCTGTATCTCTGGGGGATGCTGTTCCAGAGGGCGGGGGCAAAGAGAATTGAGATGAGTTTGCTAAGATCTGTTCTTAACAAATCTATGCTGCCTTCCTGTAATTATCTTTGAGTGAGATGGGCGGTGCCTAAATTAAATAAATAAATATTGTACATCTCATTTTTCTCAAGGTACTTCACAGACCAACTTCTTTATGACCTTCTCAGGCATTGATGTCAGACTGACGGATCTTTGCTAGATTTTCCTTTCCCCGCTTTTTGAAGGTAGGGGCAGCATTTGTTTTCCTCCAGTCTTCTGGCCCTTCACCATTTCTCCAAAATTTCTCAGAGATAGTAACTAGATGTAGATCACCATCATGCTCCTTGAAAAAGAAGTTAAGGGCAGCACAGTCTCAAATGCTACCAATGAGGGAGACAACTAGGAGGCATCTAAAGAAGCCAATTTAGTTGAATTGGCCGAGACTAAAGAAGGATTCTTACTGGAAATGGAAGGAATGGAAGACTGCACAGCTTCAGCGCAGGCAGGGGGGGACCGATATCAGGAAGGCGAAGGTAGAAAATGAGCCGAGGCAAAATCCAGCAGGAAGGGTTTCTTCAAGGCGGCAAGAGGAAGACACAGGAGGCAGCGAGCTCGCGGCTTACTCCAAGTGGAGAAGTCCTGACAGAGGACCGAGCTGAGAGGAACTCAACTCCTATTTTGTCTCTGTCTTTACACCCAAATTACATAGAGGTTTTTACAACCTTTACAAAATGAATTCTATTTTACATAGGGGAAAGATGCCAGAGAGCTGGAAAGAGGCTAATAGAGCACTAATACCTAAGGAGGAACAAGATTTGACTTTCACAAGAAACTATTGGCCAATATCATTACTGAATAATGAAGAATTGATGCCTTTGAACTGTGGTGCTGGAGAAGACTCTTAAGAGTCCCCTGGACTGCTAGGAGGTCAAACCAGTCAATCTTAAAGGAAATCAACCCTGACTGCTCATTAGAAGGATTGATAATGAAGCTCAAGCTCAGATACTTTGGTCACCTAATGCGAAGAGAGATCTCTTTGGAGAAGACCCTGATGCTGGGAAAGATGGAAGGCAAAAGGAGAAGGGGACGGCAGAGGATGAGATGGTTAGAGAGCATCACTGACGCAATGAGCATGAAAGTGAGCCAACTCAGGGAGGCAGTGAAGGACAGGAAGGCCTGGCGCGATATGGTTCATGTGGTCACGAAGAGTCGGGCACGACTCAACGACTGAACAACAAATTAAGTTGTTCACAACAATTATGAATGAGAGGTTGAAAATAATTTTGCAAGAATTTATTAATGAGGATCAATATGGACTTTTACCTAAAAGACAGTTAAAGGATAATATAAGAAATGTGTTGGACGTTTTGGAATACTTGGAGCAACATAATAAAAAACAAGTTGCATTGATTTTCTTAGATGCGGAGAAAACCTTTGACAATTTGAACTGGGCCTTCCTGTTTAAACTTTTGGAAGATAATGAATTTTTGAGAGAATGTTATTAAATGGGTAAGACTGATCTACACTTCACAGAAAGCACAAATAATTGTCAATGGAAATTTAACAAAACCTTGTGAGATACAAAAAGGGACAAGACAGGGATGATCACTGTCTCCTCTCTTGTTTATTTTGAAATACTGAAATACTGAATAGAGATGTAAGACAAGATGAGAGAATTGTGGGAGTAAAGTTTAAAAAAGAACTTTTGCTCGTGACTTAGTGTTGATTCTGGAGGATCCACTAAAGGGAATAGATTAATGGGAAAATTAAAAGACTTTGGTACACTCACAGGTTTTAAGATTAACAATCAGAAGACTAAGATGTTAACAGAAAATATGAAAATTGAGGATCAAACAGAACTGATGAAGAAAACGGGTTTTAAGATTGAGAAAAACGTAAAATACTTGGGTATTACTATGACAAATATGAATTGTATGTTATTTCAAAATAATTATGTCAAGACAGTGGCAAAAGGATATATCTAAGTTTGTATGGCAAAGGAAAAAAACACAAGTTAAATATAAGGTGTTACAAGATGGAAAGGAAAGAGGAGGATAGAGTTTACCTGATTAGAAATTGTACTTTGCAGCTTGCTGTTTGGTTTGGCTGAAAGAGTGGGTGTTGCTGAGAAATAAAAGACTTTTAGAGTTTGAAGCACATGATTTGAGATTTGGGTGGCATGGATATTTGTGGCACGATAAAGCTAAAGTTAATGTAGATTTTAAAAATCACTATGTTAGACGTGCTATATGGAGAATCTGGAACAGATACAAATCCAGGTTGTGCCCAAAAACACCTTTGTAGCTCTCAGCACAAGAAGCATTTTACAGATGAGAAGTAATAGGCGAACACAAATGGTTAATATACCGTGAGATACTAGAATTATGTCAAGGGGGATACAAATGAAATCAAGAGAACAACTGATGGCAGAAGGACATAACTGTCAATGATTTTCCTATTTACAGTTATCAGAAAGATTCAAAGTAGACAAAATAATTTATGGTATTAATATTCTAAGACTGACTTTGAAACGGAATTGTGTACAAATGATGAACATGCGATAGCTAAAATGTATAAATTTTTATTGAAATTTGAAACAGAAGAACAAGTGAAATAATGTATGAGAAAGTGGGCTAAAATTTTTGGTTATAATATACAGATGAAATAAAGGGAAAATATGTGGTTGAAAGCTACAGGAGTCATCTACAACATACAGTGTAAGGACTGTCACAACCACTATGTAGGACAGACAGGCAGAAGGCTAGCAGAGCGCATCCATGAACACCAACTATCATCAGAAGACATGATGAAAACTCCTTAATCTCACAATACATTGACAGACTCAACCATAGTTTCAACTGGGAAACTGTGAGCATCCTAGACCAAGCTAAATCCAAAAATGCAAAATCACCCATCAAAGACACATAGAGATAAACCACATTTATACACCATTCAAAAGAGACAATAAAAAAGCTAAGAAGGAAACTAAAAGACCAGAACACATCCTCTCCAGCAGCCAACACCCAGATAAACAGGGATTAACACCAGGCAAACCATCAAGTGGTAAACGACAGCCTAATCAAGGAACCACCAAGTGGGAAACCACACCCCCACCAACACTGGCAGGGTAAGCTACTGTATATTAACAGGGAGCAAACCCCACTCCCTTCTAGCACTGATGATGTGACCTAGTTGGGTAACGAAACGTCTGCCAGCCAATCGCCCAGCTCACCAAGGACTCCACAGTTCAACCCTGAGCTATAGAGATTCTCTTCTATTGCTTTTGCTACATCGTACATTTTCCAGACGTGCGTGGTTCTTTTCTCCCTTGGTTCTGTGGTTCTATTTTAATTGTAAGCTGCCCAGAGTTGCCAGGACTTGGGTGGCCTCTAATTCCAATAAATAAATAAACAGAAATCAACGAGCTGCTTATCAAATATGCAGATGACCTAAAACGGGAGGGTCTGGCCAACACCCAAGATGACAGAATGAAATTGCAACCTATGTGGCCAGAAGATGCTCTGCTATGCAATACTCTTCATTTTCACTGCAATGCACATGAGATTGTGCTACAAATGGGAAGCAGAACTCACAAGAACTGACAAATTCCTCTGCATTAATATAAAAAGCATTTGGGAATATGGAAAATGAACCCCAGAGCATCCCATCCCCTTCGTAAGACTGGGAGGCCTTTACTCCACCCTCTACCTATCACAGCCCTATAGGGAGGTCTCCTTCCCCAATGCCAGCAGTGCCCCACTTACTTTTCCAGGAGAGACATGATGATGGGAGGCAGAACCAGGATCGGCATCGGCAGAACCACTCTGGTGAGCGCCGTCTCCAGGAGGGCCTGCGGGAAACACGGTGGAGAGTCGCTTCAGATCCCTCGGTTGCCCTCCTATCCCAGGAACTCCGGGGCTCTGAGCGTGGTGGGCAGACAGCCCGCTCTCACGCGCTACGAGGAAGAGGCCCTGCGGGGTTTCTTCCAGCCTAGGCTGAGTCAGTCTCACACCCCACGGCTCACAGAAATGGTTCATGCGTCACATTGTGACAGGGAGCTGCTTGGTTCACTCTCGGAAGGGCTGTAGCGGCTTGCAGCCAAGGAAGCCATGCAGAGGACGCGTCTGCTGGAAGCACAACTTGGAGGAACGCTGGCCTGAGAACAGCGTGGTTGTGCAAAGTGGCCTTCCTCAGGCTACTGCCCGCCCCCATGACTTTGGCACGTGTTGCTGGGCATTTCCTTGCCTACCGGGAAGAGGGTTGAAGGATATAATCGAGGGCGACCCCGACCTCTGACCCACCATCCCTCCTGATGCCAGCGCTGCAGTCTGCGAAGGTGCCCTCAAAGTACCCACCCGCATTCTGAGCAGCCTCAGAAAGCCTTCTGGGCTGCTACCTGCATTGCGACGGGAGGTGTTTCACCTCCCCGGGAGCTCGGGGCCTTCTGATCATCTGCCCTGCCCTTCTGGGTCTCCCACACCTGCCCCCTTCTATCCTTTGCGAAAGTGTGGAGGAAACTAAGGCCACCCCTCTATGTTCCAGAGTGGCCAGCAGAGGCAGGAGCAGGAGGAGCCAGGGGCAGCAACTATGGTGCAAAATGGGACTGCAGGGCTCAGATCTTGCGGGCCGGTCAGTTCAAAATGAAAAGCAGCTTAAGCAGCCAGTTTTGAACAAGGGGCCGTGGGGGGGGCAGGCCTGACCCTGCACTGGATGGTTTAACTTCCAAAAGGATGATGGTAGGGGCCAGCCCTCTTCCCAGGCACGCTCTGCCAGCCGGAACCATGTTCTCTTTTGGATGGTGTGAAATACAGTGACGACGCAGCCACACCTATCAGTTACACAACACGTTGAGTGGGGCTTTGTGTCAGTTATCTTGGCAAAGAGCTGCTCAGAGAAAGAAAGAACCAGAGTACTGTGCAGATGGGGGCAGATGGCAGGGCTGAAGGGGGCGGGGAGACCCAGACAGGTGTTAGTGGGAGTCAGAAAACATCTGGAGCATCTTCCTACAGGCATGGCTGGCAATTGCTAACGAATGCCAGTCAGGGGGAGTTAAAAAACCTCCCTGCCTGCCTGTCTGCCACCCCACGATCGGGCACCCTGACCCTTCCCTCTCATAGGGCAACTGCGGAGGGAACCCCAGAAGTGCCCAAGGGCCTTCGCCCATTCCCCCCTGCTTGCAGAGTTTAGGAGTCCCCCAAACACACGGGCCACCGGAAGGCGCTGCCACAGCCAGGCGCAGGCTTCCTCCTGCCTGCCCGTGGGAGGAATTCACAGGGAGGCCAAAGTGGTGGGTATCCTTCCCTCGCTCCCTGAGTGGCAAAGACCCAGCCAGCCTGCAAAGAGGAAGGGGCCGCTTTGTAAAGCCTCGAGGGCTAGCAGCAAGATGGCAGCGCAATAGGAACTCTTTTGGCCCAAGGCGGTCTGGCCTCTGCATGCCCACCACGTGGCGGTGCCTGACCCTGGTGGGACTCTCCTTCCCCCACAGCCCAGCCGAAAGCAGCAAGCCTGGAGCCCCAGGCAGGCACATACATGTCTGGCAGCGATCCTGGAAGATCCAACCACGTTCCCCTCCCCGTCCAGGACGTCAATCCCTTCTTCCAGTTCTGTGTGCCTCATCAGGACCACGTTGCAAATGTTGGCGCTTGCTGTGGAGGAAGGAGAGGAGGAGCTGAAAAACCCATGCTCTGAATCCCCCCCCCCCGCCTGGTCCTGGGTGAAATTGCATTTACTGGGGAGACAGGGAATGATGTGACAGCCTGGCTAAGCCCCCTCCAAGTCCCATGCTAATAGGACCTTCTGCAGCTGTTGGACTGCCCCGCAGGGGGACCTTGTCACCCCCTTTCCCCACATTAACCCCCTTTCCCCAAAAGCCACCCTGATGCCAGAACGTCAAGGCTCTCAGAGAGTCATTCCTTCCAGGCCTTGCCGCTTCCGCCCCCCTTGGTGTCTCTTCTTCCCCTGAGGAGAGAGCATCTCAGGCATCCTCAGGCCTGTACGACAGAGGCCAGTCCTCCAGGGAGCCGAGGCCCAGGGCCACCCGCGGCCCAAGCCGTGGCTTCTCCTGAAGCAGCAGAGCGAAGGTATGGGCCGAGGCCTCCCTTCACTGAGCCCCCTCTGGCTGGCACACTTTTGCACAAATGCATGGGGGGGGTCACTCCTTGCCCAGGTTGCCCAGGGCTCTGAGGCAAAATGCTTTGCCTGCCGGAAAACGCAGCGGTAGCAGTAGCAGGACGGACAGAGTCCTGACACACACTTTCCAGAGCCGGGATAAGCCAATAACAGGAAGCAGAGGATTAATTATGAGCTGGGCAAACTAATTACAAGTCCCCTCAATGAGTTTCGACCCCAGCTTAACCTTCCCTTCAGGCCTTGGCATGATAATGGAAGGACCAGCCCAACCGGTCGTCTTTTCCCTCTTGCTGCTCAGTTGGCCTTTGAGACCGATGGGCTTAGCCCAGATCGGGAACCACGTTTGACTCATCCTGAAAAGTCTTGTTTCAACTCCACTCCAGGGAGGGACTGAAATCTTTGCAGTGGGGAATAATAATAATAACAGCAACAACATCTGCCTCTCCCAGGTCCTTGGAAGGACTCGACAGGTGGATAAAGATGCCAAATCCAGTCTAAGCACCTGGCTGACTCTACAACCCACCATCATAATGTATTAAAAGTATATGCCACCTGACTCCCAACGGCTCACTCAGGTGTTGTGCCTCTCAGCCCAGGGAACCACTTGCCACTGTCTTCCCTCCTGCGTCATCCAGGGGCTTCTGCCCACATCACACTCCCCCTTGCTGACTTTCTCCTCCCCTCCCCATTCTTCTGGGGTGTCAGGAGAAGCGCCATGGGCCACAGCTCAGAGCCCTCCCTTGCTCTTTTCCGTGGTGCTGCCAGACAGTTAGGAGGGCAGAGAAATACCTACATGTGCTCTTGCCAGGCTCTGCCCCTCCTTCAGGGGCCAGGCTGTTCCCTAAAGCTTCACTGACAAGAGCCTGCCTTGGGCCCCCCTTTCTGCCAGGCCCTTCTCCACCAGCCTGGGCCATGGAGGCCAGTCGAGGGGCCTGGGTTGCACACTCTTCGCACTGCCCAACAGTCACCCCGTCTCGGAATCCACCCCCTTCAGGTTTCTCTCAGTACCCTGGACCTTAAACTCCCCCAGCGGGCTGAGCTGGGATGACAAGCACTGCCACATTGAGCCGAACGGGCTCAAGCTGAGCTCGATGCAAGGGGGCTTTGGCAAAACCTTCACCCGACCTGGCTGTGTGTGTTCTGTGGACAGAACCCTCCATCATCTTGGCATCCTTGGCCCCCTGGGGCCCACAGCTGCACCTAGGGGCAGCCCCTGCTACCAGGAGCCGCACAGATCCCGTGTCCGCAAAGGGGAGGGGAGAATGGGGACTCCTTTCTCTGGACAGAAAAGGGGTGGGGAAGGGCTGGGGCGCAGCCATGCCAGGTTGTCCCTGCTCCATGCCTGTCCTCATGCCCTGGAGGACAAGCCTGGGAGACGCTCAGTCTGGATGCCCAGAGGGCCAGGCACCACAAGCTCATGGAAAAGCAGCCAGCAGGGGTTGCCTTTAACGACCCCTGCAAACGCGCAGGGCTGGGTCTCAAGAGCACAGCACGCCCCCATGTGATTTCAAGGGAGTGCCTTTGATCATGCGGCGCCCCTCTGCTCACACCAGTAGCACCTTCTGCGGGGCCTGGGGGGACGCCCAGCCCCCCAAGGCTGCAGACCTTCCTCTGCAGGCAGCTGGCCTGTGCCGCCCTCCAGCCTGAAGGCCGCGAGCAGTGTTGGCCCCAGGACCTCAGCAGCACCAGCCTGCAGGGGAAGGGCGGGGGGGGCGTGTCTCACCTACAGCAGGGAATGGCACAAATCTCTGGATCAGGAGCCGGGTGGCTGGGCTAAACTGGTTTGCTCGCTGGATCAGAACGTTGAGGCCCACCTGCAGGGAGAGCAAGCAGAGGGAGGTCAGGGGGCTGAGCCCCTCCCGCACCAGGTGTCAGAGGGCAATGAAGTCAGTCCAAGCCCCTCTCTCAAGAGTGACCCGTGGAACCAGGGACCCAGAGGGGCGGTGGACTCCTTTTCTGGAGGCTCCGGAGGAGATGCTCTAACTGGCTTTCTGCATGGAGGTCAAGGGCCTCTCCAGCCCTGGGAGAGCAGGGAAAGCGATGCCAAGCTATGCCCACCCTTGGTTCGCCCTAACCCCCTTTCCTCTCCCTTCTCCGAGTTTTGCCAGGATAAAGGAGGCAAAAGAAAGGGGAAGTACTTAGAACTGATCAGCGCTAGAAAAACAAAGCAAGAATTTGTTTGCGTTACAAATGTAACACAAATTATATACTGTAGAGAAATTACTCAAAGGAAATACTGTTACAGAAGATATGCATACATAAATGTCCAAATGGAACATAGTCCCCAAATTCCTGAGCTTAATTTAGTAATTTTCCTACAGCACATAATGTTTATTTTGTTCACACTGGAGATAAGAGGAGAAAAACCCTGACCCATCTTCCTGTGCCAGGAAGTGACCGGACACACCAGGATTGATAAAACTGATTTTGGCAAAAGTCTGAGCGCTCTGCACGTGCTCTTGGTATGGAAGGTATTTCTTCACAAAGGTAAAAGGAGGTCCCTTGACTGTGAGTAGCACAGCCCTGGAACTCAGCGATGCTTCTGGTCATAACTCAAGATGGTCTTTTTATCTGTATATTTATAAAGTTGGAGCTATTGCCCCCTCTCTCTTACCAACTGGGGGTGGGGGGAGGGAAATCTGGATACCAAGGCCGCAAAGGTGAATCAGAACAGGGGGGAGCTGAGGTTCATTACCCTTTTCCCCTTGGGTTCTCCTGTGTTGTGGGGGGAGGCAGCAAAGCTGCAGAATGGAGGGCCTGGAGATGCCCTGCCCCGGGGGACAGAGGCCTTTGCCTCTGCTAACCGATTGCCAGCTCCTGTGCCAACGGGCAGGAGTCCAAGCAAAGGGGCTGGATTCTACCCTGAAATTGGGAGGAACCTTTTTTACCAAATCGGGCTGGAAAGCCTCCAAGCTGGTGTTTACTCTTTGCTCCGTTTCTCTAGCACTGACAGTCTCTGAATTGTACAAAGCAGAGCCTCACCCCCTTTCTCTCACCCACGGCTGCCTGTTTCTTCTCTCCCAATTCCCCCCACCCACCAGCTTCCCTCTGCTAAATGTTCCTCAACCCAATGCAAACCCTCCTCTCGTCGCCTTCCTGGAAACTGTTCCGAACCTGGTGGGCTGCAAGAGCAAAACTAGAAAGGCGCTGGAGCCCCCCAAAGCCAGGAAGTGAGAAAGGGCCCTCCTGAGATTCAGTCGTGCCCATGCAATGGGCCAGAGCGAGCGTGAATCACGGGCACCGTGTTTAAACAGACGCCACGGTCTCCAGATCAATACTCACATAAGCCACATGTCCACAGTCCCACAAGGCCTCGATGACCAAGCCTGCTCTGAATGTAACATTATGTCGGACACCTTTCAAGGAACTAAGCTTAGGAACGGTTTAATTCTACTTCTTTGCCTCCTCCTGCAAGGCCAGAGCCATTGGTCCTCCCAGAAGAGAGGCAGGAAAACAGCTGAGGGGACCCAGAAGCCCCCCACCACTTCCGTTCCCAAGGCAGAGGGAAGGGCTTACTGGTGTGGCGAGGCCTTGTGCCCGGTGGGTGACTCTGAGCTGGAGAAGAAGGCTGCCGCCCCTTCTTTCTGCAGGACCTGGGGCTTGAGGCAGAGCACCTGCTCACCTGGGCCAGGTCTCAGGGTTCCCTTGCGGAGTTAAGTGGCCAACAGAGCGGAGGCCGGTGGGTGGCTGCCTGCTCCATCACAAACTGCTGATGGGTGATTCACAGACTATCAACGCAGCTGCAGCAGCTCCTCGCAGACAATTATCAAGGCGGGCAGCCAGGCTAGAGAAAGCCGCGGGGACACCTTCGCCTAGACGGGGGGGCGGAAAATGGTGTCGCTGCGAGGGGGAGCAGGGCAGGTGGCAGGCGGTGGGGGCAGGGAAGGAGGGAAGATGAGGACCTGGCAGGGAATTAACGAAGGAGCCGCGTCCCTGGGACAGAAGATGGGGCTACTTGTTGCCAGAGCTCTGCAGACTCATTTCCAGCATCTCTGTGGCCGGTCTACCTGCCCGTTTGAGCCAAGGGTTTGCAGTCAAGCTTTCCAGAACAGGAGAGACAACCTGCCCAGTTCCATGAGATCTTGTGAGCGATTGCCTTCAAAATGGCCCACGTTCCCAAGATAAACCAATGAGGCAGACTCCGCCTTTACCGGGTAAGGCTGAAGCCAGAATAACTAAGCTTGCTTACAGAACCACACAGCTGGCGAGGGAATCCCACCCTACCACCTGCTCAGGAAGGAATCTGAATGAAAGGTGCTTCGCTTTAATTTCGAGCTCATCCCGTGAAAGGGAGCCTCCATCTCCTTGATCATCGGTCCCAGTCTTGCAGATTTGACCAGAATCTCCTCTATCTTAACGGTTTGCTCCCAGGCCTCTTCTGCTCTTTCCCCCTTCTGCTACCGTAAATCCTATTTATCTTTGCTCTGAGTTTATTCAAATCTGATTTCTTGAAGTCCGTGGCATGTCTGATTACCTTTAATTTCCCTGAACACTAAGCAGTTTCCCTCAAAGTGTCCGCTTCTTCCATGTCCATGATTCAGCCGTACTTATTGGCTGATTCTGTGGTCAAGAACAGGGGATCCTCCACCCCTGGAGGAACACGCTACGGGGCAGCCCAGGGATCTCCCGGAGGGATCGCGCCTGGCAGATGCTGGGCTGCTTAAAGCCCCTCCGGCTGCTCCCGTCCCTGCCCTTTGGGAGCCGGTCACTCCAAAGGCTTCAGGGCAAGATCTTCTCACCACCAGGGAGCCCCCGGGGGCCAAAGCCAAAGAGGGGCTTCTTGGCCCCCCAGGTACAAGAGGGGAAAGAAGCAACAAAGGGTTACCCACCGCTATCGAGACAGCACTGACGACTGCTCCCAGGTAGCCCTGGATGAACTTGGAGGTCGGCGACGGCTTGGGGAAGAAAGGAAAATATCACAAGCAGGAAAACCAGCACACTGTGTGTGTGTGTGTGTGTGTGTGTGGCTAAAGGAGGACTGAAGGGAAACCGGGGTGCTTCTGGGATGCTGCGCCTGGCCTCCAGAGGTATGGGGGAGGCGCTAGGGCCCTCTCAGGCAGGAGAGGAGCCGTCCCCCCCAGCGTGGCTCAGGAGCAGAGTAGGGGAAAGCAAGCCCCCCTGCCCTTCGTTTGCAGCCCCTGAGACTCCCCTGCCAAATGGGCCAGCTGTGCACAGCGTGGTCTTTTCTCTAGAAAATGCGAAGGGGAGCCGGCGCCTCTGGGCAGCAGGCGGTTCTCTCCTCACCTTTAATAACGCCCCCCATTCCCCAGCACTGAAATGTGAATATTTTTCTGCTGGGCTTCAACTGTGCAGGAGTTCTGAAGGCCCCCCAGAGGGCTCACCCCATTTCCCCCACAGGATGAAAATGAGCCCACCCCAAAAGATTCAGGGGGCCTGATGCCCGAAAGGCGGGCCAGCGGGCCATGCCTGGGGTGAAACCCAAACTGCCTGGGTTGCAGAGGACCCAACGCTGGTTGGCAGAGTTCCGGATCTGTTCAGATGACTGCTGGCCAGAGATCCTGATCCTTTCGGCATGCAGCTGGGAGCTCTGGGGCTGGAGCCTCAGCAGAGCTGGAGGCCCCAGGCAGGGAAGGCTGACTTCCACTGCCTCGCAAGCCTGTCTTTGGGCTTATGGACCAGTTGCAGCTCCAACACCTGGACGGTGGGCCCCCTTCAAGGAGGAGTGGGCAGTCCCAGGCTGGCACCTCCAGGGCAGCATGGCTGACAATGTGGCAGGAGGCTGCTGACCTTCCCGGAGGCACGCACAGAAGCTGTGCCAGAGCCCCAGAGGTTGGCAGGAGGGGCCTGGCACGAAGCCCTCGCCAAGAGCTGGCATCTGCAACTCAGTGCCAGGGCCAAGCCAGGTGTGGGGCAGCGTGTGCTGACCAGTCCGGGTCCACTGGAGCTCTCCCACCCATCCCAGGAGGATGAGCCGGGGCGGGGGAATCAAGCTAGAAGGTCTGCTGTGCCCTGTTATGGAAAACAATCCTTACCTTTGTTGCGTTTCGGTTTGCATAGTTGACACAGGCATTGTGGCTCTGATTCAACCACTAAGGACAAGAGAAAAGAAACAGGGACAAACCGCTGGTTAAAAGGCAGCGTGCGAGAGAGTGTGAGTGCACGCGACTGACGGGCCCCGGTAGCAGAATTGCTGCAAAAGAAGAGCAGAGCGAACATGCCGGAAAGCAGCCATTCCAATTATGCCTCCCGCCAGCAAGGAAAGTGTTTTGTTATCCAGTCCAGGCAATGCTGTTTCGTGTCTGTGAGTGAACAGGCCCTACAGAGAGGCACTAAAGGCCCAAGCGTCACCATTCTCTCTCTCTGGCCACTCACGCACACACGCACGCACGACGGACGATCCTCTTGCCTCCCTGCTTTTCCAGATCTAACTGGGGCCTGGTTGCAGTGGGGGTGGTGGTTCGTAGCCAGATGGGAGGCCTCCAGGAAACCAGGGCCATGGCCTAGACTGTCAAACAGAAGGGATGGCAAAAGCTGTCCAGGCTACGGCTGGGAAGCCCCAGGAGTCCAGCTGAACTGGAAGGAGGCCACCTCCTTAGCTTGGCCCTGAGGAGAAAGCCCCCAGTGCAAAACCAGCTTTGGGAAGGCTTTGATTCTGAGCTTGGAGAGTTGGTTCTGCTGCTTACTTTGATCTGCGCTGCTCCAAAGGGGGCAAGGAGGTGGCAAACTCTGGGGTGGGCCCCCTGCCTCCACCCCAGGGCACCGCTTTGTCCACATGGCTGTTGCAAGCTCCCCACCAGCGGCAGATGGGGACTGGCGACTGAGTGGGGAGCTTCTGCGGGGAGGAGGTGTCCTGCCACTGAGCTAGGGCTGAGCCCGCTCTCCCGGACCCCTCCGTTGCCCAGTCCAAGGAGCCCAATCCTTGGGGGCTCCCCTAGGCCTACCTGGACATAAGGGCCTGACCTGGCGAGGCCTCTTCCTGCAAAGCGGGAGCTCTACCACTGAATTACCCAGGCTGCCTTGCAGGGGCCTGGGCAGGGGGGACAGTGCCAGCCTCCGTGGGCTCTCCGGGGCCTGTCTCCAACTCGGTTCATGCTCTGTCTGCAAAGGGAGAGACGATTCAGTGGCCTCCTCCAGGCCGCCGACCCCTCCTCCTCTGGGGCCCCAAGTCCCAGGGACCAGCCCGCCTCCCTCCCACGACTGGCATTGGAAGCGGGGATGGGCACGCTCCAGCTCTGCTCTCTTCCTCCTTCCTTGGGAGTTTTCCAGGGAAAGGCTGGTGCCTGCTGTTCCAGCTGTGGACGGCCCTGATATGGGGGCAGGGGGAATGTGTGCGTGTCCCTGAGCAGCCTGGCACTGGCCACTGCTCTCCCCAGCTGGCTGGCGCTGAGCTGAGCTGAGCTGCGCTGGGGCGCTTACCTCCGCTGGACCCTGACATGACCTCCTACTAAAAGTGGCCGTGCAGCGGCTGCTCTGTTCCTCTCCAGCTGCCGGGCAGAACCTGGGAAAGGAGGCTTTGCTGAGAGCAGAGAAGAAGGCAAGGAAGAGAGAGAGAGAGAGAGAGAGAGTCAGAGAAGAGGGAGGGAAGGAGCAGGAAATGCAAGGCGGGAAGGAAGGCAAGCGGCGAGAAAGGTGGGCAAAGCCATGTGCCAAGCCAGAGGAGAAAGGCAGTCCTGGGAACGTGGAGGCAGAGCCCCCAGTGGCACAGCTTTCCAGACCTTTTGCGGGAAGCGAAATGAGACAGGCGCGTGGATTTTCCTTGAGTGAACTGTCTTTGCATGGGCCTGAATGCCAGACCCCCGAGTTCAACCACGTCCCGCACCAGGGTAACTCAGTGCCTGCCGACTGGAAAGAAATGTCTCTCTCTCTCACACACACACACAGTTCAGAAATTCAGGGCTTGATTCATGTGATCCTTTCAGCTTCTGCCCTTCCTAAGAGGGCCAGAGCAGCCCTGCGGATTCTTCCGTTCCCCGGCTCTGGATTCTGTGGGCCCACCAGACACGGCCACACCTTTCAGGCACATCCCCGCAACCATAAAAGACAGAACGACCGCAAACATCCTTAATTTGTCTAGCCCCGTGGCTTATCGGCATCTGGGAAACAAAGACCTCCTTCGGTCTGCATGTCTGTTCCAGAACAGCCGGGTGAGCATTTCAGCAGATGGGGTGGAGGTGGAAAGGCTGCCCCTAGAGACGGGGCCCCTTTCCAGTTGTGGGGCCCTCAGTCTGCCTGTGACAAGAGCTGGCCCAGCTCCCAGGCTTGGCTGACTGAGAGGGCAGCAGGAGGACTGGGGAGGGGCAGCAGCAGCAGCCCACCTCCCCTCAGTTCTCTGGCATGGGAAGGCCTGATGGGGGGTGGAGGGAACCCCTGCAGAATGGATGAGGGACCCAGAGAGGAAGGATCGGATCCAGGCAGGCCAAGACCGCCCCCGTGGGACGAGGGAAGCGGAAGGCAGGCTCTCTGCAGCTCCGGGCTCCGTGGAAAGCATGGCCCCAAATGCTGGGCCATATCTGGCACTCAGGGAAGGTGGATGGACAGAAGGAAAGGAAAAGGGAAAGGGAAAGGGAAAGGGAAAGGGAAAGGGAAAGGGAAAGGGAAAGGGAAAGGGAAAGGGAAAGGAAAAGGAAAAGGAAAAGGAAAAGGAAAAGGAAAAGGAAAAGGAAAAGGAAAAGGAAAGGGTGAGCACAGTTTGCCCATCGCTGTGCTGGCTACTCTGTGAGACGTTCTTAAAAGCCCCTGACTCTTTTTTCTGGAAAGCTCTGCTCTCCAAAACAAGCCTGCTCTCACAGCAGAAACCCCGGAAGATGGGCCCCAGAAGGGCAGCCATTATGCACGCGAAAAAAAACACATTCTGACCACCTGGGGAAGCGCCTGCTAGTGAAGGTAAAAGAGGTCCCCCCCCAGCAGCCCCAGCAAAGTGATCTTAAATGATTAAATAAAACAAAGCCCAAAACACGGAGAGGTCTGGTGCTTTCCCTCCAGGCAATGGTGGGCGCAAAATCCTTACCTGCCAGAAGATGGTGGACGCCAGGGTCTGATTTGGCAGCAGAAGGCCGACCACCTAAGAGAGGAAAGGGGACATCTCAGCCACAAGGAACAGAGCGACCCCAGGCTGGCAGGGGGGTCCTGCCGGACTTACAGGAGCCGCTCTCTGCTCCCCAGGCAAAGAAAAGAGGTGGGTGAACATTGGCAGGGGAGGCCTTGTCCCCGGGCACGCCCACGACCTCCTCTTCGCAGCAAGGGAGGTGGCTCAATTTCAGCAAAGGCAGGCAGGGGCCCTAGGCCAGGAAGACCTTGCGGGGAGCCACCTTACCTGGCCTCTGACTTTGTCCCACATAAGTTATATCCCGCAGCAGCCAAACCGTTCCTGCCCTGCTCCCTGCGCCATCCTCCGCTGGGGACTCCTCCCCAGACTTCTCAGGGGATGCAGAGAGCCTCTGCCTCTTCCGCACTGAGGCTGCTGCTCCTTCTGGTTCGGGCAGCCGGTTGAGGAGCCAGGCTGGCATGGAGGGGAGGCCCAACTCCCTTCATGATCAGCCCAGTTCACCCCGCAAGCCTGCATGTCTGTGCAAAACAAAGAATCCCCCGGCTTAGATTTTTTCTTGTGGGGCAGGTGGATGCTAGGCGGGGAGGCAGGGAATGGCTGGAAATGAGTAAGAGGGAGCTGCTTAAGAGGTGGGGGGCGCACGAGAAGGCTGCCTGCCTGCAAGAGGCACATTTAATGTAAGCGCTCCATCTGGGCCAGAATCTGCCAAGAACCTACGGCTTCCTTTCTCGTTCCTGGCGGAGAGGAAGACAACAAATGGGGGAAAATCTAAAATCGCAGTAACGGATTCACCACGAAACTGTACAGAACTCCTTTGCACGTGCAAAAAGACTGACAAAGGGTCTTCCAGGGCTCGGGATAGGCAGTAAATCAAGAAAAAAACCCCAGCCATCGATCCCACCAGAAACAGGACCTGGGTTCCCCCAAAGCCTGCCATCAAAGGCCAGCACAACTGAGCTTTGCTTCAGAGGGCCTCCTGCACATGGACGGGACAGGCAGAAATTCAACCAGCGGGCCTTTCCACATCGCTGACACGTTGTGTGGGTGTTACACATGCCGGAAGTGCCCGCCTGCCCCCCCGGACGGACGATCAGACCTGCTTTGCCAAGTGCATTGGCCAGGGATTCTGAGAGCTGCCCGCCTGACAGTGCCAGGCAGGGGGAAGGACCAGAAGTGCAATGACTGCTCAGCAGGGAGGCTGCCTCAGCCGCGGTCCTGAAGCTCTGCCTGGCCCACTCTTCTAAGCCCTGGGAAGGTGGCCCCACTTCTCCTCCCTCAAAGGCCAGCAGCCTGCAAGCCAGACTTCCCTTCTCTGTGGGAGGTCACCTGCCTTGGACCTTGCCAGCCTCCTTAGCACCCCTTCCTGCTGCATCAGTGAAGCCCCCTGCTTTGCCCCACGTTCAGACTGGCTTCAACGGCAGCCCTAGACCCTGAAACAAACACAATGAGAGAAGGGAGGGAGGGAAGAAAAGAGAGAAGGAAGGAAGGAAGGAAGGAAGGAAGGAAGGAAGGAAGGAAGGAAGGAAGGAAGGAAGGAAGGAAGGAAGGAAGGAAGGAAGGAAGGAAGGAAGGAAGGAAGGGAGAGGGAGGGAAGGAAGGAAGGAAGGAAGGAAGGAAGGAAGGAAGGAAGGAAGGAAGGAAGGAAGGAAGGAAGGAAGGAAGGAAGGGAGGAAGGGAGTTCCCAGCTGATACCCTCCCCGACACCCCCGTCCCTTCCTTCCAGTATGCTCAGTTGAAGACTCAGACAGGGATTGAGGGAACTGCCAATTATGTCACTACATTTCACAGATCAATTGGCATAAATGTTAAAATTAAAATGTAACATTTGAAAATCACTTTTTTCTGCTTTATGACAAGAGGTTCCAGTTTATCATTTACAGCTTGTGAAATGCAGCTCTGCTGACAGCTCTCAGCTCCTCTGACAGGTCTGGATTTGGGCCGATTCTGGTGTCAACCTGATCGCTAACTCAAATTTCTGTTTAACTTTTTGCAAAGTTAATTACAGATTACCACCCAAATGTTAAACATAAATAAGGACACCTTTCCCCTCTTTATGCTGGGAATCATGCCATTACTTCCTTCAAGAGATCATTACAGGAAGGGCCATATGTCTCCGGCAATGTGGCCAGAACGGCTCCCCAGGCATGTTCAGCCTCAGAATAACTCGAGACAGAGGGAGCCGCCAAGGAGAACGACAGCAATGGTGCCAACGCTTCCCCCGGAAGGCGAGGAGGGGGCTAGGGCCGTTGCAGACCCAGAGATGGACAGGGCTGCCCCAAACTGGCACCTCCCCAACCAGGCCTTGCTGGCTCCCTTAAAAAGTCCGGGAACCCCCACTTTTCCCAGACAAAATGGCACCCAAACATTGGCTTAATTCCATTTCTTGGCCCGCAGGTCTCTTTTTCCATTCCTGCCCCGCGATGCTGCCTCCGCTTGCCTTCGGCGGAGCCAAGCGTCCCGCCTTCCTGGTCCTTAACCGCCACCAGCAGCTACGCGGGTGGCGGAGGGCAGCCAGCCCGCTTCAGTCGGGGCCAAAAGGTCACAGAGAGGGAAGGGGTGCTCCTCAGCTTTGTCTTTGAGGCTGATGCTCCACAAGCTGCGCTGAACTGCGCCAAGGGTCAGTCCATGGGGCTCCTCTCGGCCCCACGCAGCAAAGCGGGCGCTCCGGTAATAGCAAGCAGAGAAGTGCCTCCCAGGAGGGTTCGTGGTGGCCAGTGACCCCTTCAGAAAAGTCCCAGCTGAGCTGGAGAACCGTAAGTCAAAGCCGAAAATGCATTTCTTACTACAAGAAGCAGAACAGAGGTGATACTTACAATAGGAGTTCCAAAAGGAATGTAACCTAGAGAGAGAAGAAAGGCGTCGCTTTGAGACCGAGGCCCTCTCCCACCTCCCAGAAAGGGCCCTAGCCGGGCTGCAAGGCCCTGACGAGCACTGGAGGGTGGCACAAGGACGCAGGAAGCTCGGCCTCTGGGCTCCCATTCAACGGCTGCCCAGAGTTCTGCAGCCCAGATCTGAGAGCACCTCCCAAATATGCGTAAACGTGGGCCATTCTGGGAGCCCCAGCCCCAGTACATCTGGAACAGGGGAGGGTGGTTATCATAACTATTCTCTTAGTGACTTATGAGCATCTGCTCCTTTACTTTCTCCATGACCAAAGCAACAAAATAACAGGATTTCACTTCGGGGTACATGGTGGCAGAGTATGAATTTACAGAAACACGACTCCTGAGCTGAGGAGTGTCACGTGCACACGTTAACCTGCAGCCGACCTAGGTCACCTGAAGGCGATGACGTCATGAGAACCCTGGAGTTGGCAGGCACTCCTGCGGCCACCAAGTCCAGCCCCACGCTCAGGGCAGGAACCCAATTTCAAGCACTCTGGGCAGATGGCTGTCTCTGGCTGAACGTCTCCAGCCAGCCAAGGGGAGCCCGTCACGCCTTTGGGTCACTGATTCCATCATCCACGCCCTCTTTACCAAATGAGGTCTCTTGGTAGTTTACAATGAGCTGGAGGCATCTTGCCCCAGACGTGCAAGGAAGGTCAAGGGGCGCTTGGCTTCTGCGATCGGGCCAGGCCGGCTATGGCCCTTTCCTGCCGAAGCCGAGGAGGAGAAGCATCTCTGCAGTGGAGCTAGAGAGGGCCCGGGGGGCACCGACAGCACAGAGGAGTGACCGAGGGCTGGGAAAGACGAGCGTCCGAACCCCGGCAGATCTCCACAGGGCCATACCTGACATTCGGAAAGGCATGAAAATGGTCTCGTTCGTGTCCGGGTGGATGATGGCCTACAAAAGAAGGAGATGTAGTGAAAGTGGGCACAGCTACCTCACAGATCTGCTTCTTGGCTTGGGGGAAGATCAGAGCCAGCCCCCCTCCTCCTCAGCCATCCAGGCTGAAGGAAAGCTGACTGGGGGCGGAGGTGGAGGAGAGAAAAATCTGGCTCCTGCCGGCGTATGTCCTGCCGCCTGAGTCTGACTGGCATCTGGTGGGTATCTAAACTCCGAATCCCACCCGCTTCCCAACCCAGGCTCCGGAAGGGCTTAGGCCCTCCAAAGGCAGAGTCTGCTCCCGGGCGGTCCGACATGGAGCCACGGCCCCGCAGGCCCTTGCGCTGCGGAGAGGCAGCCGGCAAACCAAGGGCAAAGGTGTCCCCTCCCTGGGAGAAAATATTTCCTTCCCCAGGGTCCGTGCCGGCTACTTTGGGGCCGAGATCAGAGTCCCCGGCGCAGACCCAGCTCCCGGCGGGGAGCTCTGCCTTCCCCGACAGGACCAAGGGCAGCCGCAGGAGCAGCATTGGCAGCTGAAAGGTGCGGCCAAGAGGCGGCCGCTGCCCATCATCGAGGAGGGACCCTGAGCAGGTTACCTGTTTTATCTTCTGCGCTCTCCAAAGCTGGAAGAACAAAAGACATTGTTAAGGTCGCTCATTAACATATGCAGCCAGGTCGCCGCGAGAGGCAGGACTTCAGCACAGGGGCGGCAAGGACAAGATCACACCATGCAAATTCCTTGTTCCCAGGTTCTGGTTGCGTGGAGGCTAAGGGAGCAGCCCTGGGCAGCCGAAAGGGGCGACCCCACCTCACCCCAAACCCCATTGCAGGGGAGGAGGGGTTTAACCAACCCTGCCTTACAATGGGGGCTGGGCAGCTGCAACTTTGCCTCCCTCTTGGGGCAAGAAAGGGGCTCATCCTTCCCTAGGCCCAAGCAGGGCAGAATCCCAGGCTGCCAGCCAGCCAGCCAGCCAGCGCGCCCGCTCTCTTGCAGCAGACGGAAGGAAGGCACAGCCAACGGTTCCTTAGGAAACCACCTGGCCGGATCCCTCCAACCTTATTCTAGAAGGACTGCTGAGCTTTAAGGAGATGCCTTCTTGAGGTGCCCCCTCAGGTTCCGCCTTATCAGCAACCAAGGGCCTTTATGCAGTACATCAAAAATGTTTCCAAAATCAGGGGCGCCATGGTGGCTCCCATTGTACAGCTGAGCCCCACTGTGGCTGAGGAGTGAAGACATCTCAGTCGGTATCTTAAGAAGACAAGTTCTCATGTCTCGTGGTTCAGCTCCCTGTGTATAACACAGAAATAGGTTGTGGGTGGCTTAACCAAGAAAATAATTGAAGAAAAGAAGAAAACTTGTGTCACAATATAAGCCTCACATAAGCAGGATTTCTGTGAGTCTCATTAAAAACCCAAGGATCCAAACTGGAGCAGGTAAACAAGGAAGCTACAGGGAATATCCAGCATCTTTGGCTTCCCAGTAAGCCCTTCTGCGCGATGGTTTCCACTCACAAGTGTCCAAATCAAGACTTTAATATTTCAGGGAACCATTTTTGACCATGACTACAAAATTTAATGGAACTGCAATTCATCTCACACCATATTCAGCTAGTTGACCAGCCCTCCCCACCTGGCGCCCTCCTTACGGGTTGGACCAACTCCCATCCCAGCCGGCACGGTCACTGACGTCCTACATACCTCAAGGCACCAGGTTGGGCAAGGCTTAGCAGACCGCCTGCTGGCAATCCTAGGGGCAAGCGGTGGTCAGCAGGAGGGACCCTCTGAATGACCCTCTCCCCCTGCAAAACTCTGGGGCAGTCTCCTCTTTCCGATCAGCCAACTGGGTGCTCGAACCGCGGCCTCTTCCAAAAAGTCCTCTCACGATGACCTTCTATTCAGAGCAAACTCCACTAGGTTCAGCCTGGTTTACTCTCAGTGTATTAGACTGTGCTTAAATTGGCCTCCAAAATACTTCTTAGCACCCCAGCTAACCAAGCAATTCCGCATGATTGGACGTGTGTGGCTGACTTGAGAGACATCAGGACTTGAATAGCTGGGGTGGGAAAACTAGCAAGGCGCCTGCCTGCCCTCCAGCTGTGCAAATCAAAGGCTCAATCTTCTTCTTAATCACACCAAACCATACCACAGAGGAGCTCTGCTATAACTAGTGGATTTACACAGATGTAAAACAGCAAAAGCAACAGCAGAGTCAAGTTCTGTAAGTGACAAGGTAATAAAAATTCAGAGCACTTAAATAACACTTTACCACTGTTAATTAATTAGTCCTCACAACATCCCCATCGGAAGTTAGAAATGGGAAGCTCTAGGCAGCAGGAATTATTCAGCTGCGGGTCACTAAATGGAGCAGATCCCAAACTATCTCCCAAGGGGGGCTTCTCACACAATTGTGTGGACTGCAGGGGGCATCTGCAGGTGAGAAAAGGTTCTTTCTAATATTAATTAAGTCTGGAGAGAAAAGGGAAACAGATCTGGGGAGAACTGCTAGAAAGGGAATGGCACCGTGGCTGTATCTTAGTTTGGCAGGGAAGCAGCACCCAGCATTTGGGGGAGGGTAGAACAGGGGCCCTCTACACCTCTTCCAGGGAGAGGGTGAGTTTCCAAGGAGCCCTGGACATCATAGGAGGAGAGCCGTGTTAGTCTATGTCACAAATAATCAGCTTTTGCGGACTGCGGCTCCTTTCATCATCTGCCTCTGCCTCTTCATACATACCCATGGCAAAGGAATGCACATAAGTTCAAAAGCATGATGGGTTGATGGTTTATGAAGAAAGGCAGAGAGTCGGTGAGGGATACAAGGATGAGGAGAGACTCTGAACACGAGGCAGAAGACCAGTGCTTGGTAGCCTCGAGAAGGAATCTCGGGGAAGAATGGCCACAGAAGGAAAGGAAAGCGGTGCAAGGAGCAAGAGTGGAAGTAGGACAGTCGCAGGAAGAGGACCTGCGGATCCTGGAAAAGGAGTATTGGAAAACAGGCTGCTCTTCCAACAGAAGGAATGGGAAGCGGACATCCGGGAAGCGCTACCCGAGTCCTTCGGATTTGCTGCCACCACAGACTAACACAGGTCTCCTTCTACAACTTTTAAATCATGTATCTGAAACAAGCAGACCTTGCACCCGTTCCTGGACCAGGGGCCCTGCTCACTGTCACTCATGCCCTTGTGACCTCCAGACTGGAGCACTGCAATGTACTTTACATGGGGGTGCCCTTGAAGAGTATTCAGAAGCTCCAAGTGGTGCAAAATGCAGTGGCGCGGGCAGTTGGTGCTAGTTACTCAGTGCGTGACACCACTGCTCCATGAGCTGCGCTGCTTCCAGCGTGCTTCCGGGTGCAAGGGTTAGCCAGCCACAGGCAGCTGTCCCTGCTAATATTAAGGAGGGTAGCGGTCAGTTCGGCCCATTTGTCCCAAGTGCAACCAAAGCCTGGTTTTACTTTAAACATGCTCAGGCTATTCTCTGCAGTTTAGGGTCTCTAAACTAGAGGCCACCTTGCAGGCCAACCTAACGTTTGTCGCTTGCATCCACTCACCGATGTGGGACTCTGTGCAGTTTACTGACACTCAGGATGCCCCCATGACAGCCCTAGCTGGGCTTCACAAAAGGCAAACTGTCATTTTTACTGGTTTAACATCAGTTCAATTATGCAACATTTTCTCTTAACATTTGATCGGAACAGACGTGTTACTTCACTTAATCAGACATTTGCTTTTCAAACACATTTATCCAGAACAGAATAGACTGACTAGCTCCCAAACCAGGGAGAGCTGCTGAGCAGGTTGGACTGGTACAATCAGGGGCAGCATTAATTTAAAAATCTCCAAAAGACATTCATGATGTCATTCATTTAAACTAATTTTGCTATTTATACTTTTTCACACATTTCTTAAACAAAGGTGAAAATCTAATCACTAAAATATGTTCATGCTTGTCATTGTCATTGTTTAGAACGCTTGTATTAATTTAGGAAATAATAAAAATTAATTGTACCTAATCACAAATATAATAGCTTATTTTGAATGATAAGTAAATCACATACACAAATGCAGTAGCAAAGACATTTTATTAAACTAAATCTTAAAATGTTAGATGACTGCTTTATATCTGCAGTTCCTGGGTGAAGGTTATTCTCAGAATTCTCTTTAAAATTTTATTTGTAAAAGTTTATAAAAATATGAGCAATATTTTATTTATTTATTTTTCAAATTTAGATACCGCCCACCTCACAAAAAAGTGACTCTGGGTGGTTCACAATAGAACAACTATAAATATTAATTAAAATACAATAAAAACAATATAAAATACAGTAAAAATATCCTTTTCAGTCCCACTAAGCTAAAATAAAAATATGTATTTTCCTGATTTACAAATTCCTGGATGATTGTTTACCTTTCAGTGAATAGTACCAAACAATTGCCAACTATGAAAACTTAGCTTAGCAACTGAAGAAATTGTGGTGGAAGGTTCTTTACTAATAATTTTCCAAAGGTGCAGGGAGTGATTTAGCTCAAAATATCAGTAGTCAGTATTCTTTAAATCATTCTCTCTCAATCCTGAAATTTATTTTGGACCTAAAATCTGAAAATAATAACAACAACAACAAAACATACCCCCCCAAATATATTTTTTAAACTTGATTTTACAAAACAAGCACCTGTTTAAGTTTTGAAAATCAGATTGAGGAGGAAAAAGCCCATCCACCTCGCTGCTGGTCATTCACTTCTTTCCACCTGTACCAGCATTATGGACTTCTCAGAGAGCCAGGTCTTTGCATAACGTGTCAAAACATGATAATCTGAGCCTGGCATTTGTGTCTCAAGTGAGAACTCTTGATTGTTTTGTTCAATGATCCATCTGTTTCTTATCTTGGTACCCGTGGTCTCCTTAAGCATCTCGTCCAACACCAAAGTTCAAAAGCGTCAATACTCTCTGCATCCTGCTTCTTCCAAGTCCAGCTTTTGCTTCCAGAGAGCGTCACAGAGAAGATAATTGCCTGCGTGATCCTGATCTTGGTAGGCATAGTCATATGATAGCATTTGAGTATCTTCTTCAAGGCCTTTGTTGCTGCTTCACCAAGTGGTGGCAGTCCGTATTGTATTTCTTGGCTGCTCATTCCTTTACGGTCGACAGTCAGTCCTAAAAGGCAGAAGCTCTCCACCACTTCATCATCTTCACTGTCAGCTCTAAGGCTGGTTGTTGTACCTGTTGTCGTTAGTTTGATCTTCTTTATATTTAATTTTAGTCCCATTTTTTCCCTGTGCTCCTTAACTTTTTCTTGCTAGAGCTTGCAGACCCTTTGCATTTTTAGCTAGCAGGGTAGTGTCACCAGCATAGTGTAGGTGATTGATGTTTCTTCCTCCAATTTTAAAACCACATTCAACTTCTTCCAATCCAGCTTCCCTTAATATATATTCAGCATATAGGCTGAAGAAATAAGGAGAAAGTATACAGCTTTATCTCTGCCAACCTGGACCCAGTCTGTTTTGCCATGTTCTGTCTGGACTGTGGCTTCCTGATTTGTGTTTAGGTTCCACATGAGGGTAACGAGATGTTGTAGGATTCCTATTTTTCTAAGCATATTCCACAGTGTGACATGATCAACACAATCAAAGGCCTTGACTTTTATCAGCAATAAAGTCTCATGTTCCTTGGCCTTTTCTAATGCTAGCTTGAATATCTGGCATCTCCTTTTCCATATAAGGCTCTTATCTGCATTGGATAACCCTAAGCATTATTTTGCTGGCATGTGAAATTAAAGATATTATTTGATAGTTTGCACACTCTGTTGTCTCCTTTTTTGGTATTTGAATGTAGATTGACCTCTTCTAATCTGTTGGTCACTGTATCATTCCATCTTCTATGTCTTTATAGATGTTGCTGTAATACTGCTTCTCTTCTCTTCTAACAGCCCTCTGAAATTCTCTGTTCCTTTCTGAAATCTTTGGCTTCTTTCTCTTCTGGGCAACTTCCACTGTCTGCTCTGACACCAATTTTCTTTCTTCTCTTTCTTGGTCTTTGGGAGCTTCTCACACTTATCCATTACAACTTTTATTTCATTTCACAGTTCCTCTGATTCCCCATCAATGAGAATCAGGTCTTTGGTGATTCCTGACTTTTTCCTTGAAAATGGTAGGTATGTGCTCAAGCTCATATCCATGGAAACTGGTTGGCTGACTTGGAACTTGCACATGAACAGTTTGTGATCTGTTCCACAGTCAGCCCCTGGCCATGTCTTTGCTGCTGTAATTAAGCTCTTCCACCTCCTTGTAACATTGTTATAGTCAATGTGATTCCTGTGTACTCCATCTAGTGATGTCCATGTATATAGGTGTTGTTTTGGTTGTTGAAGACTGTGTTAGCAATGAAGAAATTATTGGACTGGCAGAAATTTATAAGCCATTATCCTGCTTCATTTCTGTTTCCTAGGCCATATAGTTCGACTACACTTCCTCCTTAATATTTCCAACTTTGGCATTCCTGCCTCCAGCCACAGGCAGCACATCTTGCTTACATGTTCTGTCAATTTCAGATTAAACTTGACCATGAAACTCATCAAACTTCTCTTCTTCTCCATCAGTGGTTGGAGCATAAACTTGTATAATCATCTTATTAAAGGGTTGTTCACAAAGTCTAATTGATATTATTTGGTCACTGACTGCATTGTACCCAAGTATTGTCTGTGCTATATCCTTCCTGACTATGATAGCTACATCATTTCTTCTTTATTTTTCATGTTCTGAGTGGTAAACATCATGATCTTCTGTCTCAAAGTGTCCAACTGCAGTCCATTTCAATATTCTGATGCCTAAGATGTCAGTTTGTAGTTGTTTCATTTCTTCTTTCACTGTGTTGAGTTTTCCTGTGTTCGTGCTTCTTACGTTGCACGTTCCTACTGCGATTCTATCTTCGCAGCTTCGGATTTTCTGTTCCTGCATGGCAGCATCAGCCACTAGGCACCCTGAAGGTTTAATCTAGCCACGTCATAAACACCATTAGTGCTCCGGACGATGCTCAGCTCTTCCTCAGTAGCATGCTGAGTGCCATCCGACCTGAGGGGCCCATCATCCGGCCCTACATCGTCAATCATTGTATATTTTCTATCCCTGTGGTTTTCTTGGTAAAAACACAGAAGTGGCTTACCATGGCCTTCTCCCACACAGTATGAACAGATGCCTTTGCCACTGTCACTAAAGTGATCCTCTGCTTCCAGCATCTTCCTCTATC
Source organism: Python bivittatus (assembly GCF_059951505.1). Taxonomy (NCBI): domain Eukaryota; kingdom Metazoa; phylum Chordata; class Lepidosauria; order Squamata; family Pythonidae; genus Python; species Python bivittatus. Next base: position 1,566,499 of record NW_028277106.1, read on the forward strand.
GCTGCTGCCCAATATAACCTTCACACCTTGGGTGATCCTGCTGGGAACATATACTCTGGGCATACACTTGGGATGTTCTTTGCTCATCCCTCCCAGGAACATAAGTCCACACACACACACACACACACACACACCTGCCACAATGAGGCAGCATAGCAGGACTTAAGGGGGAACAGTTCTTAACTCCTCTTGAGGTTAACTGTGCTTGAGGTCTTGATTAATGAAGTCATCTAAGGTGATCTGACAAAATCTATTGAGAAAGGGACTCTTCTATTCTTTCCTTCAAAATCTCTGAGTTTGTAACAGGCATTGTTGGGTCCCCAGGCAGCTCACTCCTCATCTGGACATCCCAGGATGGTAAGTCAGAGCTTGCTAATTCCTGAGACTCCCTTTGATGGGCTACAATGGAGAGTGCAGTCTCAGTCTTCCTTCCTTCCTTCCTTCCTTCCTTCCTTCCTTCCTTCCTTCCTTCCTTCCTTCCTTCCTTCCTTCCTTCCTTCCTTCCTTCCTTCCTTCCTTCCTTCCTTCCTCCCTCCCTCCCTCCCTCCCTCCCTCCCTCCTTCCGATTTAGGTGCTGCCTGACTCCTTAGGTGCACACCTTCTCCCCATCCTAATGCAGGGAGCAGAGGCCACTTGATGCATCCTGAGCTGCGGGAGTGAGCATGCTGCTTGATTTTTGTTTTTTTAAGTTTTTATCAGTTGCTCTTGCCCTTGTTAGGCCCAGTTTTTAAATTTCTTGCTCAGCCCATCACTTGTTTTGGTCTGCCAGTACAGGATATTGTTTCTTGCCTACTGTATTAAGCACAGACATCAGCATGATGTCTGGAATTGAGCATTAGAGCTCAGAAGTTGCCCCCCAGCCATGAAGACAGACCAGGCAGCGCTGGCGTCATCCTTCCAGGGACAGCCCACGCATTGCGGGTAAACCTTGGCCACCATCACCAACAGCCTGTTACCATCCTCAGCAGAACACAAGGAGGAACATGATTAGCAACCTTCAGCAGAAGAACGGGTAACACCTCTTCCAAGGCAAGCTGTTCCCTGGACACTCACGGCTTGTTGTTGGGCTGCTTGCTGGGTTTTTACATTTGTTTTGGCAGTGAAGGAAAAGAATAAATGCACAAGGGCAATCACGGCACCTGGTCCTGAAACTTCAAATCATAACTGGTCTATGTTAAGGACTGTTCCACAATATACTCAAGCCAAGGACTGTCCCCAGATACCTTCAGGTTAAGGGCCAGCCCCAAGTATTCTCAGCAACAGCTGAAGAAAGAGCTAAAGCAAGGAGCAACGTGGAAGAACTGGTATCTAGGCCAGATGAATCTCCATCTGATGCCTGCAGGAAGAACTCAGTGAAGGAATCAGGAGAACAGCTCATTGGTGGTATCTCGTGCCAGGAGACTTCAGTAGAACATGGGAACGGCAAACAAATCAGAGAGATGCCCCATGTTCAGTCATAAAAATCACAACTTCTCCCTTCTGGGAACTTTGGCTAATCTCAGCCAGCAAAGTCACATGAAGCAAGAAGGATTGGAAGAGATGATGGGACTCAAACTCTTACCTTGGTCCTTCTCAAGCAACCAGAAAAAACATGGCAATCTCAGTTTATAAATCAGGCCAGGGACTTCTGGGGGAGGTATAACGAACTGAAGGCCCAATGACCGTGGCACAGACTAAGGAATCGGTGAGTGGACTAGTTCCTTAGAACCTCTCTGGATAAGGAGAGGACAGGAGGTCACCCACATGTGCTCCGGGTGGCTGCTCCTCACGAGGAGACAGCAGGACAGAGGTTTTCCACGGGTTTGAGCACCGGGAGATGACAAGATTAGCCATCTTGCTCACAGCCAAGGTGAAGACTTTTAAAGGACACTAAGTTCACAAACCTCCCTTTCTAATCACTTTTGGAATTGCTCATTAACTACTTCTAAGCAATTAGAGACCTTTTGAAAGACAAGTTTGAAAATGCAGGGTGAATCTGCCTTCAATCCTGAATGAAAAAAAAAATTAATCATAAGCTTAAGAATGTAAAGAATCTGAAATAAACAGCAAAAAGCTAAATAAGATTTTGATCTTAGAAAGTTATAAATGGACTAAAGGTCCAGATAAAATTGGAATATTGAAACTTTTAGAATAAGATTTTGGAATTAATTTTAAAGAACAAACAGCTTCTTGTGGGAAATAGATTCTGTTTTTGGCTTTACAAGACACAACTTCATGATTTCAAAAACTAAACAATGGAGGGAACTAAAGTTTTTAGGAGGAGGAAAGATTTAGAAACCTGCAAAATGTTGCAAAACATTCTAACAATTAAAATACTGAAGGAGAAGGGAGTCAGAGAATAGTAGCCACAATATTAACAGTGTCAGTCATGATACTATTCAGAGCCCCTATGGATAGACTGTCCAAAGAAATGACCAGCGGAGAACACATTTAATCTGACAAGATACAGATGGTATCGAAAGTGGATTTACAACTGACAGGCCAAGAGAATGACTTAGAAAAGGAGGTTTCACTGGAACTACAAAAGAAACCGGCTGAGGTATTAAAATTTAAAAGGGAAATACAAATGACAAACCAAGAGAGTGACCTGGATAATTTTTTCCTATTGGATTGAAGAACTCTGCAATGGGGCAAAGAAGAAATGAAGAGAAATCAAATCCTATTACGATATTTGAATGAAATAGAGATTAAGACTGTTAGAAGTAAAAGGAAGGAATATAAGTTTGGTTTATTTGATCAAGGTTAAAACAAGATATGCTGTTATTCTGGCAAACCTTTATGGACTTTGTGCTGACAGCAGGACTGAAAAGATGATGTTTTATGGATTTGTTTATAGATAAGAGACGGGATATGGGATGAAGAGATAAATGTTAGAGGAGTCACTAAATTTGTTTATTCTTGTTGTGATGAAGGTTGGAAGTCACTTTTTTATATATTTTTCTCTTTTTTATTATATTCTTACTTTTCCTTTTCTTCTCCTTCTTTCTATTATCTTTTCTTTAGTTAATTAATCAACATTCTTAATAAAAATTATATATGAAAAATTTATAACTCAGGGCAGAAGAAAGCAGAAGATGGATCAGTCCAGAGAAGCCTGGGATTCTCACACAATCACGCAGAGCATCTTGGTGGAGCATCTTTGCAAAGACAGCAGATGGCACCCTGGCTGGCACAACACTTCACTTCTAGACTTTCCAAAGGGCCTCTTCACACATCTCAAGAGACTAGTGCTGGTGTCAAAGGGGAGGGTGCACTTTCTCACCTTCTTCCTGAGCTTCTGGGGAGGGGCATCTGGTTGGACACCAATGAAAAGAGGGTGATGGGTTAGACAAGTCTCCACTCCCACCTAGCACAGCTCTTGCCAATGCCTAACTCACATGTTAAAGCCATGTACAGTATATACAGGTCCTTGGGAGAGGTTGCCAATGAACACCACTTGTCCTGCTCCTGTCAGGAAACCAAAAATAAAGAAGAGACTCCAAAATGCTTTCTCCACTGCCAATGTCTAATCCACCTGGCATTTAAGCACTGGGAGGCCACCACCTGAACTGCAGCGATAGGAACAAACCAAACCACCATCAGGAGTTAATGTTCCAAGGAGTCAAATATTCTTCTCGGTAGCTTTGTGAATGCATTTGGGGACACAATCTTTCTTCACATGTCAGATGAACTGTTCTGGTGGCAGTGACTACTTGTGAGAATGACTGTCCCAGTTGCCTTCATCGTCTCATAAAACAGTCCACCTCCTCTGAAGCTTTAACCTGTTCCCTGATCATACATTACTATTGTTATTAATATTATGGGTCTCCTTGGAGTCACCCTTGATTCCTGGGGTGGCTTATTACCATTTCTTCAACTTCCCAGGCTAGCTTACAGCTCTAGAAGTTCCTGGTGGTCTCCCATCCAAGTAGCAAGGGCCTGACCCTGTTTAGCTTCTGAGCATAGATATGTCAGCCACGTGCGAGAGAAGCAAAGGGGCATCGATTATCCATCACCCAGGAAACTACAGAGACATCATGCAGAGAAACAGCAAGATGTAAGGAAGGCTTTGAATGAAGGAAGAGGGATGCACATCACACAGCTGCCGTGCGAGTAGTTCCAAACGCACGAGGTGGCAGGCCGAGGGCAGTCTCTGGAGGGAGCAAGAACGTTCTGGACTCCTGAATGGAGGGCTGGAACCTCTGGTGGAAAGATACAGAAGGGACCGAGGGCTACCAGGACAGCCCCCAGACTCAATGCAATGCTGAACTGTCATCCTGATGACCCACCAAGGTGGCACAAAATTCCACAGGGTCTAAATGGAGAATTAATTGTTTCAGATTCCACACTTTGACTCTTAACGTGTTTTATTTGGGGGAGATTTTGGAATTCTGTTTTAATCCTGCTGGAATCTGAATCCCAGGAAGAGACTGGCAGAATCTTCCTGTGATTTGGTCCCTCCAAGACGTAAGAAAGTTCGATTCAGTTCAATTCCATTTATTACGGTCACAGACAAGTAGATAGAAGGAGGGTCCTTAGACATTCTCGCATGAGCATAAAGAATATTCTTCCTTGGTGGGCCTCCTTGGTTTCTAAAACTATGCTCCACATCCTCCCTCCAAAATCCTCTGTAGCCCTTGGATCTTTAACCTGGCACCCTCCAGATGTGTGGAGCACAGCTCCCATCACTAGCCCGGACGATAACTGCAATCCAATGCTTGAAGAGGCCAGTTGGGGAAAAACTAACCAGAGTGGACACTCACAAAGACAATGTAACATCAGCTCCAGAAATGGAGTCAGGACTCACAATACAGGAGCAAATGTGTTCCCCAACCAAGTTGGCTCACAGGCTGGACACAATTGTCTAGTTCCCTCTTCAAGGGCATCTACTTTCCATGGGAGGAATGGCTGGCCAGGACTTCCTCCACATCCACATGCCAAATGTGTGGGGAAAGCTGTCCTGCCCTGCAAATGCCCAGGACACGAGGTGGCTGGTCCTGGAGGGGACAGATCAGAGCAAAGCAAAACTTGGCAGAATCTCAGACGTTCCAGAATTCTGCATCCACCAATCAGGTTTTGAATCTGAAATCTTTATTTCAGAATTCAGAACTCAAGTGCTTTAGATCTCTTGCATCTTTTGACTGCTTTGATTCTGGCATCTGTGAAATATGGAATCTCATCAGCTGTCAAACGCTGCCAAAACATTAAGTGCCACTGCATGTCAACTATCGAATAATGCCAAATATGGAATCTAAAATATGAAACGCTCAAGCCCAGGATCAATGATTATCAAATGGAAATACTCGAAAGAAATATTTGGCGGCTACGCTGGGAGCATTCCCTATCAGAGAGCCTTCCTTTGGGGTCCCACGATCTGAACCTTTTCGATCTAGCAAGAGAGCACTCTTCCTTAAAGGCATCGTCTTCCTTGGCACGATGCTACAAACCCTACACCACCACTGTTCTTGAGGAGAGACAGTCGGCGGCTGCTTTGTGGCAATGCTGCATGGGACAGGGACTATTGGGGCATAGGGCAGAAAGGGACACTGGGTGTGACGGATGCACGCCTGGCCTCCGCATAAGCAGGGCTACTTAACATCTGGCCCCGAGACTACAACGGTAGGCCTGTAACTCTCATACAGGAAACGGCCGAGATTCATTCACTCTGATCACCTCTTGGTTGGTGGTTCCTGGTGGCAGAGATCCATGTTTGTAATCTTCCAGTAACTGCACTGCTTCCTTGAGACGACTCTGCAAAAAGACAACAAGCACCATCACTATCCTCAGTGCAAGAGACGCATCCTGAAAGCACAAGGCGGGACCGTGGGATGCGTGAGAGGCCCCTGATGCCTGAGACCTCTGGACTTCCCATCAGAAGATTTCTCTCAGAGCCCCCGCTTCTGGGCAATGTTCTTGGCCAGCAGATGGGCAAGAGAGGGGAGCTTGGGGGCCCTGCCTGGCTCCAGGGGCTGCAGGTAGAGCAGGGTGCCCGCTGCAAAAGAGGCCTGACCCTCGGGGAAGAGGGGCACCAAGCAACCACTGGCGAGGCTTGAAGCAATCGGCCCACAGCCCAGAGCTCAGCAAGGCATCTCCTGGACTTCTCTTTCAAGGAAACTGGATGTGTCTTGCTGGAGAAGAGAGAACTACCAGCCAGCCATGGCCAGCTACCCGAGGGGGGGTGTGCAGCCAGGGCCGATGGCAAGAGAAGCAGACGGGTGCCGTTCTTCCCTCTCCCTTATCCAGCCTGATAATTCATAGTGGTTCTTCCCAAATCAGACAGAAGCTCCAGCGTGAGGGTTTATTTCATGTATTTAACGCATGTAAATCCTCCCTCACCAGCGCTCAAGGCAGCAATTGCTTGAAAGCAATTGACGAAGCCTCTCAACTGCAGCCCGCTTGGTCTCCAAGATTCAGGAAGACCCTCTGAAGCCCCACAAAAGGCCCTCCTTTTCCCTCTGAGTTGGAAGTCCAGGAGGCCCCCGCGTCTCCTCCAGCAACCCCTCCTTCCCATCCTGAGAGGAAAGGCAACAGGGCCGGTCTCTGGGTAACAGCGTCCCCAACGGGCCCTCCTGAAACCCCTCATGCTGGGGCTAGTTTAGAAGCTGGGGTGACACCAAGGCTGATTCACCAAATGACTTTTCAGCCACTCCATTCTAACAATCATAAAATAATACGATGGCAGGGTATCACATGCAGCAAATGAAAATCGGCTCCCGGGACCCAAAAAAGAAGGAAGACTGTGAAGGTAGGAGAAGGTTGGCCACCAGCCAACCAGCTGAGCACCACTGGCTCTGACTGGCAGCCAGGGCCCCCTTCCGGAGATGCCACCGAGACCTGGGAAGGCACGCCTTGCTTCAACTGCCAGTCCTCCTCGGCACACAAAGCACATTAATCCTGAACAGGCTCAGAGCACGGGCGCACGAGGGCTCCTCTTTTGAAGGGGAAAGGAGGAGCAATGTACTGAAGGGCCCGGGGCCTGAAGGGCAGTGCAGCTGAACTGGCATTGAAAGGGCAATCTGTTATGGGGGCAGGGTCACTCTTCCAATGCCTTTCTGCTGCAGCCTTGTTACAGAGCTGAGCTGAGGCCCACAGGCTCCCATCTCAGGAATATGGGGGGGCAGGGGGGAATCTGACCCAGCTCTGAATCTGATTCAGCAGGGAGGAAACTGCCCTTGTTTTACAGGAGTTTTCACAGCAAGGCATCCTTCCATTTCTGATTGATTTAGAGGCCACTTTTTACCTATAAGTCAAAGTTCTGCTGATTAATCTGATTACAGTTTGGTCTCCTAACATGAGTCATTTGATGCCAAGTGGGAAAAAGACAGAAAAAGGATTACTCATATTCTCTCATCCAGCATTACTTTTGGACAAGCAACCAAATATAAATGATGTTAAATTATTGTTTTTGATATCTGTGTAGGGTACAGAATAATTGATGGGTTGTCTGAAGGACCACTTCTTTTTGCAAACCCCTACCACTTGCTTGGGTCATTCAAACGTCAAGTGTGCAGACCCTGGTGGCCGCCTTCTGGAAGTGGCCAGATTTCAGAACCCCTTGGTGGAGATCCCCTTCCATCCACATCAACATCCCCCTTTCTTTCATGCCCCCAAAGCTGTCCTCTCTTGTCTTGTTCTGCTGGACAAAGAGACATCTCAGCATTGCATGGAAACAGACAGTCCAACGAGGGCACTCCTGAGAACTGAGATGTGATTCTTCAAATGGCTGAAGAGAAACACAGAACCGCAGCTGACCACAGAAAGTAAGCAGAACCATAAAAATCCAGAATTCTTTCCTGGCTCAGTTAGATTGTTGGGTCAATACAAGCTCCTGGACAAATCTTCAAAATCTTCAATGTCCTTCAGTCCTTAAATAGATTTGTCCTTCAGGAAACAGAAGGTATACACCCTAAATCACCCCAGATCTACAGAAATCTTCCAGGCCATGGGATCTTCCTAAGAGGAAGAAGGAACAAATTAAGGCATATGCTCTCTCCCATATTTCAAATGAAGATGCTGTACCTCAAGCAGAGATCTAGAAGGGCAGCCATAGCAGGAGAGCAGCAGGAATTCAGCTGAAGCATCGGGCAGGCAGAGATTTTTTTTTAAAGATTTTTAACTATAGAGGGAGTGTGTGCAATTGTCTTCTATTCCATGAATAGAGCTAGACTGCGTAAAGTGATTGCTGCTAAAAGTTATTGCTACTAAGAGCGCATGTAGCGTCTCACCGGACTACCTTCCTCAGCCTGGCATCCTCCAGATTTCTTAGGACTGGGATCCAGCATGGCCAGCTGAGGAGGGTGGAACTGCAGCCTAAGGACCATGCAGGAGGTCAGGTGGGGGAAATGGTCTGTCCCTGTCGAAAAGCGTGGCAAACAGGAGACAAGGCAGTGCGGTGGGAGATGACGGGGAGGAACGGAGAAATTCTGGGACCCAGGGAAGGGCAGCATCCCGTGCCGGACCACTGCTCAGATGACAAGTGGGTTCCCTACACCACCTTGTAAGCCAGACTTTACCCAAAGACCAGCCAAGGCAGCAACCCGAACTGCGGCAAGGGGCCCTAAGACAGCTCGCCTGCAGTGGTACAAACGCTTTCAATCAGGGAGCAACAGGAGGCAAAATGTGACTGGGTGATCCAAGATCTGGGGAAGGAAATTTGACTCCCTCCCAGTTCTAAGAACTAACCTCATTCTGTTAACAAGCCAGGCAAGAGAATGGTAACCAAGCAGCCAAGAAAATGACCCAATTTCATATGAAAAGGACAGCCAAACCAGAACGCTCTGCTTAGCATTCCGGGGGCTATTTCGCCTCATCATTAGCATGTTTTTGGACACCCAAATTACTTAACACCAGTTCTTCTTTGCAGCCCATCTACATGGTACACTCTGCTCTTCTGAATGAAGACCCAGAAAAATAAATCAATGAATGGTTTTGTGTTCTATTTGCTCTTTGGAAGAAATCTCGGCAGTTACTATAACAACCTTGGCCAAAGCCCATCTTGTTTCACAGGACAAATGCCCCAGACAAGCACAACATGATCAATTCTTGCCTAACATGCTTGTGGGCATCTTTTTGCCCTCATTCTCCTGGGGCTGAGAGGAAAGCTTGCTCTGAGGGAACTGGGAGAAGACGCAGGAGCACGAAGCAGGACAGCTCTCAGCAAGGTGGGCCTGGGTGCCAGTGGAGGACTTCCACGGCCAGGAGGTGCAGCTCCCCCCCCCAACCTTGGCACCTGGTCCAGGCAGCAGCAAACAGGAACGCACCCTGCCCTAACCCTAACCCTTTCACTCCACCTCCTTGGTCCCTTCCTTCCATGGCTGCTGCTCCTGGGGCTGCCGGCCTCCCACCGTCCTGCCCCAATCCCTGCCAGCCTTTATAACATAAGTTGGATCGATGGGTGGGCTCCTGTCTCACCTTTTCTCCAGGTGAAAGTCACAGCATTCCCTCCTCCACACCCCCCTTGCAATAACAATCCTGTGGGTGCATGGGGCTGAGGGGGCTGGCCCTAAATCACCAAGGGGGCTTCAGTGGCCGCGGAGGACTCGAACCTGGCTCTCCCCACTGCCAGTCCAACAGCTGAAGCTGCGCACAGAGGGCATCAGGAAGATGGCGGCCCCTTCAGGTTATCGGATCAGAGTCGTCCTGCAACAGTCAGTCCACAATTGGGCACTCGCTGATCCTCTCATTTCATTCACTTGCCCTCAGCTGGGAGGGAAGCACACTTACGTATCAATAATAGCAGAAGGCTAATCAGCGGGTGCATCGAGACCCAGCTCGGAGGCCCTATCTGCTGAGGCTGGGTGTACAAAATGGGACGGGATTTCATAAGACCATCAACCGTTCTTCTGCCTCAAAGGAGAGGTGACTTTGGGTGATTCTATATTAGAGAAATACCAAAAAAGACAGGTGGAGCGCAAAGATCATCAGATGGAGGCTTTGGGGATTTCTTTCTCACTGAATCAGAAATGAGCAAGTGACGGCGGGTTCAGTCTCTGCCCTAAACCACGTTCTCACTACAGACATTCCTGATCAATCTATGGAAAATGAGCGTTTTTGCCTCCCTTTGATCTAGTTGGAAGAACTGTTCATGATCTGCAGAGCAGACTGCAAAGCACCAAAAGGAGGAGATTCACTGCCTTGTTCTGCGGACTCAACCCTAACCAGCGATATTCTTCCAGCATCATCATGCCAGCATTTCTGCGTGGTAAAACGAAACTTCTACATTGCTCGGGCTTTGAAAGTGCCACCCCGAGAGGCAGGAACCACCACTCAGCAAGGACAGTTCTGTTGGCCAGCCAATCTGGGCATGTTGGGGGACCCCAAAGGCAGGAGAACACCCCAAACGCCTCCCTTAAGGGAACTCTGGAGAAGGGGAACCCCCCGCCCTGGTTACACCTCTAGGGAGCAGCAGCCTGGGCAAGACAGGAAAATGGACCGCTGCTGGCAACCCCAGGGAGCAGGGTGGCTTTGCCCTGTCCTGCCAGTGGGCACAAGGTGGCCACTGTGGAAGCGAAGGGCCGGGTGAGAGAGGGCCACCCCGGCCCGATCCCTTCTCTTGGGAGAAAGAGTAGCCCAAAGAACAGAACTACCAATGGGTGGAACCACAGCTTGAAGAACATCAGAGAAGAAACAGGGCCTTCACAACTCTGCCAGGAACTTCAGCCACTTCCTACCTGGGGGGTGGGAGGGGCAGGACACCCCCCCGCAGCCTGCCAGTTCCCTGAACTCCCCAATCCCTCGCTGTGTGTTAGCACCAAATGTCACATGGACTAAATTAGCTTCACAAAAAATCTGCTGATCTCTTCAGCTAATCCCACACAGTTTCATTACAAGCAATTAAGAGCCTAATTTTAAGCTCTGTAGTCTCACACCTGCCAGGAGGAAGGCAGATCCTCTCCTCACGCAGCTCCGTAAGTGTGTCTTGAAAGAGTTTGGCACATGACAAGAGAGCCTTACCCAGCAACGGATCTGTGGGGATCAGGTCAAACCCCTAGAGGCAAGGAGATCACCAGCTTATCCAGGATATAAGGTTTATTGATTTGTCCTGCTTTTTTTATTCTGGCATCAGTTATATGCAATTATTTTTGCAAGATTCAAATTTAATGTGCATAATGAAAAAAAATCATTAAAATGTTGAAAATTGTAAGAAGATTGATCTATAAGCACCTGGAAAACAATATGGTGCTTTGTCAAATCTTGCCAAGCCAACCTGATCTCTGTAGCTTCATTAACAGATTATGGGAATGCTACAGACATAATATACCTTGATTTCAGCAAAGCATTTCACAAGATATGCCGTGACATTCTGTCGAGTAAGCTAGATGGCTGATTGACATAAGTAATGACTGCATTGCTGGCTTGAGTAACATCCTCAAGATGTGCTCATCAGTCCTTCCTCATCAAGCTGGAGAAAAATCTATTCATACATATATACACACACCACCTTGGTCCAGCTGGACTCTAGATGGTTTACTATGGTTATATTAAAATATGATGAGGGTGGAATAATCTGAAATATAAGCAATATATTTATAATAAAACTAAAACTTCCATTGATGGATCCAGAATCAATCCCAAAGGCTCTCTTTACAGCTTTCCAGAAAGTTGTAAGAGCGGGGCCCTACTTGCCTTGAAAGATAAATTGTTCCACCATTTATTACAGAACCTTCAGTCCCCCCCCCCCCCGGGGTCACATCTGTTGGCTACCACTTCAGTATCTTCCTTTTCAGTTCTAAGGCTGGTTGTTGTATCTGTTGTCATTAGTTTGGTCTTCTCTGTTTAAGTCACCGTTTGGGGGAGATGGGCGGCATATACATTTAATTTAAAAACAAATAATTAATTTTTCCCCACTTTTTCAATGAGTGTATTTGCCGGACAATTATGGAGTACCGTAATTAGGAGGGGATTATCTGGACCCCTTTCAATTAGGATTCAGGCCTGGGCGTGGGGTGGATGTGGTATTGGGGCTCTTGCTGATGACCCCAGTCAGGACTTGGGGGTGGAGGTTACATACTTCTCCTGGCTTTTTCTGGATCTCTTGTGGCCTCTGACATCATCAAGCAAAATATCCCTGTGGACTGCGTGCAATGGTTAGAGGTTAGAGCTACTCTTTTACGATGGCTTCCCTCCTTCCTTGGTGGACAGTTTCCGTTGCTGAGTTGCTGAGATCAGTGAGGCAGCGAGAGCCACGGGGAGAGCTTCAAGGGTGACGTGCGAAAGCTGTTGCAAAAACAAGCAGGGCAGAAGCACCCTTCGAGCTCCGGCAAAGGAGGCAGTGCTCGGAAGAGGCTCAGGCCGGCTGCTCCCTGGCTCGGGGAAGGGGCAGAAACACCATCAGACTTACAAGACCCGGTTACTAGAGCCTACCTCAGCCCAGCTTAGATCGAGTCTCCTCATGGAGTCTGTTTCCTGCTCCGGCAACCCGGGTCGCCTTGAGTTGCAGTATCATCAATATGCTGACGACAGGGTGGGCACGCTCCAGGTCTCCTCCCTGAAACCTTGCCCTCTAGTGGGACCTCGGAAGCGTGCCTCTTCTGTGGCTGTCCCTACCTTGTGGAACACCCTCCCACCGGCGATTCGGCAGGCCCCCACCCTTCTAGCCTTTCGGAAGGCCATTAAGAGCTGGCTTTTCACCGAGGCGCTGGGATAGGATGGGACAGGCTGGCAGTATGGAAGGGGGGCAGCTGAGCGTGCTGCGGGGCATCCCAAGGGGACGGGCCAGACTATGGCCCAGAGTTTTTGTCTTATTGTTTCACTGTTTTTATTGTTTTATGATGGTTTATTTATTGGTTTTATTGTTGTTGTGAGCCCTCAGAGTTGCTTAAGAGGGGCGGCCATATAAATCTTTTAAACAAACAAACAAACAAACAAACGACCAAAAGATAAATGTCTAACTTTATGCTGCCACGCCAAGCCAGACCGAAGAGAACGCCACTGTGACTGGAGCTGCTGGGGCACGACGGACGGGAGGAGTCAGGCCGAGGCGGAGCCCCAGCAAGGCAGATTTGCTGTTTCTCCATCGAGGTGTTCTAATACCTCTGATACTGAAAACAGTTATTCTGGGGTTGTTTTTGCTTTCTGTTTTGGTGCTCTATAATGTTTAAAACGACTACAAGTGTTTTATATGGTTATGCATGTTTATTTTGCATCAAGGATTTTTATTTTCATATTTTATGACTATAAAGGGCTGAGAATCTGAAGCCGGGGGATGGGTACAAAAAAATAAATAATAAGCCCTATAAGACTGAAAAAAAAATTCAAAACAATCTTGATAGGTTAGAAAATTGAGCTGCAAGTAGCAGAATGAAATTTAACAAGGACAAACACAATTTTCTTCACTTAGGAAACACTCTCAAATCCAGAGACGCTGGGGGGAGCCGGCTTGGTAACGGTTCAAAGAGCAGCAAGGATGGTGAGAGGATTAAAAATGAAGCCCTGTGGAAAGAGGCTGAGGAGCCTTTTCGTCTTTAAAGAGAAGGGTGGAGGGGAGTACAAAAATGCCCTTCCAGTGCCTGAAACACAGGATCTTTTTCTCTCTCCTCCCAGAACGCGGGACACGGAATCACGATTTCTATCTCAGGAAGGCAAATATCGGACTGAATGGCAGGGTTAGGGTTTCTGAAAAAGGAGTGCAGCCCGTGGCCCAGAGAGGTGGTGGGTTCTCCTGCCACGGACTGTCCAAGGCTTAGGGATGCTCTAATCTGGAGCCCTGCACTTGGCTTCCGGAGACCCTTCCAACTCCATGAATCTACAAGCCAACCAATTCAGCTAAGCCCACCTCCACGGCTTTTCTTATCACTTCCATACGGTCGACAACTCACCTGGCTTCTTTCAGAATAATCCGAGAAGGCCAGACCTCTGCCCGGGAGCGCTATTAGCAGACGCTGAGACCAGAGCAAGGTGATGGGGGGGGAACAGAGGGGGGAACACGCAATTCCCCACGCATGCACCACAGTCCACGGTGCAGGCGCAGAAGCCTGTCCACACCATGAGACCTCCTCCCCTCCTCCTCCCCCCCCGCAGCTCCACCCTGAGATGGGGGGCCGAGGGGCTCCCCAGGAGAGGAAGCATTACTCCCCTCCCTTCCGGCTTCTCGGGGGGGGGCGGGGTTCCACCTTTCGGTTTGCCTGCCTTGAGATGGGATTCCGTCCGAGGCTCCCCACAAAAGAGGGACACGGGGCAGGAATAAAAGAACCGAGCTAGAAGGAGCGGGCTGCTATTTCTTAAAATATAATCCATGCTTCTGTCCTAGATGACACTCAGCGCCACAAGAGCATTTGCAAGGAGAGCCTCTAGTAGCATTTCCACACTTCCCCTGAGGATGGAACACGATAATTTAGGAAAAAAACCTCTGGCATTCTCCTTCACAGGTTCATCGTGCTAGAAGGTCTATGAGAAGTTCCACGTTTGGGCTTCGTGGGTTCCCTTCGCTTAGTCACCAATAACTGAAGATGGATGCCCACTTGGAGGGAACGTGGGGCAGTGACAGCCCCCTTGGATCAGCATCCCGTGGGGAAACCCAGGTTCTGATCAAGAGAGAGATCCCTTGCAAAACCCGGCTTTTTCTTATCTGGATCCAGAAGATCAGGATCCTCCACTGGCTTGGGAAGAAGGGAGTGCTACAACTTTCTTAGCTCAGAAGTAAACCCTGCTGAATTTAACAGGGACCGTTAATGGGCAATGCAGCGCTCTGCCTTTATTAAACAGGACTTCAAACGCGGTAACCTTTCAACCATGCCTGACGTTTTTTAGCCCAACTTGCAAACAACCCACTAGCTCAAAAAAGGCCAGCTTGCCCATCTGCCACAACCTGTCTTGTTACTGGCATGAATCATGGCTTGAATCATAAGAGCTTCCTACCACACTGCAGGTGGGAATTAATTTAGCAATGCTCACATGCTCATATCTATTCCTGCTATCCTGAATAGCTACAAGGTTCATTTTGCATACATTCAAACTCTGTCCTTTTTCCTTATACGTCCCATACACAGGAAAGCTTCTCCCATACCACATAATTCTGTGCAGCAGAATACCGTGAAAAGCTTCTGCATAAGCTGGACGGGAGCCAAGTGAACGATGCCACTGCAGAAAAAGCCAAGCCAATCCTCAGCTGCATCGACCGAAGCTAGGTGGCAGGATCCAGAGAAGTTCCTGCTCCTCTCTCTTCTGCACTGGTCAGAATGCTCCTGGAATATGGCATCCAATTGGTTGTCACATTTCAGGAAGGACACAGACAAACCAGAGCACGTCCAGAGGTCAGCCACCAAGAGGATAAGGTGCGCAACAGAAAGAGTTTAGAAGGAATGTTTCTATGAAAGGAGATACCACAAAACACAATTGCGAACATTTCCAATAAGAAGGAAAAGGCAGCGGACAAAAAACTTCCTGCATCCAGACGTCGTTCCTCCATTCCGCATCGGACAGAAAGCGCCTATACGGCAGCCAGTTCTGGCCTCCGTATTTTAGGAAGGAAACTGACCAACTGGGGTATGTCCAAAGAAGAGCAATCGAGACAATGAGGGAAAGAAAGAATAACCTGCAAGGATGGCTTGGAGGCCCTGGGATGTTTCACCTGGAAAAGATGGTGGGGAGCCACGACAGCTGTCTTAAGCACCCGAAGGCTGCTGGAGAGAAGGGGAGGCAGAACTGCTGTCCCAGAAGACCTGGCAAGGTACAAGGGGGCCAAATCACAGGGAGGGAGATTTCAGCTGGACATCAGGAAAACTTTCCTAACAGTCATGAAACAGATCGTCCTGGGAGGCGGTGGATTCTCCTTCACTGGAGCTGTTTAGAGAGAAGGTGGGATGAGGCAGTGGTGGGCGCCTGCACTGAGCCAGGAGTTGGGCTGGATGTTCTTCAGGGCCCCTAAAAGTCCTCTCGGCCTGTGATCCTATGGCCTTGGTCCTTCAGCGGCTCTGAGCCTGGGTTGCCGAGGCTCCCCGTCAGGCCTGCCCAAGACCGGCAGCAATATTCAGTCAGGTTTTGGGCATGCCTTTTCTGTTGCAGCGTCTGCCCTCCGGAAGGATCTCCCCCAGAGATCCAGGTGGCTCCCACTGTGATGTTCAGGAAGCTGTTAAGGACCTGGCTGTGTTCCCTGGTGTGCAGCAGGGTGATGGTCGAACTCTGCAGATGTTTGTTTGTTTGTTTGCCTGCTTTATATGTTTTTCTTCACCCTGCTCATGATTTTTCCCCCTTTTTAAATCCTTCTCTTACTTTTTAAATTGTAAGCTGCAAAGAGTTGCTGAAACAGGTGGCTTCTGAATTGTATAAACATGCACATACATACATACATACATACATATATACCAGGCATGACTTGCTCAAAGAAGTGAGATGGAGGGAAAGCTAAAGTTAATGGATATATAGAATTCATTAAAATTAAATGGAAGTAATTAAACACAGCTAATAGAACGACTCCTCGCATATTGCTTTCAGCTGAATTAAAAGCGCACCAGAGCAAGTTCTGGGGACACCATCACGGGGCAGGGATGCGTGTGCTGCGACCTCTGCGCTTCCACTTCCCAAAGCACCTGGCCACATCAGGACTTCGCGCACCTGAACTGCAGCAGCATTTCTGCTGGTTTTCTCTGGGGACGCCGGCATCTGCCCTCCCTGCTAGAGGGTGTGCCACAGCCAACCAGGATGCCTGGGCACTTCTCAGGCCAGACCCTTCTGCCTCGCTTTCCTCGCTGAAGAGGCAACCTGGCCTCACGCAAGCCCAGGGGATGCCTCACCTGGCACTCAGCTGGCGCCAAGGGAAGGGGGACAGTACCAGCTGCTGCTCAGCTCTGGGGCCGTTCGAGTTTGGAGGGCCAACAGGGACCTCCCTGGAGAAGTGCTTCTGAAGCACCAGGGCCAAACTGCAGCCCAGCTCCGCGGACCAAGAGGCCTCTCGCCTCTCCTGGGGGCTCCCCACAGGGGCCTTCAGGGCTGCACCAGAACGGCTGCATGCAAAAGCCTGCCCACGTCGAGCAGCTTCCACAGCCCTCCAGGCCTAACAGGGACACCCCAAAGCGAAGGTTGCCAAAGGAGCAAGGATGCAGCTGGCTTAGCTCCTGATCAGCCTGCAGGAGCTCCCTCCAAGCCACAGCAGGAGGGCCCCAAGCCAGCCACGTGCAGGGCAGCAACAACCACATGTTCTCCTCGTTTTCCCACGAGAGGGGCTGCCAAAAGGGGGGCTCATTCTCTTGGGGAGCAGCAGCCCCAAATAGGAGGGGGGAGCAAGAGCCAGCTCGGCCCCTCTCAGGCTTCCATTCTGACCATTCAGACCGTCCTCTCTCCTCCCAATGGAGCGTCCCATGGCACCACCTCCCACAAGCCGACTTCAGGTTTCGCTGGAGCTTGTTCTTGATAAACAAAGCCATAATCCCTGTCTTCGCAGCACCCAAACTGCAGTGTTATCAGCTGCAGGTCTTATCAGTGGAGGAAGGCATAAAGCAAAGTCCTTCCTCGACAGGTTTTCTGCCTGGTATGCAAAGCACGGCTCTCTCTCTCTTGGGCACGCCAGGGGACCACCTGCATGCCTGTCAATAGCAGATCCCCTTCCGAACGGCCTCCACTTTCACCCTCAGAAATTCAGAAATGAACAGTTCAGTGGAAAAATAGTTAAACTACCACTAAAGATTTAACTCTACAAAATTTCTAAAAACAAATCCTGTTTAGTGGGTGCCTCCTTCCGTCCCTCTTTTTACTCCTCTAAACAATTATTTGTATCTCCCAAGAGACTGGCATAATTCTATTACCTTTCCACTATACACAAAAGGATGACAAATGGGATCTTGATACCTATCCACCAATTCATCTCTTATCTATAATTAGCAAACTATATGCTAGATTCCTATATTATAAATTATTGGATCGACTGCAGCTGGAGAGGGCTATACCTTTTGTACTCTCTGGAGCAGCGCTTTTCAGTCTTGGCAACTCCAAGAAGTGTGGACTTCAACTCCCAGAATTCCCCAGCCAGCACACTGGGAGCTGAAGTTCTCACGTCGTAAAATTGCTAAGGTTGAGAAACACAGCTCCAGCCCACCAAAAGGCACCTTTGACAGACGTGCTTTTATAGACTTAAAGGCAGCCGTTGATCCAGCACCAGAGATTCTGGAGAAAACTAGCTGCTCCATCAATCAATCGATCGATCGATCGTCACCTTCTTAAACCAACAGCAGCACTGCAGCTTGGCACTACCACTCAAGTACAGGACTATCACAACACAGTAGCTACTCAACTGAATCTATCCTCATCCAAAAGGGCATCAAACAAGGATGTATTCTTCCCCCATACTGCTTAATTTGTATTTCTGTGACACCTCTGAGGATTTTGCTAAGCCAGAATTTCATCCTCCATCTCTTGCCATCGCACCATCTCTATTCTCCTCTATGCTGATGACTTGGCCCTTCTATTTGTAACACAGGTGGGTCTGCATACCTGCCTTAAAGCTTTACCATTTTATTGTCCTATGGAAACCTTGAAATTAAATGTCCTCAAACTAAGGTTTTAGTATTCTCAAGAAGGTGCTTCAAGGCTCCAGCTAGTGGGAAATGTATTGACCAGGTGAAGCACTTAGGTGTCCATTTTCAACCTTCCACCTGCTGGACTACAAGCGAGGGAGCTTAATATAATAACATTTGAGTTCTTATATTAAGCTCCCTCGCTTGTAGTCCACCATTATTAAACGTGCAAGCCAACACAGTAACAACTTCGCCTAAGAAGCAATTAAATTATTTAAAGTTCTGGTCTGATGCTATATGGTGCTTAGTTTTGCATCTGCAAGGATACCACAAGCTTCAAAGTCATCCAATTAAAATCCATAAAGGCCATAATACGAGTCCCTTAATCAACTCTCAATGCTCTCATACAGCTAGAATTCAACTGCATTTCCTCTGAGGACTCGTCTGAGACTTTGTCACCTGGTCAAAGCAAATCCTTTGGGAGACTTCCTTGGTCCACCCTACCTTGTTAGACAGGTTTGTTTCTTCCCCAAGGAGACAAATTAATCATGATTTGGCATCTTGTGGCTTTTCTGTTCTGGCAATATCCACCCTCGGCCTTAATAAAAATTAGGTGAATTTAAGCAGAAGATCTGGGACCAGGACATCTAAATTGATAGAGCCAGAATTTCCCACATCCATGCCACTGCAGGTCCTACCACCATCACCTGAACTATCCCAACTTTTTTTTTTCATGTTGTACACGTTTGACAAAGGAGACTTTTTTCCCCTGGCCCAAACTGATGTGCTACCATTAGGATGTCAAAGGACAGACAGACCGTCCTTCCTTGCGTGAATCGCATTTGTGCAGGCTTTAATATGGAGGGTGAACCTGGATCATGTGTGCTGCTAAAATGCCCAGTTGTCAGAAAATTAATCTGTTCTTATGCTCATGATGTTGCTGATCTCCTTATAGGTGACCAATTTCCAGATGCCTCCAAGAAGGATGCAAAATTTCTATCAGGACCATGGCTTACAAAGTCATTTTGTCCCTTCCTTGCATTATTAGTGGTTTCAGGCTTGTCTTTCAACCCTCCCTCTAGATGTACACATGCAATCTTTGGTATCTGATGTAACTTTATGACTGGTCTTGGATTGTGAACAAATCAACTACTGTACTCACAATTTCCATTTCCAAAGCAGGCAACAAACAGCTGGAGAGGACTATGCCTTTTGTACTCTCTGGAGCAGGGCTTTTCAACTTTGGCAACCATGTGTAGATCTCAACTCCCAGAATTCCCCAGCTGGTATGCTGGCTGGGGAATTCTGGGAGTTGAAGTCCACACATCTTGAAGTGGCCAAGGTTGAAAAAGACTGCTCTAGAGCAAGTAGTGCCTCCCACATTCTGCAATTATAACTGCCTTTCTAAGCCTTCCCTCATGCGCATGACAAAACTTTGCCTGGGTGTTTGTGATGTTTGAGTCCTGGGTAGTGATAATTAATTTTTGCTAGGTAATTACTTGAAGGATATATTAAACTCTGGCATATTTCAGGCTGAATTCAGCTGCATAAATGAATACGAGGCTCCAAAGAGTGACAACCACAACTTAAATGTGTTTACACAGGAGGTGCAAAAAAAAAAAAAAAAGCAGGTTTTCCACACCCCCAAGTCCTGAACAATCCATCTGAATGTGTCAGGCAACTGGGTGGCTGGAGAAATCGGGGAAGCTGGCTTCTTCTCTCCGAAACCCAGGGCTGTGGATGAGGGCGGTCCTGCTGGGGGCTTAATCCCAGAGGTGTCTGGTCGACCTCTGTGGTAACAGGATGCTGCATTCAGTGGGAGTCATCAGATCCAGATCCAGCAGCACTCTCTCGCTCTCTCTTGCACGTGCACACACACAAAAGAGCTATTTAATAAACCTCCCCAGGTATTTATCTTCTTCATCCTCCCATTCTGTCTCCTCTCTCTCCGTTTCTCCCTCCCTCTCGCATACATACACACACACTTAAAAAAATTGGGAAAAAAATAGGATCTCTGACTGGTCCCCAAGTATATCACACTTTTCATCAGGGACTATGATGTGTGAGAAATTAATGGAGATAAATAAGCTGAACAGAATTAACTGATAAGGGAGAACAAAAATTAAGTGTGGTTCGGGTGAGAAATTAACTGCTTGCCATCCGTAAAAAAAGGCTAGTAATCAGGTCCAAATTTGCACTTATGCATATATTAGTAAATTAACATCCTGAGACTTTTAATCCTTCCACAAAATGTTGATATAGCTAATTATTTTGGAGCCATCACACACACACATTTTATCCTTCTTAGTTCCTAATCTACTTCATGCCCAAAAAGTGAAAATGCATAAAACTATTTAACAATATTAATATTCTAAAGTGTTAATTGCATAGTAAGCAGCAGAATTCCTGCAATGCAAAAGGAATTTCCCCACAAGCTCCCTCCTCCCTCCATTAAGGATCTTCCTAATCTTGGTTTTGACGTATGTCCTGGTGTCATTCCTCGATGGGGCAGGTGTCGTTCCCTTTGCTGGGCCTGCAGCAGGTTCCTCCAGGGAAACGCCCCAGGGTCCAGGACTCCTGGCCGCTGAGAGGAATGGGGATGTGCAGGGCCGCTGTCCCCGGCGTTGACATGGCAACAAGTCTCCCACCAGGTTTCTCCTGAAGCCCCTGTTCCCTCGTTGGGACCCCGAAGCCTGAGAGCACTTTCTGAATGAGTGCCCGCTGCCCCCCAGAGCAAGGGCCAAGGCCGACCCAAAGGTGGCAGACAGAGAGAGGCCCATCAAGGTGCAAGTCATTCTTGCAGCTGAGCCCTTCCGCTGGCCCTTGGGAAACGCCCAGGTGCAAAACGCCACACTCTCCCAGTCCAGGGATCTGAAAAGAGGAATCTGGTCTTCATCAACGTTGACTATTACTGCTGCCTGCCTTGCAGTGCACCGGCTCTTGCCCCCAGTTATTACTACTTCCCTAGAAGCCTCATGTCTTAGAAACGGGGGGGCTAATGCAAAGTGAAAACTCAAGCTGTTGTTATCATTATTATCATTTATTAAACGTATGTGCCATCAGAGACTTTGGGTAGCACATAACTGATTAGGGAAGGGGATAATAAGCATGGCCCCCCTGCTCCTTGGAGGCTGGGCCCCGCTGCAACCGAGGGCGTTGCAAAGCAGCGAAGGAAGTCGGCAGGGAGGGGGCTGGATGGGGGCAGAGAAACCTTAGCCACGGGGTCTCTTAGTCCCCCCCACCTTACAAGGGAGGTGCTCTGGAGGAGGAGGAAGAGGGGCGATCCCCAAGGAAGGGCCTGGAGCTCTCATGCCCAGTCAAAGCAGTGAAGGGATGGCCCAGACCCATCCCTGCAGGAGGAAAAGCTCGGCTCGCCAGTCAGGCCATCGGGCCACTGGGAAGGGGGCAGGCCATGGAGTATTTGCAAGTGCAACCTCCCCTCGTGGCAGAGAACTGCAGAGAGGGCCATCGGATGATGGATGATTTAGAAAGCAAGAAATGGTTAAAGGGGCCTAGACAAGAGAAGCCCAAGGGAGAAAGCATCACTTGCCAGGTTTAGATCTGTGAGGGGCGCGCACAGAGAACAGCTCAGCAAGTCAGAAAAGGCAACAAACTCTGTTCACAGAGATTTAAACTGGATACAGCATCAGAGGAGGACTTTTCGCAGGGAAAAAGCCAAGGAAGCATAAAGGAGTGAAATACCCTCACTCAAATCAGGCTGCAGAGACGTTACCTTCGTGACAAACAGGGTGCGGGGATCAATGATGTCCAGGAAGTGTCTAAATCTCCCATAAAATGAGGCCTGTGGGGGAGAAAGAACACCAGGATCAGACCTTGGAGCACCACTTGCCTGCAAGGCCGTTCCCCCTGGCCAAGCAGCCTCCGACCGACGGAGGGAGCCAGGAACGCCTGGCAGCCCTTGTGCTGCTTCTACGTGCAAGGCAGCTGTGGCCACCACGGGAAGAGGCTCAGCACCTGGCCACTCTTCTTGCCAATGGGCCCGTGGCTACCAGCCCACCCCCTCCGCTGCTGGGGCTGCAGGTGCAGGTTGCATTCCACTCATGGCTCCATCCCCCACCCCACCATGTTACCGCTGACCCAGGGCTCCTGGGAATGGCTGGAGCGACCACCCCTGGGCTCTCAGCATCAGGGATGCAGTTCCCAAGAATCTGTCTTGCTCCAGAAGGGGAAAGGTACTTGACTGTACCACTGAGCACGGAAGTTCAGCTCAGAGGCAGCTCTTAAGTCGTTCCTACCACTCAAAGCCAGGGTATTCCTCTGCGGCCCTCAACCCCTTTTGCAAACAGCCGTGGCCTCAGTTGAGATGCCCAGGCATCGCCAGGCAGAACACCATGAAGAGGATGAGGCCGGTGCCTTCAGAAAGAAAGCAGGAGATTGCCCTGCCACCCAGTATGCCAAATCTTCCCCCCTTTTCAGAGATAGCCTGAGAAATGGCTGGGTGGCCCTTCTATGGAGCTCCCAAGAGCCCCCCCAGCAGAGCAGGCAGTGGCGCGGCAGGAGGTGAGGGCACCGGTGGTCCTGGCCCAAAGGCTGCTGCTCCCAGGCCCAAGCCCCCCTCCTCTTCAGCCTCCCAAGTGGGAGCCCTCCGTCCCCTGACCACGCCACCAAGAGCGGAGTTCGAGCATCCGTCTGGAGAAGGCTGCTCCGCTCATGTGGCGCAGATCCACCCCAGGCAGGACTCCCAGCATTCCCTTGGGGCTCCTGCCAGCACAAACGCTGCTCAAGGCTACGGACAACATTCCTCCCTGGGCTCTGAACCCACGAGCACGCCAGCCGCCACCACATGACAACTCTCACCGGAAGGCAACCAGCAGCTCTGTGCCGTTCCTGAGGGGCACACAGACAAGGTCACATGTCCCTGGCCCGACGGCTCCCACAAAGGGGTCACCCGGATCAGCAGTCGGCCCTCACCCAATAGGCATCCCCTTGCCAGCCTGTGTGGGTCGCAGAGCCCTGGGCTGCTGGGAGTTTTGTTCTGAGGCACGGCAGATGAAGGCCTTCCAGCAGCCCTCCACGCTGTGCCCACCGCCCCCGAGACACACCCATCCTGCGCTGCTCCACACCAGGCCCCTTCTAGGAGAGAACCCTTGCGCCTCCAGACCCGAGCAGGCGCCAAAGCCATCCTGTGCGCACTTCAAAGCATTACCTTGTGGCCATTCACAATCGTCTTTAACAAGGCAATAGCAGCGGAATTCATTCCCTCCCACGCCCTGTCCAAGCCTGAAGAGTTTAAAGAAAAACTGTTAATCAAACGCTGAAAAAAAAATTATAATTGGTTCAGAACACCTCCAGCTTCTTCCTCTCACATGGCTTGGCTCACTTACAAAAGAACAAAACTAATTAAGCAAATCTTTTCATAAAATAAATTAGTTCTGGGCAGAGACACAGCAGAAAACAAAGCAGCCGCTCTTGTTAGCTAACCGAGCAGACAGCTGGCCTGGCTCTCCTCGCCTGTGGTACTCCTACCGCCCATCAGACTGTCCCAGAACCTGCTCCGAGGACTTCCTCCAGGGAAGATGCTCTTCCTCTGCACTCGGGCTCGCACCCCAAGTCTGGGACTGCTCCCTCGCCCATGGCCACCGGACGCCCAGGACCTGCTCCTGGCTGGGCCCCAGAAGCTGCATTTCCCCCCTGGGCCCAGTCAAGGCTTCCCCTGAGCCACCCAGCTTCACCCCCTGAAGAAGCCACGCCCCCCCCTTTGCATCTCAGTGAGCTTTAGGAGCCTCCCAATCTCAGGGTCAGAACAGCCAAAGACCACCATCACCGTGACCTCTGTGGCTGGTCGGACAGCCACGGACTGCTGGCATATGTTTCCAGCAGTGGAGCTTCCATGAGATGAGAAGGGTCGCCTTAGCTTGGAGAACTGACCCACAC
Source organism: Python bivittatus (assembly GCF_059951505.1). Lineage (NCBI taxonomy): Eukaryota > Metazoa > Chordata > Lepidosauria > Squamata > Pythonidae > Python > Python bivittatus. The sequence continues at coordinate 1,590,819 of NW_028277106.1, forward strand.
TGAAGGCGTGTGGCCTTCCAAGGAGACCAAGGGAGGGTCCTGGACAGACAGGGACTGGGAGACTCGGGGGGGCAGGAGGAGGAAGAGCGATGACACAGCCAAAGGCGGCGAGTGAAGGAAAGCGGCAAAGCAAAGCAGGGCACAAAGGTGGTGCCTTGCACAAGGAAGCTTGCGGGGGGGGGGGGGGCAGAGAGGCAGGGCAACAAAGCTTTATTGCTGTAAAGGGCCGAATTATCTACCTTGTTTAGTCTTCAGGCACCTTGAGCTCATCCGAAGGCAAAACAACCCAGACCTGAAGTTTGAAGTGGCTGCCTGTTCGTGGCAGAGCAGGCCCAAAACCCAAAAAAAGAGGCCGAGGGGGTGGTGGGCAGGGGGCCCAAGAGAGGCGATAAATGCCCAAAGCCTGCCTGGGAACGAACTTCTCCAGACCGAGCCTTGCCTGGAAGGGGTCTTGACACACAGCTCACCCAAGTGACTCATATTCCAGAGGCTTGCTTTTGAACCTGCTGATGGGGGTTTCTTTAAGGCTGGGGCTGGAACAATGCACCCCACGCCTTGCTCACAACTGTTTGCTGAACCAACATTTTTCCTGACCGAAGTCAGTCCAGTCTCCTGCTACGAGAGTTTCTGCTTCGGAAATAGCTCTGTCTAATTGCAGCTTAATTCTTTCAAGGAAGACGGCGCTTGCTATTTATACACTGCGCCTTGGAAACTAATCTGAAAAGTGCTTCACATGGCGCTCTGCAATCCATTCAATTATCACTGGGGGAGCCGGAGAACCCAAGGATCTCTTCCTAGATTGGGGTTCGTGGGGCTCCCACGGCTGTGCCAAAACCTTTCTGGCAAAGGAAGATCTCTCATTTCTCAGTAAATGACTAACAACAAATTAAGTAGGTTTTCTTCTGCTCCCAGGGCCCGATGAAAGCTGGGCTCATTTAACCCAGGCACTCTGTGGCCAAAGCTACTTGGGACCTCCATGCAGATGCAAACTCCCAGCATCAGAGAACCAGGCAGCTTCCCTCACTTGGTGCCCTCCAGATGTCCTGGACTCTTCAGCATTTTAGAGCACTCTGCATGCATCCCTATAACCTCCCTAGGCTTCTCCCATTTTTCCCTCTTGGAAGAACCGCGCCTTCACTATCTCATTTTATTGGGTTTCCCATCCTCCCTGGACATACTTCTTCAGGACTTCAAGAGTGGAAGGGGCCGACCTTCCCTCAAAGTTCATCTATATCTGCTCCTCCGAACGCCAGCGTGCAGGACTGACTCTCCTCTATTCCTCCTCCCCACCGACTACAAATTCCAGAACGACACATTCACTTTGCCCCAAGATGCTGGTCAGCTTCCCTTCTTCAAGCAATTCCTCCCTGTCCAGGTAGCAGCCCCCTTGTTCCTTCTTCCACCTTCAGCCTAACAAACGGCCTTGTCAGCAAGAGGATAAAAATCTGTTGGACTTCTGACTCTCAGCAGAGTTAGTTCCCAGCAGATGTCAGGGTAATAGAAACCCCTCATTATCACTATGTCATGCCTCTTTGAGAGACTGGTCATTAATATCAGACCTTCTCCCTGCCCGCCCAGGTAACCTATAATAAATTTCCACCATGGTGTCACTTTACTTCTTCTCTTTTTTCTTACCCAAATACTTTGAACAGGGTTTCGATGGTCCAATTCCTGAATTTCTGGGCAAGTATATATTTTTTCTTTATGTGATGTGCAACATTCCCACCTTTTCTGTTGAGCCTGTTCCTCTGGAATTAATTGTAGTCTATGTGCCAATCAAATTTCAGTGATGACTATCCATTATCTTTGACTTCTTGAGTTAGGGTCTCTATTTCTCCATGTTTATTTCCCATACACTGTGCACGGAGCAGAGACATCTGAGGTTTTGACTACCAACTCATAGCCTCCAGAAGTGTTTTCAATATCTCTTCTGGATGGGTCTTTTGCCTGCACATGGATCAAGAGGAAAGTTATTAGTGAGTTTAGATAATCTTGGAAACCTGTTTCACATTCCCTGTATGGGGACCTGGAAGACCACACATTTCCCACATCATACCAGGTCTGCACACATCCTCCTCGGGTCCCTTTAGCAAGGAATCATCCACTATCACAACGTACCTCTTCTTTCTCAGGGTGGCTCTTGAGTTTTTTCAGTCCTCGTGGCCCACATGTCTTCTACGATATCCCACAACGTGGCCTGTTCAGATGACTGTAAATCATCCTCTAAGAGGGAGCACCTAGAACTGGTTCTAGAGCTCCACTTGCAGTGAGGGCCTCTCAATCTTGCGTCTTTGGCTCACATTCCTCTAAATGTTTGCTTCTGCCAAAGAAGGGGGTGGGATGCTCCTGTACTCTCAGGCTCTCTTAACTTCTTTGCCCCTCCTAGAAAACATCGGCTGTCCTGTCCAGAAACCTCTCATCTGCCCCAATGCATTTTATAGAATCCTAGAGTTGGAAGGGGTCTTCAAAGTCTTCTAGTTCAACCCCTTGACCAGGGCAAGGCTCCTCGGATCATTCCACACAAGTGACTGTCCAACCTCTGTTTGATGATGCACCCACAACTCCAGGTGGCAGGCTGTTCCACAATAGCTCTCATGGTCAGGAAATTTCTCTTTATTTCAAGCTGGGATCTCTCTCTGTAAAGTTCCTGTTGATGTTTGTCCTACCCCTGGGCATGAGAGAGAATAAATCCACAGCTTTTCCCTGAGGCAGCCCTTCAAGTATTATGAGTGTCATCATGTCTCCTGTCAGACTTCTCTTTAGGCGAAACATACCCAGTTCTTTTAACTGTTCCTCACATGATTTAGCCTCCAAACCCTGCACCATCTTTGTTGCTCTTCTCTGATACTCTTTCCAATTCCTCAGTGTCCTTCTTGTATTGTGGAGACCAAAACTGAATGTAGGATTCTACGTGTGGTCTGACCAGAGCAGCGTAGAGCAGAACTGTGACCTCTGTGATCTTGACATTCCACCTCTGTTGATGCAGCCCAAGACCATATTGGCTCTTTTGGCAGCTGTGGCACACTGCCTGTTAATCTGTGGTCTACCAAAACACCCAGACCCAAGTGCAACGGCTGAGCCAGGTATCACTTTTCCTGAACTTAGGCATCTGGCTTTTCCTACCTAATGCAGAACTTCATATTTCTTGCCACTGAATAGTATTTTTTTTCCAAAGGAGCCAATATTCACGTCTATCAAGATCGCTTTGAAGTTTTGTCTTCTGAGGTGTTAGCAGTTCCTACCAGTTTGCAGTCATCTGCAAATTTTATGAGCATCACTTTGATCCCATTTAAGTCATTTATAAACATGTTGAAGAAGAATGAAACCAAGACAGAACTGTAAGATACCCCATTAAGGATCCATTAAGGACCAAGTGTTGGGTATGGGTGTTCAACCAACTGTGACTCCATCTGGTGGTGAGACTATCCATCCTGCACTGTTCTATTTTAACAAGGAGGCTATGGTCAACCTTCTCAAATGTCTCAGTGAAGTCTAGTAAACCCAATGCTTTATGATTTTTATAGGATTTTCACAGATGTTGATGTTAAGCTGATTGGTCTATAGTTTCCTGGGTCCCATTTTTTAAAGAGTGGAACATTAAGTCTTCTCCATTCTTCTGGCATTTCCTATGTACCCCCAGCATTCTCGAAGAGTACAGTAGGTGCTTCTGGGATCACACTTGCTACTTCCTTTCACACCTTAGGAAGTAATCCATCTGGGCCTAGGGCGTGAATTCATTCAAAGCACCTAGCTCTTCTCTCATCACTTCCTTGCCTATTTTGATCTGCCCTTCTCTTGTTCCCCAGAGTGACTCTTCCGACAAGTCAAACTGCTTTTTCCTTGTGCAAAAAGACAGATGCAAAATAGCAATTATGTCATTCAGCCATCGCCCTCTTCTCCAACCAGTGGGCAGATTGCTTCCTTGACTTCTCTCCTGTTCCACACATACCCAAAGAACTCTATGTTTTTCACAGCAAACCTTAGCTCCCGCTGAGCCTTAGCCTTCCTGACTTCATCCTTGCAGATTCAGGCTGATATTCTGCTTTCTTTGTTAAACTTGTCCTTTTTCTCAGTTTACAGAGAGCTCTTGGTGCAACCATGGTGGCCTCATTAGGTGTCTCCCATTTCATTTCTCTTCGGAATTAATTGTGTTTGGGCTTTAATTATCTCATTTTTCAGGGTTTCCCAACTCTCCTCAATTGTTTTCCCCCTCAGGACTTTCATCCACAGAATCCTTCCTAATTTTGCTCTTAGCTTGTTGAGATCGGTTCTCTTGAAATCTAGAACGCTAATCTGGCAACCTTCTGTTCTCCCTGCCTGTGACACGGTGAATTCTCAGTGGAGCAGCTCTTCTCAAGACCCTTCCCCTTCTCCTCCAACAAAGACACAAGCTCGCGCTTGCATCGGGGTATCATTTTTCAGGCAGGAAGACCCATTTTGCAGGTTACGATGCCGCTTCCCTGGCTGTCTGGGGTGCCCGGAGCCTTCCCCACCTCTCCCCTCCCCAAATTTCCATGCAACCCCTCCCTGTTTGCTTGCTAGGGCTGCAGGATGCCAAAAGCTGCCCCTTTGGAGAGAAAGAACGTGGCGAAAAGAAGTGGGGGAAGCATCTCTTCCTTGCCAAATTCTGCTTGCTCTTCCTGTTCATTCACTCGGTGAGGTGAGTCAGCCCAGAAAGGCTCCAGAAGGGTTCCGCAAGCCCTTCCAAAGGGACCAGCCCCCATCCAGCAAAGGAGCAGAAAAGCCTCGCGGAAGCAGCACCCATTTCACCAGGCCCCTTCAGAGAGTTCAAGGTCAGGAGGAAACACCCTGATGTTCTCCTTGATTGTTATCATGTGGGAATCTTGAAGCCGGAAGGTAATTTCACATTTATGAGCAAAGTCCGGGTGTTTAGCGATATATACGCAAGCTGAACTTTGAATACAACCCATCGCAAATATAGCTGTAAAAATGTCTTCCTGGCGTGGACCAGGAAGTAGGATCCTGCTGCAAATGCCAGTGGCCGATAGACTGATCAGGAACCAACAGAAAGCGATTCGTTCTGTGCTTCAGAACGGCAGATCTTCACCAAAGGCGGAACAGAGACCCCATCAAGCCAGCGTGGAAAACACACCAGCAGGCACCCCCGAATCCTTTGCTCTAGAAATGCTGGCACTGCCAGGCGTGAAGAATACCAGGCAGGCCCTGGTCAGGCCGCAGAGGAAGGAGGGGGCTGCCTTTGGCTGAAACTCCCCGCTTCTGCAACCCGCCAAAGGATTCGGTGCCCCAAAGGCCACCCCCCACTGGCAGAGGGTCGCCGGAGGAGGAGGGCGGGCCCTGGTGCACAAGGACGGCGGAGTGCCACCCAAAGAGGAAGCCGCGGAGGGCGCCCGGCCTTCCTCTTGCGGCAGCACGTCGAGGGGGCCCCGAGCGTTGGCAAGCGCCCCGGGGCTTCCCTGCCCTTCCGGAGCCGAGAGACTGAGAGCAGAGCCACAGCCAGAGCCGCCCGGCGGGCCCCGCGGGACCCCCGAGCTGCGGAGCCCCCGGGCCGGCCGGGGGCTGAAGGGGCCGGCGCCCCCCGCGCCCCCTCCTGGGGCTCAGCGCCTGCGCCGGGCTGGGGTGCGAGGGCACGGGGGGCTCCCCCCGCCACCGCTCTCCTCCCGCGGGGTCGGGAGGGGGCGCGGACTTTAGTCTGTGCCCCCAATCCCGGCACAGCTGGCAGGGCGCTGCCTCTTCCAAAAGACGGGCCCCCGGCCGAGAAGGCGCTGCAGCGCCCCACTGCGGCGCCCGGGTCTCTGGGGGCCGCGCGGCTCCCCCGGCGGAGCGCGCACCCAACACCCTTCCCGCACCGAGACTCGCACTCGCCACCGGCGGAGCAGCCCCGCCCCTCGGGGAAAGCAACCGCCAATCAAAAGCCCTTCTCGCAGCCAAAAAAGGGCGGGAATTCCAGAAGGCAAGCGACAGCGGCGGCGCCCAATCAGCCGGCCGCCTCGCCGCGGGGGGCGGGCTCGCCGCGGGAGGCGCTCTTCCTCGGCGGTGGGGCCCCCGGGCGAGGGGCGGCGAAGTGCTCGCCCAGCACGGCGCCCCCCCTTCGATGCCAGCGCACGCAGCCACGCAGCCCACCTGCTCGAAGCGCGGCTTGCCCAGTTGGAAGGCCGGGTATCCCGCGCTCTCCGCCATCCCCTCACGGCGCCACTTCCAGCGTGCGAAGTGTTCCTCGCACCTCGCCCCGCCCCCTGGAAGGGCCGCCGGCCCCCGATTGGCTGAGGCGCACCGCAGCTCCCGCAGAGCCTGCTGGGGCGCGTAGTTTCCTCTGGCGTCGCAAGGACGGCAGCCGGACGGGCGTGGCTCCGCCTTCTGCGCGCGAGGGGCAACTTGGGAAGCGTAGTTCTCCGCTGGAGTCGTGGCGGCGGCGGCCGTCCGCAGCCTTCCCCAAGGCGGTCCCCGCGGGCGCTGAGATCCCTTCGAATAGACCAGCCAGCGGGAGATCCTGGGAGCTGATGTCTGGCATGGCTTGGAGGCACCCACCGAGAGAAGGTGCTAGTCCTCAAGAAGCCCGGCGAGCCTCTGCACCTTGAGGGCGGGCTTTTGAGGAGGGTGCCGGACCCCCGAAGGGAAGCCCCGTCCCACCCGCGAACCCCCTGGCCAGCCCAGCCCAGCCCAGCCCAGCCCGCCTCTTCTGCAGGTGCTGGGCAGTCCTGGCATGAGGTGGCAAAGAAGGCAGTGCCCCCCCGCGCAGCCAGTTTAAGAAAAAGGACACCGGGCAGAGCAGAGAAGCTGCGAGGGCAAACCAGCCTGCACTGCCAGCCCCGGGGCCCCCAAGACTGGGGTGCCCGAGGGGAAGTTTAGTGTCCCGGGCAGGGAGCCCAGCCAGCCCCCAGCCCTGCGGCACAGCGCAGCTCCCCCCCCTTCCACAGGTGCAGGGGGAAGCCTCTGCTCTGGACCTCCGCCCCCTCCTGCTCCTCCAAAGTGCATTCCCACCAGAAAGACCCCTGGGTTGGGCACCTCCCCAGGCCTGGACTGGGGATCTGCGGATCCTGGAACCGGGACTGCAGTTAGCAGCCAGGGCGCGTGTGAAAGCGAGCACTGAGAAATACAAAGGAGAAATGTCTAAGCAACAATTCAACCATTTTTATTTTGTCTTTAAAGTGCTTAAAACAGAAAAGAGTGAATCTTCTTTAAACAACGGCATTTAACACAAGAGACCCTCCCTTCCTTCCAGAGGCCACGCACAGGACAAGGCAGAGCCTGCAACGAAAAGACGGTGCCCGCAGGGCTGCCAGATGTGCTCCAAAGGAAAACTAGGAGTGCTCCCACCCTTTTCGTCAGGGACCATCGTGGGAGCCTCTCTAACAACATTCGCAAGGCAACATTCGCCAGAGTCTCCAAAACACTGTCCAGCGGCTGGTGAAAATCTGGGCGACTAAGGAGAGGGCAGCAATTTTAGGTGGCAGTCAGAGGTCACCCGCTGCAAGCCCAAGGATGGCAAACACAGATCCCCCCCGCCCCACAGGCCCCCCCCCCCCCGGACTCTGCAGCACCAGACCTTCGGTGCTGATGGGACAAACAGTAGAAACACTCGGCAGAAACAGGACAAACAAGCATCTAGGCGGCACCGCCTGAGAAGAGGCAGGGTAGGGGCACTGGGGCTGCCAACTGGGGGGAAAGACAGCTGCATGAGAGCGCTGTGCAAAGGGGGAATCTGAACTGCCCCCTCCAGCTTTGCTAAGGCCACCTGCTTTCAGCAGCAGCACTCTTCCCCCTCCCCAAACATCTTTGCAAGGGAGCCATGCCCGTCTCACGCAGGATTTCCAGAAGGGTTCAGCCAGCGAGCATCCACCCACCACACAAAACCTCCAGGTGGCCAAACGGACCAGGGGTCAATCCCCAAACTGTCACCCCCTCCTCAGGAGCTAGGGCATTCCTGCCCTGTAGGGCACCAACCTTTGAGCATTGTGGCATGTGTGTGCCTTAAAAGCCAGCCTCTCCCTGCTAGTGAGATTCCTGGGGTCACCGTAAGCAAGGAGAGGACCTATTCTTGCATGCAGGCCAGATTCAGGGGTGGAGGCTGCCCTCCTTTGATCAAAAAGGCACGTTTTTCCTTATTACCGCTTCAGGCGGAGGCACCCCCTCCTCCGTTAGTGTGGCGCTCCAGGCCAAGTAAAGGATGGAGAAAAGGGACTGTGGGTGGTTCTGGCATGCACCTCGGCACCTCTCTGGGGCAAGGCAGTTGTGCCCCAGGCCCCAAGAGATGGCACAACAAAGAGCAGGCTGGTTCCAAGGTGCTGTGTGCTGGCATAGCCTTGAACACCGATCAAACTGCAGGGAGGCGCTAGTCCTCATGGAACATGGCAAAGAGTGTGTCCCGGGACAAAAGGGGGCTCTGCCTGCTCAAAGGGCCTCTCCTGGGTCAGCCTCCTCTGCCTTTCCCTTCCACAGCCCCCCCACTGCAGCCCTGGCGGGAGGGGGCGTAAGAGGACGTCAAGGACTTATACCTGCATGTACCTAGGCAGCCGACTGGGAGTTCACGAAGGGACAGGCCCAGATGTCTGCAGGGCTGCCCCTTAGCCTGGGGGCATGCCCCACTGTGCCAAAAACAGCCCTAATGCACCACCAACTCATGTCGTTTGGAGGTCCAGAGCATCCCATGCTGGAGGGCCTGAGGAAACGGGGCATCCCGGGGGCGGGGGGGCTGGCTGTGGCCAAAGGAAGGGGGCATTCGGCAGGACTGACCCAGGCAGGGAAGGCAGGGGCGAGGGGCTTCTTGTGGGGGGAGCTATTGGGTGGCCTCGGCCTCCTCCCCGAGGGGGATCTGCAGCAGGATGGGCGACTGCTCCATGATGCGCACCAGCAGTCGGTCGATGTAGTTCTCCAGCTCCCGCACCTGCTCCTCCTTCTTGCCCAGCTCCGCCTCCCGTCGCAGCACCAGCTGGACCAGCTCCTCACGCGTCAGGTGGTGGTACTTGGCCGGCGGGGTCTAGGGAGACACGGAGGGCACAGGGAGTTGGGGGCTGCCGGGCTACAGAGGGTGAGCTCCCTTCACCGAAGCGGGGGTCCCTTTCCTCCCAGGTGTGGGCTTTGTCTTGGTCCCCCAGAATTCCCACCCCCCAGAAGGCCACTGGGCAGGGACAGGCAGCCCAGCCTCTCCCCCTCCAGCACAACGCGCCCCTCAAGCTTCCTGGCCCGGCGGCCTTGAAGAGGCTCCGCCGCGTCCCTGCACGGCCTCTGCGCGGGCAGCCGGAGCCAAAAGCCACAATGCTTTGCCCACAGCTTGCAGTCTGGGCAGAGACGCCCCCATGAAGGAGCTGCCTGGGAAACCTGCAGGGCCTGTCACAGGTGCAAAAGGAGGTGAGCCCGGGGCTGGCGCAGAAGCTCGTAAGGCTCTAGGGGCCACCTGAAATGGGGCCAGGCTTCCCTACCACAACGCAGGGCGGGAAAACTAGGCACCCAGAGTCCAAACAGCTGGCAGGGCAAAGAGAAGCTGCACCTCACTGATGAGTCCGGGTAGGGAACCGGATGGGGAGAAAGGGAGAAAGGACCCTCCAACGGTTCAGCAGGGCAGATGTGGCTGTGGGCCAAATGCCTTGACGTGCAAATCCCTCTGGAGCATGCCTGTCCTTGGCACTTCAGCCCACCAGACCGCCTCACCTGTTTGGACTCCTTCTTCCCCAGCTGCACCACCGAGGCTGCGGAGCTCCCGCTGCTGGCGGGGTTTGGCGTGAGCTGCTCCTGGCCAGCAGTCTGGATGGGGTTCCAGCTGGCAGCCTGGCGGGGCTTCTCCTTGCATAGGGACTCTGGGCCTGGCGTGCTTCTCATGGGCTTCACTGGGTGTGGACTGCAAGAAACCAAGCACATCATTAGGCTCCCCCCCCCATGGAGGACTGGAGAAAGAAACCGCCGTCCCTGCCCCAAGCTGCAGAGAAACCCTCCGTGAGGATCCAGAAGCTGTACAAGGCACCAAGCGAGCAGAAGGGGGAGTGAAGAGAAACCTCCTTTCTCCCCCAACTTCCCTCTTCAGCTTGGCTTGCAGCCAGTCTGAGGAAGGGGATCCAGTCAATATGGGAACCACCTCAGCTGCCTTCACACAAGGCTCGATTCTTCTGGACTTCCTCCTGGTGGCCAAAGAATCCTCTCCAGATGCTTTGTCCCCCAAGCATGGAAGCCAATCATGAAGTTATGGAAACACCACCACCAAGCCAACTTTAAAGGATAGAAGAGAGGGCAAGCCAACTTATTCCAAGTAAATCTAGCCCCCACTCAAGACTCCAACCCCTCCATAAGACCTCCATCCTCTTCAAGAGGCATCTCCAAGATGTAACCGCAAGCTGAGCTCTATCTGCAAGCCAGCAGACCTTCATTCCAGGTATCTGAGTACACCGGCTCCTTGGATTCTCTCCGGACAAGGAGGATGGGAGATTGCCCATGTGCGCTCCGAACAGCTGCTCTTCGCAAGGAGACCGCAGGAGAGCAGTCCCTGGTGGGTTTTGAGCACTGGGAGACGAGGGAACAGCCATCTTGCTCACAACCACAGTCAGTCTTTGAAAAGACACCGGGTTTGCGTACATCCTTTTCTAATCATTTTGGAAATTGCTTGTTAACTAGTTTTCAGCTATTAGAGACCTTTGGATCGACAAGTCTGAAAATGCCAGGTGAGCATTCCTTTAAATCCTTGATGAAAGAAAATTTTAATTATAAGTTTAAGAATTTAAAAAGTTTGAAATAAACAGCAAAAAGCTAAATAAGACTTTCATCCTAGAAAGTTATAAACAGGGTCTAGATAAATTTGGAGTAAGATTTTGGAATTAATTATAAATAATCCTTCCCATAGGAAATAGATTTGCTTGGACTTTTGTAAGGCAAAATAAAGATAAGTAATTTTAAAAATTGGACACTAGAGGGAACTAAAGAATTTAGTGAAAGGAGAAAAATACACAAGCATGATTAACCACTAACTGGATGTTTAAAATGACACAGAATACTTTAACACTGAAAATATTGAAGGACACTTTTGAAAAATGGAATCAGTAGTTAGTATCAATAATGGCAATAACGATGTTTGCTTCTGTGGGTAGACTGTGTCCAAACAAGGTTTTAGAAGAAATGGCAGCTGAGGAACAAGTTCTATTTGATAAAACAAAGATGGCATCGAAAAGGGATCTACAAATGGACTTCCGGGGAACAAATGGCAGACTGCAGATGCTCTGCAAAAAGCAGAGCCGAGGACCATGGTGAAATGAAGAGCCGGGGAGTAGACCGGCTCTTTGTAATTCCTCTCCAGATAAGGAGAGGACTTGAGATTGGCCACAAGTGCTCCAGACAGTTGATCCTCAAGACAGCGATCGCTGGCAGGTTTAGAGCTCTGGAGTACGAGGTAGCAGCCATCAAGCTTGCAACTGTGGTTGGCGCCTTTGAAAGGACACTGGGTTTGCATACTTTCTTTTCTAATCACTTTTGGAAATTGCTTGCTAACTGCTTTTCAACTATTAGGAACGTTTGGTTCAACAAGTCTGAAAACACTGGGTGAATTTCCTGCAATCCTTAGCAAAAAAATGTTTTAACTACAAGTTAAAAAAAATTTGGGGGGGGGAATAAAAAGCAAAGGGGTGATTAAAACTTTGATTTTAGAAAGTTACAAACAGACTAAGGGTCCAAATAAATTTGGAATAAGATTTTGGAATTAATTATAAGAATTCTTCCTGTGGGAAAATCCATTTGTTTTGAATTCTTTAAAAAAAACATAAAACTTTAAAAATTGGACACTAGAGGGATCTAGAAGGAACTAAAGATTACAGTTAAAGAAGAACACTTAAATTCAACTTACAAAATACACAATGAAGGAAAAATTTTAACATTGGACATACTGAAGGATATTTTTGAGCAACAGACCCAGAAATTAATTTTAAGAGTGTCTTCCTCTATAGATAATGTTTGAAAGATGTTATGGAAGAGGAACAAGTTTTACCTGACATGATTGAGACCGATCTGAAAGTGGATTTAAAAATGACAGTCTACAAGAATGACATGGAAAAAGATGCTACACTGGACATATAAATCAGCTGATGTCTTAATAATTAAAAGGGATATACAAATAACAAACCAAGGGAGTAACCGGGATAATTTTCCTATATTGGATTTACAAAAGAGGCTTGTTAAAGTTTTGAAAAATTTTGTGAGAAGGGACAAAGAAAAAAATGAAAAGAAATCAAGTTCTAGGACATTATTCAAAAGGACTAAAGCTCAAGATTGTTAGAAGTAAAAAGGAGGAATATAAAGTTGGTTTATTTCATCAAGGTTAAAATAGGTATGTTGTTATCTCTGGTAACCCTTAATGGACTTTTGCTGACACCAGGACTGAAACAATGAGAGTTTAAGGATTTGTTTATAGATAAGAGATGAGATATGGCAAGAAGAGATCATTTGTTGTATTTCAAGAGGAGGTGATAAGTTACTAAAATTGTTTATACTTGTTGTGATGAACGGGAAAGTCATTTATATGTTTTTTTTCTTTACTATATTCTTATTTTTCTTTCTTTTCTATTTTTTCTTTTTCCTTTCTGCACCTATTTTTTTCTTTTATTCTTTTATTTTTTTTAGTTTGTATTAGTTTTTATTATTGTAATTGTAATTTTTAATAAAATTACTATTGAAAAAGGAAAACGGATTTACAAATGACAGGTTATGAGAATGACATGGAAAGGGATGTTGCACTAGACATACAAAAGAAACCAGCTGATGTTTTAAAAATCAAAAGGGAAATACAAATAATAAACCAAGAGAGTTACCCGCATAATTATTTTATACTGGATTTACAAAAGAAGCTTGTTAAAGCTTTGAAGAACTTTGTGAGAAGGGACAAAGAAGAAATGAAAAGAAACCAAATTCTACGACATTATTTGAATGGACTAAAGATTAAAAAGGAAGGAAGATTAAGACTGTTAGAAGTAAAATGAAGGAATATAAAGTTGGTTTATTTGATCAAGGTTAAAATAAGATATATTATTTCTGGTAACCCTTAATGGACTTTCTGCTGACAGTAGAACTTAAAAGGTGATGCTTTATGGATTTGTCTATAGGTAAAAGATGGGATATGGGATGAAGAGATCATAGGTTGTAACCTCAGAGGGAGGGAAGGGTTACAAAAATGTTTATACGTGATGAAGATTGGAAGTCACTTCTTTATATATTTTTTTTCTCTCTTCACTATATTCTTTTCTATTTTCTGTGTCCTTTTTTCTTCCTTTACACCTTTCCCTTTCTTCTATTCTTCCTTTTCTTTAGTTTGTATTAGATTTTACTGTTGTAATTAAAATCCTTAGCAAAAGTTATGTAAAAAAAAGACGCTCAAAGCTGGCAAACGTCCGGACCCCTTAAACTCTGCTCGGTCCGTCCCGGCCAGGAAAGGGGCCGATGTGCGCTGGTGGCCCCGGCAGCAGCAGGAAGCGGACCATGGCGACCCCACTCAGTTGCATTGTTTCCTCGCACTAGTGCGGCAGGAGGGCCCCAAGTGACTTCATACTCAAGACATCTCCAATCCTCTGCGAAGTCACCAGAGACACGATCGCAACCACCCTCACAATTACTTTCTGCCTCGGCCCATTTTGCATCTCACTGGGGCCTCCTCCAAGCAAGCTCCCAGACCCGACCCGCCCTCACGACTCAGAGCCTGCAAGCTGGCCATGTTTCACAGATTCGCCTCTCCTGCAGCTGACGGGCGCGCTGCATCCCCACCAACACAGCCCGGCCCCCCGGTCAAGTCGAATACTACAGGGCAGTTGCCTGATGAGGAAGGCTGGCCTCAGCCACTCCCGCGGGAGCACTGGAGGGACTTCTGCTTGGAGGGCAACCAGGAAGGAGCAACGCGTTGGCGCTGCAGCTCGGCCTCCGGGGACACGGTGAGCCCCCCCAGCAGATTTCAGGGCCAGGCACTGGTCTTGGGAGGGCCTGTTCTGGGGTAATCCCGGCCTCCCAGAGCCCACGGCACACATGAGTGGCCAAGGCAAGCCGAGGGCCACGGGCGGGAAGGGGCAGAAGCACAGCCTGACCCACCAAGGGGGAGGCCAACTCCACCTTTTTCAAAGCCGGGCCAAAGGGAAGACCCCTGCCGGAGCGCCATAGGTGCAGTTGGGCTGGCAAGACTGAACGGCCGGTTTTGAAGGGTGCGCATCTTTAAGAGAAAACAAAACGAAAGGGATTCCTCACAAGTTCTAGCCCCCTCCTAGAAGCATTACCTGTTAAATACGCCCCCTCTGTTTGGAGAGCAGGGTGAATCCCAGGTCGCTTCCTCTGCAGGGCCCACCACTCTTGGCCTGTTTACCCCTCCCAATCTCCTGGGAACACATGGCCAGCCCACCTCCCCACACAGGTGCACCGGGCCCCTGATCCTTCTCCCTCGTCTCCACATCCGAGAGAGATCAAGGCTATCGGGGGGGGGGCATTCCAGGAGGGGGGAGGAGGCAAGAGGCAACCCAGTCTGCACGGGGGGGGGGGCGTGGGAAGCGGAAGAGGCTCAAGGTAGCGCTCCCTGGAATCTCCCGGGGTGCATCCAGATCCAGCCGGCAAGATTCGGTCTATGCGGTGCATGCAAATAAAGGAACTGTGCTGGACTGGGCGGTTTCACTGTGGCTCTTGGGCTGGGCCTGGCAGCGCCAGCCCCAGCGCCAGCCCCAGCGGAGGTCCTTGGGAGAACCCAGGTGGGGCAGCTGCGTCCACATAAGGGAGCCTCCGTTTAAGAGTGAGGGAGTTCGGATTCATCAAACAGGTCCCACTGTGCCTAAGCATAGCATAATCCTTCAGCCAGCCTGCAGATTAGGGGTCCCACCCCGCACCCCAACCGAATGCACCGCAGGCTTAAGGATTTCTGTGCAGTGCTAGCACCACCTGCTGGCAGCTACGGCAACCCCTCTGCCAAAGTCAAGGTAACGCTAAATAGAGGAGTAATTTTAGCTCTCTTCCAGACAGCTGCGCTAAATTTGTTGCAAGAAAACTCAAGACACTCCTGGGTCATCTTAAAGGATTAACACATTTGTTAGGGCACAAATCCAAGAATGTTTTGAAAACGGTTAACAAATTATAGTTAGAACATACTCGAGATATTAAATTGAAACATCTTTTGACTTTACAGCTTGGGCTGAAATCAGCATTTGGAACTCTTAAAATATCGATATTGCTGAAAAAGGGTTTTGGAGGTTCGCAAATCTCCAGTTAATTTTTAAGTAAAACTGAAAAGTAGTATTCAGTTACGCATGGCAAATCTGCAATAACATGAAACAGGGAAAGAAATTTTAAAATGTTGAAGATACTAATTACAATGCAATTAATAGAACTAAATACTTTTATTTTTCATATTTATTGAACATTCCAGTGGATATGTAGGAAGGATAGTATGTAGCCCTTTACATGTTGGAAATATAATATTTTAGAAGCAACGCTGACTCGAATGAATGAATGAATGAATGAGGCTTAGGTTTTGGTTTGACACGCAAAGAATTAAGGGTAAAAGGAGTGAATATGTTAAATGATATTCTCAAAATCTGGAACCTGTCAAAATATGGAGAACTTTGGGTTTACTATGCCAGGACTGAGGCCAAAAATAGTTTTATTTTTATGAAAACATTCTGTTACACTTGATTTAAAACCCTGGTTGGAAGCAATTTGTTCATTTCTTGCATGGGAACTGACCTTCTATAGACCTGGGCTTTTTATTTTACGTTTATTTTAACGTGTCTTTTTTTTAATTAATTTTTGTTGTTTTACATTTTCTTTTCAGTTTTTGTATCTGGTGATTGTTTTTCTTCTTTCTGTTTATATTAAGAGGATTTTTTTTAAAAGGGGAGAGAGCAAAATCACAGCTGCAAATATCTACGTGGCTGCTGGAGGGCAGCAAAGGGATGCCTAAAGCCAGCTCTCTGCCGCCCTTGGGCGGCCATCCGGATCTTTGCAGCCCACATTTGGTAGCTCCAAGCAAGAATCGGACCCTCAAGAATGTCCCAGCTTGGCAGAGATATGCAGAACAGGCCGTGCCAGCTTGGAAGAGCTGTGCCAACAAGAGTCACCCTCAAGCCACCTGCTCTGCCAGAGGTGCTGGTCTGTCGGGAGGGATATTTGGCTGGGCTGCAGAGGCTTCGTCCAGCTGCCCTCCCCTGAACGAAGGGAGACGCGATGGGCTTTTTGGCCATGACCCCCATCCCCACCTGGGGACTCTCCCCTGCTCCAACTTCCATGGGACGTCCTCGTTTTCTTCTCAGCATCATTCACTGGCTCATTTCATAGACGTTTAGATGCTTAGCTGCTCTGGGACTTCTTCTGGGCGTGCGTGTTCGTGTTTATTACCGCAAGTTCTGAGAATGGCAGCCGGAGAGCGGAGGATGTATGACGCTACGAAGAGCGTGAGCGGGAACCAAAGTAAACCCAAGCCAGACTCTGATCCGCTTCTACAGATTTGGGTTTTTGCCATCCATGTCTGCCACCTCTGCAGTCCCAGTGCTGTCTCTGCTGGGCATCAGGAAAGAACAACCTTGCCCACCGGGTGCCCTCCGTCTGCCGGACTGGGACTGCAGCTGGTCAGATGTTCTAGGAGCTGAGGCACAAATGATCTGGAGTTGTCACCATGGGAAGGAGCAGTGTGGAGGCCAGCAGGGGACTTTACAGCACGCATTCAGACCACCGTTTCCAGAGGAAGGAGACTCCTACCAAACGCTACCCTCCACAAGATCACCAATGCCAACACCAGACCTAACCCAGAAGCCCCAAGGCCAAGACCAGAGCCCGTTGCCTAGGATGCCAACGTCTGCCCGAGTCTAGCTGCCCTTTCTGGCTCGTTACATCAGAGACAGCTGAACGTCTAGGTGGGTCCAAGAAATCACAAACTCTCCTGTGAGCACAGGCAGTCTTGGTTTCCTCAAAGTACAACTCCTTTTGATGAATCCCACCATGTCCTCAGAAAGCAGTCCTTCCTGGGACCAAGGTTGGCTGATGGAAAACCAGGCACATTTGGAACCGAAGGTGACAGCCAACTGAACAGTCAGCAGCGTCATGCGGCAGCAAGAAAGGCAAATGCAATCAACCGAAGTATCATTTCCAGATCAAAGGAACCAATCACTCCACTTTCTCTCTGCACCAGTCAGACACCCCTTAGGCATGGCGTCCAATTCCAGCCCCCACACATCAAGAGGGATTCAACACTCAATGAAAGAGCAACAGGTTCAGTGGACGGCACCAAGGGCGCTGGGAGGAACTGAAACAAAGGCCCAGGAAAAATATCTGAAAAGTTGGGAACATTTAACCTGAAGAAAAATGCCTGGGGATGGGAAAGGCTGCGATAGCCTTCTTTGAGCACCCGAAGAGGAGTCACCCGGGGGGGTCAAGACCCGTCTTCTACTGCCCAAAGGGCAGGACACGGAAACATGGATTTAAATTACAGGCAGACGGAGTCGGATTTAACGCTGGAAGGCGCTTCCTGTGGGAAGAGCTTTAGGAGTAGGGCCGGTGACCCAGAGAGGAGCCGGGCTCCTTTTCGCAGGAGCGTCCAAGCAGAGGCTGGACAGCCGTCGCTCCCTCTTGGACGCGCCGCAGGTCAGGGGGGTGGCCTCAAGCGCCCCTCCCAATCCCAGCCCGGCCCCTCCAGCACTTTTGCCATAAGGTGGGTTGGCTTTTATTCTTGGCCCTTGGCATTTTTCCGCTGTTGCGCACAGCTACCATCCGGAATCTTTCCAAAGGCTTTTTCGGCCGTAGCCATCCAGCAAAACTTGGCTTTAAGGGGGCGCAGAAACGCTAATCCCTTAGCAATAAGTTAACGGCGGGAGAATTTCCAGGGGAACTGTGGGGGGAGAAGTTGAGGAAAGGGGGCCATTCAGGCGCCAGAGGCTGAATCCTGCCTCCGGGAAGGGAAGGGGCCAGAGGCTGGGAGGAGGAGGAGGAGGAGGGTTCCTCTGCCTGCGCCAGCCTGCCCAGCTAGACGGGAGCCCTTCCCTCTTCGGGCTGAGCTCCTCCAACCGCCAGTCGACCAGCGACCTCGCCTTGACTTCCTAGAGCCCGTAACCCTTGCCAGCCACCCAGAGCCGCTTTCTGAGCACAGAAACAGATTAAAGGGGACATTCAGCATTTGGTGAAACTGAGTCACGCGAGAGGACAGGCAGGTTGCTAAATCTGGGAGAATTAAGGTGGGCTGCCAGCAACCACCCCCCAGAGGAGGGGGGGGGCGGCTCAAATCCTGCCCCTCCCTTCCCAGGCCGTGCACGGGAAGGGGCTCACCCGCTGCTGCGTGGCAGGCGTGCCCTGGGCTCAGGAACCCGCCCGCCAGCTGACCTGCTGGGGTTCAGTGCCAACCCTTCCCTCAGAGGCAGCCCCAACCCAGCCCTGCAGTGCCCCGAATGCTCCCCTCCTCCCTTGGATCCGCTGTGCAACAGCACAACGACACCAGCGCCTGCTCTCCCAACCGAGTGCGACTGTGAAAACGGCAAATGCCAGAAGGAGAGCCCAGCGCACCCTTTCCTTGGCTCTGTAGCCCTTGCAGGGTGCAGACCATGCCCGAGGGGTGGCACTCTGCACCCACTCAGGAGCCCTTAAGCTACCAGAACCGCTCCGGTGGA
This sequence comes from Python bivittatus, assembly GCF_059951505.1. Classification (NCBI taxonomy): domain Eukaryota; kingdom Metazoa; phylum Chordata; class Lepidosauria; order Squamata; family Pythonidae; genus Python; species Python bivittatus. The sequence continues at coordinate 1,609,385 of NW_028277106.1, forward strand.
CAGACCTGCTTTTAACAAGGCTGCACCCAGGCATCCTCCAGATGCCCTGAAACCACCCTTCCCAGGATCCCCAGCCTGCAGAGAATTCGGAGCACCATGGGCCTCCAGGTCAGGAAAGGCCCATTCTGCCAGGCTTCCACCTCAAAGCCTCCTCTCGAGGCCCACCGCTGCCCTGCCCCTTGGGCCCTGTGGCACCATCCCCAGAAGGCGATACCTTCAGCTCCCCTCCCACAATCCTTTGTTAGAGGCGGGCCCCCCCAAGACTTCCCACCTCTTCCACGCCCCCACCCCCAAGGAAGGCCCATCTGCTGGGGACATGGTGGCACTTGCTATTGGAGGGGGGACTGGCCCTTGGCACCTGCCCCCCAGCCCCTTCACCCGCCAGGGAGGAAAACTCTGCCTCGGCTCAGCTGGGAAGGAAGGAGCCTCCACCCAGCCATCAGGCCAGCTGAAGCTAAAAACTGGTGGCAGGGAGTGGGGAGGCTGGAAATACACCGCGCAGCACAGAAGAACAGCCAACAGCAATCAGCAGGTGGGGGTTTGGACCCCCAAGCAGAGGGGTGGGAGGCAAGGGTGCCCTGCAACTGAACAATGCCCCATGCCTGCAAACGAGCGCACGGACAGACACCCCCACACGCACGCAATGGGTCTTCAGCCCTTCCTCCCTCCTGCTCACCTGGCCGTCTGCTGGAGGGGGGCGTCTTCAGCCGGCGGCGTCTCCGTAGACAGGACTGAAGGGGCAGAGGCATCCATGCCGGGTGGCGAGAGCACAGGGAAGCGGGGGGCCACGGCCAGGCCATCCACTGCAGCCGCCCCCTCGGCAGCCAGATGCCCCAGGGGAGAAGGGAGGTCGAGGTCTGCGGGGCTCAGGGCAGCCTGGACAGAAGGGGTGGAGAAGGCCAGGGGCTGGGGGCCAGGCCGGGAGGGGGCCACCGGGGGCTCCAGAGAGAAGCGGTGAGAATGGAGCTGCCCAGGAGGGCCGGCCGCTGCAGGAAACTCTCCAAGGCCCTGAGCATCGATGATGGGGGAGACCTGAAGGATGGCGGCCTGGGCCCAGGGCATATCTGCGGGCACGTCCACAAAGGGGTTGTTCTGCAGAGAGGGGGCGGCCCAGGAGGCAAAGGGGTTGCCTGGAGTCGGCACAAGGTCATTGTGCTCACTGCCCGGCTCCCCCTTGCCTGCCTGCCAGAAAGAAGCCTTCTTGAAGTCCATCGCTGGGTCGCTGGGCGCCCCAGGCGAGAGCTCCAGCTCATGCCCCGAACTGTCCCGGTGCCCCGACTGCTCCAGCAGGGGTGGCAGACAGGGGGCAGGCCCGGCGGCCGCATCGTCCTGCTCCGGGCCAGACAGCTGCTCTTCGGGCTCTTTCAGGCTGGCGCTCCCTCCAGGCAGCCCCCGCTGCTCTTCCAAGGTGGACCAGAACAGCAGGGAGGGGCTGGGCTCCAGGGCCCCCCGAGGGAGTCTCTCCAAGCTCCGCAATGAGGCCGAGCCAGGGAGCCCTGGCGGCCAAGCACACTCAAGCCTCTGAGGGCCAGAGCCAGGCTCCTGGGGCCCGCCCTGCCTGGGACTCTCTGTGGCGTCTGAGAGGCCTAATCCGCCCACAGAGGGTTGGGACGGGCAGGTTGTAAAGTGCTCGGCCCCACCGGCCCCCTCGTTTACTGCCAGCAGGGTATCCCCAGAAGAAGCCTCCTGGCTTGCCAGCTCGTTATCTTCCAGAGCCTCGTCACCCGCAGCAGCTGGCCCTCGGCCCTCAGCGGCACCACGGACGCCTGCTCCAATTATCGCCGCCGGCGCCAGGGAGGCAGTGGTTGCTGGAGGAGAACCAGCTGCCCCCACAGGAGGGAGGTGCTGATGAGCTTCCACGCCTGGGCCCCCCGGCCGTGCGCGCTCTGGCGTGCCCCAACCGGCCCCGCTTGCTTCCTCTGTGAGCCCGAGAGGGGAGACCCTCCTCGGAAACTCTGGGGGAGGGGGCTCTGCTCCCCCCGGCACCTTGGTCTGGGCTGGCATCCTTCGCTCCTCCTCAGCAGGGCCACGGCTGGTCGGGGTGGCGTCCTCAGCCCTCAGGCCCAGCGCTTCCTCTTCCCTCTCCGGGTCCCACCAAAGCCAGGAGGCGTCCCCGCTGTCAGCTTCAGGAGTCGGCTGGCTTCCAGGCAGCGCCTGCTCCTGGCTCCGAGGGGCCGGCCGGTCCTGCTCCTCCGTGAAGGGGTCTGCCAGGGGGGAGATGGCCCAGCCAAGGGCTTCTTCGGGGACGGCTGAGGCAACAGCTGCCATCTGCTCAGAGGACCCTGGCTGCCCTGCAATCCGGGCATGGGCAGCTTCCCCCTGGGCCCGCTCCTCTTGGAGGCCGCTCGCTTCGGGGGGAGAGCTCCCTCCCTCCCCGAATGTCTCCCTCGCCAGCAGGGCCCCCTCGGACCCACTCGAGGCCCGGCCTCTGTCCCCAAAGACGAAGTGCGGCCGGTCGGGACTCTCCCGTGGGACCCTGAATGGGCCGGGGGGCTCTCCCTCCTGCTGTGTGGAGAGACCGGCTGCCCCCCCTGGCAGACCTGGGGAATCCGCAGTGGGAGAGGGCTCGGGGGGCTCCCCCGGAGCTGCTGGCTGGAGCCGGCTGGCGGCAAAGGCATCGAAGCCGTCGTCCCCTTCCACGGATGGGTGAGCAGGAGCGGCAGCAGCAGCGGGCAGAGGCTCAAGGTGGCTGGCAGTTGGGGTGAGGGGCTGAGCCCGCGGTTCTCGGACGGAGGGAGGGAGGCCCTCATCCGCAGAGACACATGGGTCCTTGGCGAGCTCTGGTGGAGCAGGCAGGCCAGGCTGGGAACTAGGGAGAAAGCCAGCAGGGAAGCAAAGTTTAGTATCTGGTCAATGAGGAACTAGTCCCCAAGGAATGGCTTGCTTGGGGCGGGGACGGGGGTCTCGGCGGGATGGGCCCTCCGAGGGATGGGAAGGAAGGGGCAGGAGGTGGCTTAGCCACCCAGCAGGCAGCTCAGGGGGCAGAGCCGGGGGAGGTTCCCAAGGGGGCCACTGCAGGCCGTGGAAGGCGGCAGGACAGTCCCCCAGCTCTGCCCACCCCACACGGGTCCCAGTTCAGCGCAAATGACTTGGGTCCACCAACGCCCACACGCAGGCCCACACAATCCACGCAAACGCCCACAGCAGAAGACTTCCCGCGGTGCTTCCTTGGAACAAACAAGCCTTTGCAGAAGCCACAAAGACGGAGAACTCAAAAGCAGCCACACAAGCAAGATGGAAAAGAGGATGGTCCTCCCTTCATGGTCGGAGGGTGGGCGGGCGGGCAGGCGGGGGCCGGGCTCCAGCTCCCCACATGCTGCCGGCACCACGCAGCTCCCCAAGGGCACGGCCGTCTGAGTCCCACGCGGGCTCTGCCACCCTCAACCCCCTTGGATCTTGGGCCCCTCCCCAAAGGAGGGAGAGCCAAGCCATGGGTTCCCCCCACCCAGGCTGGCTTTCAATTCCTTGGGGGGGGCTAGCCTTCGTTCCCTCGCCCCCTCCTGACAGTCATTCTTTCCTATCTCAAAAATAACAATGCATTCTTTATTGGGGGGGGACACGTGCAGGCAATCTTAACCCGCGACTGGATTTCCTGATTTACTAGTTTCCACGTGCCCCCTTACTTTACTTACAGCAACCCCCCCCCCGGCATTAGCAAGCTGCAGCCAGTTTGGGAGACGTCTTGTGCATGGGTGCTCGGCGGTCAGCGGATGACAAGCCCCCCACCCCCAAGTGCCAGGGAAGCAGCGCCTGCACCCTGCTCCCCCAGCTCCCCCTCACCTGCTGCTGCCTCAGACGGGCTCTGGATCCGCACCCCGTTGACAGGCACGGCCCAGCCAGAGGCGAGGGCTCCAGGGGGCGATGGCGCATCTCCATGGATGCCCACTGCAAGGAGCCCAGGTCGGCAGGGCCCCTGCCCTAAGCCCCTCCCCTCCGTTTCCCCTAGAGGCAGAGATCTGCTCCCCCTCCATTCTTCTCTTTCAAAATGGCCACCATCCAGACGCCCAGCCAGCTGGGGGAACGGTCTGGCTCTGGAATTTACCAGCCTGGCATGGCTGGCGGAGCTAGGGGGCCCTGCTGCTAATTAGAGCCTGGGGGCGTGAGGGATCAAGAGAGGAGACCGAGACCCTGAGTGGTGCAGTGCGGCAGGAGCGCAGTGGCACCGAGGAGACCCAGGTTTGAGCCCCCCCAATGGAAGCCACTGGATCCCTTTGGGCCATCCCCGTCTCTGTCAGCCCGGACTACCTCGCAGGGTCATCGCAGTGGAAGAACCACAAAGACGGAGCACTGCATATGCTGCCTTGAGATCCTAAAGGGAAGCCGGACGTACCTCTTAAGAAATAAAAAAGTTTGCGCTTGACCGAGGAGAAGCAACCCGACTCTCCTTCCGCAGCCAATGGGGGACAGTCCTGCCTGTGGCACGCCAGGACGGAGAGCGGCCGGCGAGAAAAGCGAGGACGCCTGGCAGAGGGCGGCCTTCCTGACCCTCGTTCCCCGCTGCCATTCGGCCTCTGCCAGCGTCCCCAAGAGCCGATTTCCAGCCCCCCCGACCCGAGAGCGCGCCCACACTCTTGCACACGGATCCCAATCCCCTGCCATTCCCAGAGGACCTCCCAGGCGCTTCCAGGGGCCTGGGGGCCACCAGTGGAGGAGCAGAGCCTTTGCTCCATGGGGGATCGGGCCATGGCCCCTGCTCCTTCCCCATCCCAGGGAACCCGTCTGGGATTGGAGTCCTACCCCATATCGGCTGGGACCAAGCGGGAGGTCTGCGCTCCTGGATGAGGCCCCAGAAAGCCCCACCAGGGAGATGCAGAAGATGCACAACAACCTAAAGGAGGCCCTGCAGCCCACCACAGCAGATGGGTGGACAAGGGGCTGGGGTTCTGGCTTTTAACGCTTAATGCCTGGTTTGCAGAGTTTCTGTTGCAGGAGGAAAGCTGTGTTAGTCTATGGGAGCGAAAAGATCAGAAGGGGTCTGGGAGCCCCTTTTCCGACAAAAAGGCTTCTGCCTTTTAATTAAATTGAGTAGTCGGAAAAGAGGCTCCCAACTCCTCCTACAATTCTTATTGTGATTTATGGTTTTAAGTTTTTATTCCGATATTTATCTTGTCTACTTCTAACCCAAGTTACAGGTTTGGGGGATCGTCACTGCGACCAGAGCCGCTCCTAAGTGTCGCAACTACGGAAGGAAGTAAATCCCCTGATGTTGCTAGCTCGGTGCAAAGGAGTTTGTGCCATTCACAGCCTTTCAGTGGAGTTTGGAACTCTGACCTCCAGAGAAACCCCCCAGCCATCTCCCCATCATTGCTAAAGGACCCCTTGTTGACAGACAGAAGGCCGGGGGGGGGACCCATTGCCCAAAGCTTTTCCTAGACCAGCAGAGTCTCCCCCTAGTTTGATCCACTCCCTCGAACAGGAATCCATGAATAGGCTGCCGGCCGTTCGCCCTCGGAGGAGCTGCCCCGTGGTCCAAGACAGGAGGGAGCTTGGGGCTAACCGCAGTGCCCCCGGGGCCCTCTTCTTTCATTCCTGGAGCCAGGAAAGGGGCATTCCTGAGGTCCTGGCAAGCAGGAGCAGCTCTCTTTCCTCCACGAAGACAACCTGACACCAGCCTGGACTTTCCCGCAAAGGTGCCATCGTGGACCATCACCCATTCTTTCAGCCTTAGGAGGTGTCATCTCACACACTTGTGTAAGCTTGAGCTTCTCCCCAAACCCACTTGCCGCCACTGCTCCAGGAAGCTGATGTTCTGAAACCAGCCCATCGTGATCCCTTGGCCCAAAAGCCCCACTTGAGAAGCACAGAACGGTTGGCTTCTTTGACGTGCTCAGTCACTGCTGATTCTCCAGATCATTTTGTCTAGATCCATCTTTGTCTTTCTCCTGAGTAGCTGACATCTATTTAATGGCTGCAGGCACCATCATCGCTGGGGGGGTGGGGAGGTTTAAGCCTAGGAAGATCAAGTCTTTAGCACTTCACCTTCTTCTCTGACATCTGCATTGGACCGGCATTGCCCGGTGACACCATCTTAGTTTTTTAAAGACTGAGCAGCAAACTGGCTTCCTTCGCCTTCAACAAGAGATTCCTTTGATCCTCCTCACTTCCTTCCATTGAAGCATTTCTGAGGCTGTTGAAGTTTCTCCAAGTAATTCTGATTCCAAATTCTGTGTCTCCTACTCTGGCATTCCTTATGATGTCTTCAATAAGTAAAGTGACAGCATACATCTCTGGCACATTCCTTCCACAATTCTGAACCGTCTACTCACTCCCTATTCCATTTAAAATGTGGTTTTTCTGGTTGTTATAACAATTCTTCAATGGGCACATGAGCTAGCCCAGTATATTCCATTTTTAACAACCACCCACAAGTTGTGATCTACACAGTCAAAAGCCTTTGTGTAATCACAAAACTAGACACCTTTGTGGAACTCGTTTGCCTTTTCCACGATCCCACAGATCTTAGCAAAGTGAACTGGGTGCCCCCGGCCTCTTCCAGATGCGCCTCCTACATCTGGCGGCCCTCTCTCCAAGGAACCACGGAGGCAAATGCAGCTCTTTGGCGGCTTGAGCATTCCTCAGCGTGGCCGGTTTGGGGACGTCTTTCTGGGTCGTGGGGCCGCTGCCGCGTTATTCATGCCTGATCAGAAACGCGAGCAGCGCTTTAACTGCAACGCCTTGCAAAGGGTTGAGCGCCTCAGCTGATATTTCACCCGCTGCCACGGCACCGTTTTCAGGAATACCCTCTAAGCCCACTTAACTTCACCTTCCAGAAGGTCGGGCTCTAGTTCAGGGATTAAGCCTTCACCCCCATCATCAATTTGGGGGTCTTTTTCCCACAGTTCTTCAATCTATTTGTCCCATCTCTTCCTTGCAGCTTCTCTTCCTTTGGTTTTTTTTTTCTTTTGACTTTTACCATCCCCATCTTTGCAGAAAAGATGCTCTTGATTTCTGAAATTTTCTTACACAAAAATCTTGCCCTTCCTATTCAACTGCTGCTCTTTGCGCTGCTCACGTAGCAGCTGCAACTCCTCACTTCTTCTTGCGGTCTTTGCACCACGGACTTTAGCTGGGCATTTTTTCCTGTCTCCGTTGCCTTCTGCTTCCTTCGGCTTCTGTTTTTTTAACGCATTAGCAGACGGTCTCTTCGCCTTCTTTGGCTTAACTGCCTTCTGGAGTATTTTTGCTTCATGACATCACTTCAGTTACTGATCAAATCTAATCCACCTATTTTTAGCCTTATCGCCTGATGACATGGACCACAGCTGAGGTCACATCTGGCTGGTTTGATGCTTTTGTTTTCTGCAGCTGGAGTTGCGAGGAGTCTGGGTTAGCAGCGGTCTTATCCTGCGTCTCCCCTTGCAGAATCTACACTGGCAACGTCCTTGTGCGGAGCTGTCTTTCAGGCTGGGTCCGCCAGCAGTGTTGAATCCTGAATTTGGCCAAACTCTTAACCAGCTCGTCTCCTCCTTTTGTGCCCTGAAGCCAAACCCTAACCCTGATGTTGTTTTACCTCGGCGCTCCAGCCTCCTATGATTAGCACGGTGGCTCCTTCTGGTGAAGAGCTGCTGCAAATTGCCGCCGAACTGTTCTGCTCTCTCCACGTTTGGGGTCCACGCGTAGACCTGGCTCGGATTTGAACTGAAAACGTTGCATCCTTTGGAGCGCTGACTTAGCATCTTTTTGTTAATGATGGCTACTCCGTTTCTTCTGATTTTCTTGACCACAATAGATGATTTGTTGCTCTTCTGCCGTAATGCGAGGTTACCCATTCCAGTCCGTTTCAGTTTGCTGATTCGCAGAACATCGTCCAGCGTTCAGCCTCGCCGTTGCTGCTCTGAACCATAACGGACCGCTGCCTTTGGTCATGGTCCTTGTATTCCCTCTACCGATTATGTCCATCTCGCTGCAGGATCAACCTTTCGGGCACGTCAGCGGCTGGAGTCTCTTCTGCGCTAATCCAGCCACATCAGAAGCAGCGGGCTGCTCCCACTTGGCCTCAGCTTTCCTCCAGTAGCTTCGTGGGGCCCTTCTGGCCGGGGGTCGTGTCCATCTTCCAGCGTCAGGTTGACACTGCGCTGGCTGCAAACGTCCACTTGGTTTTCTTGGTCGAACGGTGGGATCGTTTCCAATGGACTGTCGTCAGCCTCCCCGCTCACCGGTGCAACCTGACAGGAAAGTTGTCCTGAGCGGCCCCTCCAGGGTGTGCCCCCCTACAGAGTAACTGCAGGTGCCACTGGGACACGCAGACCCTTTCACCACCACGAGGTACCAATCCACGGAAGTGCAGGATCAGACCGTGGCAAAACCCACATGGCCCAGGCAAACAGGGAGGCCGCCGCCTGCAACACGCTCATTCCTCGAGATTTCAATCAGTTTCCCCATTTAGAGGGGCCCCGGGAGCAACACCAAAGGCTCCTGAGGGCCAGAGAAATGACCGCACCTCCATTTTACTGGGTGCCAATTCCAGAGAGGTGCTGCCATGCAATTCACTGTTCAGCCCAGGAGGGGCACTCAGCTGGCACACGGAGGGCAGGCAGCAGGCGAGTGAGGAGTTGAGCGCCCACCCTTGGGGTGGGCAGGACTACCCCTCCCCCCAGCAGCACAACCGCTGCTGCATCTCCTGCAGTCCGGCCATTAAGGCCGTGCAGTGGGGAACTCCAGAGCGACCGGCTGGACTGGGCCCCCATTCTGTTCCTCACAAGCCTGACTGGGGCAGCAAAAATAGTACCTCCGGCACTTCCTGAGACCCCCTTCGCCTTCACCCCCTGCCCCAGGGCCCAGCAGGCCTGGATCCCAGGACCCCCAGCCCTTCGTTCCTCAGGAATTTCCTTTCAGACAGCACGGATCTCCTCTTCCCCCTTACTGGCCCTTGTTCGCACTCGAAGGAGACCCCAGGGCTGCCCTCACGAATGTGCGTGTGTGGGTCTGGCGCCGGCCTTGCTCCCTAGAGACTGCTGTGCAGGGCAGTTTCCAGGGGGCAGAGCAAGCCCACCCTAGCCCAGGGACCTCTCCAGCTCCCCTTTTCCGCGCCGGACTGCCAGCTGCCTCTTCCCTGCCTCCAGCGCCAGCGCCAGCGCCAGCCCAACTTATGCAAAACTGACTCGCCTCCCCCCACACCTGCGTATACGCACTGGCTGGGCGCTCAAGGGGCCCAGCTCCCCTGAAAGGCCACCCCGGCCCCCTGAAATCACGCACAAACAAGGCTCTCCCCAGAAAGCAGCGGGGTCCCCATGCTCCCCCCATCTCCTTGGGCCGGTCCCCTGGCAAACCCACCCATGGCTCTGAGCACCCCCAGGCGACGCCCCAAAGCGCCGTGCTGCAGCCCCTGTCTTCTCAGCCCCCCAGGCTTCCTCCCCTCCCTGCCACTCCCTCCTTCGCAGGCGTCTTCTGGGTGGGCGACAGAAGCTAAGGCCGGGGCACACCTGACCCCTGGCTCGTCCCCCAGAAGCCCCACAAGGCCTGCTCAGGCCACACCTGCCACCACGGCTGCCCCAGCACCCACCCCACCACGACAAAATACGGGCCCGAATGCTCCCGGCGGGCTCAGCTGTCCACGGCCCTCAGGGGGCTCCCGGGCAGGGCCAGCCAGCCTTCTCTTGCTGGACTCCAGACAGCCGGGGTCCGGTTTCTCTACTGCGAGAGCAGAGGGTGAAAAGGGTGTTTGGGCCGCGTGGACACCCGATGTTAATCTGTGCGCTCAGGGTGCCTCATTGGCAAAACAGAAGCGTTAAGTCAGCAGAAGCGACGGCTCAACCCCCGCTCTGATTCAAGGAAGCACACGTGAGATTTGCACAGCTGAAAACCGGTCTTGTCCTGGGGCGCTCTGGGAGCTGAAAAAACAGGACTTTCTGGACTGCTGGTGGCCACAGACCCAGAGCGCCAGGAATCCCCGGGCCATCTGGAAACGTGATCTACACCTGGAACGTCTGGTGTCCCAGATGTGCAGTTAAGCCGCACAGTTAGGGAGTGCAACTGCCCAGAGAATGAGAAATTTCCCCTCTGACAGAGAGCCCAGAAACGGCTGCCATCACAATCAGGCACTTGCCACAGCGCAGGCGGTTCCCGGGCCGTGCAGCTGTTCCCCAGCCCAATTCATGCTGGAGAGAGGCGTCATCCTCAAGCGCCCTGCTCCCCCATAGGGCACGGGTCTCGAAAGAAGCTAGCCACAGCAACGTACCCGCTGCCCCTTGCAGCCTCGCACAAGGCACCACCCACTGGGGCTCCATTACCCACCTGGGCCTTCCGTTCCCCCATCCTGTCCAGCAGCCGGATTCATGCCAGCTGGGGATTCCCAAGGCAGCCCCAGCACCGGGAGGGCAGAAGGTTGGAGCAACACCCCAAGTTCATGCAGCTGCCCCGGCTCTCCGGTCCAAAGCCCCAAGCGCCCCTCGCCCAGGACAGCAGCACCTCCAGGCGTCCCAGCTTCCAGCCCCGTCGTGCAGGGCATCGGGAACAGGGCCAGCTGGACAGAACGGCTCGGGCACAGCGACCCCGGAGCCCAGAGACCCCGTCTCCAACCCTTGCCCACCTGGCCCTCCCCGGCACCACGGCCACAGCTCTCCCACCCCCTTAGGCCAACCGACGCCCACCAACCCCTGCGGCTCAGCCCCGCGCACGTAGGCTCACCTCAGCTTCCGGACCGGCTCCCTGGAGTCTCGCAGGCCGATCTGGCCACCGCCACCACCAGCACTCCCGGGTCCCTCTTCTCCTGCAGCTGTGGCCTCCAGGCTCGATGCGGGCTCGGGGCTCCCTGCCTCGTGGCTTTGGCCACGGCCTTTGCCGTTCTCACGATGGAAGACGCCGGCCTCGGCTCGTTCCCTCTCCTCCTGAGGCCTCACCCTCCTGACCTCCGAGGGGAAAACCGGGGCCGCGGCCATCGAAACGGGCTTGCTCTCCGCCTGCAAGCCCTCTTCCATTTTGACTCGGACCCGGTGCTTGTTCAGGGCAATGGTCTTCACGGAGAGCTTGTCTTCTTCCTGCGCCGCCAAGATGGGGGGCGAGGGGATGAACCGCGGGGGGTCTTTCGGGGGTCCTTTCTGGAAGCCGCCGGCAGGCCAGGGCGGCAGGTCCGGCTCAGCAGCAGGCAGTCCAGCCGCAGAGCCCCTGTCCTGCTTGCTGGGATCGCCCTGGGAGGGAGGGAGGGGGGCCAGGGACACGAAGGACGGTTTGTGGGAGGGCTCCTCGCAGTAAATATGGCTCCCATTGATGCAGAGTGAGGACCTGGAGCTGGGCTCCTTCGGGGTCTGCAGGCTCTGGACCGACTGGGGCTCCGGCCACACGCTGATCTGGGAGACCTCATCGCTGAAGGCCCTCTTGTGCGACGGCTTTGGAGAAGGCAGAAAGTCTCTCCCTGGAGGGGGGGAGGGAGAGTGAAGAGAGTAACTCACCTGGCATAGGGGAGAATCGCCGGCAGACCCTTAGTATTGGGGGGCCTCGTACCCAGTTCCGTGCCTCTTTTGAGGAGGACTTGCTCCAGAGGAGCCATCGACTACTTCCCAGCTCCTCCTCCGCCCAAGCCTCCGCAAAAGCCCCCAGAGGTGCGGCCCACTCCTCCACCGGGCCAAGACGCAGAGGGGCCCACCGTGCACGATGCTCCTGCTGCAGCCAAGTGGCAATTTATCCACCCTACTTGGAAGGCACCAAGAGCAGGAACCCGATCCCTCGATTCAGAAGCGCCAGAAGCTGCAACACCTGGGGCTGGGGGTGCTGCGGGCGTCACCACGGAGCCCTAGGGTCAGAGGAAGCACAGAGGCCCGACCCGCCCGGAGGCTGGGCCCCATCCCCACGGCTGCTCTCCACTCACCGGCGGGGTCGGTGGAGAGGCTGCTGTGCCGGCCAGGCGAGGCTGCCACCGTCTCAGTGCTCCCAAGGCCCGCCAGGCTGCTGGCGGAGGAGACGGTGCTCTCGGAGCCCAGGGACGTGCTGGAGCGGGTCAGGGAGGACCTGCGCAGCTGGCGCTTGAAGAAGAAGCCCTTGGCCTTGTCCTTCCGGCCCCCCAGGTCAAAGTCCTCGTCGAGCGCCCCGCTGCTGCTGGACACAATGGCAGAGGCGGACTCCAGGTCGTACTTCTGCCTCCCCTTCACCTTGTCCTTCAGCTTCCTGAAGGGCGAGCGAGGCTTGTCCTTGACGGAGAGGTCGAACATGCTGGCGGTCAGGCTGTGGCGGGTGAACTCGATGGTCAGCTGGATCTCGCCTCGCTCCTTCTCCTTCCTGCCAGGCTTGGAGTGGAGCCGGTACCACCTGGAGAGGCAGGAGGGGAGGGCATCACTCCCGGAAACTGCGCGGGGCGCCCCCACCTGCCCTTCCCGGAGCAACCAGCCCGGCCCAGAGCCCTCCATCTCTTGGCAGGGAAGTCTGGGAGCCACAGTCCCCGGACATCCAGCGGGCACCTGGTTGGGGAAGCCTAGAGCACGCCGTTCTCTCCCACTGCCCCAGCACTTGCCCTCCGCAGAATTTGCGCAGAGGGGCTGCTGTTCCGCTCCTGCACCCCCACCCCCCAGACAGCCAGGCCGGTTCCTCCTGGGCCGCCACACTGTCCTCAACGGTTTGGCACCACCCCAGCTCAACCCCCGGACTAGCACGACCCGAGGAAGCACCTCCACGTATGCAGGAAACACGTGTGGGAGGTGGGGGTGGTGGAAAGGGAGCCCCCAACCTGTTTGCGCCAGTAAGGAGCACGTGCCCGGCATGCTAAGCCGAAGGACGGCGTGACCCTTGGTCAACTTCCAGAGCTTTTGATGGGGCTTGGCTTTTTCTAAGGTTCAATATGGTTTCTCGGCCACCCAAGCGCCACTTTGAGTTGGCCACAACACATTTTAGAATTAAAAACACACTTGGCAGCCCCCAAATGCTGTGTGTGTGTCAATCTGCGACCGAGAGTCTCCAGCAGCCTGGCTCTTCTCTGCACGCGAGGCCTGCGACTGGAGTGGCACCTCTTCCTGGCAGGACAGGAGGTGTCCAGCCATGCCCGCCCAATTCAGAGAGTATCTCCCACTCTCTGCTGGGGGGTGCCCTGCTCTTCACAAACCTCAGCCAGAAGGAAGCCGGGTTTCCTCACAGGCCAAAGGACCTAATGAAAGCCACAGAAAGGCGGGCGGGGGGGAGGCTGGCCCAAGGGAATTCCCTCCTTTCTTCCCCTCCCCAAGATGCACTTAACCCACTGCCCAGAGAGGGAGCAAATGCATCAGCCCCCCGGCCGCTTTCTGGCCCCCTAAGCGAGGGCGCCCTGTGAGCTCGTTCGGAGCCAAAAGGTGCAGCCTTTCTGGGAGGTGCATACCTGAGCCGAGCACCGTACCTGCTTGGACCTTCAAGTGATCTCACCAAGAAAGACACAATGGCCTTCTCAGGGTACAACTTTCAACAGATCTCCTTTTAGCCTCAAGTAAACATTTTTATTTTTTCAGGATTTTTAATTTTGTTCCAGGTCTGTTCAGCTTTACTGTGCCACTTGCTGGCTTAAATGCTTTATCATTCACCCACTTTTACCGTATGTCACTTTAATTTTAACTCCTCTGTATTAAAAGCACCCTGAAGTTCAGTCATTGGACTACACCAGCATTTTTCAATCTTGGCTGGGGAATTCTAGGAGCTGAAGTCCAGACATCTTAAAGTTGCCAAGGTTGAGAAACACTCGGCTACACACAAAGTAGAGAGTTGAATGAATGAAACAGAACCCTTAATGGATGACTAGGTGCTCCGTGAAATTCAAAAACCCACATTTTTCAACGAAGTATTCCCCAGCGGTGTCTGCCCCTGAGTGCCAAGTCAACAGAAGGGGCTCTTGCCCTCACACCCCGTGGTGAGACTTGACATGTCCAGAGTGCTCCTCTTATGGAAGAAAATAACAGACAGACTATCATAACAAAAACAGAATCAATTCAAGGAGCACTGTCGGTTAGCCAACCACTGATTGATTGATTATGCACCATCAAGTCATTGTCACCACACAGATAGACCTTCTCCATGAGGATCTATCCCTAACCAGCTCCTTCAGCTCCTCCAACGGTGCACCCGTCGCCACTGCAACTGAGTCCATCCCCCTTGCTGCTGGCCGTCCTCCTCTTCTCTTTAGACGACCATACACCAACCCAAATAAAAGGGGTTCGAAAACCCACCTAGGCCACAGGATAGAATTCGGCAGATTTGTTATGGGAGAATAATTTTTTGGCTCTACCATTTGTTAAGCACAGGCACAGTCTCACAACTAAAGCTCCCCCATCTCAGAAAAGGAACTGCAAGGGCACGCTCACGCCAAAGGGGTTGTGACTCAACCGCCCATTATCTTGAACCAGCGCCCAAATGAACTGGCATGGCCTGTTCTCTCTAACCAGGGACCAGCAATCAGTCTGGCTGCTGCCTTACGGCAGCCAGATCGTTGCCAAGGGCCGCCCTAGAGAAAGTAACGGGAGTCGAGCAAAGCTTGCACACGCCAGACAAGCTGCTTTATTTCAAAACAGAACAACACTGACCACATCTTCCAACTATGCGCCCAGGAAGGAACCCAACCCGAAAGAACTCCCATCCAACACACCCGTTCCTTATGCACACGTGCACCCCCCCCCCGAGCTGGCATTTCTATCACACCCCCAGGAGCGGCCTCTGTGGTGTCTAGAATGAGCTACAATTTATTCAGATTTGATGAGTCCTTCACTCAGGGACAAGCCACCCCTTCTGGGCCTGGCTGAGGGAGAAACAGAGCAATGGGCCACCAGCGTACCAGTCATATCCTGCCAATATGGAAAATCACGGTGGAGAGATCAAATAGCTCCAGGCCCAGACAGGCTAGCTCCAGCCAAGAAGTCCAGGCCACCCCCAGCACAGCCACTGCAAAGCGACGTCCCAAATCTACGAGGTAAGTCAAGAAGGAGGTACCCTAATCAATGGTACCCAAAGCCCTCAACCATCCAGGAGAATCAACAGGCATACGCTCCTTCTCCATCTCCCAGACCCCCAATCGGCAACCCCAGCCTCGGACAGACACTGATATGACCCTCTGCCCTTCCACTGCTAACTCAAATGCTGAAAGAAGGCGCTTTAATGCTTAGCTATAATAGCCTTCTTTAGGAGAAGTCTCAGCCACGGGGCCTTCAAACCACCCTTCCTGAGGAAGGACATCACTATCCAAAGACCAGGTATTTATTTTAAGCTTCTCCTGAACAGCTGAAACAAACCAAAACTGCAAATCACCTTGCACGTGCTGCTGATGTCAACTGTCAGTAACTGAACTCTTGATTTTCACCAACCAGAGGAGGAATTTATGGTGAGCTCGGCATCGTTCGGGACCAAAACCAATGCAAGCAATTTCATCCACAAGGTGACTGAAATCATCCCAATGTGAAAGACCCAAGTCTCAAAATATGCTGTTTTACAGTCAGGATGTAGGACCCCCTAAATGACCACAGCAGCTTAGTAAACAAATGGTGCAAGGGGGCAGACTAGCCACGTCCCTTCCTACCGGTATCCTCTTGAAGGATGCTTTCAGACGAACTCCTCCTCCTCCTCTTCCGTTCTTCCACATGCGAGGCGCCATCCCGGCCTTCTCCAACAAACCAAGGAAAGGAGGCTGACACCCCAGAGGGGCTCACAGAACCACAGAAAGTAGAGTGGGAAAGGACCACCGGGACCACCTAGTCCAAAACGAGGACAGGCTGTGCAGATCTTGACCTCACCCTTCAAACAAAGCAGGACACAACTGCAGCAGCCCTCAACATCTTGGCACCTCCAGATGTGTTGGGACTTCCAGGAACTGTGGGAGTTGCAGTCCCAACACCACCGAACGGCTGTCCTGACTGTGCTAATCACGCCCAAGGAACCTGAGCCCGCTGCCTCTTAAGGGGGGTTTATTAATTAATTTATTCATTTGGTCAATTTATATAGCTGCCCATCTCAACAAGTGACTCTGGGTGGTGAACAATATTTCAAATCAAATGAGAACAGTAAAAGCCATTACAATCATAATACAAAAATTAAAATACACATAGCAGCTGAGGAGAAGGTTACAATCCATGGTTAACACAACCAGGAGACAGGACCCTTCACACAAAGCCAGGTCTTTAGGGCCTTACAAAAGGCCAGCAGGGTTGGGGCCATCCTAATCTCTGGAAGGAGACTACTCCAGAAGGTGGGCTCTACGGTGGAGAAGGCACACCTCTTGGGCCCCGCCAACTGGCATTCCTTGGCTGACGGGACCTGGAGCATGCCCACTCTGCAGGACCAGACTGGATGGGCAGAAACAACGGGGAGAAGATGGTCCCTCAGGCAACCCGGTCCCAAGCCATGAAGGCTTTAAAGGTGACCACCAGCACCTTGAATTGCACCCGGGAGCACACTGGCAACCAATGCAGCTCGCGGAGCAGCAGCGTCACATGCGCCGAAAAACCGACACCATTAACTACCGATGCAGTCGTGTTCAGCGCCAGTGGAAGCTTCCAAACGCTCTTCAAGGGTAGCCCCACGTAGGCCGTCCTTGAAATTTGCTTCCGCGCACTTATTTTTATAAACGGTTGCTTGCTTTTCTACCTCATCTTTTCTGAGAACTCGAGGCAGCGTACATGGGGAAAGGTCCCCTAATTTTATCCCAGTGACAAAGGCTGGGCTGAGAGACAGCGACAGGCCTGAAGTCATCCCGTGGGCTTCCTGCCATCGCTGCCTTGCCCTCTAGACATCGCATCATCCTGTTTATTTTACGGCTGCTGCACACGTTTGTGTCTAGCAGGTCACCTCAGCCCTCCAACTCACAACGTCATGGAGTGGGAAAGGAATAAAAGTAAGTCCGGCACCGTGATCCAAGGCAGCCACCTCCTCTCAGCCTTGGTGCAGAACCCTTCTAGAAATATCTCTGACAATCTACCCAGAGTTCCCTCTCCCAAGAAGACATGAGAATCCATGTGCAGAAAGCAATGGCCCAGGGAGACAGCACGCACGTGGGCAAAGCCGTGCCAAAGACCCCGAAGACGCTCTCCTCGCAAGAGTCCGCAAATGCCAGAAGCTGCTGGCCACAGGGCAGTCTGGTGGGAAACTCACAGCAGGGGAAAGCGAGTCGGGCAGCCCCATTCCCTGCAGAGGAGGGAGGCTGCCCAGCTGGGCAGAAGGGCTGCCAGAGCAAACGGGCCCCACTCCCGTTTGACTGGTGCGGCGTAGCATCTGGCTGATGCGCAACCGGCTGCAGGGACCCAGACAGGCACAGAGACCCCCATTTGGCATTTCTGTGCCCTTTTACCAAAAGACCTTCTTGAAACAAGGCAGAGGGGGACACGTACCAGCCCAGCTTCTGCCACAGAAGGACAAGGACCACACCATAAAGAAACTTCACAGGGACCACGTGGCCATTTAACGAGAAGGAGCAGCTCCCCACTGGAGTCATGGGGGGACGGGGCACTTAGAAAGCCCTCCATGCACCCCGACTGGTAAGTCAAGATTCAAAGTGGTTCAACAGTGCCACTCTACAGTACCGGGCAGAAGGCTGAAAAACCTGGCAGGGGGGCTATCTTTCTTCTAAAGGAGGAGGAAGGCAATCTCTGCCCTGTAAGTCCCTGGCCAGATCACCCCCTCCCCTGAAGGACTCCAACATGAACTTAAAAGAGAACCAACTCTCCAATGTAAACAGACGGCTTGCAAATAACCATGTGCTGCTCAGGATAGGCTGATGGCATTTCCTGCCGAGGCACTGAAACGAAACCAATCCTACTAGCAAAATTGTGCCAACTGGGTGGAATTGCACACTCATCCCACAGCACCCATTCCTTTCCTCTCTGCAGGGAGGAGACACAGCTGCAAGTAGAGCTTGGCCCATCCACCGGAGCAGAAGATCCCAGCCTCTGTCCGGAGAAGAAAGGGGCAGATCGTTGCCCCACCCTGGCCTCCCACCCACGGACTCCAAGGACGTTTTCCTCAGAAGCAACCTGTGGGCGTCATGCGCTTGGCAATACAGCCCAGTTTCCTCACCCCACCCCTGCCAAAATAGAAAGTCAGCCCATTTCCTGGAGAAATGTTTATTTGGAGAAGCTTCAGGGAATGTGGGAGAAGCGCATCAGAGCACAGGAGCTCAGTGGAGGCCAATCAACATTACAAGAGGTGCATTTTCCAAAACACACAAATCCACAGCGAAGGAGAAAACTGATCCACCACAATTCACCCCGAGGTTTAGTCGCAAATCCTCCAAGGCTGGCAGAGTCCCTTCTGCGAAGCCCAGGCAGAGATCGCGGCGGCACTCGTTCCCTGCTGGCATGTGGCCTAGAACATCTGTGGGCAATGCTGGGACCCAGACCCAGCTTCAGAGCTCTGCTCGCCCACTGAACGGCCCTGCAGCAGAGGGGCTGGAGAGAAAGGCCACCCAGGCCAAGACAAGGGGCGGGACACTGAAGGGGTGGCAAAGGGGCCGATCCGGGCCACCCAGGGTCACAGCCACCTCCACGCCTTGGCCCTCGCCTCCAGAGAATCCGCCTGCAATTTCTAACACCAACGGCTTCCCTTCAGGGTGGGCCTCCGGGCACTGCCCCCGCCCAGCCGTGCGCAGCCCTTTTAAAAGCCGCCTCCTCCAGCCAGCCAAGGCCGCTCAGCTGGAAGATGAACGAGAAGAGGCGCTCCGGCCAGGGCTGCCAAGGGTCCACACCCTCATGGGCGGACCTCAGGGACCCCCAGGGACGCCTCTAGGCAGCAGGCAGCCTCCCAAACATGTGGAGGAATGGAACTCCTGCAGTCAGACGAGCAAAGCAGGAACGGGCCCTACTACCCGGGGAGGGGAGAGGCACCTGTTCACCGGCGGGTGCCAGCTCTGGGGCTTCACCCTGAAGCCCTTCCAGCCACTGTTCTTTTCCCTGCCCTGAGTCTGGGAGGCACCTGCTTTGCGTCTACCCAACCTCTTTCTGGAATGAGCTGAGGCTGTTCCCACCCGCCAGCTTCAGCCCCGGCACCCCAAGCAGGCTGCCGTGCCTTGGGGACCGCCCTGATGTCCCAGAGAGAGATTGCGCACAGAAGGCTCCCCTCCCACCTCGTGCTGCTTTGTCTCCCCACCGGTGGGATACCGGCTGGGCATACGACGTGTGCCCTGCGTGTAGAGCAAGCAAGAGCCAACTGTCCTTCCACTCTCATGGGTCAAGGTCTCGGCAGCAGAGACTTTTCTGGAGTTCCAAAACCCCTACGTGCACCCCTGCACACCCCTCAGGTGACCCCCTGCCCCAAGATTGGTCTGAGCGTGACCCCTCCTCTTTGTTACTTCTCAGCTGCCCCAGAACAAATCTCCCCCCAGATTCACTGTATGTACAGACTGCCACACTCCAACGCATCTCCCAGGGTCTTACAATATTCCAATTAAAATCAAAGCAAATACATAAACACACATTTCATTAAAGCAGCAGCAAAACCAAAGTCTATAAATACAATAATTACTACCATTTCTTGGCGCCTCAACTCCAGCAACACTTTGAAAGACTAAAAGCTCTACAGAGCAGCTCTGTCCTCACCGCCTTCCTGAACATCAGGTGAGAACTCACCGCCCAGAGTCACTTGGACTGAGTTATAGCAATTGCATAAATAAATAAAAATATACTAAAGAGAGAGATTCTCCAGGAGAAAGAGCCTAAATGAAAAATACTGGTTCCAGGGTTCCCTCCAGAATGCCATGGGAAAGCGGGGCTCAGCATCCCAATTTGGGACGTGTAGGCTTGGTAGATAGGAGACCCCCGAGTGCCAAGCCATGGAGGGCGAAACAAGTGCCCGAATTGTTTTCAGAAGCCTACTGATAATCAACACATTGATCATCGCATCACTGGCATTACGTGATTGTAGCGGTTCTCACCCACCAGGAGGGGTTGCTGCATTTTGTACCCACAGTAAGTTCCAGGGAGTCTTCAAAGGTAGCCCCATACAGAATGTATGTCAGTAATCTATTCCAGAGCTAGCAAAGGTGCGACTTACTGTCACCAAGATTACCAATGGAAGCTGGGCAAAGGCTCCTCTATTTATGTTTCCCACCTGCTTATTTAGCAATTCCTGTGAGTCTAGAGCTCCCAGTCGTGATCCTGCTGCTTCAGAGGAAGTGTCATCCCATCCTGAATCAGCACCGGAGGACACAAGAGAGTCAGGTGGTTCCTAGACAAAAGCACCTCCGTCTTGCTGGGATTCAATTTTATTTCCATACAGATCCTTACAGCCTCCAAGCACCCTATCTCCTATTCCGCTCAGGGCTGATATGTTTGTCAATGTACTGATAACGCATCACTCCGAACCAATGGACGTGGCTTCACGTAGATGTTCAGCTGCACAGGAGAGATATACCCTGAAATACCCCACTGAAGAGCAACCAATAGGTCAGTCTCTCCTCCAACATCAACTAAAACCGTCTATTCAGGAAGAACTGAAGCCACTGTGATACAGGGCCTCCACTCCAACGCTCAAGGCCACCCAAAAGGATACTATGATCAATGGTATCAGAAGCTGCTGGGGTGCCTAGAAGGACTGGGAGGGGCACCCTCTTCCTGTCCAAGTCCCAACGGAGGCCCATCCACCAGAATGACCAACCCACTTTCAATCGCCTGACTGAAAAGGATCTAGACAATCTGCTTCTTCTAGGACATTCTGCAATCGCAGCCCCACCAGTTTATCCACCACCTTCCCATAAACTAGTGGCCAGGAAGGGCTTCCTCCACAGAAGATACATCAGCACTACTTTCAAGAAGGCTGACACAGCCCCCTTCCCACCCTTTCTGGTTTCCCACCACTCCCCAGAAGAGAGAAGGCAGCTGGGGCACAATTCGCTGATGCAATAAGAGCAGAGAAGTAAGAACGCCTTGCTGTTCTTATTGCCACAGCTTGGCTCCAATGCGTTTGGGCCATTTCACTTGTGGTCTTTCTGTGCTGATCTTCTAGGCAGCTCCCTAAGTAACTTTTTTGGAACCCCTCTGTAAACCAAGAAGACTCCCAGAAGCTGTGGACAGGGAGAGAACACGCAGCAGCCTCACCAACTCTAACGCTTGGCTGCCTCAGTATTTCAGACCTCCACCAGGAACCAGTGCCTTCTGGATTGCTGGGAAAATACCCAAGTGTCCAGGGTCAAATCTCTAAGATGTCTGGAGTGCACAATTTTAGTGGATCCTAGGTCCACTAAAAGGTCAGAAGTGGCAGGAAGCCTCAAATGCAGTAGGAAATGATCCAGAAAGATTAGCTTCAGTCTCGCAGGACGCTCACAAAGGAGAGAATTCTTGAAGGACTCTTGAAGAAGGGAGGGAGTCATCTGAGTGTCCTTCAGGGAAGATGGATATTGAAAGGTTTAGGACAAAAAGGAAGCAATTAGTGGCCCATCATTAATTCATGGAGCTTCCTTTCCATGGCATGGGGTGAGGGCTGTCCTGGGCAACTCTCGATGGGAATTAGAAGTCCTGGCCTGCAAGAGGTGCCAGCAGTTATGTGCTCTTATGATGCCAGGAGCTCTTCCACTCCTCGTCTCACTCCTGGGCCTCCCAGGGGCAGCTGCTTGGCTGCTGTGGGAATGGGCGGCTGGGCAAGGGTTAGGGCCTTTGCCCTCACTCAGCTTCAGGACTCTCTTCATATGCTGAAATCTCTCACCAAGTGAAGCTTTAAAGTCCAGCTTAGGCAGAACCATGATCTGAGCTTTGGCTTTCTCAACTCTGACACATACATTGGATAAATTGTTATTTATTAAATACTTCTGGCAGACATTTCTTGCACCAACTGCTACAGAAGAGGAGCTGCCTGCCAACCCCAGATGGCCCCAGACGACCCAAGTTCAGACGCCCTTCTCTGGGCCAGCCGGGGGTGTCTGCAAGCTTGTCTTCCCCATCTTCTACCTGGCCAAATGAGAGTTTTCCTCCAGTCTTCTCTGACAGGGTGCTCTCTGCTGCTGCGAGTACAATAACCATCAGGCTCAACCTGCGTAACAAGTAGCAGGTTGTCCTCCAAAGCATGCTAAAGATGGCTGTTTTCGAGCTTCCTCTCTCTTGTACTGAATAATCCAGGGCTACCAGTCCTACCGCTTCTTCCTCCATGGGCAGGGGGCAGGACGTGCTTCCAGGGGGTGGAACTCCTGCAGAAATTCTCCTCAGCCCAAGGCAGGCTGCTCCCACTGGTCCAGAAGCTTTCGTCTGTCGTGCCGTGGCCAGGCGTCCCCTTCCCAGGACGCAAGGGCTGGGTTCCACTCCTCTCTGAGATGCCTTTGGCCCTGGATGCGGCCCCTCCTGGAGGGGTGGGGCTCTGCCTGAGACTTCTTAGGGCAGCCCCCAGAAGCTCCCCCTACATTCCCTCCCACAGGGAGTTCCCCCACTAGCCCTTCCACTCAGCATGGGGTCCCTCTGGCCACTCGAATCCCTCCAGATGTGCAGCTGATGGCCACGACCCAAGCAACTGCTTCCCCAGGGCTTAAGCCTCACACAGCTGCTCCGTGCGTTGTCTGTGTGCCACCAAGTCCACGCACCCAAGCTTTGGAGCTTAGGCCCAAACATCTCAAAAAGCGTGGGAAAATGCCCTCGCCTTCCACTCAAGAGTGACCGGCTGGCTGCTACCTCAGCAGAAAGATGGCAGGAGAGAGACAAAGGGCCAGAGGGCAGAAGGTCCAAAGGGCAACTGGGCTGCCCCCCACCCCAAACGCTCTTCAAGACTCTGACTAACAACATCCAGGGATTTGTGACTGATGGTTCCAAAGTCTCGAGCCGCAACAGTTGTAACATAAAGTCCCCATTTCCCACCCCAGAGCTTTTGTGAAGGAACCATGGCCAGGAAGAGCAAAATTTGGCCTGGGGTCAATCCTTGCTTCATCTGCTTCTCTTCTCCGCTCCCCACACAGTAGAGACGTCTTCCAGAGAGCGGGCAAGAGACCACCAGTCAGGCCTCAGCCTTGCTTTCCCCAGAGACAGTGCAACCTGGGCGAGGTTGTGTAAAGTTTGCAAGGTGCCACAACAACAGCTGCAAAGTGAGTTTGCATTTATTCCATGCTTTCTAGATCTTTTGAAAACTCATCTTGGATGAAGACGTACTCAGAGTGCAACTGCGACACAAGTAGGCCTGTACCGCCCTGGATTCCAGTGTGCCCAGAAGCCAGCCAGGGAGGAGACCCCTGGACCACCAGGCCTCTCTGCTTGTCCCCCCATTTCTCCCCATCCCACCCGGCCTCTTCAGACGACGCTTCTAGGCAGCTGCGCAGGACAAGGCCTCCGGCTGCATTCTGCCGAGGGGGGCGGGAGAGCCGGAAACCTTTCCAGCCCCTCCACGTGCAACAGATCCTGGGGAAGATCCCATGAAGGGGGTAAGCGATGAGTGGGCGTCCCCCAGGTTTCATCGGCCTCTGGGGGGACTCCTTGGAAGCAGGTGCTGGGACAAAGACAAAGAGTGGAGGAAGGGAAATAACCGCACCGAGATCACGGCACGAAGTTTGAGACGGGGAGTGAACTATTGTGAAACCGGAACAGAATACAACTATGCGAATGCGTACACTCGGCTTCTTACAAGCGAACCACGCCTGCAAGCAAGCGGTGCTTATCTATGCAGGGACGTTTCCTAACTGAAGAACAGCTCACTTCTAAAGTTAAAAGGGCATCCGTGCAACCGGTATTTCGCCAGGCCCCCGATCACGGCAAGGGCAGCACAAGAGCACACAGACGTTCCTGACCCCCCACACACACTGAGAGAGTACAGGCCAGAAAAGGCATCGTGGAATTGCACGCGCAGTGGTAGGCTTTCTCTTATGCCCACCGACTGGGGGCTTCTTACCCTGTCCTCTCCCCAGCCCAGGCCTTAGGCTGTCCTTCCCCAACCCGCGCCCTCAGGAGCCGCAGTCCAACACGCCCCAGGAGCGGAAGACCTGGGAAGGCTGCAGAACCTCAGGAGGACCAGGACCGCCCTTCCGCCCACGCGCCCACCAAGGCCTCCACGTATTCTGAGTTGAGAAAGGATGCGTCCCCCTTCTCAAGGAGGCCCGGGTTCTACGCATATGGAGACGACTCCCTCTTAATCCCCGTTTAGCTTGCAGAAGAGAAGGCCGAGAGGGGCCTGAGAGCTGTCTTCAAATACCGGGACGTTGCAGCGGGTGTGGCCTTCTTTGCACTGGCTCCAGAGGGGAAGACTCGAACTCGTGGGATGAAACTTCAAGGATGTAGATACAGATGAGGCACGAAGAACTCCTGGACCGCAAGAGCTGCCAGTCGGTGGAGGGGCTTCTTCCCCTCCCCTGGAGGCTGGAGAGTCCTCTACAGGGACGATGTGGGGAATCCTGCAGGGGGCAGGGGGTTGGACTGGTTGACCTCTGAGACCCCTCCCAACTCTGATTCCTAAGAATAATAGGCGTGCTTCAGGAAACACGTGAATTTCAAGGTGCTGAATCTGATCTTCTTTTTGCTAGTGAAGTAAATCAGTCGATCGCCTGGGCAGCCGATGCCCACCATTCCTCTTGAGTTCCAACAGTTCTCAGCTTTAATTCCAAAATACTTTAGGCAGCAGCAGCAGCTGCATTAAACTGTAATTTCTTCTGCTGCGTGTGAAGGTGTGTGGAGATAACCCCAAGGAAGGAACGGATGAGCCGTTAAGGGGGGAAAGGGGGCAACTCCATCCTGGGAAGGCGTGGGAGGGGCAGAGAGGAGCCGTGGTGGGTGTTCGAGACACTGTGATTATTCACCACAACAATAAAATAGCATTCCTGGAGTCCTGGCAGGCTCTGTTTCCTGGCCTGGCCCACCTCGAAGGGCTGACATGGGGCGTCTTCACTCTAATACTCTTCACAACTCCGCAGCAGCTCAGAATTGCGTCTTCCGAGAGAGCTGGAATCAGACGAGTTGCCAGGTGGCCAGGGAGGCGCTCTGTGGAAGCGGGCGAGGGCAGCGGGCACTAGGAAACCACCATCCGAAGTCAAGGGGGCTGGGCCCGGGGTTCTTCAGGGGAGGGGCTAAGACCTCCAGCTTTTCATCCTTTCAGCTCAGCTTTGCCACTAAAGTCCACGGGAAACACCTTCGTGCTTAGACTGGCAAGCCAACTAGCAGGGGGCTGTATTGCAGGTCTGGCAGGGTGGGCGTGAGCCAGGGCCCTCTCAGCGAAGCTGTGTCAGCTGGTGGGACCCAGGACGGATGCTGCCTCCGGATGCTGCCTCCTCTGCCGGGGCACCTGCCTCAGGGAATTCGGATGGCCCCATCTCTGCTGGCCTTCTGGAAGGCTGCGAGGACCTGGCTTTTCCCCGGGCGCAGGGACCGGGACATTAAGGGGCCTGGGGTGAGTGGGTCAGTCAGATGTCATAGTGGCTCGTGCTTGTCTTTTTTAAATCATTATTGGGTGCTGCATTTTCATTTTTGCCGCCCAGGCTATCCCTGGCTGGATGACAGCCACACACATTTGCTAAGTAAGTAAAAGCTTTCCTATTCGCAGTACGGCAAACATGAGCAAGATACAGGAATTCTGGCTTACACCATTCTCAGAGCTTTAGCTTAGCTTTATTTTCCCAGGCAGCTCCAGAAAAACTGGTTTGGGCCTTCCAACATTCCCAGCCAGCAAAACTACCGGAAGGGAAGGCCGGTGTCAGCTGACTGCACGGGCTCTCCAGGGCCGTGGATGGCGGCCGTTCCCAAGCTGTGCCGGCCAAAGGGGGTTAATTCATGCCAGGTTTCAACCCAGCCAGGAAATGCTCCATCCACAGCTAGCATAGCCTTGCAACATGACCCAACAGCACTCTGCACCGAGATAAGCCTGCAGCTGTCTGCGCTGGGCAGCAGATAGGCCCAGCAGAAGGGGAAATTGCAACATCTGTCTCTGAGGCAAGGCAGGCCGCATACCAGGAGGAAGAACCACAGCGCGAGGCAGCCCTCTTCCAGACCCAGAAAGGGAGCGCGTGGCTTCAGCCAGAAGAACGGAGACGGACACGTTCTGCTCAAGGAACAGCTCGCTGGCCAGATCCCAGAAACTCTGAAGTTCGTCTCCAGCCAAGGCTCTCCAGGGCCCTGAATGCAAGGCAGGAACGCTCACCGTCGGAGCCACGCTTATTTTTACCCAGATCAGGCTGGCCAACAGCGCTAGATCTCCTCTGCTTCTACTCTGGGGTTCCATCTGCTCAAGCCCCACTTAGCTCCTTTCTGCAGGACGACCCTTTCCCCGTCCAGGCCCACCTCCTGCAACCCTTCCTCCTGGACCTGAACTCCAGCCCCCTCACAATCTCGGCTGGCATCTTTGAACTGTCACACCCAGAGGTCCAAAGCAGCAGTCAACACCACCATATTTTCTTGAGATCTGCCCAACTTTCTATGGAAACTTCATAAGAAGCTGCAGAAACAGCTTCTTCCATCTCGATGCTATCTGGAAGTTAGTCCTAGTGCTAACCTAAGTTTGCCTTCTTGAAATCTGAAATTATTTCCTTATTATACAGGAGAAACGACCCCGTTCCTCTTCCCTCTTAGCATCTGTAACTTCTTAATTCCCAGTCGACTCTTTCTGCAATATCAGAAACCGTGGGACCTCAGGGAAGGCACGCTCGAGCCCATCCACAGGCAGCAGGAGACGCCACTCCGGACAGATCCCAGAGCCACAGGCCAGGCCAGGCACGGCCAGAGACCGCCTGCGCTAGGTAGGGCCCAGCTGGGCCAGAGGTGGCTGGAGATCAAACAGCCAGCCTTATCTCGAGCGAACAGCCCAGAGTTCACACAATTGTGTGACATTTGGAACAATTGCTTGTGATAAGGCGGGCCTCCTCCTGCACAGAAACAGAAGGGGTTTCTGGGCCAACAGGCGCCCAAGAGATGAAGGCGAGGGGGCGCCAGAGAATGAGTCCTCTATGGGACAAACCTGCGCGTCACCCCAACTGATGCTCTGGGCACCTTCCATGCCAGCAGCAGCACGTGTGGGAAGACGCCCTGGCAGCGCCAGCAGCAGCCCAGTCCTTCCACCACAGCTCAGTCTCCCTGGCAGCCCCCCCTCAACTTCCTTTGGAAAAAAATTACTTCCTGCGCAATGTTGCGCTCCCTTTCCCCTTGACATGAAATATTCAAGGCAACAAGTGGCCAAACAATTTAAGCGCACAGAAACACAGAACAAAAACACAACCTGGGCCAAGGTCAGCACGACGCTCCCTGGATGCAGCCGGTGGGTCCTCTGCTTGTAACAACAGATGCGTCCAGCGAGGCAGAGCCAGTGAGATGCAGCACTGCCGAGCACGGAGAAGGGCGAGGCGTCAAACCGAGCTCTCGATGCCCTCAAACAGGCCTGGCCAACTGTCCCATGAGGCCCAGCGAGGGAGGAGGCACCCCGCAAGACCCACCCCGAGCTGCAAAGTTCCTCCCGAGAGGCCCCAGTTGTGCAGAACCACTTAAGTAGCAGAACCAATCAGCCAAGCTGGGGGGGTTTCAGTGCCAGCTGCTCAAAGTAGCCTTCCCACAACCAGTCGTCACCATCCACTTGGCAATGCTGTCCGGGAACAAGGGGAGCTGACGTCCGGAACACCTGGGGGGCACCAGGAAGGGAAAAGCGAGAAGCCATCCACACAGGTGCCTAAGCAGTATCTTGCCCCGTGGCAAGGCAGGGAAGCCTTGCTTCTGGGAAGGGGAAGAGAGCTGGTGGCTCCCCACCCACCCACCCACTGCTTGCCAGTAGAAGTTTGCAGGGGCACACAGCTCATGCCCCAGGAGTGCCCAGGCCAAGGGCCTTGCCAAGAAAATCGCACCCACTCAGAGGCTCAGCAGTTCTTTAAGGACTCAGCAGCAAGGGAAGGTGGCAGGGAGGGTCTGCCAGAGCCCTCAGAATCACCCTCACGCCATGCGCAACAAAAGAAGATGCCTCCTTGAGGGAGCAGCTTTTCGGACTGGAATCGGATGGGAAGGAATCTGCCCACAACAGCCTTGGCCAAGGTAGGGTGCTGCAAGTGTGCTGGTATCACTGCAAGGCCTTGGCATGGCTCCTCCAGCGGCCACACCCAAGGCTTGTGGGGTGGGGAACCCAGGCAGGGATGCAGCGTGCCCGGTCCCTCGCAGAGCCACACACGCTGCATGGGCAGCAATCCCAATCAGCCCAGTTTCCAAGCCCCCCCCACGAATCCTGCCAGGACACAGCGGCCAGGCTGGCCAGCCAGCAGAGAACACCCCTGCTGACCCCCACAGGCCCGTACGGCCGCCCAACCGGAGCACTCCCTCAGGGCGGCCAGGTGCCACCGCCGGCCACGGACAGGATGCACTCCTCGGAGTCTGAGGCCTCGAGCCTCACCCCTCCTGGCTCCTTCCTACAATGGGGCTCGCCAAAGAGAAAGGACTCTGCCCCCACCGGTACGGCAGGCCCAGCTGCCTCCTGTCCAGCCACAGAGGGCCCAGGACACGGGCAGGCTCAGCGCCGTGCCGGCCAGAGGCCCCGAGCCCCAAAGACACGGGGGGTTCCCTACCCCACCTCTGAGGCGCTAAGCCTCGCTCTCCCCGGGGCGTCTGCAGCCCCGGGGCAGGCCCGGACGGGCAGCCACCCAACCGAGGGCTCCCTCCCGCCCAGAGGCCCGCAGCCCCCGGGCCCCCACTACAGCCTGGGGCCCTCCAGATGCGATGGAACAACGTCCCAGGGCTGCCCCAGATGCGCCCCCGAGGCCAAGCGGAGCCCTCTCTCGCCCCTCCAATGCGTGGAATGCGCCCGACCCCCGAACGCCCCTCTGGCTTGGAGGGGGAGGCCCTTCTCGCAAGAACCCGCCGGGAGGGCATCGCCGCGGCCCGGGAGTGACTCGGCGTTTCGGGACCGCGGCGCCGCAGGGAGCCCCGCCCGCCCGCCGCGCTCTGCACGCGCCCAGGAGCCCGGCGCGCCGCCACTCACCGGTCCGGGTGGGAGCGCCCGCCCTGCAGCAGCGCGGCCAGCGGGACGGCGGCGCGCCCCAGGAAGCGGTCCGGGCCCACCAGCGCGCGCTGCCAGACCACCAGCTGCAGCAGCAGCGGGTCCGGGCCCGGGTCCGGGTGCGGGTCGGGCGGCGGCGGCGGGGGC
This sequence comes from Python bivittatus, assembly GCF_059951505.1. NCBI lineage: Eukaryota > Metazoa > Chordata > Lepidosauria > Squamata > Pythonidae > Python > Python bivittatus. The sequence goes on from NW_028277106.1 coordinate 1,638,311, forward strand.
AGCTCCAGCGCGCACCGCTCGGCCCAGCGCGGGCAGCCGCCCTTCTGCGTGGCCACCGAGGTGCGGTGCTTCTGGCGGCCCAGCTGCAGCGCCACGAAGGCGTCGCCCGGGCCCCCCTTGGCCCGCAGCCCCCGCGCCTGCACCACCGCCACCTGCACGTGGCTGGGCAGCCAGGGCGGCGGGGGCTCCTCGCCCGGGCGCAGCGCCGGCCCCCGCGGCAGGCTCATCCCGGCGGGCGCGGCGCGGGCTCCTGCGGCAGGCAAAGTTTCCCGGGCTCCGCAGGGGCGGGCGGGCGCGGCGCTGGCGCTGCTGCTGCTGCTGCTGCGGCTGCAGTCGGGTGGCCCCGCCCCGCCGCCGGGGGCCCCGCCCCTGCGGACAGGCCCCGCCCCGCCCCGCTCAGCCCTTCGCCGGCCGCGGCCGGGGGCCCCCGCCAGGCTGTCCCGCGCCGCGCTCGCCCGCCCGCCGCGCGCGCGCCGCTCGCCTCCGCGGAGCCCGCGGGCTGCCCCGCCGCGCTCGCCGGCCGCCCGGGCGCCCGGGGCTCCGCGCAGCGCGGAGGGAACGGTCCCCGGTGCAACCTCCCCCCCGGGCCCCCTCCGCAGGCCCGGGGCCACCGCGCCCAGGGCCCCCGGCCACATCAGCTGGCGACGGGGGCTGCGGCCGCGCGCCTCGGCGGCTGGTGCGGGAAGGGTCTTGCCGGTGGGCTCCGCCTGAACCCCGAGCTCGAAGCCGCTCCGCTGCCCGAAGGGCTCAGCCGCAGCCCCGCGCCGCCCGCGAGGCCGGAGGAAGCCGCGGGGGTCGCTGCAGCGCGGAGCTTCCGCCCCCCCTGCCCCGGCCCTGGGGTGGCGCGGTGGAAAAGCAGCGGGTATCGACCCTCGCGAGCAGGGGTCTGGAGCACGAGCATGCGCAGAGCTGTCGTGGGAGCTGGGGGGGCGGAGGCGCCCGCTCTGTCCTGGGTCAGCCATGGGTGCGCCCTGGGGTCGCGCGCCCTGCGAGGGCGGAGCGTTTCTCCGTGCGGGCAAACTTATTCCATTACTTATTTCATGTATCGCTTTTATCTTATCGTTTCATCTTTATAGACCACTGGACCCCCAAATGACTGGGTAGCTGGCACCTGAAACCAGCTGACTGAAAGAAAAATGCCACAGACCGGGAGGGCAAAGTCCAGGAGCCAAACCGAACCGAACCCCAAAGAGAGTCTCCACCGGCACCCCGTCCCCAAGGCCTGGGAGGGCGGCGACGTAAGGGTGGGAGCCGCGTGGATCTCCGGGGGGGGGGATTGCAGAGGCAGGAGCTGCAGCAGAGCAGGCGCCCCCCCCCCCGCACCCGATGGCATTGGTTCATTGGCGGGACCTGGAGCTCAACACCCTGCTGGACCAAGCTGAGCGGGCAGAGAAAACCCGGGATTGGCGGCCCCTCGGATAGCCAGAAGCCGACTGGTAACCCGTGCACCCCGCAAAGCAGTAGGGTCATATGCACATAGCCATAATGTAATGCCCCCATCACTGCCCCCCGTTCTAAACCCGTCCAAAATCTGTGGGTCCAGGAACCCCTCGCCTCCATAGTCACTCGGTCTTGGTACGACTGAGTCGGAGTTGGTTCCTCCCCATCCAGGCCTGCAGAGCCTCAGTGCATCGCTCAGCTGGCCAGAGGTGCAGATGTGCAGCGGGCATCTTCCCTGTACGGATGATTCCTGGCCCCAAACCAGGGAATGGCCTCACCCAGAGCTTTCATGTAGGGGAAGGAGTGTTGAGCCCGGGCACACCGCAAGCGAGGGGCCGAGGGCGCCATCCCCGCCCAGCCCCAGCCAGCTCCGATTCCCTCCATCCCTGGCACAGCCAGGCGTTTTGGTGCATCGCTGGGCTTCTTTGTGCTGACCTGGGTTTGCCAGTGGGAAGTCCAGTGTGCCGAGTTTGAGAAGGCCCTTTTCCCCTTTCCATTTTCACCAGCTTGATACTTCGGCAGCAAATCCATAAACCTTTTTATGGATGGCCAACTGACCATCTAGGACAGTGTTTCTCAACCTTGCCAAGTTGAAGACGTGTGGACTTCAACTCCCAGAGTTCCCCTGCCAGCCATGAGCAGGGAGGAAAGGAATCCTAACTGGTATAGTCCTCTCCTTGGAGATTTGGGCAGCGTGCAGGGGGCCCGGAGGGCTTCTCTTGCTGCCGCCTCCTCAGGAAAGGGTGAAGGAAAGATCAGCTCTGGCCTCCGATGGCTTCCGGCCACTAGCCCGGGACAGGCTGCAGGAGGCTCCGATGGGAAGCCCGCGAGGGTCCCGCTTGAGAACCCCTGAGGGCAGGAGGAGGCCGGCGGGGGGGGAGCCTCGCACCCAGCTCATCTGGAGGGAGGAGAAACAGAGCAGCCCCCGGAGGCGCCTTTCAGCCCGTCTTCCGGCCCTTAAAAGAAGCTGCTGCAAGGCAGGAAGTGGGTCAGGAGAGGGATATTGCTGCCCCTCGGCAAGGGAGGTGCCTCGGGCTTTCTTGCCACACACCACCCATGTTGCAAATGACCTCAGTGCCACAGTTTCTCAGAAACTGCCCCCAGAGCTCGGCTGGGCCTCTTCAGAGCCCGAGCAAGACCACCCCTCATGCCAGAGGCGTCTCCAGCCGACAGCTGTGCCCCTCACTGGCCAGGACACCTCTCTGCTCCTTGAGCCCCACATTGTGGAGGGGGAGCCCCTGCCCCCTCAGGCACCCCCCAGGGCTGTCCTCTTCAGTGGGCATTGGAAGGTTCAAAGTTGCGAAGGCAATGTTGCACCCGGTGCCAAGCACCTGGAATTCAGTGGCCAGGCAGAAGTCTGGCTTACCGTGCATGGACTGTAAGACAGAAAAGTCTTAATGGAAAGACTGCAACGCCCAGTTTTAATTCTTGAAAACATGAGATCTGTTCACCTAGGAGCTTTTGGAAATATGTAATTTATCCATTTTGGAAAAGACAGTATTGTCAACTAATCAGAAAATGAAGCAATTATGTTGTTCTTTGGTATAAATTTCATACTATTTTACAACAATAAAGTAGTGTTTTTAAGATAACTTTGATCATCCTTCTCTAGTCAATAATAATATAATATTATAAGGTATTTTTATTAAACCAGTAATTTCTACATGTTTAATATATATATGTTTAGTATTGGTATTTTTAAGGGGGGGATTACATTTTGGGGGTTCTTCTATTTCTTGGTTCTGTTTAGGTTTTTTTGTTTATTAATTGTCTTTAACATGTATTGTTTTTATTGTTTATCTTTCGTATGATTGTATTCTGTTTATTTTTTGTACTCTTGCAATGAAAACCAATAAAGGAGAAAAAAATCTGGTTTTTTTCTTCATTTCATTCTGTTTCTTCTTTCTGTATATCCGAAGCATTTTTAAAAAACAGAGGCCTTTAGCCTCTCTAAGCGCTCTGCCCTTCCAAGCTCTCTGGGCTTTGGGTCTCCCCGGGATGCCTCTGCATACCCAGGAAGAGGAGCTGGAGACCCTGAGCTGGAGCCAGAAAACACCCCCATCTCCCTGTGGACAAACCAAAGTCAAGCCCCTCCCTGGATCACAATAAGCTCCTCCCCCAGCCCTGAGCATCCTGGAGGGAATGTATCTGGGAGGTGGGAGGGAATGGGAAGGGATGCAATGCAGCAGCAGGTTCTCGGGAAGGAGGGAGCACCTCACGGGCAGAGCAGGGAGACAAGAGACAACACAGTCCGGAGCAGGGGCGTGGGAAGCACAAGAGTTTCAGGATAGTCACTTCCTAGAATCTCCCAGGGTAGATCCGCTAGGTTAGAGTAGTACAGATTTGGTCTGGCAACGTTCTGTCTACATGGTGTAAGCAGTAAAGGAACTGAACTTGGCTGGACTGTTTCCCTGTTGTTCTGGGCCTGACAGCATGTCCCGCTCAGCCTCCTGGAGGCAGGTTCTGGAGGGTCCAAGGCTCCTCGGCTCAGCCTTCCCCAACCCAGTGCCCTCCAGACCTGTTGGATAGTGACCCAATCCCCTGGCTCTTGGCCTTGGCGTAGGGCACCAGACAGGGAAGATCCTTGCCTTTTTACCGGGGTGGGTGCAGGCAGTCCTGGTGGGGCCTTTGCTCGGTGGCCCAGCTCCATCTGGCTCTGGGGCCAGGCCCCCCTTTTGCACAGGAAGGCGTCGATCTCTTTCCAAGGAGGGCCCTTTACCCACAGAGCTTCCCTGGCTCCCCTGCCTGATGGCTGCGGGGGGCAGGAGAGCACCTTCTAGGGAAACGAGGGCTGCAAGCCAAAGTGGTTCAAAGCAAACCCCCCCCCAAGGAAAAGAGCAGTCCCACAATTGTCCTTCAAAACAGGACTTTTTTCTTCCTTTCTGTAATGCATGGCTCCTCCACTCACAGCCTTCAGCTCAGAGACATCCCCAACAGGCTTTGAAAGGGTCCCAAAAAGCACAATCAGCAAAATCAAGACTTCAATTCCTCTCTCAAGTCATTTGCCTCTGAGTTCCTCTTTCAGGTCACTTTACGGGGGCCACTGCGGATATTTTGTCTTTAAACCGACATAAGCTACTTGAGGCATCTCCGTTTGGGGAGAAGAAAAACCCAACACGCCCCCTAATAAAAAATTGCTGCCATGGCCAAAGCCAGGGGGGGGGGACAAGGGCCTGCCTCCTCCGGCGGGCGAAGGGCTGCTTGCTGCCCTTCTGCTGGGCTGAAGACAGCCGGCCTGCACCGCCCAGCCTCTCTGCCTGTGGTCCCGAGGACGGCCCCTCGCCCTAGTCCCAGCGGTCGGCCAGACTTGGTGCCACAAAGAAGAACCGAGTCGAAGGCAGGGCCTGGGGGGCTGCCGGGCGTCCTCTCTCAGCTCCTCACGCTTCAATCACCCTTTCCAGCCACGCTCCTTCCTTCGGGCGGGCAGCCCCGGGGGCGCTCTATGTTGCCCCGTTCCCAGGATCGCTTCCCAAGAACTACGCCGCGATCAGCGAGAACGCAACACCGAAGCGGGCGAAACGGGGCCCAAGAAGCCTTTCAGCGAGAACTCTGCATTTTTTCAGAAAGATCAAGGGAGTATTTAATCTTCAGCCATGGGCAGGATTCTCACAAAAGGGCACAGAGCAGAGACCCCCCACTGCAGATGGCGCGAGAACAAACCAGGAAGAGTGTTAGATTAGCAGGCAAATCGTCTGCGATTAAGCACCAAAACATTCTTTATAGTGGAAATAGCTGCTAAAACCAATTAATGAATTAATCCAATGTCTATGGCCACTCATCTACTCAAGAAACGCTGGGTGGCAAAGAAAGATCAAACAAGCCACGCCGCCCAGCCAAGACAGCCCCAGCAAAACCGCATCAAGGCTCAGGAAAGAAGCAAGGCCGCTCATCGCATGCACACCCCGCGCCGGAGCCTCCATGACTGACACCCTGGCCCCAACGCCTGGGGAAAAAGGGGGAGAAGGGGCTAAGGGGAGCAAGGCGGTTCTTGGCAGAGGGGAAGGAGAACCGAAGCCCGTGGCTGGAGCAAAGGCCCACGGGTGCCCCACGGCTCCTGGCGGGAGAGGAGAAGGGCGTCCCCGGCGTGAACTGCTGAAGGAGGCCCTGCAGGCCCCAGGCCCCCCATGCTGCAGCTCTCACGGTCCCCTTCAATAGCACGCTTGGGCAGGGCTACAGGACTGGGCTGCAGAAACCCAGATAATCAGCAGGTTACAACAAAGCGTAAGAGATACGGAGTTACTTTGTTCCTGCTGGCTAAAGCTGCCCAGGTTTCTCCAGCATCAGGTCGGGCAGGTCCGTCCTAAAGAAGCCTGCGCATCTGGGCTCCTCACAAGGCGCTTCTCGGGCCACATGGGCTCCTGGCCACAGGCTACCTGGTGAGGCAAGCCTCCACTGGAGAGGCCCCAGCCCTGCTGCCTGTGGCTGGGAAAGGAGCAGAGGACGCCGCCTGCGCTATGACTTCCCTGGGGGAGCCAGGGCGAACAGGAGGGTGTGGGACCCCTCGGAAATCTGGCTTCCTCCTGGGTCTTTGCTGGCACTCAGAGAAGCAGAAATGGCCAGTGGTCCCTGAAGTGGAGGAACCTTGCATTCCTTCTGCTTCCTGCACCTCTCTGCCGTGGCCCCCGCCCTCTGGAATACTCTCCCCCCAGAGGTGCGGCAGGCCCCTACCCTCCCGGCTTTCCGGAAAGGACTAAAGACCTGGCTCTGCCAGCTTGCGTGGGGCGGTAAGCGTTTTAACCAACCCTGGGGGTGGCTGGCGCCCGAACCCAATACTCACTAGTTACCATCAATCCTTGGAATATACTTATTTATTTAGGACTACCCTTATATTGTATTTTCAATTAATTTTATCTTTTCTGTAAGCTGCCCAGAGTCGCTTTTTAATGAGATGGGTGGTGACAAATTTGATATATAAATAAAACAAAGAACTCCAGCAGCTGCTAAGGAGCCAGCTCTCTTGGTGGGAGCAGCGAAATTCTGCCCCACTGAAGCCAGTCTGCATAGGCGCGCTCATCCATTCTGGGTGTAAAAGGACCTCCATCCGGGAGAACCTGGTATTAAGAAACGGAGATAAGTGGGCAAAGATATGCAAGAACCGTTGGCAGTAAAAAACAGCCCAGGAGGAGAAAGCAAGCCAAAATCATCCTGCCTCGACTCCACATGGCATAAGAGGGGGCGGAGGAATCTCAGTCAGGCGCTTAAGACTCTGCTGCTATGCCCTGCAACGTCAGCATTTCCTCAGCCCTTGCGGTGTCTGCTTCCTGACCTGGCCTGCTTGGAAGGGCTAAGGCCACCCTGTCTCCCTGCATCCCCAAACATCAGGAGGGATTGCAGCTCTAGGCAAGGAGGAGTGACTTCAGGGTCCTGGTTTTATTAATTGTGGGTTAGTGTTATGAAGTGTTGTCTGGGAGAAAGCAGGCAGTGGGAAAATGGTCTGAGGTAGTGTGGTAGGAAAATGTCCACTTAAATAAGGAACCAAAGCCGTTATACATGACAACCCTCCAGAGTAGTAACTAGCAAGGGAGATGTGGTGGGAGACGAGGATAATTAGACCTTGTAACGGTAGGTGGGAATGACCTTGGGAGACAGAAGGAAGAGCTGCAGACCAGACAACAGTCAGATAAGAGGCAGCTGAGCCCACAGAAGGAATGGGAGTGGAGAAAGTATCTCAGAAGGGACTCTCCCTAGTTTCTTGGACCATAAAGGCAAGTGGCGGTGGGGGGGGGGGAGAAATGTACTTTCAGACTTGCAAGATTCTGTTAATGTAATTTTACAATGAAGATAGAGATGGTACTCCTGGGTGTGTTTTGTGTCTGGACTACCTTGCAAGGCTGACAGATCTGGGCTGCAAAGATTAATTTGCTGTGTGTCTTTGCTGCCATCTAGTGGTCATCCAGACTTTTGCAGGCAGATCTAGGGGTCCCGGGGAGGTTGCAACCAGCCCTTGCTGGGAAAGGAGGGGAGGCAATGGGGGTCTCCATTCCTGTCAGGTTGCAGTCTAACCAAGGAAGCCACGGTGACCGTAATGGTGGGCCTTCCAACAGAGTTCTGCTATGTTAATTTAATGCTAAGTCAGACATCAGTTATCCAGGGTTTAGTTCTGGATGAAAGCGCTGTGTGTGGGCACGTATTACAGTGACCTAGCTAAGAGAGGAGAGGGGAGCTGTGCCCGCTGAGTCGCTTTATGTTGTAGCAGGCCAGGGCTGGAGGGTGGGGAGGTGGCACGGCCACAGTCTGGGGGACTCCATCTCATGGACCAGAAGCTCCAGCAACCTCTCCCTACTCAGTGCAGAGATACTCTTTACTGAGCACCCTGCAGAACAATAGTCCTTCTTTCTGAGCTAGGCAGAGAGATCTGCGGTGTGACAGCGGGCTGCCCTAGACTTCTTGTCTCGAGTGGCTAAAAATGTCAGGTCTGTCATGATGGCCATTGACTGGCCCATCTGATATCTGGCCCCATGCATGCAGCTTGCTGAATTTGATACTCTGCCTGGATAAAGCCAGTGATCTGAAAAAGGAGGACCTTTCTGGACAGCCTTCTGGACAGTCATGGTCAGTTTTAGATTGCTCTAAAGCTCTGCAGGGTGGAGAATTGGTTAAAATGGTCTAATCCTGGTGCCTTGTGGAGCCAGATGGTTTCCCGAGCATATGTAGGGGATTTTCTGGTCATCTCTTAGCAACCCTGTTGTAGCTCCGGCCATTCTGTGAACATGGAAAGGTGGGGTATCAACTGAATAATAACTGAAATAGATGAAGAAGCAGAAGCCAAGAAGGAATCTGGCAGTCCTGAACAGGTACGGAGCCCGCACAAGATTCTAGAGAACAGGATTCAGTAAATTCTAAAGGGCTGAAAATTAAAGTGCTTCCCAGGATGGGGAGGAGCCCGTGAGCCCCCCCCCCAGGTCCAACCCCCTGCTGAGTGCAGGAATCCAGGTTAAAATATTCCCAGCTGAGGTCTGTTCCGCCTCCGCTTGAACACTTCCCAAGAAGAGGAGCCCGTGACCTCTCTGGGTTGTTGGTTCCGTTAGAAGCCACTCTTACTGTAAGACATGTTTCCTAACATTTAACCAGAATCTGCCTTCCCGGAACTTAACATCATTATTCCATGTCCTGCACGCTTGGATGCTAGAGAACAGGTCTCAACTTCTCTGATGTCCTTCCAGCTACTGGAAGAGTGCTATCATGTTAATTTTTGTTACAGGTAGTTTCATGTCACTTCAGTCAGGGAAATCCAAACAGCTTACAAGCATAGAAGGCGTATCCTTCAATCCTCTTCTCTCAACTCTAAACATGCTCAGCTCTTTCAATATCTCTTTCTAGTTTCTAATCCCCCATGAGCCCCCTTGCCCTGCTCTGAGTCTGTTCTGATTTCTCTGAGTCCCTCTTAGACTATGGTACCCAAAACTAGGTGCAGAACTTGAGGTGTGGTCTGGCCACGGCAGAATAAGGAGGAACTATTCCTTCCTGAGATTTGGAAGCAACGCTTCTATGGATACAGCCCAAAAGGGCATATGCCTTGTTTACTGCCACATCGCCCTGCTCACGTTAAATTTGCATCAGCTACTGCAGTATTACAAGATCTAATCTAATTATTATCAATGTTGAATCTTCTGCAATATTACCTATGACACACAATTTTGTGTCATCTGCAGATCGATAAGTATTTGCTCCATCTCTTCTTCCAAGTCACTGATAAATATGTTAAAGAGAACAGATTCCAGGAACGAATTTCAGAGGACCCTAGAAAGAATGGATTATCTAGATGCTTGGCGGTCAGTTTTCAGGCTGGGGTCCAGCACAGAAAGCGCTTCGGTCACACTTTTGGATGAGCCTTGGAGAGTCTGGGACTGCCGGGGGTGGGGTGCTTTTGATAACATTGACCATGGGGTCCTTCTGGACTGGCTCAAGGGACTGGAGTGGGAGTCACTGTTCTTTGGTGTTCTCCTCTTTCCTAAGGAGTCAGTTCCAGCTGATGGCTGTGGGGGAAGAGAGACCCACCCGAGACCTTTACTTTGTGGAGTGCCCCAGGCACTCTACTCTCCCCACTCCTCTATCATCTACAAGAAACTGCTGGGAGAGGCCACCTATCAGCACGGGGTCAGGTATCATCAATATGCAGACTCAGTTCCTGCTTGTGTCATCAGTGATCCTATGACGACTGTCTCCTGTTGGCGTCTTTTCCTTGCCTTCGATTTTTCCAAGGATCAGCCTTTTCTCCAATGACTCTGGCCCCCAATTATGTGTCTAAAATACTTAAACTTTAGCTTCATTGTTAGTGCTTTGAGTAAATAATCCAGTTTTATTTCATCTAACATTGAATTATTTGTTATTCTTAAGGCCCAAAGAATTATTAATAATTTTCTCCACCATCACAGTTGAAAGGCTTCGATCTTTCTCTGTTCTGCCTTTCTTTTCAGAGCTCAGGAGAATACATAACGATTTGGCCAGACCATCAGATAAGTCCTAGCGTGCAGTTCATCCGGCCCTGGAGATTTAAATTCCTCCCAAGTAATCCTCACAGTTGTATTAATCTCAAGATTAAATCCTGCTCTGTCTTCTTCGCACTTCCTTCCTGGTGGAGCACCATAGTGAACGCTAAGGCCTGTAGCATGAAATGCGAGGTCCCCAAAGCCTTCTGAGTCTCCACATCCTGGTCCTGGCTCTTGCTTTGGCCCAGCAGCTGCAGCGTTCCTGTCGTCACCACCTCCTTTTCAGGGGACACCACACCTGACTCCTTTCCCCAAGCCAGAGTGTGCCTGAGCGATGGGCTCTTAAATCCTGTGCTGCCGTTCTCTCAAGCAAATAGATGCCGTTCTCTCAATATCAAGATGCAAAAGCTGAAATAATTTCATAGTGCAATCTCCAGCTATGTAGCATATAGGCATGGTAATGTGGCGGTAAAAACTCACCCAAGAACACACCAGCAATTGGAGAAGATCCAACAAATCCCCTATGAAAACTGGCAAGCTACAGTGAGTCACCGGCTTCTTGCCACCAAGAACGAAGAGCTTGCAGAGATTCAAGACGAGCGCTAATAAGGCGCATGAGAGGCGCTGGGAGTCCCTGGTCCAGAAAGAGAACAGTTTGTAATGCAGGTTACTTGCCTTTGAAAAGCAGGATTGCGGGTTGAGCTGGCTGTTATTCCGATAGTTTCAGCCTGTGCCCCGTTTGCACACCTATCACCAACCTCCTTGGGAACGCTGGGTTTTATGGAAATATACCGTGTATGACTCTGTAAAGGGGTTTAAAGCTGGCCTCGAAGAAAAGAGCCATCAAGGGAAAGGAGGGAGCGAGCCTCGCCCAGCTTCTTCGTGCCTTTGCTTTCCACCCCAACGGAGGGGGGCTGCTGCATCTGTCCGCGCCAGAGACTCACAACCCTAAGCGCATTTCTCAGGATCGGGAGTCTGCAGTCTGGTGTGCGGGTTACATGCATGACCCACGTTCTCTTGCTGGCGAACCCTGAGCCAAACAATGTCTGGGCCAGTCTGCCTTTCTCTTACTTGGAACGTACCTGAAGAAGCTTTTCTGATACTTTTGTGACAGTTTTTTCTCCAAACAGCTGCACCTGCTTCTTGACAGGGGGAAGAACGAGGAGGAATCCACCCAGGAAGGCCACCCTCGGGCCCTCGCGTGGCAGGGCAGCTTTTCAGGGCCAGCCTGCCAAGGGCCTCCTGAAGTACCCAGGGACCCCGGGGTCTTCAGGGGCTGCAGGACATGAACGGGGACCTCAGCCAATTTGTTGGCCAGAAAAACGAGGTGAACGTGCCCACCCACATTCTTGCACTGCCTGTTGGCGGGGCCAGGAGGTGACCTGGGACTGGCAATGAGGAGGGCCTGTGCAGGAACTGGGCCAGGCTGCTCCAGGGCACCCAGTGGTGGGGAATGACCAGGCAGCTGGGAGCCACTGCTTGGCGAAAAGCACCTGATTTCTCACAAAAGGGAAATGGGGCAGGGGAGGCACCCACCCCAAGGGGTTTGCCTGCCCCTCCTCAGCAGTGTGTGCTGACCTGGGGCCCCCAACAGGAAGGGAGAGTGGAGGCTGTGCTCACCCCGTTGCTTTTGCTCTGGATGCAACCCAAACAGGGAGACAGTTTCAAGTGAGCCTGTAGCACTGCACCAGCCCCGGCGCCCCCCCACCCTGTGAGCATCTGTTCCCTGGAGAACGCAGGGCCAGGCCAGGCCTTCCAGGTGCCCCCTCGAGTGCCCCACCCCAGCTCCATGGCCAAGGGGCGTTTGAGGGAGCTGGAAAAAGAGCAGCTTCCTCTCAGCCCCAACAGCTCAGCCCAGGCGTTGGGCGGGGGGGCCGGGGGGCTCCTATTCTTCCCATGGTGATAAAGCAGGGCTGCAGCTTTAGTCCCAGGACAGGGGCAGGGGCTATTTTAATCCAGATCAATCAGATTCAGGAGGTGCATATTTCTGCCACAGAGAGGTGAGGAATCCCGAACGCTGCAAAGCCACCTGCGTGGCCCTGCCCGGTCGGCTGCCTCCAGGTCCAGGAGAGGACGCCTCGAGCCGCTTGAGGGTCCAGGCAAAGGGCAGCGCTGGCGGAGCCAGGAGGTCAGCTGGCGCTATTGAGAGGCCCTTGCAGGGCAGGGGTCCCCTCAGACCCCCCACTTGGTCCCACCACTGCAGCCTGCAAAAGGGCCTGTGATGGAAAAATAATGAAATAAAGCTGGAAACTCTTCTCCCCCTCCCCCTTGCCTCTCTTTCTGCCCCCCTCCTCGCCTCTCCCGCAATCTCTTTTCTCCACTTCCTTCTGCCATTCTTTGCTCCTGCAAAACAGGATCAGCTCCAAGCCATGGCATGACCCAAGAGTGACCATGTTCCGCCGCCAAAAATAGCCCTTTTAACTCCATCCTACTCAAACAATGGGAGGGCCATCACCTGTCTGCTTAAGGGCTTGCCGAGGGCAACCCCGATTCCATCCCCTTTTGCAACAGATCCCTCCCTCGACTGGGCTAAAGTGTGGTCCTTAGCTCACAATAGAAAGACCATTTATCCCCCGTTGAGCGCCTATCCAAACCTGTCCTCCAGTCAGATCCCTCAGATCTCCCGCCTCTCAGCCTCAAAAGTGCACACGTCCTATGCCTCCCCTTTGCTGGGGGTCCCTCTTTCTTGCAAGCCGGCACCCGACGGTCCTTGCAATAAACCCGGCTCTTCTCCTCGACCGCCTGGCGCTCCCCGGGGGCGGAGGGACGGAGCAGCCCCGCACCTCCGCCGCACACCGGGACGCGCGGATGGAATGACGTCGCCACGCGCACCCTCCCCTCCCATTTCCCGCCTCGGGACTCAGACCCGGCCATTCTCTCCCCGGGCTCCAAGGATCTGCCCGCCGGCCGCTTCCCGACGCTCCTGCCTTGCCTGACCCTAACGCGGACCCCTGAGCCTGAACTGGACCTGGTGGGCTCTTGGCCCTTCCACCGCCGGGAGCGCCCTCGGCGCGGAGCTCCAGGTCGGGGCCCGCCCAGCGGCCAGAGGAGAGCCAAGAACGAGGAGGGGTCCGCTGCCCGCCCGGGAACCCGGCGGGGGCGCTGGGAGGTGCCGCGTCCCTCCCGGGCGGCAGCGAGGAGCGCCGGGGCCCCCTAGTGGCGGGACGCGGGCGGGGAGCCGATCTCGCCCTTGCTGCCGCTCCGGCTGGCGGCGCGCGTCTCGGGTCCGCGTGCCCACTGGGCACAGGCGTCGGGGGGCGTAACCGCGGCTCTGCCGCTCCCGGGCCCCGGGTGCAGGAGACCCTGCGGCGATCTGGAGCCCCTTTGTCTCGGCGCGGCCAAGGCGGCTTCTCCAGCCGCTCGGGGGCTCTTCCCGGTCATCCCGCTTAGCGCGACCGGCACCAGCGCCCGAGCCGTCCGTCCCGAGAGCCGCCCGGCCCATCGGCAGAGCGGGCGGACGCCCTTGTGGCGGGAAAGGTCTGCGAGCCCAGGACAGCCCCCCGCCCCCGCTGCAGGTAGTTGGGGCGCACAATGCTCGGTTGTCTTCCGGTGCCCCCCCGCAGTTCTTCCCTCCCGGCTCCGGGGAAGAGAAGAGGGAAGGGCGGGGGGGGGCACGGAGGCACCTCATCGCAGCCCCTTCTTTACCCCAGCTGAAAACAAGGCCTCGGCCGCTTCATGCAGAGGCTCGTGGCCCATTCCACACTTTTGCCCTGCACAGCTACTGAAGTGCCAACGGAAGCGAATGTGTGTAGCTCAGGGCTGAACTGCAGAGTCCTTGGAGTGCCCCGAGTGCGGCTGTTTTCTTGCAACCGTTTCTAGCACGGAAGAGGTTACCTAGCGGGTAACAAAAGGTTTGCAAGACCCCAAGGACTCCTTGTAACAAGTGTAACAAGCAGTAATTGGGGTGGTTAAGCAGCTATTAACCTGCATTCCTCTTTCAGCTCTGGGTGTTTTTATTTTAAATGGTTCAGATACTGTTCTATTTTTAGAGGTCACTTTTGTTCCTGGCCTCAGAGCCAGCCTGCCAGGCTCCACTCAGCCTCTGGAGGCGTAAAAGCAGCTGGGTGCCACCCAGGAGCTGAGATGGGCCCCTGTTTCTAGGGGATTCTTCTCAGCACGCTTAGAGACAGCTAAAGCCACTTAGCTCTTTTTCAAACCTCAGCCATTGGTGCAAGGAGCCTTCTTGCCTCACATCACCGGAGGGGCTTCAGTTGCGAGGGACAATGGGCGGTGGGGGCCACAGCACCAGTTGAGGCTGGCCCCCCTCCCCAGCAGCTGCAGTTGGGGGCAGGAATTACTGCCAGGTGTGAAGCCCAACACTGCTGGCCCACGAGAGAACCGGCATCCCCTACGGGACACCTTTTCAGGAGAGACAAGTTCACCAACCACTGTTAATGACGGGGTTTCAGGAGCAGGAAAGGCTGCCCGTTGGCCCTCTGGCGACAAACCTTCCCAAGCGAAGGAACATCAAGGTGTGGGTAGGAGGAAGGGCCCAGGGCCCATTCAGACTGGAAGAGCCTGGATGGACCATCCCTTCAGCCCCCTGGCCCTGGCTGTCCTTCCCCTCTCCTTTGCGGGGGGTGCCAGGGGCCTGGAGGGCAGGTGCCCCTGAAGCCACCCAAGAGAGGGCAGAGGCCCAGGATTGGTCTGGCATGGCTCCTCCCGGCAGCACCGGCCCTCACTCAGCCCAGAGACCCTCCACGGTGGCATCCTCCTTCCTCAGACGGGGACTCTGCTTGGCTGGGGGGGGGGATTCCTGGTGCAGGTTCCAGGGGTCTCCAAGGGCCAACCCCATCCCTAAGCAGCCACCCCTGGACATGCCCGGGTGAGGAGGGGCTGCCTCTTGGCAGCACCTGAGAAAGAGGCTGGTTAAGGACTCTGAAAGGCCTCCAGAGAGGCTTGGTCCTGGTGGCCAGTCTGGGCTACAAGGTCGCTGAGAAGCCAGTCATCCCAGCACGGCCCCACTCAGTGAAGGCCCCCTTCCAGCTAATTTGGCATGGGGGCTTCCCCTCCGCCCACCTTATCTGGGGATCTCTGCTCCATGGAAAAATGGTGCCAGGCCCCGATGGAAGGCAGATAGGGCAGGCTTAGAAAGCATTTCCTCGGCTCGGCTCGGCCCCAGGAGCCTGCGCTATCTCTCCCATCTCTCCAGGCCCGGCCATGCGGCCAGGCCCATTTTCTGCCTAATGTTCCCTGATGCCTTTTCCTGTGCCCGCCGGGCACGGGGGTGGGCGTTCGTTCCACTCGGGAGCCCAAGGTACGCTAGAGGTGGGGAGAGTTCCTTGCTGGGAGGGACTGGCAAGCTCGGCCCCCACCCCCGTCCCAGACACAGGAAAAGGCAGAGTCCTCTTCCGGCTGCCTCCTCCCACCAGGCAGGATCCGGTCACAGACTGCAGGTGTCCCACCAGACTGCCGGGGCTGGTGAAGCCCTGGCAGGCTGCTGCTGCCCCCTGCCGGCCTCCTTTGGCAAAAGTGCTCCCCTGTCCCCCAGGGGGCCTTCCAGGAGCCCCCTGCAGCCCCCACGGGGACAAACGCACCAACAGCACAGGCCCCAGGGTCCAGAAGAAGCACCTCCGGACCCGAGGGCAGAACCTGCAGTGCTCCCTGCTGCATCTCGGCAAAGGGGGGTGTCAAAGCAGCTGCTTGGAGGGCAGCGCCAGTCCCAGGCAGAAGCGGGGCTCTGCCAAGGCCACCCCGTCCATCCCCCTTCTGCCTGCTCCCTAGCAGTTTGAAAGGGGCTTTGGGCAGGCGGGGGGATGGATCCGCACTCTCTGGGAGCCTCTCCTGGCCACCCCTTCCTGGCGCCTGGTTCTACGGGCAGCTCCATCAGCGATCAACCCAAAGAGGCCTCACCCAGCCTGTCCCGGCCTTTTCAGCAGGGAGCCCTCAGCGGAAACCTTCTCCCCACCAGAGTGGAGTGTCTCTCTCTCCCCGCTCCGACCAGCCTTCTCTGCCCCCCGGCCCACTTTCCTCGTCCCCATCCCTTCCTGCCCTCCGTCCCTCGTCCTCTGGATGCTTGCGCTGGGTTGGCAGCAACTTGCTCCCGGTGGGGCTGCCCCAGCAAGTGACCGGGAAGCTTCTGCTGGGCCAAGGGTGGGCGGGCATTCGTGAGCAGGCCGCAGCGGAGCAGCAGTCGCGGGGGAGTTGCCTGGTTACCAGCAGCTTTTGGGGCCCGTTCGATGGGCTGGTTATCAGCGGTTACCCTGGTGGCCGGGTCCTTGCGACTTGGGCAGGGTCTGCCCTGCCTGTGCAGGCTGAGAGAAAGGCCCCCAGGGGCAGTCAAGGGACCCTCCTTCTCAACAACTGTCCCCTCCCATCTTTGGAACAGCCTGTGTCCAGGTGAAGAGGGCCCCTTCTCCCGTCACCCTGTTGGAAAAGGCCGCATTTCTTTCAATGGAAGCAGCCAATCCAGGGAGGAGGATGGGGGGGCGGTATTTTCTGGGTTTTCATCAGTATATTTTATGGTGGTCTCTGATTTTTGTTTCATTGGGGGCCTCTTTGGAGGAGGGAATCCTAAGAGTTATTGTCAATAAATCAGTTGAAAAGAGGAACCCTCAGCTCATGCCATCCTGCCACTTGGGAGAGCAAGCTGCCAGCTCCCCCCCCCCCCGGGGACGGCTGGTGGCAGGACTAGGGAGAGTGGCTGCCAGCCTCTCCGGGGGGGGGCTGAGCAGGAGAGGGTCTTGCCTGGGGGCACGAGGGGCCCTGCAAAGGAGGGGGTGGCCGGGCCCGCTGCTTGGCCTGGCCCAGGGAACGTCCAAGCAGGAGTGACCTCCCAGCCCGCCAAGGCCAGGCGCAGCCCCAGGGCTGGATTACCAGGAGCAAAACCGAGGCCGGTGCTTCTGTTTTATTCAGGCTCTCCCTCGCTAATCCCCGCAGCGCCCCAGAAGGCAAATGCCGGGCTGGAGGGGCAGCGCTCTGCTCGGGGCGGGCCGGCCTCGCTGCTCAGGCCTCCTCTGGACGCCCGCTAGGGGCCCTCTCTAGGGGCCATGCCGCTGCTCCCCCATCTCCCCCCACCGGGCATCGCCCCCCCACCCCCGGGGAAGAAGCTGCCAGGGGTTCGACCGATGGCGCCCCCTTTCCCAGCCAAGACGGGCCCTTGGCGAAGCTGCTGCCGGCGACCCGCGAAAAGCGGCCGGGGAAGCAGCTGCTCCGGCATCTTGCTCCGCCCCGACGGCGTCCGCCGGTCAGTGGGCTCTGCGTGGCCGCGGCCGGCTGACCGAGACCTCGGGGCCGCGAAACGGACTGAGGCTGATCGGGGGCCGAGCGCTCACGTCCCCCCCTCACGCCACCCTGAACTCCGAGCAGGGCGACGGGGCGCTCCGGTTGCGCCCGAGGCTTCCGACCAACGCCGAGGGGACCGGCCGGGGCGGGGGCTCCGCTGTCCCGCTTGCGCCGAGGGGCCGCTGCTCATCGGTGCTGCCCGGGCGCCCTCGCGCTTCTCCTGCGAGGGTCTTCGCGCAGGATTGCGGCGGCAGGCTGGGCCGCTTGGCGGGGCTCCGTGTCTCACTCGCCCGCGCTTCTCTCCCCGCTTTGGGCGCTCCGGCCTGGGCGCCTCCAGGCGCGCTGTTTCGCGGGGGGGCAGAAGGGCAGTTCTGGGTGGGGGGCTCCTGCTGCGCCTGAGCCTGGCGGCCCCGAGCCCCAAAGCAGCCCGCCCGGCAGCCCCCCAGCTGCCCGGTTCAGGCCGGGGCGGGCTCCGCGGGGCCTGGGAGGGGGCACCGCGCAGCTGGCGGCGAGCAGCAGCAGCGCATCGGGCGCCGGGGGGCCCGATGCCTGCCCGCCCGTCGCGGTCCGGGGCGCCGGACTCTCGGCCTTCAGGCGGAGGCCGGCCCGAGGCCAGCCCGCCCCCGCCCCGTGGGAGTGATTGGAGCTGCTTGGCTTCCTTCGCAGAGAGCGGGGAGGGACTTGCGGTGCCGCTGGGGGCCCTAAGCTTCCCCACCGACCGTCCAGGCCGCGGTGGGGCTGGGAGGGTGGGCCTGCGCGGCGGAAGCCTTTCTCTTCCTCGGCCGGGAAGGAGCAGCCTCCACCCAGCGCCGGGCGAGGGGAGAGGGCCAGCAGGACCAGCGTAGCACCCGGGGGCATCGGCCAGCCGGCAGCCGGGAGGGAGGCCGGGCATCCCTGGAGGGAGCGGCTTCTGCTGCCCCTGCGCGCCAGCTTCCCCAGCGAGGGTGGGATCCCCGCCGCGCCGGCTCCGCTGGGCAGCCCACCGGCAGGTGCGCTCGGAGGGAGGGCGCGCCCTCCGGGCTCTCTGAGCTGGGCTGTTTCCTTGCAGAGGTTTCGTTCCCCAGCTGGGTCACCTCCTCAGTGCTAGGAGGGAGTGAGGTTTGCTCTCTGTTCATATACAGAGGGATGCCCGGCCAGCGGGGGTGGGGGTTTTGTTTGGCTTTGTTTTATTTTTTCCCTCTGGTAGTTCCTTGGTTAGGGTATTGTTTACTGCTGATTGTACGCCTGGTGGTAATCTTGGTGTTAACTTCTGCTTATCTGGGTGATGATTGCTGGCGAGGAGCTGTCCGGTCTCTTGTTTCCTTTTTATTGTCTCTCTGGAATAGTGTGTAGAATTCGAGGAGGGCAGGCGAAAGTGTTGAGGGAAACTGTTCAAGCAGAGAACCAATCGGAAGGGCAGCAGTACAGTAGACAGTACAGGAATTCGAGGGATGCTCAGAAGGATGTGGAGACTACAGAAAAAATGAGTTACTTGCATCTGTCTTTACTGCAAAAGGTTTAGGACAGATACTTGGACTTGGATTGACTTTCTCAGGGCCGCAACTGGAATATCTCACGCAACGTGAGCTGATAGGAGAAGGACCTCTTAAGGGACTCAATGAGTTCTGGCTCCCAAGTTCTTAACAAACCCAGAGTTGAAACGCCTGTCCTCCTAGTAAAAATGGTTGTCCCTCAAAAGGACTTGGGGGTCATAGTGGGGAGCTCAATCAACATGTTGACTCAGGGTGGCAGCTGTAAAAAAAGGCAGATTCCACGCAACAGAATTGGGACGGGGATCCAAAACAGCGGTTCCAACATTGCAAGGCCCTCATGGAAGCCAATGGTATGTCCACAGCTGGCCTCCACCCCGTGAGTGAAAGGACATAAAAGGCCCCAAAGAAACGCAAATCGTGGCATCCAGAATGATCTGAGGGCTCAATGCCGCTAACTTTGACCATTGTTAAAGTCGCAGCCCCTGCCCTCTGCAACAGCAGCGCTCTGACATGTGCCCAGCTCCCCGCCAAAAGTCCCTTAAGACCCCACTCTGCTCCCAGGGTGGCGTTAGGGTGCCTTTGACTGGAGTCTCTTTTGAGCGTCGGGGATGCTGTTTCAGTCCAAGCAGCCATGCTGCTGTCCCTGTGTTTTTAACTGATGTCTTGGGCATACTGCAAGCTCCCCGGAGGCTTTTTGGGGTTGGGCAGCCTTAACAAGTCCGATAAATAAATGACTGATCCAGTGAATCCGGGCAGCTGCAGGGGGGCAACAGCAGGAGCCGGTGGCTCTCCCTCCACCTCCTGCTTGGAAACACCGCAGCACCAGTCACACAACATGCCCGGGCCACACGCTTTGCTTCCATAAATCCCGCAGCAGGTGCTCTCACTTCGGAATACACAGGGAGACTTAGACTCTGCTTAACAGGCCCTGTGTGATGTGTGCGCGCGCGCACATGCTCACTAACTGGACTTGGGTGTCATGGAAATGTGGCCAGAGAGGTGGTTGTCACCTCTCACCTGGTTTTCAGGCTCCAATCTTCCGGTTGCTGTTTTGGCATTAATTGTGATGAACTGTTTTTTAATGGTTTGCTGATCATTCCATTTCAACCCTGTCTTTCTACTGAGAAATCCAATCAAACAATAAAAATTAAAACACAGAATAAGAAGCGTAAAAGCATGAATTACAAGTAATGCAGAAATTACCAACTAAGTTAAGGGAAAGAGATGTGCGTTTGCTGTCTCTAAATGCCGAGGGGGGGGGAGTCTCCTTGTGCCAGACTCACAACCTCTGATGCTCAGGGCATCTTCAGAGGCCTGTTCGGTGTCTGGGCAGATTCACAGGGGAGAGGCAGACCTTTGGGTGGGAGACCCTGAGCTGTGGTACCAAGGCCCTAAATGCGTCCTGGGGCAGCCTGCGAGGGCAGGCACGGCCGGATCTCTCTAGCCTTTCGAGTCAGCGCCAGTCCCAGGCTCTCTTCGGGGGAGCCCTGCGTGGCACACATGGCGACGCTGCAGCGTGGAGGAACCCCTGGGTACGCGCAGGCTTTTTCCCTGGCAACGAAACAGAAGTAGTTGCCATGGCCTTCCTCAGGGGTGATTGTTTGACTTCCCAGTGCAAAATAACGCCTGGGATGTCCCACGCAAGAGCTAGCAGCGTCATCCCGGCTAGCTTTTCCGAGATTGGCAGAGGCTGGCCAGGGCCTGCTGGAGAGCCAGAGCTGAATAACTCTGCTAGAGCCAATCGGACTCTCCAGTGCCCTTTCCCCACAGTCCCCCTGTCTCCTGCAGGTGTCTCTAGAACCCCGCTCTTTTCCCAGGGGAGGGCTGTCGATGTCCTAGACCCTTTTGGTCCTGCCACCTAGGAGCCTTTCTAGGTGCCCGGCCATCAGCGGGGCTACTTTATAAGGAACTGTACCCACGCTCGGCCCGCAGTTGCTGTTCCCCCAGGACCGCCGTTCTTTACCTGGCCATTTGCCCTGCAGAGCGAGCAGTGGATGCCCACAGGGGTTTCGCTTCCAAAACTGTGAGGCTTGGCCAATGTTGAGACAGGCAGAAGTTGGAGAACAGAGGGGAGAAGAAAAGGTCGCATGTGGAAAACTCTGGAAGCTGTAACGCTGTCAGTGAAAAGTGATCCTTGCGGCTGAGCGGCGATAAGGCTGCAGAGGATCCAGGATGAGCCTGCCCACACGTGCGTGTGTGTAATGTTTGCCTCTGGCCGGGAGGCCGGGTGCAATTTCCGCATGCGAAATACCGGTTCCCAAGGAGCCTCGGCTGCCGCCTGTTTACCAAAGGACCTGGGGGGGGGGGTGAAGGGGAGCTGAGAACAAATGAAGAGTTCAAATGTGAAACGATTAAAAATAAAATAAACTACATCGAAGGGAGGCGAGATAAGGCGCCTGAGCTCCGTCTCCCTATTTAACATTCATTGGATTGAATAATCAGGCCTCATTATCTCAAATTGGTTGCATATTTGCCCTCAAAATGCTAATTTGAAAGTTGGCTGCAAGCACCGTTCTGCCTATTTTGACTAAAATATTATTTTGTTTTATTGTGCACTGCCAGTAGCTCCAGGGGCTTTTCCAGTTTAAAACAAAATAATAATAATAAAAAATTCTATCAAAGTCTGGCCCAGGAAGAAAGCGCCCGGCTTCTTGGAGCAGACGGCGTTTGTGTGCCTGTTTTGCGTAGAAATGGCATTTCCTGGCCTTGAAGTAAAATTAGGACCGTTATCAGCTTCTTTTAGGGAATGGACAATTTATCATTAATCTCACAGAAGGAAATGGAGGAAGTATTTTTATTCTTATTATTTAACCGGGGGACAAGGCTGGGCCACCCCTCCTGCCGAGAAGGGCAGCTCCTGACCTTTGCTGAGACGGGGGGGGGCCGTTCATCCTGAACCACCAAGTAGCCCTCTGGAAGCCCCCCTTTCCTGGCCCCTAAAGAGAGGGGGGGCAGGGCAGCAGCGGGCTGCCATTCAGGAGCTCCTTGGGGTTCAGGCTAAGGGGGAGCCAAGGGCAGCTGGGTGGACCCCACCCTTCCCGCTGCGAGGATGGAAGCCCCCACGGCACGAGAGCATTGGGGACGGGGGTGTCCAACCCGAGAGAGCGCAGGCTTCCTTGCCCCCCGAGGAACAGCTCCGGCCCCCGTCCACGGAACCCTCTGTGGCACGTCGATGAGCTGTTGGGCTTGGACCCCGGGAGCCGGTCCGGGGCTGCCCTGGCCAGAGAGCCCCGCTGTGTCCGTCCCTGTTTCAGCTCAGGCCCCTGCCCCGGTCTAGTGGTGAAGGCTCCGGGCTAGGAACCAGGAGGCGGTGAGTTCTCGCCCCGCCTTGGGCACGAAAGCCGGCTGGGTGACTTTGGGCCAGTCCCTCGCCCTCAGCCCAACTCACCCCGCAGGGTGGTTGTGGTGGGGAAAATGGGAGCGTTAGGTATGTTCACCACCTTGAATCATTTATAAAAATAAGAAAGGCGGGATAAAAAATGTAAACAAATAAGAAGAATGGAGGGCGAGCAAGATGTGGGGAGGGGAGAGGGGCAGGAGTGCCTGGTTCAGAGCCTCCTGCCTGCAACTGGGTCAGACCTACAATGCACCTCTCTTGAGAGCATGACTACTGCTGTTAATCAGTGTTACCCATTCCTGTGCAAAGAAGCCATTTTCATTTTTAGTTTTGCAAAGGGTTTCCGTGCCCGTCACCCTGCTTGCTTTCAAGCTTCGGTGCAGAGAGCCCCCTGCAGCCTAACCGAAAGGAGCACCGAGAGGGGTGTGGACCCAGAAATGCAGAGGGATCCTTAGGAGGACCCCCTTAGGGGCGGTGAGGAGAGACAGGGGAAGGGGAACGTGACAGCCCTCTTCAAGGGTTTGAAAGGAAGGCACCAGGAAAAAGAACCGGGGGGTGGGGAAATTCTGATGCAACTTTTGCAGCACCCTGACCTTTTCTGAGCAGGACTGGGCCCATTAGGAGTTGGGTGGAAGACCGCCTGCTGGTGCCAAACTCTCAGCCAAACTGGGCAGTGGAAAAGGTGTCAGCGAGCCCGTCCCAGACCCTGCCGAGGAAATGCCCTGTGTGAGGTTTGCCCCGTTCGACAGAGAAACTCTCGTGACACGTGTGGTTCACAAAGAAGGTTTACTCATGCGTAACGTAGTAGTCACAAGCAAAGCCAGGACTGGCTTGGTACAATTGCATCACTTGTTATATTCCCCCCTTCCCGCGCTTTTTCCCGCCTCGTGATCGCGTTGCGGCTGTGGGCTATTAGGCCCCCCAATGTCCCCCCTGATCGTTCATGATGGCAGGGTCGGTCAGAGTCCATTGTCCTTGATTGCCAGTCCCCCTCCGGCTGGGTTGGCCCCTCCCTGCTACGTGCAGACCGCAGGTTCTGTGCTGCGTTGCGATCTTGTTTCGCTGCCCTGCGGCCCCGTTCCTTGCTTGCTCGCGCCGTTATCAGTTCGTAATTAAAAGCTTCCGCTGCGGTTTTCCTGTTTAGCTGGCCGCAGGTGGCTCGTTAATAAGCGGCGCTTTCGGTTCCTCTTTTCCCCGCTAGCTACCGCCGGTGGATTCCGCGTGGTCTGGTTGCGAGCTTCCCTGCAGCCCCGTGCTTCCCTGAAACCTCGTGCTGACCGAACCTGACATGCCGCCCCCCTGACGACAACTCCCCCCCTCGGTCCTATTTCGGCTTCCCGGGATATTTACTGTAAAAGTCCCGCACTAGGTCCGGCGCCCTTATGTGGGTTTTACTCACCCATTCGCTGTGGGACTTGGGGAAATGTTTCCATTGCACTAGGAGCTGGGTCTGCCCCTTGTGCCTCCGGGCGTCCAGTATCCGGTTGATTTCGAAATGCTGCTCCCCCCCGACCATGATGGGTGGTGGTACTCCCTCCGCCTTGTGCCAGGCGTTCCCCGGCTGGTGCAACTTTAGCAGGCTGCAATGGAACACCGGGTGGATCTTCCCGAGGCTTTTCGGGAGCGTCAGCCTGACGGTCACCGGATTGATGATCTCCGAAATGGGGAACGGCCCCACAAACCTCGGGCTGAGTTTTTTCGATGCCTGGTGCGTCTTTAGGTTTTTGGTTGACAGATACACCTGGTCCCCCACTTTCCACTTTTCCTCGGGGAGCCTCTTGCGGTCCGCGTGCTTCTTGTAGTCGGCTTTGGCTCTTTGCAATGCCGCGTGCGCCGCTCGCCGGGTCTCGTCGATTTGGGCGAACCAGGCGTCCAGGGAGTTGATCTGGGATTCCGGCTGAGGCAGCTCCGGCATGGGGACGAATTCTCTCCCGGTGGCTACTTTGAACGGAGAGAACCCGGTGCTCTTGTGGACGGCGTTGTTGTATGCCACCTCCGCGAATGGTAGTAGCTCCGCCCAATCGTCCTGTTGGTGCCCCACGTAGCAGCGCAGGTACTGTTCGAGCCCCCCGTTCAGGCGTTCCGTGGCTCCGTCCGTCTGCGGGTGCGCCGCGGAGGATAGGGCTTGTTTCGTCCCCACCCGCTTCAGGAACTCCCGCCAGAACCGCGCGATGAAGTTGCCGCCCCGATCGCTGACGATACGTCGAGGTGCGCCATGGAGTCGGTAGACATGTTGCACGAACAGTTTCGCCAACCCCTCGGCCGTGGGGACTCGCCGGCACGCTACAAAGTGCGCTTGTTTGGAGAATAAGTCCGTGACCACCCAAATGGCGGTCTTCCCCTTACTCTCCGGGAGCTCCACTATGAAGTCCATGGCGACCTCTTGCCAAGGGCCGTCGGGTTCCGCTACCGGCTGGAGTAGGCCTCTAGGTTTGCCTTTGGCTCCTTTCGCTGTTGCGCACACCGGGCAACCCCCCGAGTATGCCTCCACGTCCTTCCGGAGCGTGGGCCACCAAAACTGCCGCCGGATTAAGTGGAGTGTCTTTACGAAGCCGTAATGCCCCGCGCTCCGGCTGTCGTGGGCTCTCTCCATGACCTCCCTTCGGCAACCCTCGGGCACGTACAGCTTTCCTTCGTGCCACCACAACCCCTCTTGGCCGGTTAGCGCCTCTCGGTTCTGCTTGAGCCAACCGTCCCGCTCCGCTGCCTCCGCGAACCCTTGCCTTACTTCAGACGCCGCGTCCCGTCGCTCCCCCTTGGTCTGGCTTCGGGTCACCGCCTTTGCAGCCAGCCTGCTGGCGGGGATGACGGAGTCCACGATCTCCTCCCGTAGGCTGGCGTGCTGGGGCATGCGAGACAGTCCATCCGCTAAGAAGTTGCGCTTCCCGGGGATGTGTTTCAGTGTGAACCTGAACCTCCCGAAGTATTGGGACCACCGTGCCTGTTTGGGGGATAGCTTACGCGGGGTCTTCAGGGCCTCGAGGTTCTTATGGTCCGTCCACACCTCGAACGGTTCAGTTGCCCCCTCCAGTAGATGCCTCCATGTGGCCAGCGCCCACTTGACCGCGTACGCCTCCTTCTCCCACACCATCCACCTCCTCTCCGTCTCGGTGAATTTGCGGGAGGCGTAGGCGCACGGGTGGATGGCCCCCTCCGGGCTGGGTTGGAGCAGGACTGCTCCCGTTGCCACGTCTGATGCATCCACTTGGATTATAAACCGCCGGTCTGGGTCGGGATGGCGCAGGATCGGCTCCGCGGTGAACCGCTGTTTTAGTTCCTCAAACGCCCCCTGGCATTCTGCAGTCCACGCGAGTGCCATGCTGGGCTTGGGGGGTTTCCCAGTGCCCTTGGTTTTTAGCAGGTCGGTTAGGGGAAGGGCGATTTGGGCGAAGTTCGGGATGAACTGACGATAGAAGTTCGCAAACCCTAGGAAGCTTTGGAGTTGCCTCCGGGTTCGCGGCGCTTCCCAGCCCAGGACATCCCTTACTTTCGCCGGGTCCATCTCAATTCCCCGGCTGGATATTCGGTAGCCGAGGTAGTCTAGTTGCTCTCGATGGAACTCGCATTTCGAGAGCTTTGCGTACAGCTGTGCCTTCAGCAGTCTCTGGAGCACCGTGCGCACCAGGCTCACGTGCTCCGCTAGGGTCTCGGTGTAGATGAGGATGTCGTCCAGGTAGACCAGGACGCCCCGGTAGAGTAGGTCGTGCAGCACCTCATTAATTAGCTGCATAAATACCCCCGGGGCCCCTTTTAATCCGAACGGCATCACGGAAAACTGGTAGCTTCCGAGCGGGGTGTTGAACGCCGTCTTCCACTCATCTTTTGCGCGGATCCTAACTCTGAAGTAGGCTTCGCGCAAGTCCAGTTTTGTGAACACCCTCCCCTTCGACAGATGCGACATCAAGTCCTTCATCAGGGGGAGGGGGTATTTGTACTCCGTGCTGATTGCGTTCAGCCCCCGGTAGTCTACGCACATACGGAGCGAGCCGTCCTTCTTCTCCCGGAATAACACCGGGGCCGCTAATGGTGACTTCGCGGGTTGGATGAATCCCCGTGCTAGGTTCTTGTCTATGAACTCGCGCAGGGCTCCCATCTCCCTCCTCGACAGGGAGTACATTTTTGGCTTAGGCAGGGTCGCTCCTGGCTCTAGCTCGATGGCGCAATCACTGGGCCGGTGTGGTGGGAGCTGGTCAGACTCCTTCTCCCCGAACGCTGCCGCCAGGTCTCGATACTGCCTCGGGATTCCGCCGCCCGTCGGGGGTTCCCCGGGTCCGGCCCCTCGCTTTCCGGTTGCCTCGCCAGTCGCCGCTGCCTCCCCTCGCCTCGGGATCGTGGCGGGTCTCCGGGGTCCCGGCGCTGCTGCTGCTGCTGTTGCTGTTGCCGCCCGGGTCTCGGGCCCCATCTGCTCTCGCCCCGTCTCCCGGTGTCCCGGACCCTCCGCTTGTCCGCCGGTGGTTGCGGCTGCCTCCGTCTCCACGGCTCGGTCCCCTCTGCTCTCGCCCCTCGCCGGTCTGTCGACCCCGAACCGCACTGCCTCCGCCGTCCAGTCGACTCGTGGGTTCCGCCGCCGCAGCCACGCCAAGCCGAGTACCGCCGCGTAGTCGGCCACCGGGACCACCACGAACCTCAGTTCTTCCCGGTGACTCCCGATCGTCATCTGGACCGGCTCGGTGTAATACTGAGCTGGCCCCCCCCCTGCCAGCGTGCCATCTAACTGGCTGAATGAAATGGGCTCCCGGAGGCGCCTCAGCTGTAGCCCGAGCCCCGAGACCACCGCTGGGTGCATCAAGCAGTGGGTGCAGCCCGAGTCCAGTAGCGCCCGTAGCTGCGCCTCCCATCCTGATCTCACGCCCCGGACGTGTATCCTCACCCGGAACGGTGGGCAGTCCTCGTCTCCAATTGGGTCCGCGCGCCTCGACTCCCTGCTCGCACTGGGACGCCGTTCAGTGCGAGCGCGCCTCGTTTCCCGCCGGCTCCGAGTCCTCTCCGGAGGATGCTGTCTCCGGGGTCGACCACCCCCGCGTCCTTTCTCGGTCACCGCCGCCACTGCCCCCTTCCGCGGTCGGTCACCGGTCCTTTTCCCGTTTGCACGCGGGGTTTTGACTTCGGGCCGTGGTGGGGCGCCTTCCCGCTCCGTCGGGCACTGCGCCGCTCGGTGGCCTCTGCCTCCGCATCGGAAGCACAGATTCGGGGCTCTGGTCGCCTCTCGCCTCCCGGTGGACTGCCGTCGACCGCTCCGTCTCTCCTCGGGGGTCCTCTCCCTCGGCCGGTCCCTCGTCTGGTCCCGTCGTCTTGTGCTCTGTTGGATCTGCCGCCACGCCGATTCCGCCGTTCCGGCCAGCCAGATCCAATCCTTCACTGTGGCCGGGTCGTCCCGCCCCAGTGCCCGTTCCAGGATCTCTGGGTTGAGTCCCCTCTTAAAATACTTCACCTTCAGGGACTCCGGCCAGTCCGCGAGCTTCTCGGCCAACCTCCGGAACTCCAGGGCATATTCCAATACCGATTTGCCCCGCTGCCTGAATTGTAGGATGTCGTCCTCCGCCCGCTTGGCGCTCAATGTGTCCTCGAATCTGTCCCGGAGCGCCTGCATGAAGTCCGGGAAACTCCGTAGTTCCGCCGCGTTGGCATCGTACAGCCCGATCACCCAGCTGGCGGCTTGGCCATCTAGCAGCTCGGCCACGTAGGATACCCTGTCCTCGTCTCTAGCGAATAGGTGACCACCCCTCTGCATGAACCCCCTGACGTGCGTCAGAAAGTGCGGCAGCTGTTCGGGGTCCCCTGAGAACTTCCCAGTGATACCTCGAAGTCTCAGGGCGTCTGCCGCCCGTTGGTCCTCCGACCGGGGCGCCGTGGGTGGTGCCGGCGGGGGTGTCGGACCGCCCCCTGTCGCTCGCCTCCTCGTTCACCGCCGGTGGCCCCACTCTCTGTAGTAGGGTCTGGAGCATCGCCTCCACGGCGTCTAGGCGTCGCTCGACTCTCTCCTCTAGTCGGGCGAATTTCTCGCTCCACTCACGGTTCCGGAACCCCGAACCCCGGGTCATCGTAACGCCCGAATCGCCTGGTCCTTGATTCACGCCCATCGACCACCGCTCGGATGGAGTGCGCCCGGCCCTGGCCGCTGCCCCGTCGCTCCCGGGCGGCTCCGACCGCCCTTCCGCGAGCCTGGATCCCTCGCGCTCCAGCTGACCCACGGGTTCCTCGTCGCTGGTCATGCCTGTATTGAGAAAGAAAACGCTCCTCGGTGGTACCGGGTAGCGCTGACGGTGAGTCCTGGCTTTATGTGAGGTTTGCCCCGTTCGACAGAGAAACTCTCGTGACACGTGTGGTTCACAAAGAAGGTTTACTCATGCGTAACGTAGTAGTCACAAGCAAAGCCAGGACTGGCTTGGTACAATTGCATCACTTGTTATATTCCCCCCTTCCCGCGCTTTTTCCCGCCTCGTGATCGCGTTGCGGCTGTGGGCTATTAGGCCCCCAATGTCCCCCCTGATCGTTCATGATGGCAGGGTCGGTCAGAGTCCATTGTCCTTGATTGCCAGTCCCCCTCCGGCTGGGTTGGCCCCTCCCTGCTACGTGCAGACCGCAGGTTCTGTGCTGCGTTGCGATCTTGTTTCGCTGCCCTGCGGCCCCGTTCCTTGCTTGCTCGCGCCGTTATCAGTTCGTAATTAAAAGCTTCCGCTGCGGTTTTCCTGTTTAGCTGGCCGCAGGTGGCTCGTTAATAAGCGGCGCTTTCGGTTCCTCTTTTCCCCGCTAGCTACCGCCGGTGGATTCCGCGTGGTCTGGTTGCGAGCTTCCCTGCAGCCCCGTGCTTCCCTGAAACCTCGTGCTGACCGAACCTGACACCCTGCACGCCTCGGGTCTGTGAAGTCCCAGGAGTTGGTCTTGGCAGAAAGGAAACTTCATCTTTTGACCAGGGCTGAACTGTGGCCAAAAATCAAGAGGCGCTTGGTAGCGCTTTTTCGGACTGGCACATTTAAAGAGCATAGGTCTTGCAGTGACCCCTTCATGGATCACTGCCTTGTCGTGGCGAAGGGGCTTGCGTAACTCAGTGAAGCCATGAGCTATACCGTGCAGGGCCACCCAAGACGGACAGGTCATGACAGAGAGTTCTGACAAAATGTGGTCCACTGGAGAAGGAAATGGCACCCCACTCCAGTATCCTTGCCAAGAAAACCCCACGGACAATGTTAGAAGGCTAAAAGATATGACGCCGGAAGATGAGCCCCTCAGGTCGGAAGGTGTCCAATATGCTACTGGGGAAGAACGGAGGGCATTTCCAAGTAGCTCCAGAAAGAGTGAAGCGGCTGGGCCAAAGCCGAAAGGACGCTCAGCTGTGGATGTATCTGGAAGCGAAAAGAAGGTCCGATGCTGCAAAGAACAATATTGTCTAGGTACCTGGAATGTAAGATCTATGAACCAAGGCAAGCTGGATGTGGTCAAACATGAGATGACAAGACTGAACATCGACATCTTGGGAATCAGCGAACTGAAATGGACGGGAATGGGTGAATTTAATTCGGGTGACCATTATATCTACTACTGTGGGCAAGAAACCCTTAGAAGAAATGGAGCTGCACTCATAGTCAATAAGAGAGTGGGAAAGGCAGTAATGGGGTACAACCTCAAAAATGACAGAATGATCTCAGTGCATATCCAAGGCAAACCATTCAATATCACAGTCATCCAAGTCTATGCCCCAACCACTGATGCCGAAGAAGCTGAAGTTGACCGCTTCTATGAAGACCTACAACACCTTCTAGAACTAGCACCAAAAAGATGTCCTTTTCATCATAGGGGATTGGAATGCTAAAGTAGGAAGTCAAGGAGTAATCGGAATAACAGGCAAGTTTGGCCTTTGAGTACAAAATGAAGCAGGGCAAAGGCTAATAGAGTTCTGTCAAGAGAACAAGCTGGTCATAGCAAACACTCTTTTCCAGCAACACAAGAGACGACTCTACACATGGACATCACCAGATGGTCAATACCGAAACCAGATTGATTATATACTTTGCAGCCAAAGATGGAGAAGCTCTATACAGACAGCAAAAACAAGACCAGGAGCTGACTGTGGCTCAGATCATGAGCTTCCTACTGCAAAATTTAGGCTTAAATTGAAGAACGTAGGGAAAACCGCTAGAACACTCAGGTATGACTTAGATCATATTCCTTGTGAGTACACAGTGAAGGTGATGAATAGATTTAGAGGATTAGATTTGGTAGACAGAGTGCCTGAAGAACTATGGACGGAGGTCCGTAACATTGTACAGGAGGCAGCAACTAAAACCATCCCAAGGAAAAAGAAATGCAAGAAAGCAAAATGGCTGTCTGATGAGGCTTTACAAATAGCTGTGGAAAGAAGGAATGTGAAAAGCAAGGGTGAAAGGGAAAGATATAAGCAACTGAATGCAGATTTCCAGAGAATAGCAAGGAGAGATAAGAAGGCCTTCTTAAATGAACAATGCAAAGAAATCGAGGAAAACAATAGAATGGGGAAGACTAGAGATCTCTACAAGAAAATTGGAGATATCAAAGGAACGTTTAGTGCAAAGATGGGCATGATAAAGGACAAAAAAGGCAGGGACCTAACAGAAGCAGAAGAGATTAAGAAGAGGTGGCAAGAATACACAGAAGAACTATACAAGAAAGATCTTAATGTCCCTGATGTCCACGCTGGTGTGGTCACTGACCTTGAGCCAGACACCCTAGATAGCGAAGTCAAGTGGGCCTTAGGAAGCATTGCTAACAACAAAGCTAGTGGAGATGACAGTATTCCTGCTGAGTTATTTAAAATACTAAAAGATGATGGTGTTAAAGGGCTGCACTCAGTATGCCAGCAAGTTTGGAAAACGCAACAGTGGCCACGGGATTGGAAAAGGTCAGTTTATGTTCCAATTCCAAAGAAGGGCAACGCCAAAGAATGCTCAAACTATCGCACAATTGCACTCATTTCACATGCTAGCAAGGTTATGCTCAAAATCCTACAAGCTAGGCTTCAGCGGTACGTGAACCGAGAACTACCGGATGTACAAGCTGGGTTTCGAAGAGGCAGAGGAACTAGAGATCAAATCGCCAACATTCGCTGGATCATGGAGAAAGCATAAGAGTTCCAGAAAAATATCTACTTCTGCTTCATTGACTATGCAAAAGCCTTTGATTGTGTGGATCATAACAAACTGTGGCAAATTCTTAAAGAGATGGGAGTACCAGACCACCTTACCTGTCTCCTGAGAAATCTGTATGCGGGCCAAGAAGCAACAGTCAGAACCGGTCATGGAACAACCGATTGGTTCAAAATAGGGAAAGGAGTACGACAAGGCTGTATACTGTCACCCTGCTTATTTAACCTATATGCAGAGTACATCATGAGAAATGCCAGGCTGGAAGAATCACAAGCCGGAATTAAGATTGCAGGGAGAATCATCAACAACCTCAGATATGCGGACGATACCACCCTAATGGCAGAAAGTGAAGAAGAACTAAAGAGCCTCTTGATGAGGGTGAAAGAGGAGAGTGCAAAAGCTGGCTTGAAACTCAACATTAAAAAAGATAAGATCATGGCATTTGGATCCATCAATTCCTGGCAAATAGAAGGGGTAGAAATGGAAGCAGTAACAGACTTCATTTATTTGGGCTCCAAGATCACCGCAGATGGAGACTGCAGCCATGAAATTACAAGACGCTTGCTCCTTGGGAGGAAAGCTATGGCAAACCTAGATAGCATATTAAAAAGCAGAGACGTCACCTTGCCGACAAAGATCCGCATAGTCAAAGCTATGGTTT
This sequence comes from Python bivittatus, assembly GCF_059951505.1. Lineage (NCBI taxonomy): Eukaryota > Metazoa > Chordata > Lepidosauria > Squamata > Pythonidae > Python > Python bivittatus. The sequence goes on from NW_028277106.1 coordinate 1,669,993, forward strand.
TTCCAGTAGTAATGTATGGCTGTGAGAGCTGGACCATAAAAAAGGCCGAGCGCCGAAGAATTGATGCCTTTGAACTGTGGTGCTGGAGAAGACTCTTGAGAGTCCCCTGGACTGCTAGGAGGTCAAACCAGTCAATCTTAAAGGAAATTAACCCTGATTGCTCATTGGAAGGATTGATAATGAAGCTCAAGCTCAGATACTTTGGTCACCTAATGCGAAGAGAGGACTCTTTGGAAAAGACCCTGATGCTGGGAAAGATTGAAGGCAGAAGGAGAAGAGGACGGCAGAGGATGAGATGGTTAGAGAGCATCACTGAAGCAATGAGCATGAAACTGAGCCAACTCAGGGAGGCAGTGAAGGACAGGAAGGCCTGGAGTGATATGGTTCATGGGGTCATGAAGAGTCGGACATGACTTAATGACTAAACAACAACACAACTTGCAGTGAAATGGGTTTGTCAGAAAAGGCGCTACCAGGTGCTCCTGGTTTGGGGCCACTCCAGACTGACAGAGCTCCCCCCCTACAATGAGCTGTGGCTGGGCAGGAGGGGGCTCACTGACTGTCTCACGGGGAACTGCTGCCGGGGGTCTGGCCACAGTCCACTCACAGGCCTGGTGGGCTGTCTTAGTTCCCCTGAATGTTGTTCCAGGACCAAACAGGAGACTTGGCTCCGAAGCGGGATCCTATCTTTGGACCAATTCTGCCCAGGCAGGACCCCTGGGGACTCCATGTCAGAGCCTTCTGCGAAGCATTACGGAAGCTGTTTGCCACGAGCTTTGGGATTTGGGGGACTTCCCAGTCTAGCCATTCACCCTGGAATTTGACTCCTCCATAAAATGGCCACAAGGAGCAGCAGTTTATGAGCTCTGCCCCTCTCCCTCTGGACCACCACTTGTGCCTGGGCTCAGCTGACCAAGGCGTGACTTCTTGCACAACGCCTTCGGTCGCCCTGCGTGTAGCTGCCACAGGCCGTGGTGCTGCTCTGCCTGTCTCTGGACACTCCAGACCCAGGAAGTAGCAAGCCTGGGCCCCGGGAGGACCTGGAAGGCACGTCAGCGAGATTGGCGGCTGCTCAGGGAAGGCAGAGCAACAAAATGTGGAGGCCGCCAAGAAGCCCAAGACGGAGCCTCACCGTAGACCAGAGCGGCCCAAATTGGCTTCCAACCACCACCAAAAGGTGGTCATTCCATCTCTTTCCAGCTGAAGGGCAAATACTTCTAGAAACTTTAATTCACTGCGTGGCTAGTTGTGAAAGAATCAGATGTTATTGGTAGGTGGGGTGGGGATAACACCGGGCATCACCCCAATGGAGAATTCAGCCCCCTCGTTGTCCTTCTAGCCCAGGGTCTGCAACCAGGATGGGCAGTGGCTCCTTTGCATGGCAGGCAGAGAGGGCTACTCTCTAGCTGCCCCCTGTTATCTCTGAGATGGGAACCCCCAACCTGCTAGCCCAGTATGGCCAGCCAAGCTAACCACCTGGCCAGGATGCTCCCAGGCAGCGCTGACCCTCCATTCCTCACTCTCAGGCAAGACGTCATGCTTGGAAAAGCTCCTGTCTGGTTCAGTCCAGCCACCCCCAGCACGTCCCGCCTCTCCCCAGCCCCCCAACTCTTTTGCCAAAGGACAGAACGGAGGAGGGGGTGGCCGCCCTGATTTCAGGGATGACCTGCCTCTGGTGGGTGGGGGTGGGAGGCAGAACCTGCCCCTTGGGCCAAACCCCCCGCGGGCAAAGCCCTTGTCTCCCTGTTTATATCTGGGGTTCTGTAATCCAGAGGAGAGAAGCCAGTCTGTCTAGCAGGACTCTCTGCAGCAGCGGCCTGCAATCTCCCCGTTCGCTCCCACCCTGGCTGCAGGGGCTCTACAGACCCAGCGATTGCTGCCGGGGTGTCTAGCCGTTTGGGGGCAGAGAGCCACTGCTTCCCCAGGCGGTCCTGCGCCCCTCTTGCTGCTTCCCCAGGGCCGCTGCCCCTGGGGACTCCGTCGCCCCCCTGCTCCTTGACCAGGATCTGCCCTGCCCTTGCTTGCCAGCAGCTGGGTGCGTGGCCCGTGGCACAGGATGCGGTCTCTTGCAGCAAAGCAATCAGACCAGACGTAATTTTATTTACACGATTACCCTTTCTAAAAGTCAATCAATAGATAATAATGTTGGAATAATAGAGAGGCTTAAGAGCTCCATTCGGAGGCAGGATTAGGGACGTTGAAGGGCAGTTGCCCGGAAAGTCGCCTCAATCCGGCCTTAGCGATGCAACAATTCACTTGCCAGATTACCCAGCATTCCATGGGGTGGCTCCAAATGACCTCTTTCAGATGCAGGCGCTGCGATGCGGCACTGAAGTCTGTTTGCACAGCACACTGCAATTGTAGCCAAGATTACACAGGCTGGGGGGGGGGGGGGGCTGTACACATAAACATGGAAATCCTCAACTCTCGATTCCGAGGGCATCTCCTGCTATGTTTGGCAATGACTTTCCAGACTGGACAGATGGACATGCCCCTGGCCGGCCCAGATGGTACCCCGGAAGGGCAAGGAGCAGAAGCGCCCATGGGTGATCAGCAGGCAAACGATGCCCAGGGGCCAGGGAGGGGGCGAGAGGCCCCACCCCACCTTTTGTGTGGGTAAGCCGTGCTTGGAGGGGGTTCAGGACGACAGTAGCAGGGAAGACCAGAAGCGCTGACAGCAACAGGGCAAGTCCGTGGCCAGATCTTCGGTGCTCCTCTCTGTCCGTGCTTCCGCAGCACGGTGGCTGGCTGACACTTCACAGGTGGAGGCGTGAGAGGAGAAGGCAGGGTGGGCTGATTTGGGGGGAGAGGGATCTGATGCACACAACGACGCACCCAGTGAATGGCTCCTTGGTTGCCCGTGGCTGTGGCCACTTTGCTCAGAGTACCAGCCTACACGTGTGGCAGGCATCAGTTCTCTCTCCTCCCTTTCTCTCTCACATGCACTCTCACTGGGTCATATTTGAACCCACTCGACTTTGCCAGCTAAGGCTACCAGTGGCTGAACCAACGTTGCCCCATCTGCCCAGCCGTGGGCCTAAAAGTGCCCACCTGGGGCCAACGGAGAGTTGCAAAGCCCCCAAAGAGAGCTCCCTTGTAGGGCACTCTGAGGATGACCTTGGTCATGCAATACTGATGAAAAATGTTGTGTTTACATAAATGATGCTCTGTTTATTGGATCTGTTTCTGAAAAACTGAGGTTGCAATTCTTTAGAGCTTTGTTGGGTGAAGAATAACTCTGTCCTTTTCTAATTTCATTTAATTTAAAAACAAAATTATGACCCTGTGCTTTTCTTAGCCGTGCTAAGCTAAGAAGCAATTTTAGCGGGTGACCATAATGGAGGCACAGACTCTCCTCTGCGTACGTTCTACACTGCCTTAATAAAGATACAAATGTCAAACTTCACCACTTTGGAAGTTTTAAAATGCTGCTGGGATTTATACCTGAGTGCTTGGATTTGCAATAATTGTCTTCCTTGAATTATGAGACAGAGGTTCTTTTCTGGGCTGGGGAAATAGCACCTTTAAATGTGTATCAGGAATCTCTTGTTTGAATTTGGATTTCTATGAGGACAGAATCTGTGTAACTTTCTGACAAGTCGTCCAGATGAGCTTTGCAGCTTATCTATATGTGCCAGAGTTTTATGATGGAGATCAATATTATTTTTCAAGTAAATAAACTGTCCCAATGAACACTGCCCTGTATTCAAAAGGCAGGATAATATTTCAGTACGGCAATCCGTCTTCTTGTCAAGCCCTGCCTAGATGTTGTGATCAGGCGCTAACAACTGGGTGTTGTGGCACGGGTGCTTCTCTCTCTTTGTAAGGTCTGAAAAATAGATCAGTTGCACCCTTTTTTCACTTCCCAACGCTAAGCAGGCATCTCTAATCGCAGCTGTGGGCCGGGTGGGCCACACGCAGCTGCGGCTGTTTTTAGCAGCCGTGGAAAAGAAGATTCGGCAGGAAAAAATAGTTTCTGAGGATCCAAATGGGACTAGAAGACTTGACAGGACCAGATGCATCATTTACCAAAATGATAAAGTTATCATTTTCATTTCTTTAACTGAAGTTCTTCTTAAGAAATCCCAAATCCGTAGGTTTTGCCTTTACTGGGAGCATGATGCAAAATGCCATCCAAGATGTCTCACAGGTACGTCTTTGCAGGGGAAGACTTTGGGTCCCTTCTGTGCCCTGCCTGGCCTCCTTCAGCAAGGCACCTGCCAAGCATTTGCAGATAAAGAGAGCCCCCTGCTGGTAGGATCTGGGAGTGGATCAACGCCCTTCTGCCTTCCCATCCGAGAGAGACCAGCCGCAGGAGCAGATCCAAAACTGCGTCCCAAACCCAAGAGCTTCCCAGGAAAGGGTCTGCCCCAAGGCCTGCATTTGTTTTGGCAAGGCAAACCTCCCTGGGCCATGGGCCAAAGGCCTGCTCTCTTTCTGGGGTCTCTAAACTGCAGCCCACTCCCAGGGACCTTCCCTGCCTCCCTGTCCTGGGCAGAAGGACCAACCCTGAGGGGCAAGAGGAAGAGCTGCAACCAAGGCCAGGGTCAGATAAAAAAAAACTGAGTCCAGGGCAGAACCGTAACCTGAGGAAGCACCTCGGACAAGACCCTCCCTAGTTCTCATGAAGGGGGAGTAAAGGGGGAAGTGCATTCAGACTTGCAAGATTCTGTTACTGTAACCCTGTAATAAAAGTAGTACAGGTAGTCCTTGCTTAATGACTGCCCTGTTTAGCAACTGTTTTAAGTTATGACAATGTTGAAAAAGTAACTTTATGACCAGTTCTCACATGATCATCACAGCATCCCCGCAGTCATGTGATTGACATTTGGGCTCTGGGCATTTACAACTGTCACAGTGTCCCACAGTCACATGATCCCCATTTGTGTACTTCACAGATGGCTTCCAACAAGCAGAGTCAATGGAGAGGCCGGCAGTGAAATCACAAGTCGTGGTCACGTGATGTCTTGCTTAATGACCGCATCGGTTAGCAATGGAGTTGCTGGTCCCAATTGTGATTAAGTGCGTCATCAGTTAAGTAAGTCATCAGTTGGCCTGGCTCCTTCGCGGAGATTTCCTGGCTGCTGTTCCTCATCCACCGAGGAGTGTAGTTTGATGGGTGTAGCCGGCCACCCGCAGGATCCGAGAAGGACACGGGTCCCCACTACAGGTAGCAGACCTCACCACAAAGCACCCCAACCAGTTTATCAGAGACCACAAGCTGAAATGAATTCCAGGCAAGAGTGTGTGTTTTTGTTCTGGTCACCACTTCAGACCCTGCCATGCCGAGTCAGGACTGTGGTGAATTGGAAAGATTCATCAGCAAAATGTCAAACGAGCCCTCTGTGGACCCCCCCCTCCAACAAACTGGCACTGACAGAACTGCCCACCAGATTGTTGAAACCACTTTCCAAAGCAGCTGAATCCATAAGGTGCTTGGAGCAGACCATCCAGATCCACCCGTCCACCCTACGAAGGCCCTCATCTGGGCCAGGAAGTGATCTGAACGTGGTCCTATATCGCCAGACCACGCAGCAACCACCACGAAAGAGAAGTGAGGCCCAGTGCGCGGCCCCCGTGTGAGCCAGGCCTGAGATCTGAGATAATGTGGAACAGGCCCACAGCGGCCTTATTCAGGGGGAAACCCTGGGCGGCTCTCCCTGCCCTCTTCACATCAAATGGGTAGTTCAGACGATGTGGTGAAGATGCTCCCCTATGGGATCCTGCATATGGGGTTAATTCTCCCCCCCCCCATTGTTTAACATCTATGTGAGGCCACTAGGAGGGATAGTCTGTCAGTTCAGGGTGATCCCTCACCCGGTCATGCGTCGCCACCCATGGACCATGTTCGGAGGAAGTCGCAACCAACGTGGAATAAAGCAGCCCGGGGGCTGACAGGTGAGAGCAGATATGGCCGAGTTACACCTATAGCGCAGGTGCTGCATCGGCCAGGTCCAATTCACAGTGTTGGGTTTGACTTTTAAAGCCCCAGATGGCTCGGCCTTGAAGTACCTGAAGAATCGCCTTCTCCAGGTAAACCTGATCCATGCGGATGCTGGTCCCACGCAGGAGCGTTGTGCTTCCTGTGCCGTGGGAAGTGAGACTGGTGGAGGCGCAAGGGCGATGCTTCTCGTTCTGGCTCCCTCCTTATGGAGTAGGCTTCTCCCAGAGGTTGGGCTGGTGGCAACCTGGGGGTCATCCTGAAAGGCTGTCAGGACAGAATTATTCTTCAGGACTTTGAAAGCTGAAGCTGCCTGAGATTGATGGTGGTACTGATCCTTGTAGAAGATCAGGTTTTCCTGACTTTCTAACAACCAGGAGTCCTTGGATTCTGGAAGGACTGACCGACAGACGGAGCAGGGTCTTCCCATAATGTGTTCAAAATGCAATGATTTGAGCCCGGTCACTGGTGCCTTGAGGGATAACTCCGAATCGTTATGATATTCTCAGGAGTTAAAAAGCACCACCGCTCTTCCTTTCCTGCCTCTTCAACATCCATCTGGAAGTATAACAATGGTGAAATCAAATAAATACAAAAATAAAGGCATTTTACTGGTCCTGTAAGAGAGACAGAGAACTGGCCCCCGGTGATTGTGTGCAGCGCAACCTGCCCAACTCAGACAGAGCCACGGCAGCTGCGCGGCCCCCTCCCACACCCACCCTTTAAGGGGCCCATTGGAAGGGCCTGCCCCCCGCCTGCCCCGAGCGAAGGACACGCTTGGCTGCAAAGGGCGGGCAGCCCCTTGTGAGTCCTCCAGCTCCCCCTGCAAGCCGACAACACCTCTAGCCCTGAGGCTGGGGGTAGCGGCTCTCTGCTGCCAGGAGGAGGATCATGGGGCCGACCCGCTGGTCGCAGGTGCATGCCCAGGGGCGTCCCAGGGGCCAGGGTGGTGGGTGCGAGGTGCGGTTGAAGCTCTGCCTGCTTTTTATGTGGGCAGCACATGCGGCGCACATAAAAACTGGTCAGAGCTGCAACTGCACCCTCGCAGCCACCATCCCCTGCAGATGCCAATGCACCCCACAGAGAAGGGACCAGCCCCTTGGTGGCAGAAGGGGTCCCAAGCGAGCTGGGGCTGCCAGCCCTGGAGGCAAGACGGCTGGCTCGGCCTGCGTGGCCCTGCCTGCTAACAGCCTCTCGCCCCAGCCCACATCTCCCTATCCCGCCAGCTCTCCTTCTCAGCAGCCGCCTGGAGAGGCACCCAGAGACCCTCGGCCAGGTCTCCAAGTCCGGCTGTCACCTGCAGCAGGTTGCCATGGAGACAAAGGCACCCTTGCCGGCCATCCTTCATGGAAGCGGCAGGGCAGCAGAGGCTCAGCTGGGGGGGCAGTTGGCCCTCAGCCTCCCCTCCCTGCCACGCAGAGCCTTCAGGCGGCAAAGCCACCAGCTCGCTCCCCTCCCCCCCAGCACGTTCTGGCTGCAGGGCAGCTGGGAAGAGGGCCCCCCTTTCCTCAGGACAAGGGTAGCAAACTAGAGCCCGTTGTGCCAGCCCTCGGAGCCGCCCTTCGCTGCCAGTGCCACAGGTCCATGCCCCCACGAGAAGAGGCGAAGGCTGCCTGGGTGTGACAGACCGCAGGCCTCCCCCTTGCACTTCTTTCTGGGGTCCAATCGAGCTCCCAGGAGGGAGGGGGCACCCCATGGGGGAATCGCCCTGCTGGTTTCCATACTGAGGTCAGGCCTTTTGGCTGGGAGGAGGCGAGGGTTGCCTTCGCTGCCAGGGGCTGCCCAAGGGGGTGTCTGCTCCATACATGGGGGGGGCTGCTTCCCTCTTTCACCAAAGACTGACTGAACGGCTGTGCCATTAAGCCCACCTGCCCAGTCCGACTCCACAGCCGAGGAATGCAGCTGGCAGATGGGCAGGGCTTTGATCTCTGCAGCTGCAGCTCCTTTCTGGAGTTTTAGGGTGACTTTTTATGGTATCTGTGTGTGTTCACATTCTTGTGCTATGCAAACACAGGCTGTTTGGTTGGACGGTGGCTCAGTGTATTGTGCAGTGCCTGCTAATTGGATGGGCAGACTGGCAAAGGTGGTATGCAAACCCCAGTGTCTGCTCCATTTCACAGGAGTGCTGTGACCATAAAACGGGAGAAGTCAGGGAGCCCCGTTTGGCACTTTGAGCTCCAGAGGGAGAGCAGGACACCTGTCTGCCCTCTGATCCATCGCCTGGCAGGCACTGAGCTGCCCCTCCCGGGTCCACTGGGCCACCCGGCAGCCTGAGGATCATACAGAGATCCTGGCCTAATTGAGAGAGCATCACTGAAATTCAGCAGACCCGCTGCTGCTTTCCCTTTTGAAGGGAGGAAAAGGGCGGCCTCTCGCCCGCCTCTGAGGCTTTCCTGGGCAGCTTGGGGGTCTCTTCTGCCATCATCAACAGAAGCCACAATAACAGTGGCTGCAATACGCTGCACCCCGTTCATTTTGCAACCAGGCCTTGAGCCAAGCTGACGCGTGCTGTGGTTTAGCTGTCCTGTTGGAGGGCTCTTGTCCAGAATAAGAATTGCCACTCACTTTCTCTTCTATAAACTAGACTTTATTACAGTATAAAAATATCAGGGAAAAATAATAAATTAAGTTGCAGCTTTACAGTTTCATAAAAAAATACAACTAGTCCTACATAAATATTATAAAGAGCCACTTTACAATAATCCTACCATAACAGTAACCAAAAGAGGCACCCTGCATTTTCCTGAGATTGCAGAATAGCACCCGAGTCTTGCTGCATGAACCCACTACTCCCCTCCGCCTCCCTTTTAACTCTGACTTTAAAGCCCTGCAACAGTGAAGGGAGACCCTGTTCACAGCAGGTTCAGCCCAACAAAGTTGGTTAGCGTGAAAGATGCTGGCAGACTCCATGCCCGTTTTCTTGGCCACAGAAGAGTGGACAGCTGGGAGCAGAGCTCTACTCAAGCCTTCACATGGACCCCACCACCATAGCTTGCTTCCTGACAACAAAGACTCCAGGTTCTCCCAAAGCGGGTATATGCTCCTAGACCTTCCTCCAAAGCATCACCCAGCTGCACACCCAGCAGCCATTCCAGCTGTGCCCAGAGAGCCAGGGGCATCCCAAAGCCAAAACTTGGCACAGATCCCCCCCAACACCCCTTGGGCTGCACCCGACTGGAGCTTTGAGCCAAGGAAGGAAGCAGAAAAGCAACCGCCGACCCCCATCTATGGGGCAGGTGCAAGAAGCACAGAAGCCTGAAGGCCCCAAACTGTCATGGGGTTCTTCCTTTGTAACAGAGAGGCACGATCTGCCCCCACCCCAAAGGCCAAGGTCTGCCCCTCGGGCCCCGGTGCATCAAGTGGCAGGGCCGGGAACCTGCTGAGCCCAGGACAGAAAATAGAAACTGAGGCGGCATCCAGAAGAGCCTGGGAAGAAGCCCTCCGGCTCTGGGGGTGGGGCAGAGGTAGGGGTGGCACAGGACAGCAAGCCTGGAGTCACTTTTGGTATTAAGCCCCCAACCCTTCCGTCGGGGGGCACTAAGGCATGTGCATGTGGCCGGATGGCTGGATGAGAATTCCTCCCCCCACAAGGTCCAGGACAGTCCAAACAGTCAAAAGGGGTTTTGAAGGGGCAGCCTCCCAAAGCAAGCCACCGATGGAGCACAGCTGCATACAATTATTGGAGGGCAGGGAGGGGGCCCGAGGAGGCCCAACAAGGAACCCAGTAGGTCCATCAGAGCTGCCAACTGCAGCTGTTCCAGCTGGGCCCAGAGAGCCAATGGCATTACCAAAACAGCACAGCACCCCCTCCAAGGCCCCTTGCCACCCCCCCTCCCCAGTTTCTCATCAGGGCCGAGACACGCATTGCCATCCTCTGCGCGCTGAGCCTCATCCTCTGGTCTCCGGGAGGACAGAGAACCCGCTCGCGTGCAGAAGAGCCTTGGCAGAGCCAGCCAGCTGGCCCCTGAAGCTCTGGCAAGACCAGTTCGACAGCCCAGCAGCCTTACCTGGGAGACAGTCCTCCCTCTGTCCTGACCACCCAAGAGTCCCTGCTGAGCGCCAGACGCCCCCCGCACAGGGGATTCCAGACCAGAAGGGATGGGGACAAGACTGCCTCGCCTGCCACACAGACTGAGGTTTCCTCCCCAAAGGCATGAACCTCCCCCCCAAATGTGGAAGTCCTGGACTGCTCCAGCTGGGGGAGGTGCCCAGGCATCTTGGACCCCCTTCAGGGCATCCTCCACAATGCCAAGAGGCCGGGTGCACGCGCAGCCTCCAGGAATGAGAGTGGCGGCAGAGGCAGCAATACGGGATCAAACGTACATCTGGCAAATTCACAGAAGGGTGATTCTGACTGGACATTCATTCACAGAGCAGGACTGAGCCGCCCTCTCTGAAGGCCAGTTCCCTCCCAGAGGCTCATTTGCAGCTTCTGGGGCAGAGCAATGGCCAGGCTGGAACCCAGGCCGGGGGACTCAGCGTACCCAGGCAGGCTTTCGGAAAGCAGCTAGCAGATGCGGGACCAAATTCGGCTGCAGCTGGGCACCCAGAGGCACAGACTGTGCCCACCCCAGCAGAACCGGGCAGGGCCCTTCTGATCTCTGGTGTGAGAAAAGCAGCAGGAGAGAAGGAGCAAGAGGCTAAAGATCCACGTTCACGTTCTCCTCCCCACCGCTGTCCTGCCTGTCCAAGTGGCCGACGGGGGCCGCCTGTGTCTGTGTCGTCCCAAACTGCGAGGAGAGTTTTGCTGCCTTCTGCTCCAGGCTCTGCTTGCGCCATCTGATCCTCCTGTTCTGGAACCAGACTTTCACCTGAAACGGAGACAGCCCCTGACCTACAAGCATCCCTCACCCCCAGCGGGGCTGGCACAGGCTGCCGGAATGGCAGTCCAGCAACCTCTGGAGGCCCACAGGTTGCCCACCCCACTTGCTAGAAAGAAGCAGCAAAGTACGCTTCTAGACCTCATTGAGGGAAGGAAGCAAAAGATAGAAATAGGACATTTGCATCCAGGTCCAGACACATCACTCAGGACAGGGGGAGCTTCGTAGGTCTTTGTGGAACTTCAGGCACTTCTGTTTCATAATACTTTGAAACCCTATGCTGCTCCCTGGGGAGGAAAGAACCCAGCATCCACCAAAGAACAGTTATTCTGCCTGGTTCCCCTGAATTCCTCATCAGGCAAGTGAGAAACAGGGAGGAAATATGCATTGTTTTTGGTAGTGTGGCAGATGAATATTGAAGGTTCCACCTGCACTGAATTTATGCTGATGCAAAGTTTCCCTTTTACACTGGCAGGTGAACTCTGCAGGAAATAAAGTATGAACAGCCCTACAGGCCCATTGCTTCCAAATACATTTCCACAGTTAAAATCTAGACAACTAAACCAGAACAAGACTAGTTCTTCCATTCCACATGGGCTCTGCAGGTTCAGCAAATGTGCTTTGTTTGTTCTGCCATTTTTGCTATTTATTTCCAGCCTCGGAGAAAGGAAAAAATCACGCACCAGCCATCAGCTTTGACAAACAGCCTTCAGTCTAAAAACTGAAGAGGGAGCCCTAAATAGCTGGTTGAACAACAGAGTCGGAGTATCAGGTTCCCAGGCCAGAGCTGGCCTGCCTCGGTTACCTAGACCGGTGTTCAGCCCCAGAGGCTTGAGACCCCCTGCTACCCAAGGATCCAGCCAGTGTCCAGCCAGACTCTGCTTCCATCCCAAGAGAGCACACTGGGAATGCCCCCCCACAACACAGAGACACTATAATATAGCCCTGGGATCACCCCCCAAAAGGCCATGGGAACCCCTTCTAAGCAGGTATTTCAAACGCCCTGGGTCTGGGAGGAGGAGGAGGCTCCCTACCTGAGTCTCTGTGAGCTGCAGAGTAGCTGCCAGGTCCACACGCTCGGAGCCCACCATGTACTGCTGCTTCAGGAATTCCTTCTCCAGGCGCTCCAGCTGTTCTGGGGTGAAGACTGTCCGGACTCGCTTCATCTTGCAGGGACTTCCAGGTCTCCAGGGAAGGGGAGGCCCCAGGGAGCCAGCGGCTGCGCAGCGGGGGGAAAACTGCCGTCCTGGACCTGCAAGACCTGGAAACTAAACTGGAGGCAGGAGGGGAAACAGCTCCCGCCCCAGGCATGTTTCTCCAAACGCATTCGTTTTATCCTGGATGCTGGATCAGGATCCCGTCCCGCACCCTTCCCAACTCCCCGCTTTAGCACACGTGAACCGCAAGAGTCTGCGGGCTGGCCCGAGGGCCTCAGATTCGCGCGCCTCCCACCCACTCCCTCGGCTCCGATGCTTTTAACAGGCAGGAAGAGCGAGGCCCATTGGTAAGTCCGCGGAACCTCCAAGCTCACGCACAGTCTACCTCGCGCGCTCAGGGGCGAACCCCGACGGATCGGCCACGGGTTCCTCCCGCGTGCAGCCACGAGCTGGCGGGGCGCGGCGCCTTCTCACCTGGCCTCTCGCAGGCGGGTGCGGCGCACCGGCAGGTCGGGCCCGAGAGGAACGGCTGCTGCGCGGCCAGGTACAGGGCCGGGAAGGGCAGCGTCCCGGCGACGCAGCCGAAGCGCAGCGCGGGCGCGGACGTGGCGGCGGCGGCCCAGGCGCTGGGCACCGGCGGCTCCCGACGGGGCGGCTCCGACTTCGCCAGCAGCGACTCGATGTCAAAGCGGCTCTTGGCCTTGGAGGGCGGCGGCGGCGGCGGCGGCGGCGGCAACTGCTGGGGCCGGCGGGGAAGCGGGGCCGGCGGGGAAGCGGGGCCGGCGGCAGGGGCCGGCGGCGGGCTGCGCAGCATCCTCGGGCTGGGCGCAGAGCTCTGCGGCGGCTCGGGCCGCAGGGGCCTTATAGGGCGGCGCGGCAGGCAAGCGCAAGGCCGGAGGGCGTGGCCCGGGCCGGACAGCTCAAAGCCCCCGCCGGCCTCGGACCGCCCTGGCAGGGCCGCCGTGATGCGCCGCAGGGAGAGCCGCGCAGGCCGTCGGGGAGGGAACGCGGAGTCGCCCCCGCCGGCTCCTTTCGGGCGCAGCAGCAGGGTCTCCCCGGGCGAGAACGCGGGCTGCCCGAGCGGGCCTGCCGCGAATGGCCCGCTTGCGGGACCGGAGCCCGGAGGCTGGCGGTGGAGGACGGATTTGAAGGCGGCGCTCCGCGTCCCAGCCTGGAGCTCTGCCCAACGGCTGGCGCTCCCCGAGAAAGAAGCCGGGCCCGCTCCCTCCTGCCCGCCTTCCCCGGGGGGTTTGGCTGGCGGCCTTCAGGACTGGGAAGCGTCGCCTGTCGGCGCGGGTGCCTCGTAAAACAGGTTTACCCGCCTTTCGAAGGAGAGGACTGGCCCCGGGAGACTCTTTCCGCGAAATACGCTAAAATTCACAGATAAGGAGATCATTCCATCCATCCATCCATCCATCCATCCATCCATCCATCCATCCATCCATCCATCCATCCATCCATCCTTTTACCGTGCTGCGGGTGGATTCCAAACCCTTCCAGATCGATAAAGCAAAATGTAACAGGAGTCTGAGATCTGGCGCCTCCGCCCCTTTCACCAGTGGCAAAATAGCTACTTTGAAAGTAGAGAAGGCGGGTGCCCAGGGAGGAGGGTGCCACCACTGAAAAAGCCCTGTTTGATCAGAGTGGGGTGCTCTGTGTGGGGCTCTGAGGCTGCTCCTGGTGGGGGTGGGGGGGCGGGTTCCCCAGACGAAGGGGGCACCAGATCATTGAGCTCCTTGCAGTCGAGTTTCCCTGGAGTCAAGCTGCACCCCTGGTGACCCATCCCTGTTGCTTTCCACGTAATGGGATGACAAGCGGTTAGTTTTTCCAGCTTCCCAGGCTAGCCTACAGCCCTGGGATCTCCTAGTGGCCTCCTGTGCAGTTTCAGCCAGCCGTGGTTAGCTTTTCTGAGATGAGCCAAGGCCTGCTAGTTGCTGTCTGTGCAGCATGGAAACAGTCCCCATACAATAGTTGGATGCCAGCGTGGCAGAATTGCCCACAGCCCAGGCCCATCTTCCTTGACTGGAGGGGCTCTCCTGGAAGGCAGTAGATCCGTGTTCTGCAGCCAGCATGGCTTGTGTCCCACCAAGGCAGGGGTTCCATTTAGGGCTAGTTCTCTGTCATCCCCCCCCAGACTACCCAAGGAAGTAAGGCTGCAGGGGGGCCATGGGCCTGTGCTTATGCAAGGACACAGCCCCCCTGGGGAGGGCAGTGGGAATGTCTTGGCATAGGCTCCTCTTTTCACAAACACTGGAGGGGGAGTGTTTGCCTTCTCTCCCCCTGGAAGTGAGATGGAAGTATTGCCAGCCCCTTCCCTTGCAAGGGAAGGAAAGAAAGGGGGGCACTCGAGGTGTGAAATTTCTCAGGGTTACAGAAGTCAAATGAACCTGCAGGGGGGAGGGGGAAGCATAGGAGGGCCCCCTTTTCTGAAACACTGGCTGGAGAAGGACCACGGGAGGAGGCCTTTGTGGAGCAGGGACTGTAAAAGGTGCCCACCCCGCAATGGGGAAGAAGGCCCCGCTCCATCTAATAGTCATTAGCATCAATTAGAAGCGTTTGAAGTGGCCAGGAGCTTTGTCCTGCCGCAGAAAGGGAGCCCTCCTTTCGGGCAGCCCATAATAATCACAGCTGGCGGGAGGAGGGGCTGCCGGTTCCCCTCGGCTTTCATCTCTTCTCAAGGTGCTTGGAGTGTTAATCGGGGGCCAGGAAATGCTTTTCCCTCCAGGAGACCTGGCGGGGGGGGGCAGCTCCAGGAGGCCCCCTCCCCTCGCAAGAAGGGGACCGGGATCCCCGCGAATGTGCCGCCTGCCTCCCGGCCCGCTCCTCCAGCCGGTGCGAGATTTCGCGGCTCCTTGCCTCTGAGGGAGAACCTCCGGCTTCCAGGGGGACCCGTTAGCCGCGCGCCAGTGGGGCCAGGAGGGCACCCGCACTGCCGGCCCAGGCACCAAGGCAGGCAGTCAGCAGCCCCGCAGCCGCGACGGCCACCAAAGCTGCCCCCGGGCCCTCTGCCTGCCAGGCTGGGTTTCACCGCAAAGAGGTCCGACTGAATGAGCATCGCTGGCGTCAGCCCGGGGATTAACGGGCTGGTTTCGAGCCAGTGGTTTTCCCCCCGCTCAGCCTGCCCCGCAGGGTTGTTATTAGGATAAAATTGCAGGGACTGCCACCATCACCACCTGGAGCCTCTGGAGGCAAGACGGGCATGCCTCTTGCCAAGACCAGAGCTGGCTCCAGGCCGTCAGCCCCCTAGTCGTGGATCCGCTCTTCAGGCTGGGTTGGACTGTGATTATTAGGGCTCAGAGGACGGGACAGACTCGATCCATTACTTGATGGATCCCGCGGGAGGATCCAGGTCTGCCGCATGAAGAAGACTGTCACCCTTACCTCTTTTTTGCAAAGCTATTTTAACAAGCCGTTAATTAGCTGCCACCAACGGGTCTGCTTTGCAGCGCGTGCCCTCCTTGTGGTTGGTTTGCTTCTGGCTGCCATTTTTGCACACTGAACTACAGCCACACCGCCTCCTGCACACGGTCCTCTCTGCTCGGCCGCTTCCTGGCTGTGTTTGGGCAGCACTTATCCAAGTCGCTTGGCAGCCAGCGCCTACAAGTGCGCGAGGCACGGAGATGGGCTGGTCCTGACCGGGGAGGGGGCCGGGGCCTAGGACGGCGGCCTTCCCAAGAGCGATGTTCAAGTCCAGGCGGGGGAGGTTCGGGTCCAGCATCTCCCTCTGCGGAGGTCCGGCGCATCCCCCCTGCCCTTTCAGTCCA
Organism: Python bivittatus; assembly: GCF_059951505.1. Taxonomy (NCBI): domain Eukaryota; kingdom Metazoa; phylum Chordata; class Lepidosauria; order Squamata; family Pythonidae; genus Python; species Python bivittatus. The sequence goes on from NW_028277106.1 coordinate 1,685,675, forward strand.
CTCGACTGACAGGGAGTCAAGGCAGAAGGATGCCCTTTTGGCCACCCCGGCAGCATTTCCCCCACTGGGGCTCGAGGGAGGGGGCCTGCCTCCTCCATCCAGGCCGGCTGCTCATCCGCCTCCGGGGGGAGAGGGCGGTGGCCCTGGGGTGGTGCCGAGGCAAAAGCCTCAGCCAGGCCGCAGGCCCTCGAAAGCCCCGGGGTGGTCCATGTTCTGCAGCAGCCCACAGGGGGGACCGGCCCGCAAGAGGTGGTGACCGTACAAAGCCAGGGACCCCACGGCCGCCCCGTCACTCCCCCTCCCATCGGGAGGGGAGCTGGCAGGTGCTACTCAGAAGAACTGAGACCGAGGAAGGCCCTGCCCGCCAACCCAGGCCCAGTCTGCATAGTAGCCACGCGGGGCCTGGGGGACTGCCGCTCCCACCCCCAGCTGGCCCTCGGGGCAGCGACAGGAATGGCTCGAGGCACTGGGCAGCAGGTCCTTGGCTTCCCACACCGGGCTGCCCCTCCTCTTGGTGCCCAGGGCCACTGTTCGGCCTCCTGGAGCAGCAGCCGGGTGTTTGCCGCAGCCCTGCGCACAAGGCGGTGAAGAGCAGCTGGCCGAGGCCACCGAGGGAACTTCTGGCTGGGGGGAGCTCCTCGTCCAAGCGGGTTGGGAGGGGCCGCGGTGTTTGTTCCGTCAGTGGCTTCCTCTCCCGGCCCAAGAGCGTTTCCTGCACCCCCAGGGGTTTCCCATCCATCGGGGAGGCTGGGTTGGCCCGGATGAGGGAGCCTGTTTTTGCTGGGAACAGATTTATGGGTGAGGGGAACAGCCTGTCTAGAGAGGGAGGAAGCAATGGAGGAAAGATGGAGGAAAGATGCATAGGAGCGCGCTCTTCAGCTGCCTTTGGGCCTGGAAGAAGGTGGGGCAAACGTCCATATCCCTGCCAGGGGATGCCCTTCCAGAGTCACCAGACACCCCCCCCCCCGTTTCCCACCTTTGTGTCCTGAGCTGCATTTTCACTTGATTGTTTCTGCTTTCCCTGGGATTAGGCTGTTATGCTGGGCGGGGGGCGGGGGGACTCTTCCCTCAGCACCAGAAATGGAATTGTGTGCAGGTGGTAGATGACCCTTAAGGGAATGCACACTTGGTGTGTTTTGCTGTCCCTTTGTTTTTTTTCCTTTGTTTTTATCTTTTGATTTAAATTGGTTGTTTTAACGATCTGTATGTATTTTGATGGTCTTATTAGGTACGCCACCCAGAGTCACTGGACAAGTGTGAATGAATGAATGAACAAACGAATGAATAAATATGACGGTCCTCCTGCTTGCAAGGAAAACTGAAATTCTATAGGCCACTCAAGAAGTTGGCCTGTGTGTATGTGTGTGTGTGCGCACACGCACACACTCTCCAGCCCCTCAAGGACAGTCATCAGCCTGGACAATGACCTTCCAGGCAGTCCCTGGGCAGCAGGCCTGGACCTGTCCAGCTTTGTGGATTGTCATGTCTGGGCCTGCAAGGCTGCCTAGCACTGCCTCAACAAACCTGCATCCCCCTCCCTGCAATTTGACTACCCTTCCTCTCCAGATCCTGCTTCTGGTGGCTCTTGAGTTAGAGGCATTGCAGCCCCCTCCCTGGTTCCAGGCCAGAAGCCGGGCTCCAGCTGAGATCTGCTGATTCCCTCCCCAGTTGTGGGGGGGGGGGCTGAGCTGTCACTCCTGGGGATTGCAAAAGCTGCTCATGAGAAGACTCATTTGGAGATAGGGAAGAGAAAGTAAAGTTGTTTCATGGAAAGCTTTGGTCAGAAGATTAGAAGGAAGGGGCTGTATTTGGGTGCTACCCCTTTTATTACCATCACGGCCGCCCAAGGCTTGCGTGTGCTGAGAGCCTCGCTGATTGTCAGCTCCAAGATTAACTACATAACTACCGATGAATCGAATGGTTAGACTCGGCTCTCTGGTCCCCAGCTGGTTCTAGCTGAAGCAGGGAGCCCCCAGCTCTTCGGGCAGGGCCAGGTTGGGGAGGCAGAGCGCCCTCCCTGGCATCGTCTTGAAGAGCGGAAGCACTCGGGGCAGGGTGAACCTAGGGGAGGCCGCAGGGAGGCCTGATCCTGCTCCTGCTCCTGATCCTGGAAATGGGATCAGACCAATGCCAGAAGGCAGAGGACCCAGCACTGGCCTCCCTTGTCCAGGGAAACCGGACCGCTGTCCTCCTCGGCAGCTCCGGGCTCCACTGCCAAGGCTGGCTCTCTGCCACGGCGGTGGCTTCTCTGCCTGAGGGAGGGAAATTCTGGGAAGATTCTCTGCAAGAGGGTCCCTCCCGGTGTTTGCAAGGAATACAGATTACCGAGGCCATGTAAGGGTCCCTGTGAACATGCCCAGGAGGCAGCACCCCGCTGGTTCTTCCCAGCATGGGGCAAGATGGGAAGGGCACTGGGGGAGCAGGGGCTAAGCTGATCTTTGCCCAATTGCCCCAAGAAGGAGACTGGAGGGGAGCCCTTGCCAGCCTGGGTTGCTGTGGCCTCCAGCACAGCAGTGGCCTCCAGGCAGGGCCTTTGGCACATTCCAACAGAGATAAGCCCCCCCTTTTCTGAAACTTGGGGGGGGGAGATTAATTGTGAATTATACACAGTTCTGGGACTGATTTGGCAATGGTACAGTCAGGAGTGAGCTTAATCCTGGCCTGCCTTCCCTTTCTTCTCCTCCTGTGAACAACCTCCTCTGATTGGGATGCTAATGACCCCAAGGGTTCCCAGTCTCCCCCCAGCCCCCCTCAGGCCAAGTGGCTGCCCTGGAGGATCACAGACTGCGAGGACTCAATCCCATCTCCAAGGTGGATTTATCTTTCCGCCCTGAGGATAACACCATGGTCTTAATGGAGGTGCCACCACTTTATCCTCAAAGCCAGATTCCCTTTGTCTCGCCTTCATTAGCTGAATGTCATTCCCCTCTTCCTTCAGCAGGTTATTAAATAAATCCCTAGACACAAGGGGGGGAGAGGATCGTCGGCAGGCCCAATCCTGCCACAGCCCAAGCTATCTGGGAGGACAGAGCTGGGCCAGAATGTGGTCCCTGCCCCCAGAAAACCAGGTGTCCTTGCAGAGCCACCGGAGACACCTGGGACAGCCTGCCGTGGATGGGCACAAAGGAAGATCCTCTCCTGGTGGATGGCTCTTCCCAAGCACAGAGCACACCTCGGGGGGCTGTGGGTCTCACCTGTGTTTTGCCCTGAGCTGGAGGCCTGCTGGGAGTCCAAGCTGCCTGCGCTAGTACCCTTTGGCCCAGTCGCTCTGTCCGAACTCAAGAACCCCTCCTCTAGGGCTTGTCTAGCATCCTGTGCTTATTCTTGGGCCAGAGTTGCCAGGATGCTGCAGGAGACAAGGAAGAAGGAAGTGTGAAAGGACAGAGCTCTTCTGCCTCAAAGCATGTTCTAGGTTAGTGTGGAAACCAGCTTTAAGAATCAGTATCTCAGAACAAAACGAGGAGGGAAAACTAAGGCCACACACATAAGAACACAGGACCAGCTCTGCTAGTGGTGTAGGAAGATGGAAGCCATGGAAGATGCATCATTGTGATCCTCATTTTACAGATCTAGGACCAAATCTAGGCCTCCTGGAGCATGTAGCAAGCAAAATGGTGACTGGAGCTCTTCTTAAACTACGTTAGGAGTGAAGACCCTAAGGACAATCTTGTTGGATCAGGCCAAGGATCGTCCGTGTTCAGCATGTTATTTCTCCCAAGGGCCAACCAAATGCCTCTGAGAGGCTCCCCAGCAGGAGACAGAGGCCTTCCCCTCTCTTGCAGCTGCCCCCCTGCAACTGGTATTTGGAGGGGTGCTGTCCCCAACCTGGTGGTACTATGGAGTCTTCAAGACTAATAGCCCTGAACAGACCTGTCCTCCATGAATTTATCCAAGTCTTTTTTGAAGCTGTCCTAGCTAGTGGACATCATCTCATTTTGCAGTAATGGATTCCAGAGGGTACTTATGCATTGTGACAAGCTGCTTCCTTTCGTCTGTTTTAAATTGCCTTATGGGTTGTCCCCTCATCCTAGTGTTTGGAGAGAGGGAGAAAAGCTTCTCCACATCCACTTTTTCTATGGCATGCATGGTTTTATACACCTCACTTATGTCCCCTCCAATTGCCCTTTTTTCCTGGCTTAAGACCCATGTTCTGGCCTTCCTTCCTTGGGAAGATGTGGAAGCCATCTGGTCATTCTGGTTGATCTCTTCTGCTCTCTTATATCCTTGTAATAATAAGTGTGGAGAACAGAACTGTACACAGTGGTCTAGATTTACATAAGGGCATTATAATACTGGCCGTTTTATTTTCAATACTTTATCTAATGTTCTCTAGCATGGAATTCACCTTTTTACAGCAACATTTTCACTGAGATCTCCACGATGACCCCAAGATCTTTCTTCAATTTGTTATAGACAGCTCAGACCTTGCCAGTAATTAGATGAAGTCAGGTTTTGGCCCAGTGTGTTTGTGTTATTTAGGTGGAACCAAGTTTGCCATTTGTGCTTTATTCTCTTCCTCCTCAAAGCTGTGTTCGCATAACATACTTAACCAGATCAAGACCTAGTAGATGTATTCCCATATGCTAATTTTGTTAAATTTGGTTGGGTCTTTTCATGCCACAGACCTAGCCTGTCTGGCTATTGGTGAATGAACTGTGTGGTCCCTCAATATGAGTTACCAGACTGAGTGAAGGCCATCTGATATTGCCCATCTTCTTTTTCAATCCTTCTCCTCATGCCACTGACCCTATAAAATTGAAGAGAGATCCAAGATGGCGGCTGCCAGCAAACGCCGGTCATTGCCGCTGCATTGGGGGGTTTTGCAGTTTTGACCCCTCTCTCCTCGGGATTTTACCATCTTTTAGGGGTGCACTGGGTGCGGAGGAGACCGCAAGGGGTTTTTACCCCTTTTGGTGTGTCGACTCGGGTGCAACCCCTGGATGGAGCGGCAGGACGCTGGCAGAGTGCGGCGGTGTGCGGCGGAGGGCAGCAGCCGTGGGCAAGCCTCGGGTGAGTTCCGGTGTGGCGCAGCTCCTGTATGGTGCGGCGAGCCCCCAGAGCAGAGAGCTTTGTTGGTCCCCGGCATAGTGGAGACTCTTGATGAGCCCTGGGACGGCGTGTCGAACCCCAGGGGGTACCGGCGCAGCGCGGTGAGCCTACTGAGCCCACCTAATCTCAGAGCGGCCCTCGCGGACCTTGGTGCGGGCAGCCACCTACGGTGAGCCCTGAAATGACGTGGCCCCGGGGGGGGCAACAAGCCGCAGCAAGTCCTGGTGATCCCCAGTGCAGTGCGGGAAGCCCCGGCGAGTTCCAGCACGGCGCAGCAAACCACAGCGGGCCCCGGTGCGGTACACCAAGCCCCAGGCCCAGCAGGCCCGGCAAGCCCCGAACGCAGTATACCCAACCCCAGGTCCAGCAGGCGCAGCAGGCCCTCACGTGGCACAGCGAGCCCTAGGGGCCCCTGGAGCAGTGCCGCAGTTCCAACAACCCCGGGGCTACGCGCTGTGCCATAGTGAGCCCCAGAGCTACACGGCAAACTCCAGGGATGTGAGAACTTACAGGCGGCTGGAGTCCTGGGAGCTTGGCGGTTTGGTGCAAGGACGCTGGGCAGGTTGGGGAGGCCGAGGCCGTAGTGGACTTGCACTCTGGCTGTGGAGGAAGATCGTTTGGCTCCGGAGGAACAGCCGGACAGGGGAGCGGCTGGACAGCATACGAAGCCAACAGCCCTTGGTTTTAAGACTACTGAACTGGGGATTAGAACCGAGCCACCCCCATTTAATCCCCCCCAGTGTCAGTGGAGAACCGCGGGGCCCCTCCGGTGTGAGTCTGGGACTCCCTCCTGGGAGTGAGAGTCTGGGGGGGAGTCTGGGAGTGCATGAGGATACCAGGATCCACTCCTGGGTGGGAGGCAGGAGGTGTGAGGGAGTGTAAGGTTTGGTGGGGGGTGGGTCCTAGCGGCGCTGAGAGCGTGAGCTGGTGTGCCGGGGTGACCCTCCCTCGCTTGTGAGCGTCTGGGTACAAATGAGGATGACTGGTCGGATGGAGGGACCCTTGCCCCGGATTAGGGACCCCAGAGGTCCAGGATTGGAGGCATTTGGGCCCGGAACCCCCGGGGACTATGCAGTGAGCTACTCTATCAAGGTGGTGAAGGGTAGGGGACAATATGGCGGGAGCTGGAGGGCGGCCCATCTTCGAGGAAGACGCCCCCGGTGTGTGTTACCGGTGGCGTGCTCCGGCCCTCCTGGCTCATCCCCAGAGCCCGGTCAGCAGGTTCGTAGGGGCCCTGGCCTCTGGCTGCTGCTGCTTAATGCCAGGTCGGTTAACAACAAGGCCCCCCCATATGTGACTTGATCGCCGAGGAGGGGGCAGGCCTGGCATGCATTACCGAGACCTGGCTGGGGCCCGAGGGGGTGCCCCTCTCGGAAATGCGCCCAGCTGGGTTCTCGGTGTGGCACCAGCCGAGATGCCAGGGCAGGGGAGGAGGGGTGGCTGTTGTCATCCGGGACTCTCTGGTGGCCTTCAGGGGCGCTGCTCCCCAAGTTTCTGGCTGTGAGACACTGTTCTTTAGGTTGGGCGCCTGCGAACAGTTGGGAGTTCTGCTATTGTACCAGCCTCCCTGCTGCATGGCAGCCTCCCTGCCTGAGCTGCTGGAGGCCATCGTGGGGCTGGCGGTGGAGTTCCCCAGGCTTATGGTTCTGGGGGACTTCAACCTACCGTCCCTGGGGCGGTCCTTGGACGCAGCTCAGGAGTTCACGGCTACCATGGCAGCCACGGGCCTGTCGCAAATGGTGCAGGACCCGACCCAAGACAGTGGCCACATGCCGGATTTGGTTTTCTTGTTGGAGCAATGGCAAAGTGATCTGAGGGGAGATCCACAGCTTTCCCCGCTGTCATGGTCAGATCACGTCCTGGTGACCCTGAGTTTCGCCTATGCCACCTCCCTCCACAGGGAGGCAGGACCCATGTGATTGGCCCACCCCTGGCGCCTGATGGACCCGTTGGGGTTTCAGAGGGAGCTGGGGGGTATTCCCACGGATCTGCTGCACGGTCCAGCGGAGGCCTTCGCTGCCGCCTGGAATAGGGAGGCGGCCGGGGCCTTGGACAGGATCGCGCCTATGCGACCTCTCTTGCCACATCGGCCCCGACGCTCCCCGTGGTTCACGGAGGAGTTGAGGGTGCTGAAGAGGGTTATGAGACGTCTGGAATGCCGCTGGAGGAAAACAAAGACCGAATCCGACCAAACACAGGTTAGAGCCGCTACCATGGGCTACCTTGTGGCAATAAGGGCGGCGAAGCACCTCTACTTCTCCGCCCTTATCGCGTCCGCAGAAGGCCGCCCAGCGGCCCTGTTTAGGGTCACTAGGTCCCTCCTTGGTAAGGGGGATGTGGGGGTTCATTTGCAGGGCCGTGCAGAGGAATTTTCAGAGCACCTGCAGGACAAAGTCGCTCGGATTCGTTCCAAGTTAGACTCCGAGCGTGGGGCAGGGTCTGGGGAGACACCGGGGGACTCTTCTTACCCAGTTATCTGGGAACGGTTTGATCCTGTTGCTCCTGAGGAAGTGGACAGGGTCCTGGGGACTGGGAAGGCCACCACTTGCCATCTTGACCCATGCCCCTCCTGGCTGCTGAAAGCAGCTCGGGAGGTGACATGTGGTTGGATCCAGGCGATGGTTACTACATCCTTGCAGGAGGGAGTGTTTCCGGCTGCCTTTAAGGAGGCGTTGGTGCACCCCCTCCTCAAGAAACCCTCCCTGGATCCTACTGTACTGGACAATTTCCGTCTAGTCTCTCACTTCCCCTTTTTGGGGAAGGTGGTTGAGAAAATGGTGGCATCACAGCTCCAAAGGGTTCTGGAGGAAACAGATTATCTGGGCCCCTTCCTGTCAGGTTTCAGGCCCAGTTATGGAATGGAAACGGCATTGGTCGCACTTTTGGATGATCTCTGGCGGGAGCGGGATGGTAGAAGTGCAACCATCCTTGCTCTTCTTGACCACTCAGTGGCTTTTGATACCGTCGACCACAGTATCCTATTGGGACGGCTCAGGGAATTGGGGGTGGGCGGCACGGTCTTGTGCTGGTTCACCTCCTTTCTTCGGGGGCGGTCCCAGTCGGTGATGATGGGGAGCGAGAGGTCCAGCCTGCAGCCCCTCCTCTGTGGGGTGCCACAGGGTTGTGTACTTTCCCTGCTTCTTTTTAACATCTACATCAAACCGCTGGGCGAGATCATCCGCCGCCATGGGATGAGGTATCATCAATATGCAGATGAGACCCAGTTATACATCTCCATCCCAGATGATCTGAGTGATGCTGTTTCTACCCTTTCGCGGTGCCTGGAGGCTGTGAGGGTCTGGATGGGGAACAACAGGCTTCAGCTGAACCCTGGCAAGATGGAGTGGCTGTGGGTTAATGGCTCCTCTGGATCCGGGATTTTGTCATCGTTGGTCCTGGATGGGGTAGCACTGCCCCAGACAGACCCAGTGTGTAATTTGGGGGTCCTCCTGGACTCATGGCTCCTGCTCGAAGAGCAGGTGGCAGCCGTGGCCTGGAGGGGCTTTGCTCAACTACGTGCTGTGCACCAGTTACGCCCTTTTCTGGATTGGGAGTCCCTCCAGTCAGTCACTCAGGCCCTGGTCATTTCCCGCATAGACTGCTGCAATGCGCTCTACATGGGGCTACCCTCGAAGAGCATCCGGAAGCTTCAGCTGGCTCAAAATGCAGCCGCACGGAAAATTTTAGGTGCCCCAAAGATGGCACATGTTACACCTTTGCTGAGTGAGCTGCACTGGGTCCCAGTTTGCTTCCGGGTGCAATTCAAGGTGTTGGTTATCACCTTTAAAGCCCTACATGGCATGGGGCCGGGTTATCTGAGGGACCGTCTCACCCCCATTATATCTACCCATCCCACCCAGTCAGGCAGGGAGGGTATGCTGCGGACCCCGTCGAAGAAAGAATGTCAGCTGGTGGGGTCCAGAAAGAGAGCCTTCTCTGCTGTGGCCCCCGCCCTATGGAATATTCTGCCCCCGGAGGTGAGATTGGCCCCCTCATTCCTGGCCTTCTGGAGGGCTTTGAAGACCTGGCTCTGCCACTTGGCCCTGGGTGGGGAGGGAATACTTCAAGCATGGGGATGGCTAGCCCCATAGAGGCCTGCTGTCTTCAGCCCCAGATCCTTCATCTTCTTGGACTCTCCTCCTCTTTTTTAGTAATGTTTTTAAATTTTTATGTTTTATGTATTTATATGTATTTATGGTTTTAATGTTTCGTGTGAACCGCCCAGAGTCCCCCATTGGGGGGAGATGGGCAGGGGAGAAATCAGATAGATAGATAGATAGATAGATAGATAGATAGATAGACAGACAGACAGACAGACAGACGGACGGAGAGAGAGAGAGAGAGAGAGAGAGAGAGAGAGAGAGAAATGTCATCTCCTCCTCTTTTCCCATGGTCACTCCCACAACCCCTCACGTGAACCCAATCCTTGGAATGATCTTTGGACAAGTGGTGGGAACAGGAGGTGTATCCCTCAGTTCTTCCAAAATTGGTCCAACTGTCTGAATTCTTCAAGAGAAGAGAATATATGTAGCTCCAGGTAACAAAATGTCTGCAAGCAAACAACCCAGCTCAGCGAGCACCAAGGACTCCACTGTCTGAATTCTCCCAGGATGGGCCTCTCTTAAAGAGGGCGAAAGAAGGAGTGCCGAAGCCCAGCTCTTCCAGGCACTTGGGTGAAGAGGGATGGTTTGTTTTCGTATGGACAGGATGAGGCTGTCTGTGCTTGGAGTTCCTGTTCTTTTTACCCCTCTTGTTTTTTTTCTTTCTCATTTGAATACATTATAGATTTGATGTGATGTTGGAGGGATGAAATGCATTTCAGAGTTTAGGGCTAGGACAGGGGCTTCTGCATGGCACTGGCCACATTTGGGGCATGACTGCTAGTCCTACTTCAGAAGGAGCAGATGGGATCCGCCTGGTTCTCTCAGTGTCGCGGCACTTTTATTGGATGTTCCAGTCAGGAATTAAGAAGCAGAATTGGCTAAGCGTTAAACAAGATTACCTGCCAAAGGAAAGTTGCTTGGATGAGCCCCTTGTTTCCCTGCAGAAATATTTCCAGGGCTTCCCCCCTGTCCCTCCCCAGGTGGAAGGCAAGAACACCAAGTCCCTGAAACAAATCCAGTTGGTGCGGGGAGAGATACCAGATCCTCATATGCCGAGGATGATGGCCCCAGGCAAGCCTCACTCACAGGGAGAAATGCCGGGCACAGGAGTGCTGAGGAATGAAACCCCGGTGGGTCCTGGCAGGCTGGCTGAGCCTGTTTTCTGGCCTTCGGGGAGTGAATTGGCTGTGATCTCCACACCATCAACCTGGGAGTTCCCTGCCACCAGATGGGGCCAGAGGCTCTTGGGCGATTCCTTCAAGATGCTGAAGCTATCTCTGCCAGAGTGGAGGGCACACTGAAAGATACGGGGTACCTGTCATGCATTTGCTTCCATAGCCTGAAAGCCGTAACTCCCCAAAACTGCCAGCCAGAGAGCCCCGGCAACCAACTGAAGGTACCAGGACATGCACAGGGAAGGGTGTGTGCCTACCGGTCTCCTTGGCCTGGACAAGAAAGGGCTAAAAGATGCCCCAGGAGCACCGGAAACAGCCACCGGTGCTGCTCATGTAAGACCAACTCCCTGATGAATCCTTAGAAAGGATTCGGGCTGACCTATTCTCAGCTCTCGGCCATTGTTCCAAGCAGTCCTTCTAGAGCAGGGAGACCTGCTCGCCATTACGTTCTTGCAGACCCCCAAAGGAACGCGCAGGGGCAGTTAGCCCCAGCTTGGGTGATCTGGAGACCAGTTCTCACAGCTGGGGCTGCAAATGGGCTGGCTGTAGAAGCGATCTTAAGAAGTCACCAGGGGATTCTGTGAAGAAGAAAGGAGGAGAACTGGAATGGAGGGTGGGGGGCACCTAAAATGAATTACACAGCTCTGGTTGTTGAAGATCTGTGTTTTTAGTAAAAAAAACCATGTGGGCTGATAAACCTGAGTGGTGTTGGGGAGTGCTCGGACTGCTGAAGGGTTGTTGGTTCAAGGGCAAATCTGGAGAAGCGAACTGAAGACCAAAAGAGGAAGCGCCTTTGCAGGGACGCCACATTTACCCAGTGCAAAAAGATTTTAGCGGAACTGAAGATAAGAGAAGAAAGAAGAGCAAAAGTTTTTTCAGCCAGAGATGTCAGCTGCCAATCAGACTCTGAAAATTGCACCAGTCTCTTCCTTAATTCTAAATTAGGAAATAAGTAGGGATGAAGATAGGTTAGTGAACACATAAAGTAAGCTCTCATCATAATCTGCAAATCTGCAAGTTTGTTTTAGGCTGTCTTGGATAAAGAAAACAATGTTCTCAGCTTGCAATTTAAATTGCTTTTCAGCTAAGGTTTGGGAGGAGGAAGGAACATGTGATGGAATGCAACGCGATTAGTTGCTCACTAAGTGAGGCTAAGAAAATGAAACTGTTCATGCTTCTCACTTTAACACGTTCCTTAATAAAAGGATTATTTTAAAAAATCCAGAGGAGCTGCCTTTGCGCAATGTATCAGTCCCAGGAGCCCAGAGGCCATCCTAGTTGCAAGCACGTCACAGTGGTCCATACCTGCTAGTGCCCAAGTGCTCCTTTTTATGAAGGAGGGGCTGGTGGATCAGCCCAACAAGCCCTCAGCCACAGCCTCACCGGGGGTACTCCCAAGCCACAAGCTTGACTGCCTGGGCGGTGGGGAGAGAAGGAGCGAGGGTCGATCCCATTCAGAGACAGCATTTTCACCCTCCTGTCCAATTCACTTGGGGCGCCTAGTGATAAGGTGGCTTAGCGTGGGTGAGGGCATTTTCTGGATCCTGCCTCTCACGGGTTACAAGGCGGGGGTCTCACCCAATGGGAGCTAGAGTTCACATCTCTTGGTTTTGTGTTACACCATCTTATATGCAAGGACAGGAGATCTTACACCAGCAAAAAGACACATGGGAAATTGCTCCATTCCCGAGTTATTGTATAGCACCCAAAGTTAGAAGGCACACCCCAGAGTTGCAGTGAAGTTCCTTTGATAGCCCAGCTCTGTGTTCTGGCTTGGCCACTGAAAGCCCGCGTGGTGTGATGGGCTGTGAGAATGACCTTGGGGGGCAGGAGGAAGAGCCACGGCCTAGAGCAGGGTCAGACAAGCCGCAGCTGAGCCCACAGAAGGAAGGGGGGCGTGGGAAGCGCCTCAGAAGGGACCCTCCCTAGTTTCTTGGGCTGTAAAGGTGAGGGGGGAGAGACGTACCTTCAGACTTGCAAGATTCTGTTATGGTAATTTTATCATAAAGGTGCCACTAGTACTCGTGGTTTGGTTTCCTGCCTGGACTACCTCGGAGGGCTGACACACCGTCATTTGGGCTCCGCAAATCTCCAGCAGATGCTAGATGCTGCTGGTGATCACACGGGACACTCCCGAAAAATGTGGCAGGCCTTCTGCTTGTTCCATCGTGTGTGCTGTGTTTCTGAAGAACGTGACTTCCCATGTCTATTTTTTATAGCTGAGGATCAGAAATGGACTTGCCCAGGGCCACGATGGCTGTCTGTCACAGAGATGGGCCTCCTGTGACTTCTGGATGTGTGAAAAAGACAGGGAGAAAGGAGGAGAGAATTGGGTCCCACTCTCCCATTATCTTGCTCCTTAAAAAAAATTACCTTTAAGGTTGCTGGTGGAGAGCCTGAGATATGCTGAGATGAGCAAAGGATGTGCATTTCCACATTGTTTGAACTCCGGAGAGGGCAAGTGGCCAGGCCTTTGGCTGCCTTTCAGGAGGCAGAAGGTTTCCAAAGGTGTGACTGTAACCACTGTCCCTTCTGCCCCTGCCTTGAAGGACCTTCCTCCTCCTCCTCCTTGTCAAGGAAGGGGGCAAGCAAGGTAGGTGGGCAAGGGCAGAGGAGCCCCTTTATGCCAAGCTCTTGGATGGATATTTCCCCAACTTTCCCCCATCTCAGACATTTGCTGCTGCTGCTGGGCATCCCTCGGAGGGTTTGGTATGGAGCTCTGGTAATCCTGTCTACCAAATGGGGAGGAAATGCCCAGCCCCGGCAGAACAATGCCTTGGCAGTGTAATCCACCTCATCAAAGGGGCAGGGAAGGAGACCGATTGGATTAGCAAAGGGAAGGGAGTCCAGGCTGAGGGGTGGGAGGGGGCGGCGGGTGGCCTGAGCCCAGCTGCCCTTTGTCCCTCCCTCCCACCTGCCTTCTGAGCAAGCTGGGATTAGCAGTGGCCTGAAAGGGCCGAAATGGTGCCCTGTCTTCAGGGCCCGATGGCACGCTGGGAGCCTGGCTGGGGGATGCCCAAGATGGGCTGCGCGGCCAGGGGCCAAGGGGAGGGCTCGGCAGGTTGCAATGAAGCACGGTGGGGACAGGATGGGGTGGGACATCCACACAGGGTTCCGGGAGGGGCTGCAAAGAGGCCGGTATCTCCTGCCCCCGGCCGAACCTGGGCCCCGAGCCCAGGAGACAGCTGGCTTCTGAAGGCCGGGGAGGGGGCCAAAGCCCTGGATGTGCCTCTCTCGGCCTGGTGCCCCTCAGGACGCTGACAGGGCGGAGTCGAGAGCAGCTCCTGGATCCAGCCCTGTTTCCTGACTGACGGAACGGAGATCTGCCCCTATCCAAAAGGGGCACCTCATGCAGACCTGTGCCAGGGCAGAAGTTCTTCGAGTCAGCTGGAGGGTCTTGGGCTCCCCCCAGCCTATTTCGGGACTCCTCCTCCTCTGCCCCAGGCCTGGCTAACGTACCCTCATGTCCACGGGGCCTGCCTTGATCCGACTCAGATGGACTTCCCGGAACCACAAAAGCTGGAGCTTCTTTTGCCCGTCGCCTGGGAAAAGGCCCAGACTGGCGTGGCTGCCCACAGGCCCGTCTCAAGAGGAGGCGGAGGTCGCGGCCAGCCTGGCTCGGATCAGGACCAGGTCAAACAGCTCCTCGGAAAAGCTGTCCGAGTGGCCCCCGGCTTGGGTCCGAAAGAGCCTCCTGAAAGCGGGGAGCAGCTGCAGAGCGCCCCCCTGCTGCCAGCCCCTTTCAAAGGAGTCCGCGGAGGCAGCTCCGCAAATAAGCCCCCCACCCCACGAAGTGGTTAAACATGCTTGTCCAGGGAACAGCTCTCCCAAAGAGTCCCCCCCTCCCCGCCCGGTGAAGGGAAGGCAAACAGATTTGTTTGTCCCAGGATGGGGCCCAGCACAGCTCCTCCCCCTGCCTCACACTTATCAAAGGGCCGGAGAGAACCGCTGCCCTCCATGTGTGTGTGTGTGTGGGGGGAATTGCTTCCTTCCATCCCAGTTTGTTTGTGGAGGACACCCACATGCCAGGGGCCTCTCCCCCCATCTCAGCTGGGGCTGCCAGGGAGGGAGGATGGCCAGCTGCTTCAGAGTGGCCACCCCCCCAACTTTCTCAGGCCTTCCTCCTCCACTGAGCCGAGCAGGGACCCCACCCCTGACCATCTGCTGATGCCCACATCCCGGGCAGGGGAGGGCTGACCAGCCCTGCTCTGGGCTCCCTTGGCCAACTCAGGGCTTCCCCAATCCTTTGGCTGGGGAGGGGGCACAGTTGGGAGGCTGAGAATGCATGGTGGCAGCCGCAGGGTGGCCTGAAGGATGGTGCCAGGGAAGAGCTGCTGGCATTCAGAGCCCCGAGGGTCCTCACTGAGAATCTTGGGGGTAGATGGCATCTGCAGGCACACGGAATGGCCTGGCCAGGCACCACTTCCCCGACCCCAGGGCCTGAATCCAAGGCCACTGCCCTGCTTAGCCAGGGGATGGAGCCCAGAGGGGTCCCTGGGGCACACCAGGCAATGGGCAGGCTGCTTCCTGGGCCAGCTCAGCTTCCCTGCCACTGCCAGCGCTCCAAAAGATCATAGTTTGGGTAAAGCTCTTGCCTTCAGAAGACTGCCCAGCTCCTGAGTCCTTCTGAAAGCACCCTCTAGCTCCAGAAGACTCGAGGCCCCTGCTCTCTTTCGGCCCAGGAGCCGTGGAGGCCGTGGTGGAAGTGGGCCACCTCTGAGGGTTCTTTGGGAAGGCAACGGATCTGGTGATGGGGCTGGGCTCAGGGCCCCCTTACGGTGTTTTCCTGGCCCTTTTCACTGCAAAACCATAAATTAGGTCCCAAGCCTATCTATCTCCCAATGCCGTGCTTCAGACTTGGAGGGGCTAAATAGAATAAGCCCTGTTATCCTGTGAGAGAACGCCTGCATTTTGTTTCGGGTAAGGGCTAGAGAGGGAATGGCGATTCCCTCTAGTTTTCCCACTAGGGCCACCCCACCTAGGAGACCACACTGCCAGCACCTGCTTGCCCCTGGCTAGGTCAGGGGTCTGGGGGGGAAGGCAGCAGGAGTGCCTAGCCTCTGCGGGGAGTTGGCTGCCCGTCCCACGTTCGGTGTCTGCACAGCACGTTGATCTGGATGCTTGGGACGAGGCGGCCGTAGTCGTTTTGATGAACGACTTGGATGGAGAAGTGGAGGACAGGAACAAAACTCAGAAGAGTCTTGGTAGATTAGCGAAGCGGCTGGAAAATAACAGATGCAAAGCTCCTGGCTTGCCAAAAACAGCTCAGACGCAGGGTATCTGACTAGGTAATAGTGTCTGTGGAAAAGGACCCTGGCGCTGTGGCTGAGCTCAAGCTGAATGGGCCGGCAGTGTGGTGTTGCTGCCAGAAAGGCAAACGACCGTCCCCCTCCAGGCCACCTCACTCAGGTCCCGTCTCGAGCACCGTGTTCACTCATGGGTTTAAACCACAGTGTAAAAAAACTTCTTAGAGAGCAGAAGAAGTTTAGAAAAAGGCAACAAAGCTAATCAGGAAACTGGAAATGAAGTCTTACTTTTCTTTTCTTTTAAAACTTTTCTTTTACCTACGAAAAGAGATGGAGGGAACAGAGAACATTTAGCTCTGAGAAGAGACATCTGGGGAAAGATACGACAACATTCTTCACACGTGTGTGCACCTCTGTGTCAGTGCACTTTTCTGGGCAAGATTTGCGGTCTTCCCAGGGCTGAGGAGAGGGGCTGGCCCAAGGTCCCCCAGCTGGCTTTGGGGCTAGAACTCGCGGTCCCCTGGCTTCTAGCCCGGTGCCTTCACCACGACACCAAAGCGGCTCCCCTTCTTCACGTACCTGAAGGGGACCAGTCCTCTCTCTTCCCAGCGCAGGAGCTGCAAGCGTGGACTTGCGTTACAGAAGGCAGAACCCTACCGATGTCACCCGGAGAGGCCGTGGGCTCCCTTCACTGGAGGTGCTCAAGCGGAGGCCGGTCAGCTGCCAGGCGGGTCCCTGCGTTGCAAGGGGTCGGAGCCACCCGAGGGCCTGAGCAGTCCTGTGTGCAGGCAGGCGACCCCATCTTCAGTCCTCCTCGTCAACCAGTCCAGAAGACCGGGTGTGTGTGTGCTAAATCTGGCCTTGGACCCCTGAGTGGACCAGACAAGGCCAAGCAGGGGAGCCAACCAGAGGAGCCCCTGCAGGCTGCTGTTTCGGAGGGGCTGGGGATGGTCCGCGGTCTCCCGGATGCCCTTGGTTCGGCTCAGGCCAGCCATGGCTCGGCCAAGGAGGGTTTGCCCTCAGAGACCACCGTTCTGCAACACGCAGGATAGACTGCTGCAGAGGTTAGGCAGGGGTCCCTTGAAGATACTCTGCAGGATGAGGCACCCGATTACCATACTGACACCAAGGGTTGTGAGCACACCACAGATAAATGCAGGGGATCCTGGTTCTTTTCTGTAATGACATTAAAGCCAGCGGTCTTCTATCATCTTAAAGGCTGTTCCGGTACAAGCCTGTCTCAATCATTCTGCTCTATCGCATACGCGAAGTGGACTGCAATTAACAAAGCATAGATAAGAAGCATTTGCTTAAGTCTGAAGGTTCCTTATCATCTCGTTATTTTTGCAAAAGGCCCCCACAACTACCTTTCTAGAATCTGCATTGTATCATTTTTTTAAATTGCTCAGGGTAAATAGAATAAATAACAAACAATACTGTAACTTATTAAATGTCAGAATTTTTATCACAATTTACCTTATTGCTGGAAAAAATGTTCCATAAAAGTAATTATTTCTTGCTCTGTTTCAATCTGTCATTTATCTTTCCTGAAGTCCTCTGGTTAATTATCCACTTTCTGTGAATGGGCTAGTAAATTTAATCCTTAATGTTGCCTCCCCAAGACCTCATCAGAGAGAGGGTGTGAAGTACCCTTGACTCCTAGCATGCCATTAAGTTTCCCTGGAGGGCAAGGTGGGGGGGGGTGCATGCTCATGGAGGCCACATAAAATGCCAGGAAGGGCTGATTGAGGCCAGGGCCCTGGCAAAGGCCTTCCTTCTTAGCCAGGGTGATTCTTGCTAAAATGGCCATTCGAGAGTTGCTAGGAAAAAAAAAATAGATTTTTTTCATCCCGCCTTTATTACTTTATAAGTAACTCAAGGCAGCAAACATACATAATACTCCTTTCTTCTCCTATTTTCTCTGAGGTGAGCTAGGCTGAGAGAGCGGGACTGGCCAAAGTCACCCGGCCAGCTTTCCTGTCTAAGGCGGGACTCGAACTCCCCGTCTCCTGGTTTCTAGGCCAGCGCCTTCACCACTACACCAAACTGGCTCAAGTTTTTTTTCCCTCCAAGGATTTTTTTTTGTTTTGGCCCGGGGTGGTGGAATCAGAAGCTGGTTTTCAACAATGGAGGTCATTAACAAATGAATCAGCCCGCCTCCCGTGTGGATTCGGAGTCTAGGGAAAATGCACAGCCAGGCAGAATTCCGGAAGCCGCCTCCTGGGATCTTGCAGGCAGCAATTCCCGGGGCAAGGCTGGAGCTTCCCTCCTGTAAAATACACGCTCGATCACCAAGTGAGACCTGGTGGTTCTGAGGCCCACCGGGGGGGAGGCCTCCTCCCCGCCCAGCCCTGGGATCCGAGGATGAAGAGTAAGAACGCTAAGCCTCCCTCAGCACCTGCCGAATGCCCAGGAGCGTTCTGATCCCATGATGGGGCTGATGGAAATTTATTTTATTTGCTTATTTTATGAGGCATTTTTTATTTCATTTCATTATTTCATTTTACGAGACGCCAACCAAATCTGAGCTGTTTTCATCTGAGTCACAAAGGTGGGAACTGTACACCTAAATATACCGCAAAAACAATAATACTCCAACAATACCATCCATGGCCCCAAATAAAGCCCCGTTCTTCACCGGGGGGGGGGGCAATCACAGCATCCCGGCCCCCACGGCTTGACGAAACACCCTGTTTCCACAGAATTCCTAAAAACCAGGAGGGAAGGGCCCTTTGGAAGCCTGGAGGCACCTCTTCCAGAGGAGGAAGCCACCACCGAAAGGGCACCTTCCTTGCAGGCCCTGCGGGTGCGAAAGCATCCTCGCTGGCCTTACGGAAAGAAGGCGGCCCCGCCAGCGCCCTGAATCCCGAAGTGAGGGCCCCTGGGAATCGCGCCTGGGAGCCAGCAGGGAGCCACTTCTGCCCTTGCACAGAGGTGTCACTCGGCCGAGCCAACAGCTTGAGCCGCCGCACTCTGGACCGGCTGCACCTTCTGAAGGCAGCCCCGTGCAGAGCGCAACGGACCCAAGCGGCGGCTGGGGCACGTGTGGCGGTCACAGAAGATGCAGCTGTGCGTAGGCCCTCCTGCGCTCTTTCCTGACAAAGAAGCCCATGCTCAGCACAAGCCCAGGGAAAGTGCACGGGGCTAGAAGCCAAAGAAAAGATGCAGAACAGAATTGGTGAAGAGACTTTTCTTTCTTCTCCAAACAGGAAAAAACCCGTGGCTTGTAATGTTCAACTTGGCCGTTATTAAAAGTGATACCAGGCGGATCTAAGGGTGAATCCACTACGTTTTTGCGGTCTGATGGAGATCCCAAGGTGACCCCGTGTTGGCCCTTTTGATCACATGAAGGATGCAGCTAGTGAAGCAATTAAGAACGCCTGCCTGATTTTGACATATTACTAATGGTTAATTGGTCTTCAGTGTTTTGGCTTAAGCGCTCTCTGGAACGGAATTCCCCCAGAGGTCTGAGGAGCCCTGACCCTCCTGCCCTTTAAACCAACCTGTCTCCTGGTCCTGATGCCCACTGGAGAGCAAGAAGCGGTTCATTCCTGGGGTGCCTGAGAGCCTTCCCAAGTCCCGGTCACAAAGGCAAGGCCCCGCCTGCCTCCAAACTCTTGGCGAGGCACCTTTCCAGGGCTTTGGCCCTCTGCGTGGGGGAGGTGGACTGCAAAGTTCAGCTGGTGCACCATGAACTCTGCAACCATCCTCTTTGCCCCAGGGAGGCCTGCTACCAATGCCACTTGTGTGCTTGGTAAACCGTCATTAAAGAAACCATGGCCCCGTGCAAGGTATGAAGGCGGCCAATGAGTCTCACGGGAGACTGGTGTAGAGAGATGTGGCAATCGTAATCGTCATTTCTCAGATCCAAGGCCCCTCCAGGATCCTGAATGATGCAGCAAGGTAGGCTATGGCAGCAACTGCCTTTAAAACACACTAAAAACAGAGAACAGGAGGCTGACAGTCCCCGTAGACCGGTCCCCCACTGACTGATCTAACCTCCTTTAGCGACCATCAGCACGTTTTGTGGGAATGAATTCCACTGTGCAAAGAGGTGCTTTTTGGGGTCAGTTCTAAATCCGCTTGCAATCGACTTTATTGGATGACCTCCATCCCAGGAGTTTGAGAGGTGGAGAAAAACCGCACCCTCCCTGCCAGGCACAATGTTGTGTCCCCTCCACTGTTTTGACGTTATGTGCCAGCAATCTGGTTCCGTCTGGGTTCAGGTGAAGCCGGTCCCTTTTCTAGGGGCGGAACGACCTTCCCACCTTTTCTCAGTCTGTCTTTGGACTTGGTGACTTCACAGACATAGGTCATGGTCTATCTGCATTGCCTTTTCTGGCTGATGAGGTTTACCTTCGCAATCCGGTCTACAGGATTCCTTGGGGGCTGCAAACGCGAACCACATCTGACCTGACTTTCCCAGATTCCGCAAGGCTGGGCAGGTGCCGCGACCTGCTTTGGACTTCAGTGGCTCTGAAGGGCTTCAGCTGCGCGAAGGCCTGCGTGGGCCGGAGGGAGGCACGCTGGCGCAGCCCAGCACAACTGCCTCTGATGGGCAAGTCCTGTTCTCTGGACACTCTGTGAGGGTGCCCTCCTGCTGTGATAGACCCCTGGGGCTCCCCATGGTCCTGTGGGGCAGGGGCTACAGAACTGAGGCTGGAATGCAATGGGGCTGCCACCTTCCCTCTGACCAAGGAGGAACTTCCACATCTTTGCACAGGAAGACATCTGCAACAGGCAGGCAAGGAACAGGTAAGCCTTTTCCTGCTGGGGCGGGGGGCGGGGGGGGGGGAGCAGGGATCCCCCCAAGCACTTCCCCAGGCAGCCTCTCCTGCTGGAAGGCCTTGCTTCTCCTGCACCTCTCCTGCCCATTAACACCTCTTCAGGCTCAGCTCATTCTCCTCCAGGGCTGCTAATTGCCTGGGGAGGGAGTGTCCCTAATGAAGGGAGACCTGTGAAGGAAGGAAGGAGTCACACAAATGCATCCTGCAGTTTTCCCAGCCACGGCTTCTCCAGCTTGCCTGTCATCTCGGGCTCCTGACCCTGCTCAGCTTTCCACCTTGGATGAGGCTGGCCGCCTCTTGGTCTTCCGCATGGCCTCGCCAGAGGTCCGTGGGCGGGGGCTGGGTGGTCGTCTGCCATCTGAGTTATGAGCAGGGACTGGACTAGCGGGAGGGAGGGAGGGAGGGAGCCCCTGAAGGGCTCTGAAGGCAGACCCGAGCCCCCTCCTGCCTTAACCCCTCGCCACACGGCCAACGCGCACCTGCTTCTCTTTCGATTAAGGTCCTCAGCAGGCATGCCAGCCTCAGCCCTCTGAATCCCTTTGGGGGCTGGCAACCTCAAGGCCAGCTTGTGCCCGTGGCCCAGAAGCGAACGAAAGCCCCAGCGGGCCGCAGGAGAGGCAACGCTGCCCGATGGTCATGGCCTTGCCCGCAGCGACCTTGACTTGCCGGAGATCTGGGGAAGTCGCTGTGGCGCTTTCCCAAGGATCTGCGGGCTGAGGCTGAAGCTCTCACGCTTCTTGCTGTTCCTCCAGAACTGTTGGAGAAACATTTTGATTTTCTGCAGTCCTGTCATAGTAAAGGGCAGGGAAGGGGCGCAGTGGCATTTAATGGGGGTCTCTGCACAGCACACTTAACGAGAGAAATTAAAACAGGCTTCACAGGTTTCCCTGCCAGGCCACCCTCAGCTGCCTAGATCAGCTGGTCCTTTGCAGCTGGGCATCCATTTCGACCAGTGTTTTTCCAACTCTAAGATGGGTGGACCTCAACTCCCAGAATTCCCAGCCAGCAGACGCATACAGGGAATTCTGGGAGTTGAAGTCCACCCGTCTTAAAGTCGCCCAGCTGGAAAAACGCTGCTTCGGACGGTTCGTCTCCGAGCCAGGTAAGCCCCGGAAGTGGATTCGTTCCCCCGATCACGTGCCCACTGAGGGCCGGGGCGGGGCCCGCCGGGGAAGGGCCAATCCCAACAGCCTCTCGCGGAAGCCGAGGGCCGCTCTTCCGGTCACTCCCCGCCCGGCTCTCTGTGGTGCCTGCGCGCCGGGCCTGCTGGGACGGCAATGGCGCTGGCGGCGGCGTTGAAGGGCGTCCGGGCGGCGGCGGGGGCCCGCTCGCCGGGGGGCGTCCTTCTCTCGCAGCGGCTCCCGCGGGGCCTGGCGAGCTCTGCGGCGCGCCTGCAGCGGCCGGCCCAGGTGAGACTCGCGCCCGCGGCCCTCGGGAGGCGGGGGCGGCGCGGGCGGGCCGGCTGGCTCGCTTGCTCGCTCGTTCCCCGGCGGGGCCTCTGCCACCCTCCACTTCATTGCAGGCGGAGGGCGCCCGGTCGGAGGGGGCGTTCCCGGTGACGATGCTGCCGGGGGACGGCGTGGGCCCGGAGCTGATGCACTCCGTCAAGGAGGTCTTCAAGGTGAGGCCGGGGCGGCGCTGCGGGCCGGGAGGGGCGCGGGTGGGGTGGGGTCGGGTGGGGTCGGGTCCCAGCCCGGCCTCCGCTCCGCTCCGCAGGTGGCCGGCGTCCCGGTGCAGTTCGACGAGCACCACCTGAGCGAGGTGCAGAACATGGCCTCGGAGGAGATCCTGGATAGGGTGCTGGACTCCATGAGGAAGAGCAAAGTGGCCCTCATAGGTGAGGCTTCCCCGGCCCCGGGACTGGGCTGCCGCTGCCCCCTCGCCCCTCACTGCTCCGGCTCTCTTGCCTTGCAGGGAAGATTCACACCCCCATGGAGTACAAAGGGGAGCTGGCCTCCTACGACATGAGGCTCAGGTACGTGCGGGCTCCGCAAGCGCAGCCCCCCAACTCTGCAGCGCCTCGGCGCAGAAGGAGCGGGCTCTGGTGGGCTGGGCGAGGACGCAGGTTGGCACTCCTTGTTGCAGGCGCAAGCTTGATCTCTTTGCCAACGTGGTCCACGTGAGCAGCCTGCCTGGCTACAAAACGCGGCACAACAACTTGGACCTGGTGATCATCCGCGAGCAGACGGAGGGCGAGTACAGCTCCCTGGAGCACGAGGTGGGCGCCGCGTCCCTCTGACCTGCTGCACCGGTTACTTGGCTTCTCCAGTGGTCTAAGGCTACAGGGGGAGGGGGTGCCGACGTTCCCCGCGAGCCTGGAGTGGGGCTGCACCGGCACAGAGCCCAAGGAGACCGCCGAGGAGCTACAGGCCGCAGGGGCGGGGAGGGTGGTAGCTCCGCAGCAGTACAGCCGTCAGCCTGCTTCAGGGCATGTGCAACAGGCTGGAGGGAGACCAGGGAGCGTTCTCTCAGGCCTGTGGGAGGCCAGCAGTGCTGCGCTCCCGTTGTTTGCTTACGTTTAAGCCTTCTGATCATCCACTAAGGACCCAAGATGGCCTGTGTAAGATCAGCCTAGAGCAGTGTTGTCCAAACTTGGCCACTTTAAGATGAGTGGACTTCAACTCCCAGAATTCCCCAGCCAGCATGAATTCTGGGAGTTGAAGTCCACTCATCTTAAAGTGGCCAAGTTTGGACAACACTGGTCTAGAGGATGTGATGGGAAAAGACAGAAAAATGCAAAAGAAAGAGGCCAACTCATATGCCAGTACTTAGTGAAAGGACGTGCAAGACTTGCCTCTGTTTTTCTCCTGGATCATTGTACAGTTTGGAAGAAAGCAGATCCTTAATCCAGAATGTGAATGGTGAGCTTTGCGTACAGCGGCTTAGTTACCTGGTTCTTTTAGTAGAGACAATTCAGGGAGAGGAGGGCCAAGCGGAGCCAGGACAACCAGAAAGCTTCCATGCCACCCAACTTCAATGAGGGCCTTGGTGAGTTTTGGGCTCCAGGATGGCTTCAAGCGAGCTGCACAGCTTGTGCTTCTTTCTGTGTTCAGAGTGCAAAGGGTGTCATTGAATGCCTGAAGATCGTCACCCGGGCCAAGTCGCAGCGCATTGCCAAGTTTGCCTTTGATTTTGCCACCAAGAAGAGGCGTTCCAAGGTCACTGCAGTGCACAAGGCTAACATCATGTAAGTGAGCTGCCTGCCTCTGTGGATTGGGGCCAGGAGTGAGTGCCTTCTGATCTTCCTCCGGATCTCTGGCAGCTTCGGGTGGCGGCTGCCTTTCTTATGTGTTGGCCCCTGGCTGTGGCACCTCAGAGCCCACGGGGATCCCCACTTTGCAGCAAAGAACACACTATAGGTGCAAGAACCAAGGTGTGAAAAAAACATGCGTGTTGAGGTTGGGGAAGTTGAGGTGGGCTACTCCGGTGCAGAATTGGGCACTGGACTGTGCCCCCCTCTCTTCTTTCTCTCCTTATCAGGGCAGATTCTGGTACTGACAGGCCATTGCTTGGTGGCACAGTTTAAAAGACCTTGTCCTGCCCCCCTCAGTTTTGGGCCTGGGGAGAAGTATTGACCATGGGCACAGTCTGAGGCTGCTCTTGGTGCTCCTTTTAGCGCTCCTGTAGCAGGATGCAGGAACAAACGCATCCGTGCCACCCAGCAGCTTCCAGGGCCGGTTTCCTCCCACCCTTGGACTTGGCTGCCTGCCGAGAAGCCGCTGCAGCTTTGCACCTCCTCGTTCCCCGACCCGGCGCACTTGGCCCCTTTGGTTCAGGCTGAACCTTCTGGGCTGCGGCTGGGTCACTCCTTGGAAAGCAGGTTGTCTTTGGCTGCTGTGCTGTAGTTAGCTTTGCATGCTGGTCTTCTATTATGACTGCAATAAAAGTTTGATTTGATTTGATTTGATTTGATTAGCTGGCATTGTGGGTGAGCAGCATCTGTGCAAGAGCTTGTCTCTCTCCCCTTCCAGGAAGCTGGGCGATGGACTCTTCCTTCGCTGCTGTGAAGAGGTGGCCGAGCTGTATCCCAAGATCACGTTCGACACCATGATCATAGACAACTGCTGCATGCAGGTGGGGCTGCCCTGTCCCGCACCTGTGTGAGACGCGAAGAGGAGGGGCACCGGCTGGGGAGGGGCTCTGCTGGTTGGGTGGGGCCGGCCGGCACCAACAAGGCCAGAGGGACTTCACCTTTTCCCCAGCAGCCATCCTTGGTGGTTTCCAGCAGTTTGGCAGCCGCTTGGTTTGGCTACCAGGAGGAAATAGAAGAAAAGATCCATACAGTGGTTTGGATCCCATGGATCTGAAAGAGCCCAAAATAGATTGGATAATTTGTGGTTCGGGTGCCAGCCCTTGCTTGAGTTCGAGCCTGAAGTCAGAACGAGGCTTCTGCGCTGGGCATAGCAGATTCTGAGAACCTGGCAGCGGTAGCTTATTAGCCTGGGCTCAACGCTCGCCAATGGTCTGGAGCGGTTCTGGCTCCCCTTCGCTCAGTGGCTTCAGGCGGAGGCAAGAGAGCCCCCTCCCTGGGGGCTCTCATGGGGGTTGGATTCCATGGCCCTGCCCAGCTCTGGGGTTCTGTGATTTTATGTGTAGTGAGCACAGCTAGTTTTTCAGAATGCCCAGAAGTGTGCTTTGTTTCTTGCTGCTGCAGAAAAAGAACAAATCCAGTCCCGGGTTGGACAGCCTGCCCCTATTCCCACTTCAGGCCTGTCATTTCCAAGCGGGGTCTTGTGTGTGACCTTCTCAGACCTCTAAGTAGCCACTGCAGTTTCACCCTTTGACCCGCCAGCGTGCTGCTTGGGGAGGGACCCTCAGGCCCCGGAGGCCATTCTCTGCGATGCAGCAGGCTGGACTGGGGCCCCTTCTTTCGTGGAGGGGCACAGCACGCAGCAGCTGTGGGGCCTGGGATGATGCAAGGAAGCTTCCTTGGGCTGCTCTTTGGACGCCGAGTCCCTCCCTCTGCCGTGCCCAGGCCACGTTCAGGTGCTTCTCTGGCACTGTGGCTGAGCAGGGCGGATGGGACAGACTGGATCCTCCACGTTCCCTGCAAACTGACAAAAACCTGCCAATTTCTGTACAGCTTTGACATGCAGGATCTTGGGGAGTCCAATCCAACAAGTGGCCATCCTTGTTAAAAAGCCTCTGGGGGAAAAGGGAGCTGGACTTCCAGCCCCCACAGTGTTCTCCAAGGGCCATTAGGCTGTTCTGTTCCAGGAGGGCAGGGCGGGCTTTGCCACAGAGACCTCGTGCGTGTCGGGAGTGCATCCTTGGTGCTGTTGTGTGTGGATACTGCGCAGTGGCCAAGCAGGAATCTCTGGCCCGATTCAGCTTGGGATGAGCTCTGAAGCCAGATCTTTCATGGAGGGATACGTGCATGTGTTTTTCAGCTGGTGCAAAACCCTTACCAGTTTGACGTCTTGGTCATGCCCAACTTGTATGGCAACATCATCGACAACCTGGCAGCCGGCCTGGTGGGCGGGGCCGGCGTGGTTCCGGGGGAGAGCTACAGCGCTGACTTCGCTGTGTTTGAAATGGTGAGGACCAGGCTGGATCTGGTGCTGCCCCTGTCTCCCACCACTTCCCTTGGGGAGTTCGGCCCCAGCTGGCGTGCTTTATGCTCCTGAAGGTATTTTTCTGCTGCTCTTCCAGGGTGCCCGTCACCCCTTTGCCCAAGCTGTTGGGAGGAATATCGCCAACCCCACGGCCATGCTGCTCTCCTCGGCCAACATGCTGCGGCATCTGAAGTAGGTTTCCTGAGCTGCGGGCGCTGGGCTGGGTGGACCTGGGAGGGCAAGATGGAGGATTGGCCTACCTCACAGGGTAATCGTGAAGGACAAACTGAGCCTCCCCTTTCTAAAGTGTGTCCCTCCTCTGCTCCCGACCAGCTTGGAGTATCACTCCGCCATGATTTCAGATGCAGTGAAGAAGGTGATCAAGGTCGGCAAGGTGAGTGGCGATGGCTGTCCTTATGTGCTTGGTGCTGGGCAGGTCTCCGCTTTGCTTTCTCTTTGTTTCCAGCTGGCAGGTTTTTCGGAGGAGGAGGAGTTGGTGGTCCTGGGGGTGGGGGAAAGCCCCAGACAGGCAGGCAGAGATGGTTTCTCCTCGTCAGTGACCGCTGCGGATTTGGTTCTGTGGGTGGGGAGGCTGATGAGCTGCTGCCGTGGCCTGGCTTCCTGGGGTGCTGCTTGTGGTTGTGTCCCGTCGCCACTGAGCTCTCTGTCCTGTCCATTTTCTTTCTGTTCTTTCGGCCCTGTGCTTACGGCCATTTTTTCCCCTCCCCCTTCCCTGTGTTGGATTGTAGGTGCGGACACGGGACATGGGCGGTTATTCTACCACCTCGGACTTCATCAAGTCTGTGATTGACCACCTCCACCCCCACTATGGTGTCTAGGCTCGGGCTCCCCCTGACGCACACCTGCCCCCAGCAGGCCCACTCCAGCCGCCTCTCATAGCCAGACCCAGACAGAGCTGCCCAGCCCCCGCTGGGGAAGAAACCATCTTCTCCCTTCTCCCACCTCTTGGGGCGCTCACAGCCCTGCGGAGATTGGTCTGCTCCAGCTGGAGGGGACGGGACCCGTCCTGGCCCAATGGGGAATGGCTTCCTTGGTTGCCGGCTGGAACCGGCTGTGGGTCCCGTCTCCCTGGGGGGGTCCCTTTTCAGTATAGGTTGTTCTGTGACCCTTGTTGTCGGGGGCTGTCTCCAGGGCCCCCTGCTCTGAGGCATGCCCTTGGGGTAGCAGCGGGCTGGAGGGAAAGGGGGTGGGGGTGCATGTTAAGAGAAGGGAAAGCGCTTCCTGGAGGGCTCTTGAAGGAAGGCTGGGGGGGTAAACGTCCTTGCAGAGTTGGTAGAGCCCCCCTGGCTGGAGAGTAGCTTTTCAGCCCTGTGGAGTGGAATACCATCCGGCATCCTTGCAAAAATCTGCCAGGGGCTTGTGGGGGTGCTGGGGAGAGTTTGCCACGGGGGTCATCCTGGTTTGGGTGGTGAGTGGGCTTGGGAGTCCCCGGGGACAGCGCTTTCTGGGCTCAGCCCGCGTGCGTGACATGTAACCTGCGGCCACTGTCTATTCTGCTTGTGAATAAAGGGTTTTTCATGCCAGCTCTGCTCCTTCCGGGGGCTCCGCGTCAGCTGACTCCTGGCGGGCGACGGTCCCAGCAGACCAAAAGGGTTCTTCGACGCTGCGGGGGGGCATAAGGGTTTGTGACCATCGCAACTGGCGCTCCTCGGCTGCACCTCCCAAGCAGCCCAGGCGCACAGCACAATGTCTGCTGCTCCCCTGTCTCTGGAGGGCTGCTCCCTCGATCCCCTTCGCCGTTCATGGTTGCTTCCCACCCCCAAAGCCTCAGTTCTGCGGGCTGAAAAAGAGGGGGAGCCGTCGCCAGTGCCCCCCTAGCGCCGAGTGCAGCAGAGGAGCCACCAGGAGGGATGCTCCCCAAGCTGCCCTGCCTGCTTGGGAAGGTGCCCTTGCCCACGGCGTGGCTTGGGACGTCGCTGGAAGCCAGCCCTCAGGTTTCCTTCCTCATGGCAGAGCTGAGCCCTTGGAGGGGCCCCTGGACTGCTCCCCGCGATCCAGAAAACACTCTTGGCAGCCTTTCCCTCCAGAGAGGCCCCTCTTTGGAGCCTTCCTCACTGGCACCCCCTCAGGAATTGAGGCTTTATGGGCTTTGCCAGCCTTGTCCAGTTCAGCCCCCTCCCCGGCTACTGCAGAGAAGATGACCGAGTGGCATTTTTTTCTAGTGCACATGTTTCCTTCGTCTTGATTCAATTGTGGGGGGAAAATATCTGCGGAATAGTCAAACAGATGAGTTCTTGGACTAGTTGACAAATGGCAGCTATTGAAAATGTGCAGCACCTCCGGAAGGAGTCTTTGGTGTACTGGGAATTGGCCGACAGAGCCATTTGAAAGAGGGCCGGATGGGTTCACGGGGGAGGGTCAGGCTTTTGGGGGCTGCTGACAGGAATGGCCTTTTCCCCCCTCCTGAGTAAGAGGCAGCGGGACTCAAGTACGACTTGCTGGAGGTGAGGCCTCAGCCGCCCTCCTCCGGCCTTGCCCCGTGAAGTCGGCAAAGGCACGCGGTTGGCCCCTGAGCCCGTAGAAGGCTGGGCCGCGGACCTGATGCGCCCAGTGCGTTCTTAGGTCCTCAGTGCGATGTGGATTTAATTTTGCTCAGGCTGCAGTACTGAACCATTTACTTTGGAGTAAATCCCTTTAAAATTAATGGATTTATTTCTGAGAAGCTGGGGGGAAGACCTCCCTGGTAAGCTGTGTGCTCCAACTAAATTGATGGAAAACCAAGGTAGAAAACACAAAACAGCGCTGTTCCAGGGGGAGTCCTGCCTTAGTCACCCTCGGGAATTCTCAGTTTCAGTCAGGGATGGGATGATCTAGTAGACACCGTTAGAGTTCCTCAAAGCGTTTGGCAGTATTCCCCATAAAAGGTGTTAATCCTCGGGTATGGCTAGCATCTAAGAGAAGCAAATGGAAAGAAGGCTGAGGCTGGCCCTGGTCTGTGACTGCTCTGGAGCCAGCGGTGAGGTGGCCAGGCCCCGAGCGGGTGGGGTGGCGAAAGGATGAGCGGCTGCATGGACCCCCGGCTCTCAGTGGAGTGGATGGGCCACTGGAAGTAAGCGTGAAGTGATGCGCATTGTGGAAAAGCCATGATTTCCCCACCACGGGGGCCAAGGCCTGGTGCTGTCGGGGTCGTGCGGAAGAGCATAGTAAGAAGAGTCCAACGGGAAAAGCAAAGCTGATAAATTGTAGGCTGGAATATGACCTGGAAGGCCGTGCACTGATTAGTGCATCTTAGACATACTGTGGAGCTGAAGGAGTTGCTCAAAAAGGGAAGCACGGCTGAGGATTTGGGGGGGCTCTCCTTAGAGGGAAGTCCAGTCTGGGGCTTTGAGGATTGGGAAAAGTGTAACCCAAGTTGGCGGGGGTAGGCACAGGCACCCTCCTGGTGCCGCTTGGCTGCTCCTTAAAGGAAAGGAGGGGCTCCTGTAAGGCACAGTCCACAGGTGCAGGGAGGACTTCGTCTGCTGTGAGTCTGACAACCGTATGCCTCTCTGCACGACTGGGCATGGGAGCGGGGGAGGCAGCTCTTGCTCACACACCTGGCGTTTCCCCGATGGCACTGGTGGGAAGTAGGCAGAACTTTTCAGAAGTTTTTATCGGAGTGCGAGAACAGGAATTACTGCAAGAAGTGATGCCTGCTAATTTGAAGGTCTTGATAGAGGGGGAGGCTATCGGTGCCAGGTACGTGCCACCTCTTGGGGCAGACTGGATGCTAATGCAAGTGGCAAGGTTTTGACTGACTGTCCTTGTCCATTTGGGGCAAAGAAGATGGCACCTGGCCCCATTTAGGCCTACCAGCCCCTAAACTAATAGTTGCATTGTGCAGTTACTTGTGTTATGCGCACGTGCACGCTGAAATGCTTACTGTGAGTCGGTGCACGCACCAGGAGAAAGTCGGGAGCTTTTCCGGAGGTGCCTGGGTGACCTCTCTGGAAAAGGTGATGCTGTTGGACTCCTCTAGTGCTCCAAAACCAGGAACATTTGCCATGCTGCTTCATCTCCTTTAATTCAAGGTCATGCTATCTCAACCAATTAAAAAAACCGGTTTTCTTAGTTCACTGAAGCCTGCAACACCCGTTAAACAGAATAATTCTGCTTTGAAAAAGCACAAATGTGATTGGGTGAAAGTATTTTCCGCTCTATCTCCACTTTGGAATCTTCTTCAGAAACTTGAAATATTTTTCTCAGCTGAGATACCTTGGCAGTCATTCCTTTAGCGGCAAGAAGACTCCCCTGGATGCCTTGCTCTGAGACGGGTCCCTGGCCAGGCAGGCTGCGCAGGAGCTGGCAATGATTTGGAAGCGCTCTGGATCCCCCAAGAGCACAGCCCCTGGCTTTTTGGCAAGGCTTCCAAGGGACAGATGTTGAAGGTAACTGAAACACCATGATCTGAATTTTAGCCGAGTGTTGCATCTCCGCTGCTCTTCTCTTGGCAGGTGCGAACTGCAGACATGGGAGGCTATGCCACGTCTGATGACTTCACCCGTGCGGTGATTGCAGCTCTGACTGACTAGAATGACCCAAGAAACTCCACTGGGGTGGCAATTCCAGGCTGCTTGCTTTTTCTTCTAATTTATTGTGCCTGTTCACGTTGCCTAGATGCATGTAATAAAAGGAGCCGTTGGCTCTGTGCTATGAGCAGCTTGGCCCTGGGGTGTCTGGGGGTTGGGGAGGAAAAGGGGGCTGTAGCAATGCTAGCTCTCCAGAAGTTTGTCAGACCAAGGACTCAGGTCCAGCTGACTGCAAGGAGGCACGCCTTGTGGAAGAGACCAGCTGCTGGGGGCGGCAAGGTAGCAGGAGAGGCAGTTTCTGGGTTGGCAAGGCTGTGTGAGCTGAGACAAGTCTCAGTGCAGCATATTTGCTGGGGCAGCAAGTGGCTGAGAAATGCACTTGAGCTCCAAGGGAAGGGGTTGACCCAGGTGGGCCCTGCGCTTCAGAGCATGACCTTGCAAGGGGTTTGGGGTAGAAAGGGGTGGGGGGCGACAATGGCAGGTATAAGCCACCTCCACAGGCCAGTTGGTGGGGCTACATGGGGTCACTGGTGAGGTCCTTGGGGTTCTCTGGCTCTGCAGGTCAGGCAAGGGCTTGAGAGTTTGGTCCTGGGCTGCACATATTCTCTTCTGTTGGTTTTGTTGGTGAGAGCATGATGCCCAGCCTGGGGTATCACAGCCCTGGGAGCCAAATGTGGCTGCAGGTAGCACGGGTGCTTGACTCCCCCAAGAGCAGCTGCCTACAATGCCTCGGCCCCCTCTCTGGGAGCCTGATTGCGACCAGACCTAAAGGGCCTGGCGCAGCAGCTGAAAGATGGTGGTGGTGGGGGGAGTTCATTCAGTGCCAGCTTCAGCTCCAGGGTGAGCCATCATGAGGCAGCAAGGTGGCTTTAGGGCTGGGCAAGTTGACAAAGAGCAAGACAACACCTGGGCTCAGCTGGCTTTGATGCTCCGGGCAGAGCCCTTGGGAAGCTGAAACCAGCAGCTTGTGTTTTACTCAGGGTTTAATGCTGGGGCTGGGCGGGTTTAGGGTCAGGGGGGTGTCTTTCTCTAGCAGGCTGTCTAGTGGGAGGCAAAGGTTTAGGGAATGCAACAGCCCCCTAAAAGCATTAGTGCCGGGAAGTCAAGCTGCCCATGAGTGAGTGAGTCATCCACGTGGCCCTCTGTGTTCAACGGAGGAGTATTTCCAATCATTGAGACAAACCCCAGCTGTTTGGGGTGAGCTAAAAACTACCAATCCATGTGCCCCATTTCAAGCCTAACCAAAGCCGTCTGCTTCCCTGACCATGGCCTTCAGCTGGGACAGCCTGACAAAGCTGAGCCTCCCTACCCTCGTTCTCCCCAAAGAGGATCAGGACAAGGGAGGAGCTGCTATAGGAAAAAGTAGTATGCTTTTATTATTTCTGGCAGGCGGAGGACAGTTCAGGTGTATAGTCCTTCTGCAGCGGAAGCAGCTTCTGCTGGCCCCCGTCCCCCACTGAGGGGGCAGCGCAGAGGCCTCTCGGGTGGTCATGGCTGGCCTGCTTCTCCAAGGAGCCCGCCCGGAGCTGCTGAGCGCTTCCCTCTGCCTTTCAGAAGACGCCCGGCCCATGAGCAGCTGCCTCGGGCCCTCGGAGCAATGAAGCCCTGGTGCCGAGACCAGACGCCTTGCGCCAGATTCCAGTTCGTGGCCTCCAATCTGGTTGCCTTGAAAGTACAGGACTGTGGAAAAAGATACCACAGAACGTGGTTTAAACAAGCAAAACTGGACGGCCTCAGCCTCAGGCTGGACTCCTCCGCACTGCACGCTAGTCTTCCTCCTCTTCCGTCCTGGCTTTTTTCTTTTTCGTCCTCTTCCCCTTGGCGGGGGGCTGCTCTGCAGCAGCCGGCTGCTGCTGGCGCCGCTTCTTCTTCGGCAAGGGCGCTTCCTCTGCCAGGCCATTGTCAGCAGGCTCTGGCTCTACCTCTTGGGGCTTCCTTTTCTTCTTCTTGGGCTCAGCCTTGTTTTCCTGAGGAGAAAGCACACGCGTCAGGGCAACCCTTCTGCAGGACCTCTACGCATGACTGTCCTGCTCAGGGCCATACGGAGTGCAAACTGCTGGTTTTTAGGGCAGTCTGAGAACCTTCCCTCTCAAGGTTTCCGGGGCTCTTTGTTCTTTCAAGGTTGACAGCAACTGCAGTTCCTGAACCACCAAGGGGGGTGGGGGTGGGGGTAAAACAACTCAACCTCTCCTGGAGACTCAAGGACGGAGTTCTGCATTTCTGCTGCTTTTGCAGCTGCTGCCAGAGCCTCCTGGCGCCGTTTCTCCTGCTTCAGTTTCTTCTTTTGCTTCTTCTCCAACTTCCTTTTCATTTCAGCTGCTACTTCAGATGCCTGTAAAGGGAAAGGACTGTCACTAGGGCTCAACTCCACAACCTCCCCGCCGACGGGCGTATGTTGGGTCAGGCTCATTAAATCAGCTTTGGCCTCCACTGGCAGATTGGTCAGGCTCAGAGTCCTCATCACACCCAACAAGATAGCCAGCCAGGCACACGCCTCCTCGGTATTCACCTCCACGACAGCTTCTTTCATGACGTCCAGGTTCTTGCGGGGGGTCTCCCCGGTTTCATAGAAGGCCAGGCGTTCTTCTACCTGTTCTCGCAACTTGTCTCCAAAGACAGAGGTTGGGACTTCTGGAAAGGAGAGGAGGACAGCAAGGCTGAAGCTGGTTACGCTACCATGCCCAGAACGGCTGCCAGTAAAAGTGTTACCCTGCCGTCATCCCTTCCTCTTCCTCCCTTAAATTGCTGGCTGTGCTCAGATATTTTAATGTCACCATTCACCGTGCGTGAAATGCTGCTGACGAAAAATGTAACCATCACGGCAAAGCCACAAAGCCTCTTGGCGAGCCACACCCACTTCCGAGCCCACCTGAGAAGCAGTCGATGCGGGATGCAATGGTGCACTTGTTGGCCAGGTAGCGGGAGATGCGCCCCTTGTTCTTGGCCGCTGCTCGCCCAATGAAGGTAGAATGGAATATCAAGCCGTATTTGGGAGTGTTCCCCCGGGTCTTCAGGGCCCTGCAATCATGCAGATGCTCTCCTTGGCACCGTTTCAGCCATCCCCATGGGGGAAAGGGGGAGGCTGGCCGCAGCCCGAGAGGGGCATGGCCAGCAACGCCTGGCCAGGGTTCAGCTCAGCCGCTGGGGGTTTGCCCGCCACCGCTCCAGCCTCCCCAGAGGGCTACCTGAAGAGGGCCTTCTCTGCTCCCAGGATCTGGACTGTTGAGGCTGGATACTTGGCCAGGTTGGTCAAGCTGCCCGCATGGGAGATGAGACGAGCTCCCACCTGCAGAGAGAGGACAGCCCCCCAGTTTATTTCCTTAGTGCGATCTGTGGGGCCACCCTTCCTGCCCTGGTGACTCTAGGCAGCTGGCAGTAAATAAAAACAAAACTAAAATATGATCAAGACAACATCAGAAAACCCGCAAAGACAACGGAGGTAAAAAGCCAATCGACAATAACTCCAACCACAATCACGGGAGCTCCAACTACTTGACCCCCCAAGCCTTCTTGGTCCTGTGGCTTGGTAAACCCAAATAAACCCACTTTACTTCTGTCCGCTCCTGCCTGAAGCTACCAGGCTGAGAACAGAAAGGAGACTTGTTCCTTCTACCTGCCTGGCTATCTCCCAACACCAACCCCAAGGAGCAGCCGGAGGCAAAACACCACTTAACCCTTTCCCTGGCACAGATCAGCATTGGTAGGTTTCAGCACTGAGATTCAGTGGATTGACAGATTCCAAATGCACATCATGTCTGCAGCCAGAGAGCCCTTCAGGAAACCCTGTCCACACACGTGCGCAAAAACAACTCACCACTTCTCCAATTAAGGCTGACAGGCTAGGAGCCACCTGGTTCATTTTGGAGCGGAGATACTCCTGCAGACCTTTGCGATACTCAGAGAGGGAGATCACCCGCCTGGAGAAGCTCTCAATGTTAATGAGATCAATGGGGGAAATGTCCATTCCTGCACGAAACCAGAGTTGGGGGAGAGAAATAAGGACACTGGACAAAGGCAAGGTCGTCTCCTGTGGGCTTTTAATCAGGATGCAGCACATAGCCTATAAAGAACCCAGGCACTTATTTTATATTAAAGCTGAAGCTGGAAACGGCCACAGGCAACTCAGGCGGTTTCAAAAAGGTAAACAATTCAGCCCCCTCACGTTTTCCTGAACAAGCCACATGCTTTTCTTTTCTACAGATAGAGCTGACCCAAAAAGCACGCCGCCTTTCAAATCCACGTCCTGATGTGCTGGCCAACCGCACTCACACGGATTGTGTCAGTTACTAACCACCGACCAATGGGAACAGGTCCGCTCTGGAACGCCCTTGCCCTGACAAGAGTAAAATGCCTCCAGCCTTCTTTTCTCCCTTGCACACTCACCCATCGAAGAGCGGGAAGCGTCCAGGATAGCTTGAGCCTTGGCGCTGTCCATGACAATTTCCTCCAGCCCCTCCAGGCTCTCCTCGCTCAGTTCCTTGCGATTCCCAATCAGTTTGGCCAAGCGGCAGTAGGTATAGTTGTCACTCACGATCTTGATCAGCTCTGGAAAGTGATAGCCGTACCACTCTCTGCGCCAGAAAGAAATAAGCGCGTGATGCAAAAGGAAGCCAGGCCTTACACGCGACAGTCAAGAGTCTTCCGTGACTTCAAACGCCAGACTTTCCTCCTCTGTTCTGCAAAGAAAGCCTGTGCCCTCGCAAACCAAACAGTTCAGGCACAGGACAGCCTGGCTGGGGTGCACGGAGGGCGCCCTTGCTGTTGCTCCCGTTTCTATACAGCCAGCGGTCGTAGCCAAGCTGCCTGTGGTAAGCTGAAGGAGACAGGAACGCCCTCTTCTCCCTGACGAGCCTCCCCCCACGGCCCCGTGGCCCGTGATAGAGGGGCCCGCTGGGCAGGCCTGGAGGAGTCAGGCGCAAGTCTGGCCCTACCCGCTCCGGCCACTCGTTCTCTCAGCCCAGCCTTCCTCGCCCAGTTGTCATGTGGGGAGGTCGGCGGACGGAGGGGGGGCCACAGCTGACAGGAGCCAACGGAAGGGGGCTCGCTCACCTGACCCGCATGGAGAAGGTGTTGATGTCCTTGTCCAGCTGGTCCAAGAGGCTGATGGACTGGATGATCATGTTGTCCACCCGGTTGACGTTGAACTTCACTTTGGCGCGGGAGTAGCTGTGCCCGAGCCCCAGCTGGGCCTTGGAGGCGGCCTGGGCGGTCAGGCCCTTGATCAGGCTGTGGAAGTGCAGCCGGATCCCTGCGGGGCGGCGGGCGTCAGGCTCCGGCCGCGGCGCCCCCTCCCCTGCCTCCCCGGCCCTGCTCCGGCCTCACCTCGCGTGAGCTCGGCCACGACGCCGCCCGCCTGGCACGGGTAGCCCAGCTCCTCCTGGATGGCCGCGCCGATCTTGGGGTCGCCGACGCCCACCAGGACCTTCTTCCTCTTGGCCGGCAGGCTGGTCTCGAGCAGCAGCCGGAGGTCCTCGTGCAGGAGCCCTGGCGGGGGCGCGAGCGCGAGTGGTCAGCCCGGCCCGCCGCCCCGGCCGCCCCGCCCGCCCGCCCGCCGGCCCGCGCTCACCCTCCGAGACGGCGTTCATGTTCTCCAGCGCGGCCTGCGCCGAGCGGAAGGGCGAGAAGGCCTCGAGGCGCACCAGGGCCAGGAACCGCCCGAGGCTCAGCGCGCTCTCCTCCATCTGCGGCAGCAGCAGCCCCACCTCCTCCGCCGACCGCACCGCGAAGAGCGCGTAGCCCGCCGCGTGCTCGAACAGTACGTGCAGCTGCACCTGCGGGGACACGGCGCGGGCGTCAGCCGGAGGGCGCGAACCCCCCGCCCGCCGCGCCCCGCGCCCCGCGCCCCGCGACCCGCCGCGCCCGGATGCCCACCATGGCGGCTCCCGACGAAACGGCCGCCCGCGCCCGCGCCCGCACCCGCACCACGCAGCCGGAAACGCTCCCTGCGGACCCCCGCCCCTTCCGCCCTCTCGGCCGCCGCCAATAGCAAGCCGAGGGGGCGGGAGCGGGCCCGCCTATCGCCCTCGCCGGCCAATCGCGCGCCGGTCTCTTCCGCGCGGCGGGCTGGGGGCGGTTCCGGGCGCGGCGCCTGCCGGGAAGCCGCGTGACCGGGCCGCGCGGGGGAGGCCTCCTCGGCTGCGCTGCGCCCTGCCTCGGCCGGGGCGGGGCGAATGCGGAAGGGGCGGGGCAACCGCGCCCCCGGCTCTGGCTGCGGCTGGAGTTGGGGCCCCGGGTCCGCGGGAGACTCCGAGGCGCTGGCCGGGCTGGCGGGAGCCGGCGGCTGGATGGGGCCGGGTGGCGGTCGCGGGAGGCTTGATGAATAAACCGTTGGAAAAAACTCATGGCGAGATGGGACATTGTGTAGTTTTAACGCTAACTGGAACCCCTTTTTTGGGCTTTTTGCAGGAAACAGAAAAAAATGAAATTATGTTGTATGGATTTGATTGTTAGAAGTAACATGGGCTTAATAGAATTGGAAGTTATGTTGTAAACTTAGAGCAAGAGTTTGATGTATAGTGTTACTTATATCCGTTGCACGGAGGGCCGGAAGTCAGGTTTTTTTTCTTTTGTCTCTTTTCATCTTAGACTTTTCATCTCTGCTATCCCTTTTTTCCTAATTTCTTTTTTCTAATTTTTCTTAATACTGCTTTTTACTGTTCTTTTTTTAAAAACTTAGTTATTTAAAAAAAGGATTGTAAGTGCAGTATCTATAATCTAGCCGAACAGTTGTTAAGTGAAAGTAGCTGCCATGGGTGAGCAACGCACAGGGTTAGGGTTCACGTACGCTCCACGTAGAGGTGAATGACTTGGAGAGACACAGGCCCCGGGTGTTGGCATCTGCAGGGCAACTGGGCAAAGGAAAATAGGTTGGGTGGGTTTGGGGGACAGGAGCTACAGTTCTACTCGGGTATTGGGAGGGTACGGCCTGTCCCAGCTCCACACCTAGTGATCCAGGGACAAGGGTGGTCTGTGACCCCCCCTCCAGGGGCAAATTGCATTCACCCAAGCACCGTGGGAATAGGAACACTAAGGGGGGAGAATTGGTAAGAATAAGTAGGCCTGCTCCATTCTGAATCTTGCGGATTATAAACTGCTTCAATCGAGGGGGTTCTAAGTGGTGCATAAAAGCGACGCAACAGAAGGTTGTGCAGAAGGAGGCGGTGGATGGGACGCGTCGCAGAATGGATCGCTGCCGTATGCCTCACCAGTTGTTCTATGGTGAACTGGAGACTGGAAGAGACCTCGTCATCGCGCAAGCGCTACAAAGACACTGTGAAAGAAGCCCTGCGCCACCGCGACATCCCAGCCAAGGGAACAAGAACCTGCCCTGTGCTCCAAAGCCTCCGCCGGCTTTGAAGACAGGCACCGCCAAAAACTGATGGAGAACCATGAGCGGCGTCACAGAGTAACACCCACAGCTCTTGTACTTCCAGTGCCCCCCTTGTGCTAGGCTCTGCGCTTCCAGACTGGGACTGCAGAGCCACCTCCGTGTCCCGAGATGAACTGCACAAGAGCCCATCTTCGAACCCAGAGGACCACCTGTTGTTATAAAGCAACAGCTGGTGAAGAGCTGATCTGTTGGCTCACCTCTGGTACTAACCTACGCTGTAATACCCTGAGGGCGCAGCCTTCCTGGAACGGGGACAACAGACCCGTTCCCAGCAGCCTTAATTAGGACCCCGATGCCATTTATCCCCTGAGAAAGCGGAATATGTGGGTATCTCGGGGGAGTTCATGCTGGAATTGAGGGGGGCTTAGGAACTCTGCAGCTGCTGCTGAAGCCCATTTAGTTGACCTCTGTGGTTGGTGTAACCACTGGGGACGGAGATCCTAGCTGGCTTAAGGTTAGTCCAACAAACCTCCCCAAACCATTTCCCATATTTTTTTTTACCTTTTCACATTCCCACCATAAATGCAAGTCCCAATTTCTTTTTTACACCTCCAACAATTTTTTAAATTACTTCTGTTATAATAGCTTAAAGTTACTGGGGTCATATACCATTTCCAAATTGTCTTATAACAATTCTCTTTAATTCTAACAGATATATTTTTCATCATTCTTTGCACCCAAATCTTTGACCATTCTTCTTCTGTAATATTAATACCTAAATCACTCTCCCAACTAAATTTCATTCCCTGTTGTGCTTGATTACCTTCTATCAATATTTTATATATTTTACCTATTAACCCTTTTGTTACTTTGTATCATTCTGTTTCATTTGTATTATTAATTCCTCAAATTTTGTTAATTGTCTGCATTTCCCATATTGTTTTACCCAATCCTTAGTCCATGCCTCCAATTGCAGTACATTATACCAAGATACCTTAGTTGGTTCAAATATCTCCTTTATATCATCTCTACAAGAAACTTTACTTAACCAATCTTTCAATCTTAATATTCCAGCTTGCTCCGTATCTTTTATTAATCCTGCCTTAAGGTTCTCTGGAAATTTTTCTAGGTCTACAATTCGGGTCAATGGTGATATTCCTGGACTAATTTTTTTTTATTTTTATGCCAAGTCTGTAAGATAACATTATTTATTGGGTTTTTTATTTTGTGTAGAAAGAAAATAATCTTTATCCCTTATCTCCCCTAACTCCATTTCTCCCCAAATCAATTTTTCTATTCCATATATCATATTAGGGACATATCTCATTTGATTAGCTATATAATACTTATTAATATTTGGTATACCTAATCCTCCTTTCTGGGATGCATACCATAACTTTTTTTTTTTATTCTTGATTTTTAATCTCCATTGCAAAAATTATTTGTGATATTTTGCCATTGTCTTAACTCCTCTTCTGTTAATTTTACTGGTAGCATCTAAAATAAAAAAATTAATTTTAGGTAAAATCTTAATTTTACATAACACTACTCTTCCAAACCATGACAATTTCACTTTTTTATATCCAAGTATTTCTTCATTTCTTTTTTCAACTTATCAAAATTCAATGTTTTTAATTCCTGTAAATATTAAGCTATATTTATTCCCAAATATTTAAAACTCCCCTTCATGGATCACTGCCTTGTCGTGGCGAAGGGGCTTGCGTAACTCAGTGAAGCCATGAGCTATACCGTGCAGGGCCACCCAAGACGGACAGGTCATGACAGAGAGTTCTGACAAAATGTGGTCCACTGGAGAAGGAAATGGCACCCCACTCCAGTATCCTTGCCAAGAAAACCCCACGGACAATGTTAGAAGGCTAAAAGATATGACGCCGGAAGATGAGCCCCTCAGGTCGGAAGGTGTCCAATATGCTACTGGGGAAGAGCGGAGGGCAATTCCAAGTAGCTCCAGAAAGAGTGAAGCGGCTGGGCCAAAGCCGAAAGGACGCTCAGCTGTGGATGTATCTGGAAGCGAAAAGAAGGTCCGATGCTGTAAAGAACAATATTGTATAGTACCTGGAATGTAAGATCTATGAACCAAGGCAAGCTGGATGTGGTCAAACATGAGATGACAAGACTGAACATCGACATCTTGGGAATCAGCGAACTGAAATGGACGGGAATGGGTGAATTTAATTCGGGTGACCATTATATCTACTACTGTGGGCAAGAAACCCTTAGAAGAAATGGAGCTGCACTCATAGTCAATAAGAGAGTGGGAAAGGCAGTAATGGGGTACAACCTCAAAAATGACAGAATGATCTCAGTGCGAATCCAAGGCAAACCATTCAATATCACAGTCATCCAAGTCTATGCCCCAACCACTGATGCCGAAGAAGCTGAAGTTGACCGCTTCTATGAAGACCTACAACACCTTCTAGAACTAGCACCAAAAAAAGATGTCCTTTTCATCATAGGGGATTGGAATGCTAAAGTAGGAAGTCAAGGAGTAATCGGAATAACAGGCAAGTTTGGCCTTTGAGTACAAAATGAAGCAGGGCAAAGGCTAATAGAGTTCTGTCAAGAGAACAAGCTGGTCATAGCAAACACTCTTTTCCAACAACACAAGAGACGACTCTACACATGGACATCACCAGATGGTCAATACCGAAACCAGATTGATTATATACTTTGCAGCCAAAGATGGAGAAGCTCTATACAGACAGCAAAAACAAGACCAGGAGCTGACTGTGGCTCAGATCATGAGCTTCCTACTGCAAAATTTAGGCTTAAATTGAAGAACGTAGGGAAAACCGCTAGAACACTCAGGTATGACTTAGATCATATTCCTTGTGAGTACACAGTGAAGGTGATGAATAGATTTAGAGGATTAGATTTGGTAGACAGAGTGCCTGAAGAACTATGGACGGAGGTCCGTAACATTGTACAGGAGGCAGCAACTAAAACCATCCCAAGGAAAAAGAAATCAAGAAAGCAAAATGGCTGTCTGATGAGGCTTTACAAATAGCTGTGGAAAGAAGGAATGCGAAAAGCAAGGGTGAAAGGGAAAGATATAAGCAACTGAATGCAGATTTCCAGAGAATAGCAAGGAGAGATAAGAAGGCCTTCTTAAATGAACAATGCAAAGAAATTGAGGAAAACAATAGAATGGGGAAGACTAGAGATCTCTACAAGAAAATTGGAGATATGAAAGGAACGTTTAGTGCAAAGATGGGCATGATAAAGGACAAAAAAGGCAGGGACCTAACAGAAGCAGAGGAGATTAAGAAGAGGTGGCAAGAATACACAGAAGAACTATACAAGAAAGATCTTAATGTCCCTGATGTCCACGCTGGTGTGATCACTGACCTTGAGCCAGACATCCTAGAGAGTGAAGTCAAGTGGGCCTTAGGAAGCATTGCTAACAACAAAGCTAGTGGAGATGACAGTATTCCTGCTGAGTTATTTAAAATACTAAAAGATGATGGTGTTAAAGGGCTGCACTCAGTATGCCAGCAAGTTTGGAAAACGCAACAGTGGCCACGGGATTGGAAAAGGTCAGTTTATGTTCCAATTCCAAAGAAGGGCAACGCCAAAGAATGCTCAAACTATCGCACAATTGCACTCATTTCACATGCTAGCAAGGTTATGCTCAAAATCCTACAAGCTAGGCTTCAGCGGTACGTGAACCGAGAACTACCGGATGTACAAGCTGGGTTTCGAAGAGGCAGAGGAACTAGAGATCAAATCGCCAACATTCGCTGGATCATGGAGAAAGCACGAGAGTTCCAGAAAAATATCTACTTCTGCTTCATTGACTATGCAAAAGCCTTTGATTGTGTGGATCATAACAAACTGTGGCAAGTTCTTAAAGAGATGGGAGTACCAGACCACCTTACCTGTCTCCTGAGAAATCTGTATGCGGGCCAAGAAGCAACAGTCAGAACTGGTCATGGAACAACCGATTGGTTCAAAATAGGGAAAGGTGTACGACAAGGCTGTATACTGTCACCCTGCTTATTTAACCTATATGCAGAGTACATCATGAGAAATGCCAGGCTGGAAGAATCACAAGCCGGAATTAAGATTGCAGGGAGAATCATCAACAACCTCAGATATGCGGACGATACCACCCTAATGGCAGAAAGTGAAGAAGAACTAAAGAGACTCTTGATGAGGGTGAAAGAGGAGAGTGCAAAAGCTGGCTTGAAACTCAACATTAAAAAAACTAAGATCATGGCATCTGGACCCATCAATTCCTGGCAAATAGAAGGGGTAGAAATGGAAGCAGTAACAGACTTCATTTATTTGGGCTCCAAGATCACCGCAGATGGAGACTGCAGCCATGAAATTAAAAGACGCTTGCTCCTTGGGAGGAAAGCTATGGCAAGCCTAGATAGCATATTAAAAACCAGAGATGTCACCTTGCCGACAAAGATCCGCATAGTCAGAGCTATGGTTTTTCCAGTAGTAATGTATGGCTGTGAGAGCTGGACCATAAAAAAGGCCGAGCGCCGAAGAATTGATGCCTTTGAACTGTGGTGCTGGAGAAGACTCTTGAGAGTCCCCTGGACTGCTAGGAGGTCAAACCAGTCAATCTTAAAGGAAATCAACCCTGACTGCTCATTGGAAGGATCGATAAAGAAGCTCAAGCTCAGATATTTTGGTCACCTAATGCGAAGAGAGATCTCTTTGGAGAAGACCCTGATGCTGGGAAAGATTGAAGACAAAAGGAGAAGGGGACGGCAGAGGATGAGATGGTTAGAGAGCATCACTGAAGCAATGAGCATGAAACTGAGCAAACTCAGGGAGGCAGTGAAGGACAGGAAGGCCTGGCGCAATATGGTTCATGGGGTCACGAAGAGTCAGACACGACTTAACCACTAAACAACAATAACAATTTAAAACTCTCTGTAACTTTAATGTTGTATTTCTTTTTAATTTCTTCTATTTCCCCTCTACTATTATTAACATCATCTCAGACTTGTTCCAATTTATTTTCAAACCTGTTACTTCTTCAAAATCTTCTAAGTGTTTCTGAATGTTACCAAGAGCTTTTAGTGGTTCTACTATAGTTAACAAAGTATTGTCTGCAAACAAATCTTTACTTCTTCTCCTTGTCCTATTCCTTCTATATCTTTATCTTTTCTTATCACGTTTGCCAATAATTCTATCACTAATATGGGGATAAAGAGCAACCCTGTCTTGTTCCTCGGCTTAGGTTAAATTGTTCTGTTATTTCATCATTAACTAATACGGAAGCTTTATTCCCTGCATATAATTTTGTAATAATTTGTTGAATTTTTTTTCCAAATCCCATCAAAGGCTTTGAAGATATCTAATGCTAGTACTCCAGCTTTTACTTCTTTTTCTTTTATATAATTAATTACATTCAATAGCCTTCTTATTAAATCCGCCATTTGTCTTCCTTTTATAGATCTGCTTTGATCATTTCTGATATATTTTCCTATAAATCCATTCAATCTTCTCACCAATATTGCTGTAAACATCCTGGTTTATTAATGCTATTGGTCTATATGAGTCAATTTCTGATTTATCTTTTCCAGGCTTTGGAATCAAAACTATTGTAGAATATTGCCAGGATGGTGGAATCTCTCCTCCTCCTAGAATACTATTGAATAATTTTCCAATTTTGGAATTAAATTTTTTGTAAACATTTTATAAAATTTTGCTCCTAAACCATCCATCCCAGGTGTTTTTCCAACTTTCAAATTCTTTATAACATCTTCTATCTCTTCCTTCCTAAATTTTTGTTTTAATCAATCTTTATCGTCTTCCTGGAGTTTGATACTTAAATTTTTCTCAATATAATTTCTAATTTTATCTTCTGAGCTCCCTTTAGTTGTATATAATTTCTCATAAAATTCTTGTATTCCTTTTATCTTATCTTTCATCAAATTACATCTCTTTCCTTTTATAACTTTAATTATGCCTATTCCCCTATCTTTTTCAGTTGGGCAGCCCTAGCTAACATCCTCGA
This sequence comes from Python bivittatus, assembly GCF_059951505.1. Classification (NCBI taxonomy): domain Eukaryota; kingdom Metazoa; phylum Chordata; class Lepidosauria; order Squamata; family Pythonidae; genus Python; species Python bivittatus. Next base: position 1,729,450 of record NW_028277106.1, read on the forward strand.
ATTTTTATTAGCATATTCAAAATATTATCTTTTTAAATAAACCAGATTTCTCTGAACCTTTTCCATCTCAGATCCTTGTAATTCTTTTTTTTACGCTAATATCTCGTTCACAATTTTCTTATCTCTTTTAATAATTTCTCTCTAACTCTTTTATCTTCCCTTCTATCTTTTCCTCCTTTTGTTCTTTTTGTCTTTTTAATATCGAGGCTTCTTTAACAGTTAATCCTCTTATTACTGCCTTCATTGAGTCCCATAATATTCCCTGCTCAATTTCACCATTATCGTTAATCTGCCATATTTCCTTCCATTCTCTCTCTAGTTTTTCCAATATCTCTTCATTTCTAAAAATATTCATATCCTTTCCATCTTTTAGTTTCCTTATAGTCACATTTCATTTTCATTTGGATACTCACCATTGAATAATCACTAATTTTTATAACTTCAATTTCAACATTTGTAATTTTTACCTGTGCATTATTTGAGCCAAATATGTAATCTATTCTCGAATGTTTTAGGCACTTGTGAAAAATACGTAAATGCTTTTTCTTCACCTTTCAATTCTCTCCAGACATCTTTTAAATTAACCTTTTTTATCAATCTGTTTAACTTGGTTTTTCTATTTTTCATCTCCTCTATTGTTACATTTGATTTATCCAATTTCTTATCTACTACCACATTACAATGTCCTGCTAATATAATCATCCCTTTACTTTCTTTTTCATCCTGCTTCACAACGGTATTAAAAAATTCTCTCTGTTTTTTGTTCGGTGCATATAAGTTTATTAATGTAATATCCTCACCTCTTATTCAACTTTGTATCATTAAATATCTTCCTTTATCATCATTCATATTTTCCATTTTAAACTCACATCTTTTAGAAATCAATGTTGCTACTCCCCTTACTTTTGATGTACCATACAATTTTTCATATTTTTCAATCCAATTTAGCTTCAATTCATTAATTCCATCTATTTTTTGATGTGTTTCTTGTAGGAAAATTATGTCTGGTCTTTCTTTTCTTAATTGTGCTTCCATTCATCTTTTTAACAAGTTACCCAAACCTCTAACATTCCATGTTGCAATTTTTATGTTCTTAACCATCTTTGATCCAGTAGTAATGTATGGCTGTGAGAGCTGGACCATAAAAAAGGCCGAGCGCCGAAGAATTGATGCCTTTGAACTGTGGTGCTGGAGAAGACTCTTGAGAGTCCCCTGGACTGCTAGGAGGTCAAACCAGTCAATCTTAAAGGAAATCAACCCTGATTGCTCATTGGAAGGATCGATAATGAAGCTCAAGCTCAGATATTTTGGCCACCTAATGCGAAGAGAGATCTCTTTGGAGAAGACCCTGATGCTGGGAAAGATTGAAGGCAAAAGGAGAAGAGGACGGCAGAGGATGAGATGGTTAGATAGCATCACTGAAGCAATGAGCATGAAACTGAGCAAACTCAGGGAGGCAGTGAAGGACAGGAAGGCCTGGCGCAGTATGGTTCATGGGGTCACGAAGAGTTGGACACGACTTAACGACTAAACAACAACAACCATCTTTGAATTTGTTACTAAGCCAGCAAATATTTTTTGTCCCACTTTGTGAACTATCTATAGTAATTAACACCTTAATATAGCAATAATTAAATATAAAAACACCGTAAAGACAATAATACATAAACACAGACCCCCTTCTCCCCGCCCTAACCCATACCCCACACATATTAATCTTCTAACCCTATCCACCCTTCAGGCTTCCTTGCCCAGGTACTCACCCAAATTCTTGTGGGGGGGGGACACGCCTGTTTTTCCCCATATCTATCCATTTCCCTTCCCTCACCAGCTGCTCGACTTTCTTACATAGCTTTCCATTTCTATCCACCTCACTTTTAATCCTCTTCTGTCTCTTTTTTAAACACCTTTTCCATGGATCTCACTCCAAAATTTTAAAAACCTAATACCTCTTAATTAATACAATCATTACTATTTATATCTTATCTAAAAAAAATCTTTAAGGTTTTTACCATTTTATATCTCTTATACTACAGAATATATTTTACTAAAAATCGTTAACAACCTAATTTTCCCACTGGATCCCACTAATTTATATCAATATATACTTACTTTTCCATCCTCATGGTGTGTTCTTACCAGTTCCCTCCCTTTAGATATGAGTGCTAACTCCTTAATTAGATATTAATATACTTATATAATTTATCTTGAGCTTTATATGGGTCTAACCCATCTTTACTGTTAAAGTTTGGAAATATGAAACTAGAATAGCAAAAGAAAGATGATAATTTTTGTTACTGCCTTAAGATTAATAATAGCTAAAAATGGAAAGTGGATTTTGAATGAGCTTGAAGATTGGTTTAAAGAAATATGGAATACTGCTATTAATGATAAATTGACGTGTGAACTAAAATAGAAAAAGGATCTGGTGAAAAGGAATGATTTTGATGTTATATGGGGTGAATTTCTGGAGTATATTTTTGTTAAATGGAAGGGAGTAAAACCAGATCAATCATCCTTTTGGAGAGGAGGGCTTATTAAGAATTAGTAATAATAAAAATTTATGATAATAAAAAGTAAAATGATAAGGAGTAATAAGTCCCAGGGGGAATGGGTGCACATAGAGGTTAAGTTTATGTGTGTTTTATTTTGGTTGTTTGATTGAATTATTTTGTTTCTGTTATTATTGATTCTGTGTTTTGTAGTTCGTATTTTAAATTAATAAAAAATAAAATAAACACCAAAAAAAACCCCTCCCCCAAACCGGCTGTTCTGTATAAAGACTGGTCCAGGTGTGAACTATGTGCAGGTCCCCACCCTAAAGGCAAAGCACCGTAACACAGTGGCCTGGTCCATAAACTGGGCGAGGCCATGGCTTGCCACTGCAGCTGCAGCTACGTGCTGCCGTGGACAAGGCACATGGAGCGCAGGGCAGCCGTGCTGTGAAGCCCCTGCTCGCTGCCTCCTCGGCAGAAGTCTGGAGAGCTGCTGACCCTTCCCAAAGCAGCTGTGCCTCTTCTCAGCAGAGGCGGCTTGCCTGGGCAGAGGGAGGCCAGCTCTGGAGAGCGGCGGCGGCGGCGGCGGCAGCAAAGGGAGAGCCCTCGGACCCCTGCCCTCAAGCCCCTGAACGGCCGCTGAATGATGGCCCAGCCTAGGTTGGTTTCAGAGAGCTTTATTTGTGCATTTATTTATCTCAAGTCCTCCAAGGAAGTCAGCGTGCAAGAAGATGTCTGCCTCATAGAGCTGGCAGATAGACTTCTGGGCTCTTCCCACCAAGAAACCTGTTCAGGATCCTTAACAAAAACAGTGGAAAGAGGAAAGGAAAAGAAGCCAGCGGCTGCTGGGGCTGTGAAGAGAGCTGCAGAACAAAGCATCTCGTCCTAATGAAAGCGACCCCCCTCGGCCAAGCATCCTCCGTGCGACCGGAAAGACTGCCCACCCCCAAATCCTATCCAAGGGCAGCCTCCAAGGCGGCCGTGCCGAGGCAGTGGGGTGGGGGGGGCCGTGCGAGAAAGGCTCTCCTAAGAGACTAGGCGGGCGTGGAGTTTGTGCAGCTGCTCTGGCGTCAGCACCAGCTTGTGCACCTGCCCGTGGCCTGGCTGGCAGGGGAAGGTCACACGGCCGATATAGACAGTGCTGTCTTTCTGTTCCTCTCTGGCCTGGAGAGAAAAGAAGAGCAGGGGAGGGATGCAAGATGGGCTCGCAGCAAGTCACCCCCTGCCTCCCTCTCTGACTCCAGGTGAAACCCCTCACCTTCAGGAAGGGCACTGATGGGAATGTGCCGAAGTCCGTAGGAATACTGGCTCCAGGGTGCTGCAGGATCGTCTCCTTCCTGACTTCATCCTGGAGCAGGGGAGAAACACAGTGGTCAGTCCTGTAATAAGAGGCGGAGACACGCTCTTGAACCACCCAAGATCTGAAGACGTGCGAGGGCTTCCCACGGGGGACCCAGGGCAGCTCCTGGCCAAGAGAGAGAGAGACACAGTGCCCCCCTCCCCATCTCTCTCAGCACTCCTTGGGAAGATCTGCGCCCTCAGAGCCCCCCAGGGATTACCTTCAGCTTCTCAATGGCTTCGCTCAGTGATGCCAGGCGGGTTGTCTGCTCCAGGAGCTGAGCTGCTGGACTGCCTGCTGGAGGAGGAAGGGGAGAGCGGTGAAAGAAAGAAGGGGAGGTGCCGCCCTGCTGCTGCTCCTCCCATGCCCCCTGGCGCACCTGCCTTCCGCCGTGTGATGTCCACCACCTGGGCATTGGCGCTCATCTGGTAGAGGGTCTCCAACAGCCGGCTCGTCTTGCGATACAACGAACTGGAAACCACCTCGTCCCCTTGCCTGTCCTTGGGCAGTGAGAGCTTAGGAACGTGCAGGGGGGGCAAGGATGCCAGCTCCCTCCTCATCTGGGTACCCTGAGGAAGAAGGTGGGGCCAAGAGTGGCTCAGAGCAGCCCCAGCGACTCAGCGTTTGCGAGAGGACGAGGGACGGAGCGGGAAGGGGGCCCAGCTGCAGGCCACTCATTGGTGCCCGGAGCTGCCTCCGCCTCTCACCTTAAGCCGGTTATTCTCATCTTTTAGGTGTTTGATGGACAGCTGCATGGCATCGATCTGCTGGAGGAGGAGAGGGGAATCCTTCACCTGCACGGGGCCGGAGCCCCCCACCAGCACCTGGCCGGCACCCACACCTGCAGGGGAGATGAGCAGACAGAGGCAGCCGTCACCAGAGGAGGCCTCCCTGGAGGCGCCACCTGTGCTTTGGTCCGCTGGCTGGAAGAGGCCACAGCCATCAGGACGACTTCCTGTGCCCAATGCGCAGTCAGAGGCCAGGAAACAGCCCCAGCGGCTGCTTCAGCCAACAACTTGCCACACCCCTGCCTGGCATTCGCAGGACCAAACGTCTGGCTTTAGCCCTTATTGGGCACCTGCTTCACACGGGAGCTGCCCCTCAGCCCAGATTTCTCATATCCCGAGAACAGGCGGTAGGGATGCAGGGAACGTCTGCAAACAAGGGGAGGGGAGGGGAGGGGAGGGGAGGGGAGGGGAGGGCAACTAACGTGCTTCAAGCCCCCGGCTGGGGCAGGGGAAGCTTCCTCCTCCTTGTTCAGCACTGCTCCTGCTGTGACAGGGCCAAGGGAGCCTGGCAGCCTTACACAGCCCCTCTCCAGAAGCCCCCTTCTCCCGCGCCAGCAGCCGCCCCACCCTCCCCTCCCCTCCCCTCTCTGAGCACCGCCCACCAGGAGTGTACCTCTCTGCTGTTCCTCTGCAGCAGGAGCATGAAAAAGACAAGAAGGAGCACCATTAGGGAGGAGCCCGGAAACAGCAGCCACTCCGCCCCCGTTTTCCCTGCTGGCCCTGGAAGCAGGAAGGTGGGATACAAGCAGCCCAGGGGGCGCCTCCTTTTACAGGCATCAACGTATTTCATGCCTGAAGTGCTTGCCTTGAATGGGGGTGGGGATCCTGCCATTATCTGGAAACTTTGCATTGTGTTATCCGCGGGTGAAGTCAGGATAGATCACAAGCGATACGGCGGGTGGAGCCTCACCGCAGCCTCAGAGCTGGGCTGCACCCACAAAAGTTCAGCACCTTGGCACCCTGAAGCCAGACCCAGTCGCTTGCCAAAGTGGCGCTTCCGTCTGACGCTCCTTGCCCAGCAGTGATTTGCAGCTGCCTCCCTGCTGCTGAAACCCGTTCTCTGGCACCCAGTCCCTAGGCAGGGCCTCGAGGCGGCGGCAGCCGTGGCTCCCCTTTCTCTGTGCCCCCCTCCCCCCCACCCATCCCATGGCCTGAGCAAGCAAAGCAGCCAGCCGAACGCTTCCTGGCCAGGGCACCTGCCCGGGCCAGCAAGGCCCCTGGGACCACTCTGCAGCTTCTCTGCCTCGCTAGCCAAGGACCCACCTCCTGCAATGCTGGAGATGACGGAGGCAATGCTGGAGGGAGGGGCCCCACGCAGGCCTTCGATCGTGCGCTTGGACTGGTTGCTGAGACGCTGCTTCAGCTCCAGCTTCTCCGACTCCAGCTGGTCGATGTCCGCTTGGAGGGCGTCCATTGTCTCCTCAAACTCCCTGCACAGAGAAGGAGACGGCACCGGCACTGAGTCCGGCTGGCATCCCTGGAGGATCCCTCTTCCTCCGGGGCCTTATTTCTGAGGGGGAGGGAGCAAAACCATTTGCAGGAAACCCTTCCAGAGCCTCGCCCTCAAAGCCAAACACACCCCTTTGTTCTAGCCTCAGAACAAGACACTCCGTCAGAGGATGACTCCTTCTGGCTGAGGTTAGGTGGGACACTTGGGTGCTGGAGGAGCAGAACGGGCAGTTCACTAAGGAGTCACTCTGGATCTGATCAGAGCGGACCAGGGGCTGTGCTGGGCCTTCAGCTGGACTACCCCAATTTAGTTCAAGGGGGTGCTTTTCTGCTTTGCATTTCAGTTTTAAAGCAGTGAAATGGGGCAACAGAGGAGGAGATTCTAGGCTGGTTTGCGGGGGTTCTGATCTGCATATACTCTTCACGCTTCCATGCCTGGATCTCAAGCCCAGGGTGCATTTACGCGAGGAACTCCTGGGTTCTGCAGAGCAGCAACTCTGCCATTTAACTGAATGCTGACGTTCTTGGGTATTGCTATTTTGTTTTGCTCCGTTTTGCTACTGTAATGTTAATGGCTCCTGTTCATGCAATTAAGCAGCGCCAGTCCTTTTCTGCAGGCAGAACCCTATGCAAGGTTTGGAAACACCTTTTTAAAAACCCACAGCAAGGACATGCAGTTGTGCCTGCCTGGCATGGGCAGAACAGTTCCAGCTGAGGTGTGCTAACCGGCTTCTAACTGAAGGAAAGAGGGATTAGCTCTGTGTCTTACCTGTGGGTCCAGTGCCCGAGGGCACAAACGGAGAGTTTTCTCTTCTGTCAGTCAGAGCTGTCTGCAGTTTTTGGGGCTATGTTTCCAGATTTTTGTTTTGTTTGTTTTAATTATCCCTTTCACCAATCTTTCTGCAATTTGACTAGTTGGTAGCAGTCACTACTGACTAACGTCTCAGTAAGCAGCAGTTAGCTCACTGTTCTAACTGAAACTAATTCCAGGACCTTCCTTCTCTCACCATTTGGAGACTTTGTACCTGCACGTGTTGGACTTTTGTCTGAGGGGGTTTTGGGGGAGGGATTTGGGAGGGGCGAGTTGTCTTCTAGGGTACTGTTACTGTTTTTCCCCCAGTTGAAGGACAGGGGTGGCAGAGACTGGCCCCCAGATCACTCCTGCTCTGTGTGGCTCTTCCCCCTGCCACTCAGGTGAAGGCAGAACGGGTGGGGATGGGGTGGGTTGTGGGAGTGGATAATTGGTGGATGTTGGTGGGGAAAGGGTGGGGATGTAGCCGGTGCCTGAGCCAAAGGATGCTGAATGGAAGGCAGAAGCATTCCAAGGCTGCTGTCAGCCTCCCGGCGACGTGGTCAGTTGCCTGGGTTACCGGGTCCGAGCCTTGCTTGCCGAATTGGCTGTTGGGCCAGAAGGGACTGCCGCTTGGGTGCCAGCAGCCTCCCTGCTGCACAGCAACCTTCCTACCTGAGCTGCTTGAGTCCGTGGCCCGGCTGGCGGTGGAGTTCCCCGGACTTACAGTTCTGGGGGACTTCCATCTACTGTCCCTGGTCGTGGACAGAGGTGGCCTGGGAGTTCACGGCCACTGTGGCAACCCTAACCCAGCGGTGGTTGAGAAGGTGGTTGGTCTACAGCTCCAGAGGACCCTGGAAGAAGCGGCCTATCTGGGCCCATTTCGGTCAGCATTCAGCTCTGGTTATAGTACTGAGATGGCACTGATTGCGCCTGTGGATGACCTCTGGCAGGCCCGGGATGGGGGCACAGATCTGGTTGCATCACAAGACTGGATTGATATTCCAGGCCACTATGACATACATATGTTAAACTTTGGTTTCTGACTGCTCTGGGTTTCCCCTCTCTCTTTGGCCTTTCTAAGCGGTTAAATCTGAAATTGGGCCATCTCACTTCAGTGATCGATCAGTCGCTCTGAGACCCTTTCCATGGGCTTCAAAAGACGCTGTGCTAGGCCCCCTCGCTTACTTCTCTTTCTTCTTCAGCAAAGTCTGGGTGTCGTTGAGCTTGGCCTGAATCTTCTCCACCCGGTCATCAGCATCTTTAGAGGCGCTGTCCAGCTTCTTCTCCAGGAGGCTCAGACGCACGTTGGCTTCACTGAGCTCTTCGCCCTGGATTGCAGAGGAGAGATGAGGGTGTGAGCAAGGGTCCTGAGTCTAGTGCAGGAAGTTCTCCAGGGATGCCCCATCAGACTTGGTAGAGTTAGGCAGCAAGCCCCACCTCGCCCCCCTTTCCCAAGCCGAGTAATGGCAGGGGGCAAGCAGGTTGACAAACGTACCTTGATTTTAAGAGACTTCTTGAGCTCTTTGATGACAGTCTCTCGATCCTCCAGCTTGAGTCCCAGGCCCTCGGCATCAGTGATCTCAGCCCGAAGCGCAGCTGCCCGCAGCTCGACTGGAGGAAGAGGCTGCAAGAAGAATCGACTATCATTTGCTCAGGATCTGGTGATAAACTCCCAAACCCAGAGTTGCCAATTACCTGCCTATTCAAGCTCCAAAGGCAGTCCTTAACTGGGAAGGCGAACGCCCAAAGGCTCTCCAGCGTACATGCTCCCTTCTTGCCTGCAAACACTCAGCAGCTGGTGTGGAACTCACCTTGGTCTGGGGCTTGTCTGCGTCGTATTCCCCCTCCTGCATGGCAGTGGCCATCTTGTTCATGGTGGCAATGAGGATGTTGCAGGACTGGCGCAGGCACTCATACGGGCTGATGCCTTGCACTCCATAGATCTGGAAAGGAGTCGGTAAGCTGGTCCTTGCCAGGAGAAACACCTCCTAGAGAGTTTGCATGGCAGGAAGGTGCCATGCCCACATTTCCGGAGGCTTCAGAAGACTGTGGGACAACGTGGCCTTCCAAGTGCACAGCCGCAGGGGAGACATGAATTGAAGTAGCCCTGTCCAGTCCAAACTGCTGACGCTCCTGGCAGCCCTTCCCCTCATCACCTTCCAGGTGCTAAAGGTCCTCCTGAGAGTCAGGAATCACCTCTCTGCCAGATATTCTGCAGAGGATCCCAGGCACACCATCAGTTCTAGCACTGTGCGGGGGGCTGAGATCACTGTTGAGCCCTTACCTTTCAGTCTGTGCCGAAATTGGGAAAATCAGCTTCGCCAGAAGGAATGCTGATCTTCGGTTGTAATGGTAAGCATGGCATGGAGGAAGGGAAAGGAAAGAGCGACCTTGGATCGGCTCCTTCTGAAGGAAGCAGAGCGTCCTTACCTGCTCGCTGGCCTTGAAGGCCAAGTCTTCCAATTTTACGGCCTGCAGGCCCTCATTCTCGGTCAAGGGGGCAATCATCTGAGCCCCTGCTGCAGCCACCTCCTGCAACACGGCCACCACCCAGGTCAGGTGTTTGCGGCAATCCAGCAGCGTATCCGAGACCTGTGAGATTGAAGAACGTGATGCAGCATCAACAGGCAACTCAGTCTCTGCAGGGGAGCGTTTAGCCCCACCAGTGGGGCAGGGCTGGGCAGGCCACCCACTTGTTGTCCAAAGCCAAGGGCTGCAGGAATGCCAGGAGCATCAGTGCCAGGCATGCGTCGCCTGATCTTCTTGCAGAACTGTCGGATGTCACTGCATGAGGTCTCCAGGTCCCGCAAGAGGATGGCGAAGTCTGAGGCCTCCTGCCCAGTCTGCAGACAGGGAGAGACAAGTCAGCCAGATTCGGGCTGCAACAGCCTTGCAGGCTGGGTAAGGCAGGTGTCTTACCTGGAGGAAGGAACGCAGCCTGCACACTTCCACACTCATGCAGTCCAAGGCACTCTGGGTGAACTGCAAGGAAGCACAGGCGTTTTCAGCTCAGAGCAGAGCCGGCTCCACCAAGAGGGTTTGGGAGCCCCCCACCATGGAGCACTGTTCTTTCTGCCTCCAAGGAGACAAGCAGGAGCAGCGAGCCCTGAGCCCCTCAACAGGAACCCTTTCTGCAAGGGGCCCATACAGGAACCCAGCTCCTCTCACCTTGATGTGGTCAGCCAACTGCATAGTGCAATCCTCAGCCTGGTCAGCCAGGTGAATGCTGTACAGATGCTGAGAGGGGAAGCAAAGTTTTTCACTCCGGAGCTGCTCTTCCCAGCTCTCCTCCCACAGAACCCAAAGCTGCCAGCCAAGGCACTCCTGGATGGGCCTCGCTCTGTTCACACACCAGCCAGCAGTGCCCTTCTCTGACCCTGCCACCCCCAGCGGGCCTGCAGGAAGAGGAGCCAGAGCTAATGCACAAGGGCCCTCCTCATGGCCCCAGGTTCTGGGAGGAGTGCTACGGCCGGGAGGCCTGTGCCGTCAACACTCACCTGGTAGTACTTGATGGCTTTGGTCAAGGGCTCTACGTTGACTGTCTCATCCAGCTGGTCCTTGTGCAACAGCTCAATCAGGAAATCCAAGGATCTCTCATGCACACTCATCTCTGGATAAAGCATTCCCACTTTTTTGTAGACTTCCACGCTGCACTTACTTAAGGCCCTGGAATGGCATAAGCACAGGCCATCAGGCCAAGCCCCCTCTCAGGCTCCCTTCCAGACACCCCAGGCCCTGGCACGTGCCCACTCACTGCTCGTATTTGTGGAGTGTTGCTTGCAGAAGCAGCAGGGAATAGACCAGCCCGGCAGCGAAGCTCAGCTGCTCTCCTGGTGCCCCCCGAAGACCAGCTCGCTCGGTACAGTTCTCACTCAGCTCAAATTTCTCTTGTGCTTGTCTGCTGATCAGTTCAGCCTGTTTCAGAGAGGCAGAGCCGTTCGGCCCTCAGCAGACAGGCCCCTTCTATTTCCACCCTCTACCCAAGGCCAAGGAGGCAGGAGGGCAAGAGAGGGCCCTGCCCACCCAGAAGCCCTGTTTTCACCTGCAGATCTCTGGTAGCCAGAATCCTGGGCGCTTATGGGAGATGTGATCTGACTCACTTCTCTTTTGGGACATGGGCCACTCCTAGACAATTCAACACTGCTTCACACCAGGTCCCCCTGATCTAGCCCTGCCAAGAAGGCTTCCTCTGACTGGGAGTGCTTCTCCGAGAACTGGGAGTCAGCCCTGAATCACAGCTTAAAGAAATTACTGGGCATAGTCTACTACTATATTATTTATAATATTCGTCTGCTTTCTAAAATCTATTGTTTTGTTGAAAAATATGAACATATTCATTTGCCTATTCGAAGCAGCTTGAAAAATCACTCACTGTAATTAGAAAAAACAAATTTGAATTGCTGAGCATTCAGAGTGTGCATGATTAAACAAGCTAACCTCCTAAAAACAAGAGAAGGAAAATCAGCAATAGATTTATCCGAAGCAGAGTATTTTAAACTCTATTAAAATGTGAATTCAGTTCAAGGCCTTCTTCAACCACGTATATTTAGGGGAATGTTTGAATGAAAAAGACAACTTTTAACGCAGCTCAAGCCAAGAAAGGGAGCACCAGGGCCTCCAAGAAGCAGAGGAGGGAGAATCTAGTGCCTGTCACCAGGGACCCTCGAGTACCTTGCCCACCAGCCGCGGAAGGAGCAGCAGCACCAGGACGCAGTCGTGGTCCCCGCCATGCCGCAGGAAGCTATCGGGCAGGAAGGAAGTGAGCAGGGAGACGTGCCGGTTGGCTTGCTGCACCTCCATCTGGCGCAGCTCCATTTCGATGGCCTGGAAGGCAAGAGTTCTCTGATGGTTGCCTAGCCCCATGAACCTTCTTCGGCCCCCAAGCTCAGGGTCAGCCATGGTTACGGCCATGTTAGCTACGCCCAGGAGAGGATGACGCTCCACCTCGTTATTGGCTTCTGGGCGGCCTCTCTTTACCCCAAGTTCAGGTGCCCACTTATATGCCTGGACCTGCTCAGGCTCTTTGGTGAGGAGCCCAGTGATCACTCTAGCTGTGCATGCCAATAAAGGGACTTTGTTTCAGCTGTTGCCAATCGCTTTAGTCCCTCATTTAAAGTGGGCATTTTCCCACCACAGATCCAGAGTAAAAAAAATGTTCTACCAGGTGACATGAAGGGATGGGTGGCAGTGAGGCAAGAGAGTACAGATAAAGGGCCTGGGACATCTAGAGAGGGAAGGAGGGAAAGAGGGAAGGAGAACGGTGACTAGGCAGTCTTTGCTTAGAATTAGTTTATTTGTAAACACACATGGAGAATGAGTGAATCAAAAAGCACTACTGATTGCATGCTGAGATCTTGGAAGAAAAGAACATCGAAGAAAAGGAAGATATGAAAGGAACTAGAGTGTAACTAGAATGACTGCAAAAAGAGGAAGCTCAAGGCCCGTATAAAGACAGGTTAAAGGATTCACGTGGAAGAGTCCTTGGTGCTCTCTGAGCTTGGCAGTTGGCTTGCGGACATTTCACGCCCAACCGGGTCACATCATCAGTGTGAGTGAGTGTAGGGTTTGCACTGCATTACTCGCCCTGATGATGTGACCCAGTTGGGCAATGAAACGCCTGCAAGCCAACCGCCAAGCTCAGAGAGCACCAAGGACCCCACAGTTCAACCCTGAGCTACAGAAACTCTCTTCTATTACAAGATTAACCCCTAACAGAACGAATGGAGAACAGATGTAAGGAGAGGGGAGGAAGAAGCTGCTTGGAACAAAACGAACGCAACCGTGTTGCTGGCAGGGCATGAGAGGTCGAGCCTGAGGCCCCTCCTCTGTGGAGTGCCTTAGGGCCCCCCCTCCTATTCAGCATCTACACGAAGCTGCTGGGCGAGGTCATTCACCAGCATCCCCACAAGGCGCACACGGACTCTCTCCAGCCTCTCCCACCTGCACAAGCCGCCAGAACCAGAACCAGAACCAGAACTAGAACGAGGCAGAGACCACCCATACCTTGGCATGAGCTTTTGTCTCGGCAAATTTAATCTTGAAATCAAACATTTCGGGTGGAGGCTGCTGCTGTCTCTCCACGGATGCCTCTTGCTGGTTCATCAGGTCTCGGTTGACATCCTGTAAGGTGGAAAGGCGGCATCACGAAAGCGCATCTTCTAGTCCGAGGCCATTCAGCCTTGGCTGGGAAACCTCCAGGGGTGGGCTTAAAGCTGGGGTTTTAAACGTGTAAACGTCTATTATGCTGTGTGTTGCATTTTCAACTTCCTTATTTTTATTAACCATTTCAAACAGCTGGGATTGAAATATTTCAAGCAGTGTGTGTGTGTGTGTGTGTGTGTGTGTGTGTGTAAATGTAAATAAATAAAACAAGAGAGAGAGGAAGCCTCTGACTGGATTTCCAACTCCTGCTCCGCACAGGTCCTCAAGCATCTTTCCTGGTGCTCAGGCCTCTCTCACTCCACCCACCCACCCATCCCACCCTAACCTGCCTCTCTCTGCACCCCCCCGAAGCCTGCCAATACCTGCAAGCGGGCTGTCAGCTCCCGGTATTTCTTAATGGTCTGCTGGTAGTCAGCCACCGTCTCCTGCGCTGCCTCCACCCGCTTCTCTGACTCACGGACTCGAGCCGTTGCCATGTCCAGCTGCTCCCGCAGCTCCAGCTCGGTCTCCCTCGCGTTCTCCTGCAGCTCATCGTTCATCTCGTTCATGGCTTCCTACAGGAATGGCCAGGGAAAAGCTGATCCCTCAGGCACTGCAAGCAAGCCCCCCCCGGGTTCGGCATGGGAGAGGAAACACAGCAGGCTCTTCTCTGCATCAGCCATGGCTCCGAGCCAGCTGGGCCGGATCGGACGGCCGATCCACTCAAGTTCCCCACCTCAAGCAAGGCTCCATTCTGCTTGCTCTCACCAGATCTCCAACTGTCTCGCGGAGCTCACGGACCTTCTCCTCCAAATCAAGGTTCCTCTCCGTCAGCGTCTCCACCATCTCCTCGGCCCCCAGAGCAGCATCCACCTGGGACGGGAGTGCAAATTAAGGGGACCAGATAAAACAGCTGCTGGCTCTAAAGCAGAGTTTCCAGAGCAAAATGGTGCTGGGCCTGGCCTGAAGGCTCCTGGGCTGACTTGCCTGCTCCTTCAGCTCATCAATGGTCCCTTCTGCCTGCTTCAGCTCCTCCTGCAGCTTGTCCTTCTGCTGACGCAGGGACTCCAGCTCTGCATTCTTCTTCTCCACGTGTTTCTGAACTTTCACGTGCTCCTGCTTCTCTGAGGCAGACAGGTCCCGCATCCTTTCATGGCAGAAAGATGCTGGGAGTCACACACAGGTTAGGGAGGGAAGCAGCTTCTGCCTCCTCCAAAACCAAAGAAGAAGGGAGCTTCTTGCCCTGATCGAGAAAGGCACCCGGGCAGAAGACTGCCTCTCCCTATCCCCTCATCCAACCTTCGCCAGCTTCTCTGGATCCAGTTCTGTTCCTCCTGCAACATCCAGGAAGAACTGGAACTTGCCTCCTCAGAAAGGAGCAGAGGGATTGGAATTGGAATTGAGAAGAAAACTGACTTTGAAATAGAGTTATGTACAAATGATGATCATATAATAGCTAAAATGTACAAATTGTTCTTAAGGTTTGAAACAGAGGATGAACAGGTTAAAGACTGTACGGTGAAATGGGCTGCAAACTTTGGTTATAATATAAATACAGACATACGGGAGAAAATGTGGGGAACTGGTGTTAAATCTACATTGTGTCACCGGTTGACTGTCAAAAATGTTGGAAGTGTGAAAAGGAAGAGGGGACGTTTTACCATGTATGGTGGACTTGTGAAAAAGCAAAGAAATTTTGGATGCAAATTCATACTATGATGCAAAAGATATTGCATATTAATATTATGATGAAACCAGAACTGTTTTTATTGGGTTTTATGGATGCTGAACTAGAAAAGAAATATAAACAATAAGATTATTGTACACACAAAGATGGAAGAATAATGAAATATCCACCGTAGAGGATTGGATTATAAAGTTGACAGAGCTTGCAGAAATGACAAAGCTGACCAGTTTGGTCAGGGAAAAAACGATAAACACTTTTTTAAAAGACTGGAAGCCTTATATGGACTTTTTGCTGAAAGAAGAAAAGACTGAATCGTTGATTTATGGATTTGGGGATTAGAAAGGGTCAAACAGGGAGGAAAGAGCAAGATGGTTAGAAGGGCAGAAGTCAAAATTCTATGTTTTCTTTGTTTTTTTAAATTTCTTTTCTTTTTTCTTATTGTTCTTTTCATTTTTTTATACTTTTACTATGTTGTAAAATTCTAATAAAAATATTATAAAAAAGAAGGAGAAAGGAGCAGAAGGATCTGTCTCAGGGTTGCTGTAGTGTCATCACCAAGCAGCATGTGTGGGTACCTCACAAGGGCCTCCTTCAGTCGGCCGTTCTGCTCTTCAAGCTGCTTGACATGGTAACTGGAGGCAGCACCTTCAGAACCTGGAGTTGGAAGTCACACACAAAAGCTGAGTTCACACAGCACATAGGCGTGGTTAACAAAACACAATAGTTGTGTTCACACTGTCTATTTAAATTTCAAGGTTGCCTGGCCCGTCGGTGACTGAGCAGCTCCCAACTTAAAGAAGAAACAATGCATTCAAAAATTAAGAGGGGCAAATGGCCAGTTTTGAGTTAAATAAAACTAAACTAACTAACCAACTAAAGGAGCTACACAACTACCTTGTCCTAAGACCTGAGAAAACAATCTGGTTTTTAGTAATTTCTGGAATGTCATAAGGGAGCGACCCAAATCTCCTATCTCCAAACAAATTAACCTTTTATGATGGGTTCCCACAATGCACTGAACTACCCTTGTAGCCCAGCTTAACTCTTCAGGGCTCACCAGCAAACCACACGGTGAATGGGAAGGCGGGCTGACCTCTGGTTTAGCAGCAGTACCCCCTCCCTTGCATCTACAGGCCCGCCAACACCTCAACACCCCCAGACTCCTGCTGCCCTGTTGTCATGCAAGTGCAGTGGGATCCAGGCCCTGCCTGGTCAGAACGTCCCTCATCCCTGCCACCCTTATTTGGCTGCCTGCAAGGGGAGATCAGGGAGACTTCCAGAGAGTCCCGATGGATGAACCAAAGATGGCACTAGCGCACTGGCCAAGCAGATGCCCCCATGTGACTGCATCCCCAAATGTAACATCAGGGCAACCGTACTCTCCTACTGCCTTTCCCCAGTAGGACGCCTCCTGAACTCTCAATGGCTTTGATGCCATTAACTCAAGAGAGCCCGGCATCCCTTCATGGTGAGCGTTGTTCTTCCGAACTTCAGCCAGCCAGAATTGCTGTTGATACCAGGGCTGCAGAGGAATGCCTCTTCTGGATGGAGTCGTCCACGAGGGTAGCCATCACTGCATCTTGGGGGAGGGTATTCCACTTTGTTTATATGCGGTGTCCAGAGTGTCCCTCTGGATGACCCAGGAGGATTGTTAGGTCCTTCCTTCCTGACAGCTTTCTTCACACCATGTATAATTCTATATAACTCTAGAAAATTCCCAATCCATCTTTCTTCTAAACTAAAAACCCACAAAGATTCTAACTTTTCTACATAGCTGGGTTGCTCTAGTCGATCATTTTGGCAATCTGCTGTTACCCTGTCTCCAGCTCTAGAATACTCTTTTTCAAGGATCAAACTGGGTAGAATCCTCACCCCATAGATTTGTGTAAAGTGTTAATGATTCTGGCATTTTGTTTTCAATTCTCTGGTGTTTTTATCAGATTATGAACTATAAACCACCATGACCCTTACGCCCCTTCCTAGTTGGGCCAGGAGCTCCAGAGCAACCAGGACGCAGGGCCCTGGCGGCTGCCCTCATTCCCAACAATACTTTATATGCTTCCGGGTGGCTCACAACAATGCAGGGGAGAGAAGCCCACTGAACGGCCGGTTTGGGAAAAGGAGATTTAGCTCCTAGAGGCAAAGCAGAGAAGGGGTGGCCAATTCTGGAGCTTGTTCACTGGAGAGTTGCATCTCACGGAAGCTGAGTTACTAGGAGCACACAATACTCAAGGGCGGTGCGGTGGCCTAGGCAGGTGGCCTTGTTCCCAAGGCCCGCGCGATGAAGGGCCCTCTTCCCTCGCTGCTCCACGCCCATGCCTGTCTGGGGCCCCGCTGTGCTCACCCTTCTCTTCAATCTCATGCTTCAGGATCTCCAGGTCCATGGTGAGATCCTCTACCTTCTCCTTCAGAGAATCCACCTCTTGCTGCAGAGACTCTGCCCGCTCCTCTGCCATCTCCTTGTCCAGAGTAGCCATCTCAATGGCATCTGCTGTGTCAGCCATCTCCTCCATGTAATGTTCCTTGGCCTCCAGGGCCTCTTTGGCTTCCTGGAAGGAAAGGGTGGAAGCAGCCGGGCTCATGCGTCACAGGTATGGCCAGCCTTGTAATCTGACTGGTATCCCGGGGCCTGATCCCTTACTGGCAGCTATCAATCAAGTCAATGCAGCTTTGGGGAAACCCTTCCTAAGAGGTGGGGAGAGACGTGCCTATCAGGTGCTGCCAAGCTGCACTGTTCTGAGAACAAAAGCAAAAATATTGCCAGCAAGCAGATCCAAAGGCAGGTCAGTGAGCTGACCAGCCCACAAAAATCAGGCCTCTCCATCCCTGCTTCCACCACCTGCTTCTCCTCCCCAGGGGAACAACCCACCTTCTTTGCCTCCTTCAAGCGCTTCTGGAGCTCTGCCTGCTGCTCCTGCATTTTGCTCTTCCACTCCTGGACCTGCTCCAGCTGGATCTTGTACTTCTCCAGCTCCTTCAGCTTGGCCTTGTCTTCGTTTCGCTTCATCTTGAGAGTCTCCAGTTTCTCCTCCAAATCTCGCACCTGACCACGCAAAGCCTCTTCCTCCTGCCAGGTAGAGAAAGAGACACTCTCGTGCCCAAGGCCTCCTTGGCAGTCCAGCCTGGGCCTCAGGAAGTACTCCCACCATCCCTCTCTACAAGTGGCAAAGCAGTCAGAGACAGCCAGGCACCCAGATCCCCACTCAGCTAACGGAGACAGCAGCACCAGAGTCCCCGTTCCTGTCAAATTCCAGTACAGGAAACTAGTTCTGGTGAGAAGTGGGATCTCTGCTTAAATAAAACTAATGTCTTCTGTCACGTGCAGTGCAGTACACAAATGAAAATACTTTCATTTCAGCAAGGGCTCCCCAAGCATAATGGTACGCTTCTTTCTGTGGCTGAAAGAGCAAAGTATTAACTGCTTTAAGGAGAAAAGGGGGGAATGTCATCCTGCATCCCGAGTTGCCATACTGACACGGTCACTAACATGAGCAACAGACCCACCAACATATGCAACCATCTTTATTTGCAAATGATGTGTTTCATTTTCACCAGCAAACCCGCAGGTCTATTTGCTGTTGACTTAGGTTGTGTTAAATTGCCTAGCTTGGTGTGCACTCTGTATTGGAGGGAGCCCAAGACCCAAATTGAGGAGGAGGAATCTGAGCTGGACCCTGAAATAATCACGTCATGTCCACTTAACAGAACCCAGAGTCTGGCTCTGAGGAAGCCCAAGGGACAAAGGGCAATCCTGCCAACGCCCTTCTACAAGGCAGAGATCCTTCTACTTCCAGGACCTAGAAGAGGCGCCGATGCTGGGATCTATGGATTTTATTGGAAAGTTCCATTCTGACAGGTGAAGCCTTGGATTTTACCACGAGAAAGTCTGTCTGCGAGACTCCTGGCCCTCGCACATTCCAAGAAAAGAGCAGAGGCCGCAACCTCAGTGGGGAGAATGCTTACCCATGAACCTCCTTCCTTCCACCTCTTAGCCATAGGCAAGAAGTTGGTTTCTGAGGCTACTCCCCAGTGCCTGGCTTGACTCTGCCTCAGGAGAGAGGGCCAGTTCCACTCAGTTCAGGTCCTTGGCCTCGGCTGTCCATTTGCAAGTGGGAACATCACTGCTGACTCCAGAGGAAAGGGAGAGATGGAACAGCCCTTCTGCATCCAGGGCTCAGCCACTCTGGCAGAGCAAGCCAATGTCTGGGCACCCTCCTTGCTTCCCATGTTCTTGCCTTGCCAGCATATACCCAAAACATGCACACGGGACATTCAGAGGCATGTAGCCTGTCCCAGGGTTCCCAGGAATGGGCAAAGGGATCCCCCCCACCGAGCAGCAGAAAAGCGCCCCCTCACCTTTGTGGGAGACAGGATTGCTGGAGGAGCCACTGGAGACGCCAGAGATGGGACTGGGACCACAGGGGCAGCCAAAGGAGTCTGCGCAGGTGTGTTTGGCTCGCTGCTGCTCATTTCACCGGCCGAGGCCGAGGCCGAGCCAGAGAGCCCCGCAGTGCTGCTGGATGTGGCTGAACTGCCGGTCCGGGTGGGCTGCAAGACCACCGTTGAGAGAAAGGAAAGGAAAAGGGTGAGAAGGCATTTTCCCTGGAAGAGGTCTGCCAGGCTGAGTATTTGCCTCTACCTTTGTAAGTGGCACCACACAGACGTACACCACTCACAGCTTCTGGAAGAAATACCAAGGAACTGAGGAGTCCAATTAACTGCAAAAGCCAAAACACTTAGATTTTACCATCAGTTGATTAAAAACATACAGCAGAGTAGTCCGCAGAAAGAACTGTGTGACCACTGGTGGCTGGCAAAACATCTGTGATTTCCAGAGAGAGACAGTGCCCCACTGCTTCGAAAGGTCACCTCACCCGGACTTACAGGGTCCACTCTGGTGGGCAAGAGGGTCCTGTTTCATACTTTGGGGCATTTTCCTCTTCCTTAATTTCCTGTGTGAAATTTCAGGGGTGAAGTCCACCAAGGCGGGCTTAACCCAAGGCATCAGTTGGTCTTTCTGCCGAACCAGCTCAGGGCTCTGATCTCCTAAGGAAGCCTCAGAAAGACAAGGGGCCCCAGTGCCCCCCCCCACCCAGAGCTGCCACTGCATCAAATCAAGTATGGCAGGAGAAAATGATAAAATACAGGGAGGGTAATTATATTAGCTGTATTAAATAACCGCATAAACACTAAATCAAACGTTAATGTTCTCTTCTGTATCTTTACTAATGACTTGGAGGAAGAGATGGAAGGAATACTTATCAAATCTGCAGATGATATAAAACTGTATAGGATAATTAATACCAAGAAAACAACACTCAAATTGATCTTCAAGTTTATAAAAATAGTCTGAAAGTAATAGAAAACTTAACAGAGACAATTTAGAATATTTCACTTAGAAAAAAAAATCAAATGAACAGGAGAATGAGGAACAGCTAGATCGATAATAGTACTAGGGAAAAAGATACTGCAAGGCTAGTTGTCTGCAAACTGCATTATGAGGCCACGGTAGGACAGGATTGCAGAAAAAGAAAAAGAAAAAAAGAAGGCAAACACAATTTTAGGTTGTCTCAATGGAGGGATATTTCCAAATCAGGAGAGTTAATTGTTCTAAGTTTGTTTGCTTTGCTCAGACCCCACCTCAAGTGCTGTCTCCAGATCAGAACATTTAGAAAAAATGGAACAGGTTCAGGGAATGCCAACAAGGATGATCAGGGACTGGAAACCAGGTCCTACGAAGAGGGACTGAAGGCTCTGGGCGTGTTCAGCCCTGAGAAAAGATGACTGTATGGGGATGTGACAGGATTCTTCAAATGGGAAAGAATGTCACAAAGGAGAGGATCAGGATCTGATCTCTTTCATCCCAAACATGGAATAATGGTCTTAAGTAACAGATCCCAGCTTAATGTTAGTACAAAAACTTCCTAACAGAAAGAGCAATTTGACTGCAGTTACTCAGGAGATTATGGGCACTTGTTCCTGAAGATGTTGGAGTGGAAGGTAGATATCCATCTGCCTATGATGCTTGAATTTGGATTCCTGCACCAAGCAGGGTGCTGGACTCGACCACTCCAACCAACTGCATGATTCAAATGTGATTTATTTTCCTCCTTTCCTCAAAATCATATAGAATTCCCTCTAAGAATGTTGTTTTACATAAATTGCAGAGAAAACACCAAACACACCTTCCAACTCCAGCATATCCAATGTGTGTGCCCACAGCAGATAACGGGACAATGGAACAGTCAGATTCTTTGCAAACAGATGCTTCGGGTCTCATGGAGTGCCCCTTTTTAGATGCCTCGTGTCACTCATCAACCCACTTCCCAAGCAAATCCCCATTCTTTGCACCAGCCTTGTGTCCTCAGGGGGTCTCCTGGATACCTTATGTTCCCAGTTGTGCAAGAGAAACGGCAAGAGGTGCAACTGGGCCCTTATCTGCAAAGCTGTGCACCCATCAAGACTCCTGGGCATTCGCAGGCACACATGGAAGGAGCAGCACATAGCCAGTGGTTTGATTCTTTCAGTTGGGGTCTGGACTGAGGAACATTAACTGTAATCCTGTGCACAAGCTCTTTCCAGATAGCTGCCCCCAGCCCCCAACCACAACTGGCAAAGGGGCTCCTGGCACTGAAGGCCATTTGAAAACCACTGCCTGCTCCTGGGAAAGAAATGGCAAACTGAAGACGGTTCCACCTTCTTTTAAAGGTGATGATCGTGGCAGAATGAAGAGTTGGCAAGTAGACCAGCTCTTCATAATTCCTCTCCGGACAAGGAGAGGACTTGAGATCGCCCACAAGTGCTCCAGACAGTTGATCCTCACGAGGAGACCGCAAGACAGCAATCTCTGGCGGGTTTACAGCACTGGGAGATGAGGGAATAGCCATCTTGCTCAATCCACAGTCAGCACCTTCAAAAGGACACTGGGTTCACATACTTCTTTTTCTAATCATTTTCAGAAATTACTTGTTAACTGCTTTTCAGCTATTAGGAACCTTTGGATTGACAGGTTTTACTGCACCGGGTGTGTTTCCTTCAATTCTTAGTGAAAAAAGCTTTAAATATAAGTTTAAGGATTTAAAAAAAGGGGGGGGGGATAAACAGCAAAAAGGTGGTTAGAACTTTGATTTTGGAAAGTTACAAATGGACTAAGGGTCAAGATGGATTTGAACTAAGATTTTGCAATTAATTCTAAGAATCCTTCCCATGGGAAAATGCTTTTGTTTTGAATGCTCTTAAAAAAAACATGATAGGATGAGACTTCGAAGGTTGGACATTAGAGGGAACCGGAAGAAACTAAAGATTACAATTAAAGGAGAAGAACACTTAAATATGACTTACTAATACAGAATGGAGCAATATATTTTAATATTGGACATATTAAAGGATATTTTTGAACAATGGACCCAGAAGTTAATTTTAAGAGTGCCTTCCTCTATAGATAAACTGTGTTTAAAAGATGTTACAGAAGAGGAACAAGTTTTACCTGACAAGACTGAACCTGATCTGAAAGTGGATTTAAAAATGACAGTCTACAAGAATGACATGGAAAAAGGTGCTACACTGGACATATAAAAGAAACCGGCTGATGTCTTAATAATTAAAGGGATATACAAATAACAAACCAAGAGAGTAACCTGGATAATTTTACTATATTGGATTTACAAAAGAGGCTTGTTAAAACTTTGAAGAATTTTGTAAGAAGGGACAAAGAAAAAATGGAAAGAAATAAAATTTTAGGACATTATTTGAAAGAACTAAAGATTAAGATTGTTAAAAATAAAAGGAAAGAATATAAAGTTGATTTATTTGATCAGGATTAAAATAGATATGTTGTTATCTCTGGTAACCCTTAAAGGACTTTTGCTGATCAGGACTGAAACAATGAGGTTTTAAGGATTTGTTTATAGATAAGAGATGGGATATGACAAGAAGAGATCATTCGTTGTATTTTAAGAGAAGGTGATAAGTTACTAAAATTGTTTATACTTGTGATGAAGGGGAAAGTCATTTCTTTATATATTTCTTCTCCTTTTCTTTACTATTTTATTATTTCTTCTTTCTTTCTATTTTTCCATTTTTTTCTTTTCTGCACTTTCTATTTTTTTCTTTTCTTTTTTTTAGTTTTTATTAGCTTTTATCTTTGTAATTTTCAACAAAATTACTATTAAAAAAAAGAAAAAGAAAACCACAAGGGCTGCCCAACACCCCCCCTTCTCACCTTGGGCCTCCTAGCCGTGGTCTGGAGGCCAGCAGGAGCAGAAAGCAGAGGAGAGACAGTCACACGGGGGAGACAGGAACAGAGAGATACAGATGCAGCAGCAGCAGTGGCAGAAGAAGAGAATAAAGTGAGGGGACGACAAGAGAGACAGCAGCGTGATTCGTGTGCACAGCATCAGCCCACAAACCTCTGCACTTGGCCCTCTCCCCGCCCCAGTGCCAGCTGACAGGCCACCCACACAGGACTCCTGGCCCGCCGAAGCCTGAGGCAGGGGCACTGAAATGCTGCCTTGCCAGACTTAACAGTAGGCTGTGAAACCTGCACCCCGTCAACAGGTCACAATGTGATGGCTGAAGTAAGCCTGCTCCCAAGGTGAAGAAAGCCAGAAATGCGGGGCTGACTCCACTACCTCTCCCTAAGACCAGCTCTGAAGCATCGGCTCCTCAGATGCGCAACAGGACACCTAAGGTGCCTTTGTCTCCCTAGAGCAGCTGTCGCCGCCAAGGCCCCTGGGTGCACAAAAAGGGAGTTTACCGATTCTGGGTCTGGGTCTCCTGGGCTATCCGGGCACTCGACAACGTGGGGCTCATGGACTGACTGGGTCACTGCTCACCACCCAGGACCCAGAGGACCAGCAGATCGTGCTGCTGCTCTTGCATTAGAGGGTGCTCTTCCAGGACACCTATAAGGAGGTGGCATTTCTCCATGGGTGCAGACAGAAGGGTCTCCCACCCTTACCTGGGCATACTGCCATCTGAACTTGGAACTTTCAGTAAGCAACCCGAAGGATGGATCACCCCTACCAAGGAGAACCCGGCATTTATGACAAGATCCCAATCCAGAGCCTGCGGCCAAGATTAGGAAAGGCCCTCATTTTGCAAAAGCTCCAAAGATCAGCTTATGAGTCTGAATCAGCACACGGTGCCTGGGTTCACAAATTGAGCTAAGCCAGACTGTGGTTTATCTGGTTTTGGTTTAGTGTATTGTGTGAACCCAGCCAGTGAAACAGGACTATTTCTAAGGGCTTCCTAGTGCTATGCTCCCCTTGGCTAGCACCCTACAGAAAGCAACTAGAGTTTGCAGGACTAGAGGAATGGGAGAGTGCTAGAAAGGACAGTAGAGTTAAAGGACTGCTTTGTGCCTGAAAGGATGGATTTTGTACTTGGCACGCACAGGAGGCAACTGCTACGGCTCACTCACTTGCTCTGACTCCCCAGGAGCTGCCTGATGGTCCTCCTGTTTGGGGAAAGGCTATGATCTCACCCACCCCACCCCACCAGCCAAATATGCCCCAAGGCTTTGCTTCCTGTCTACAAAAGTCCTCTTTGATGAGAAGGAAGGTTCCACTCTCAGGAGGGAATCCGGGTCATCCACAGAACGATCAGCTCCTAAGACAGCCCCACAACAGCCTGTGTTGTTGGGGCTTTGGGATGGCGCAGACTCCTGTATCAGAAAACCGTCTGCAGCCCCACTTCTAGAAGGAAATCCAACTCCAAGGCAGGGGCAACGTTTCCACGGGTGACTGGCATTTGGTCTTCAATCCAGAATTCAGCCTACAGAAGTTCTAACCTTTATTTTCTTTCAAAAATATCAATTTCTGGTTGTTGTTGATGCTGAGAAACAACCGAGCAGTTTGTGATAAAACCTCAGAAGTCACGCTATGGGAAAAGTGAGGGAGCCATTTCCTTGCATCCAGTGCTCTCCTGCTCCAAATGGCTGTGTTGTCCCTCCCCCCTGCCAGCTGATCCTCTCCCTTGTTTGCCCCCCAGATGTCCCTGCTGCCTCTTATGCATGGAAATGGGGGGGGGACAGAGCCCCAGGGAAAAGCACCTCTTCTGCCTACTGAAGGCCCTACCGAGCACCCAGGGGTATCCGCGGGTTCAAAGGAAGCTGTGCCTAGTTTTTATGGGCATCGCAGCACTGGGATAGATCTTGACTTTTTTGACCACATCCTGCGGGCACCCCTGGTTGCAGCCTCTGCCAGGTGTCTCAGAACCACTGTTGCCCACAGTGCAAGTAGGATACGACATGATAACTCGGGCCTCAACCTTGGATTATTTCAACAAGGAACCCTCTGGCCCTGTAGGAACGAAGAAGCTAGGTAAAACGTATGGTTCATTTTTGATGGTTCGAAAGTGCTTTCCAATGAATCTGTATTGCTCAAGGCAGCTTACTACTATAAAAACAGCATCGCACAAAGCAGGAAGAGGCTAAGCAGAGAGAAACACGCAAGAGGAGCACCTCCCGCAAGACAATTTGCCTGGCAAGAACTTTTAGACCAGTAGGCAGAAAACGGAGGGGGGGGTCAAGAGAACGAACCTCGTCCAGTACGATGTGCCACCAGACAGCCCTTCCTCTGTCGAGCTGGATCATGCCTGAGCCTCTGGCAAAGACCCAGAGGAGGACCTTTCCCACAGGCAGGCTTGCCCGGGAGGATCCTCCCTCAGGGTGCCCTGGACCCAAGCGATTTAGGACTTGCCACAACAAGGGCACCGTTTCAAATTGTTCCCAGGAACCCTCTGACAACCAGTGTAAGATCAATCCTCCCCTGACTAGACCACCTCATCTGGATTGAGCTCCCATTTAGCATTCCGTCTCTGGCGTCAGAGGTTCATGGTACCAGTGGCTCCTCCAACAGGATACAAGTAACAGCTGCACGCTCTCTGGCGTGGGTGAGAACGTGCTCCACACCTCTGGACACATCCTCCCAGCGGATCCAGGCACTTATGAAACAACGCGAAGAGCAGAACTCAACTGCAAGGAAAGAACGTAAGGAAGAAAGCCGATCCAGTGTCCTCGGTTCAGCTTGCAGCGCAGGCTGCCTATCGAGGAAGTAATTTAGTTTGGTCCAAAACCGGACCAGAATCTTGACTGACGCGGGCCTAGATTATCTGCTGCGGCCAGAATCCCACAAGGCTGGAAAAGCGGCGCAATCTGTGAGTGCGCCGTATGCCAGAAACGGCTCGGCCCTGGGAGGGAGTTTTCAGCAAGAAGAGAAGCGCCCGAGGGCCCCGTCCTCCTTTAAGGGACAAGTCGTGCAGGTCTGGGCGCTGACCAGCTCCTTCCTCACTGGCGCTCTCAGAAAGGGGCCACGCATTCAGACCTTGCTTCCATCTTTGGACCGTGTAATCTGAAATGCATCTCTCATTTGAGGACAAGCGATGCTGAAATCAAGACATCTAAGTTAAACAATACAACTGACTTTCCCCACAAATTGCCAACAGTTTAATGCAACAGACCTACTCAGAGCAATTTTGTGGGGTGATTCCATGTGAGTAGAATGATGACAAAAAAAGGTCCCATTAAAACAGGTCCTCTGTTTCTGCCCTAAGAAGTCATCTTGAATCAAGAAAAAGTATCACGAACACCCAGCCTCAAGTCAAGTGGTCGGTCTTGCCTTCCTCCCGATTTAAGGCTATTCCAGCTGAAGGATGAACAGGACCTGGGCCTCAGGTGTCTCTGGATCCAGAAGCAATACAGAGGGACGCTCTGGGCAGCCACTCTCCTCGTGATGCCCAAAGGGAAGGAAGACAGCTATGCAATCTGAGCCTGAATGCGGTCATTGTCAGACAGATGGATCAAATCTGGCCTTACACTCAGCACACGTTACAAGTCTCAAATCTAATCCAGAGCAGGCAGGCAGGCAGGGACTGACTCAAATGCACGCAAAGGATGCCACAACCATCCACCAACATCCTAAGTGAGCAGGCATAATTCAACATATGAATCATGGTGTTTGAGAAAAAGCAATAAAATGGCCCAGATGTTTCTGTTTTGGTACCACAAGCCAGACCATGCTGTCTCTGCAGACAACTTTAAGGCAATCATCCAAAATACAGGGTTTTCTGTGGATCATGGCCTGTTACAGTCCAGGATGCCATGAAGCAGCCAATTTCTGGACTTCATTCTGAATCCTGTTACTTCCTTTTCCTTTTCTTGGGTATCTCCCAAGCCCTTTTCAACAGGGCTTGAAAAAAGGAGCATAAAATGGTTCAAAAGGGCAAGTGTGATGACAGGCAGTTCAGTGGAAACTCAGGGCTGTGGTGGTTTTAGGGGTCAAGTAAGGTCTACAAGCCCAGAAAGCTACTAAATCCTAGAATCCAACACGTTTGGAAGAGGCCAGGGACTCCCAGATGACCCTGGCTGCAGGATTCACAGCACCTGGCAGCAGCTGTGAAGTGAAGGGTCCTGTGAAGGGTCCAAAACAGTCTTTATGGACTTAAATGAATACAGAAGGTGGCCCTCCGCTCCCTCATAAGACCACATTTGTTCAGAAGAGGATCAGGCCCCATAGCTGCTAGAATGTTTAGAGCTTTCTTCTGCCATCCAAGCCAAGATTAATCATAATCCCAAAATGCAAAGAATACCTGTTGGCTATGTCTTGAACAGCTGATTTCATTGGCATCTTCTGCTGCAGAAGGATGGTCCCTAAATAGTTTAGGCTGCTGTGTAAATGTTTTCCCCCTAGGGTCACAGTCAGAACCCAGAAAAGCAACTCACAGGAATGCCCAAGGTTTTCTTTTTACAGGAGCAGCAGCACACAGGTGAAGGCGAATCTCCTTTCCTTCCTAAAACCAAAGACAGCCATGCTTTGTTTTAAAATTATAATCAGAAATTTGGGGCAGCACTGGAAAAAAAACTGTCCCATGATTTTTTTCTCCTTTGTATTGCGTAAAATGCTTTTGAGGATCTGCTTTTGCTCATTAAAATTCACCAAGAGTTCCTTTCTCTCCTGTCCACGATGTGTTTCTGAATCCAGAGCATTCTTGCCACTTCTGCTAGAAGATCATTCATCTGCGTCAGGTGGCCAGTGAGTGGCCCTTTGCCTTTTTCGGTGGTTTCTGACTTCATGAAGATGTTGGAAGGAAGGACTGGATACCTCCCATCTCTCTGACCTCATCCTTTCTTCATGCCCTACCCATCAAATTTGCCCTGAAATCAGAGACAGCTGTTCCTGACTGGGGAACAAACACCGGTTGTCCTGCCTTGCTGGAAAATAACAGATCAAAAGCAGATAGGGAAGACGTGTGGGCATCAAAACTTAGATGAAAACATTGGGTGAAAATAAAGCTCCCACTAAGGAATGAATAATATGTAGCTGGGAGTAAATACCACGTACAGGATTGCACTGCAAATGTAAATGACAAACAAGACGACTGTGTATGTCCCAAAGTTTAGACCTGATAAACTGTATTTCATACACAGTACTCAATTTTCCTCAAATATCTGTTTCTTCTGAAGAGGTATGGAAAGCCCCCACTACTGAATTTCTTTCAGAATTCCAACATTTCTAAAACTGGCTGCATTCTTTAGGTATCCACCTAACAACAAAGGCACAGAGAAGACATCTCCAGACAAAGATTTGTTATCATCTCTGACCTCTAAAATTGTGGAGATGATCTGCATTTTATTCCTTAACAGATTCTGAGGGAAAGAAAATAAATGGAAGCAGCCGTGAAAACTACAGGAAGATTTTAAGTAGAAGAGCTTGTTTTCTGGACTTCCATAAAATTCTGTGAAGGAGGCCATGGGGCTGCACCAGACAAACTCTCTAGAAGCCCCTGGAGTGACTTCCTCGAGGTCACAGTGAGGTGCCTCCTCTCCAGTGATGGACCCTGATGTTTCCTGAGAAACATGAGAAGCATGGGCAACGGTGGACTTCTGCACCCAAGCCTAAGTCAGTTCCTAGACAACAATCTTAGCTTGCTTTTGAAAGGTTCTCATCTGCTATAGGTGTGAGAACAAGGAGCAGAGGTGGGCAGCCTGCATTTACTCACTTTTTTCATAGTAACAGTTCACTGAAAGTCCAATTCAGGGACAATTTCAAGCATGCAGAAGTTTCCCCACCACAAAAGCTGAGTTCCCTAAACTCTAGGAGACATTCCAAGACATAACTTTCTCACGTGAGGGACACACTGAATCAGTACCGAAACCAAGAACTTTCTGGCAGTAACAAGGTGCTGCTCTCAGCATAAGCCTTTTGGGACTGAACAGCAAGTGACAAGAGATGACCATATGCAGCAAGAGCTGTCACCCAGTGGAATAGGCTGACTCTTGAAGTAAGAGTCTTCAAAGACAAGATGGAGAGCATCTGTGCAAAATGAACTAATAGATTTTGCACTGAGCAGGGGATTGGATCAGACAACCTTTGAAGTTCCTTCCAACTCGATGATTCTATGGTTTCTTTGCAACATGCAAGATGCACATAGTAGAAGCAAACTTGATTCTGGACCACTGCCTCACCATCACCGTCACGCTCGAGTTAGTTCTTTGCTGCCATGTTACTGCCTGCCACAGCTCTGGACCACCTTCAGGTCTGCAGGTGGTTAAACCTGCTAAGCACAGCATCTGTGCTCCTTTCCTATAGCTGAACTGGCCCCTTCCTCTTAAGGTTGCTACCTTTAGCCACCAATCCACCATTTAGTCCCCTGCTTATAACCTTCCATCAATGGGAGCCAAACCATTTTGATCCATTCCACCTGCTGGGGGCGTAGAAAAGGTACTTCAAAGCCCTTAGCAGGACATGGTTACAGCAGAAGCCACCCAATATAACTCTCCAGAAGGGCTGTAGGTTTCAGGTCTAAGGGACTCCCAGAGCAAGTGAAGAGTTAGCTCCCAGGAAGACCTTTCCTTCAGACGAAATCCAGGCCAAACAGCCACAGAGAGCCCCAAATCCTCAAATCCAGAAACAAGCACCACCCCAGTCACTTAGTCAAGGCAATGCAGGAAAACACTTGCACTTCTGCCTCTGACCCTCACACCCTCAAGCCCACCCGCCGGATCTGCAACTTGCACTGGACACAAAAGTCCAGGCGGGCAGGCTGTAACGCAAACCCCTCTTGGAAAAAAGAAAGCGCCGTGAAGCGACGGCCACCAACTGGCTGAAGAAATTAGAAGTGAAGGAAAATGGCTGAGGGGATAGCCTGGCTTGAGAAGGGAGAAAGAGGGCAATTCGTATTTAGCTTTCCCAGGATGGGCCCACTCGTGCCCACCCTGTCCTTGGCAGCAGCACTACTGCTCTTTCTGCTGCCCAGTGCCGCAGGCAACAACAGGAGGAGGAGGGGGAGGAGGAGGAGAGCACCGACTCCTACCCGAAGGACAGGCGATGAAATGCAAACCCGGCGCCTCAGAGCCCGGCGTTCCCCACCCCCACCCGCCTCCGGTCCCGTTTCCTCCCCCCACCCCACCCCACCCCTCCGCCTCGGCTAAGCCAGGCGGCGGCGGCGGCGGCGGCAGCGGCAGACCGCCTCAGACTGTACCTTCCGTGTGGCCGCAGCCTGTTTCATGTTGCAGAAGGGAAGGAAGGAGCAGACGGAGAAGAGAAGAGAAGAGAAGGGAAGGGAAGGGAAGAGAAGCAGACAGAATATTAAACCATTCAGTCCGTCACAACAACGCAACGCTTCCGAGCGCAGCCCGCCCCGGGGACCCTGCAAAGGGCTGCAGCTCGCTCGCGGCTCCTCTGCTGCCTCTCGGCCGGAGCGCCTCCTGGATCCCGGGCCGACTGCTGGGCTCTGACAGCCGGGAGCATCCTAGCAGCCGCCGGAGCCGCGGGCGGGCCGCGCGCCCCTCCCACCGGCAGCCTCCAACCACCGCCCTGGCTGCTGATTACGTCACCACGCCAGAGCCCCCCCCACCCCAAGCCTCGCAGGCGCTCCTGAGTCCGGAGCTGCAGCTGCCGCACCAGGGGGGGGGGCGGGGGGGCGGGCGGACGAGCCGCTTTGCCCAAAGGAAGGGGGGGGCGCGTCAGCAGCGCCCTGAGTTTGGCCCTCGCCCCGGCTAATCAGCGCCCCACCGCCGCCTCCAGCAGGCTTGGCTTGGCTTGGCACTTCTGCCCCACAGAGCCCTGAAGGGTTCCCTGCACGAGGTTCGAAGGAGCAAGCTGGCTCTTCCTCCTTTGCAGGGTATGTGCAAAAATCCCCCAGTATTATCCCGAGTTCCTTCCTTTACAAGTATGAAATCCCAGTTCAGCGTGGACTGTGCGAAGCCACGGCTGCAATGGTGCTGCATCTCGACGGTGCAGCTCTGAGGGTGGTTCCACCCAACGGGCAAGAGGCCCGGCCTTCTGGGAAGAAGAACCTCCAGAGCTTGCAACGATGCCTATCAAGAGCTGTCATATAAGCCGGTGGGGAAACATACATGCAGTTACAGCACTCTTACTACCCTGAGCACAGTACTGACCCTTGTAAAGATACGAAGGGCCAGTGGAAAACTCTGCCCCCATCGTCATGACATATGGCACCTTTACCCTTCCTTCCTCTGGAAACCCCGTCTTTCAACCGATGCAGGGCATTCCACTCCACTGGGTACCGCCTTCAGAGGCAGGCTCACGTTGCCTACGCGTGCAGGGAAGCTGCGTCGCCCACTCTCTGGGGAGGAGGTCATGGCAAATAGGCAGAGCACCCCAGCCAGAGGAGAGGGTTCCTCGGTTCCTCCTCCCTGCCGGCTCTTCACACAGCAGGATTCATGGCAAGCCCTGGCTCTGGCGTGCTCAGACCTCGTCAACAGCCTGGCCTGCACACGCTGGCACCCCTCGCTCACCCTCCTTCCTGGCCTGGAGGGACTGACCCCCCTCCTCTCCTTGCATGTTTGGTCTGTCTGACTATGAGCCCGAGAATGGGGTCTCTTTCATAACCGAAGTGAGCTCCTCTAGGAGACAGTAATTGTTTGAAAGCAAGATAACAAATATAGTAAATAAATAACGCTGAGCATGGTGAAATGAATTAAATAACAAGAGGGGTTACAAATTTCAGGCACAGGAGCATCAGATTCTGCTCCATTTCAAACTTTTAGTGTGTTGTCCCTTTGCTGGCTTGGAGACATCTTCTGAGGCTGGGAAAGGGAGGGAAAGAGCCCTGCCCTCCCCCTTGCCCCTCCTCATCTGAAGTCCCAACTGCACGAAGCCTAGTCTTGGTCTGGCTTCTCCTGCTGCCTTCAAAGCCCTCACGAGAAGCCAAAGAGAATCACAAAGTCCTCCAAGAGGGAACAAGCTGGCATCGGCCACAGAGGTGGGACCTCCCAGGCTTTATCCTAAAGATCCTTCTGGACTGGTCTGGAGGCCAGGCACTTCTGTACTCCAGGGGGCTGACAGTGTGCATTGGCCCCGCACCCTGTGCTTACTAATGAGAGGGAGAGGGAGAGGGAGAGGGAGAGGGAGAGGGAGAGGGAGAGGGAGAGGGAGAGGGAGAGGGAGAGGGAAGGAAGGAAGGAAGGAAGGAAGGAAGGAAGGAAGGAAGGAAGGAAGGAAGGAAGGAAGGAAGGAAGGAAGGAAGGAAGGAAGGAAGGAAGGAAGGAAGGAAGAAAGGAAGAAAAGGGGCGGGGGAGAGCAAGATAGTTCCTAGGCAGTGAGACCAGAAGCCCTAAGAATGGGGCCAGTCTGGAAGTCTCACGGAGCTGGGTGTTTCCTGAAGAAGACACACGGCAGGTCTGCACCAGGAGAAAATGGACCTGATAATCACATACATATAAATCTTTTTTGCTTCCACAGGCTCCTTCTCCAAATTCTCCTTGGCACTTTCAAGCTTATCTTCTGAGCCCCAAGACATTAAAAACTGGCCATTGGGCTGAAAATAAAAAGTGAATAGCTTCTTTAATTTTGCTCCCAAAATAAAAATGCTTACAAAGAATTGCAAGAGATCTTTCAGGAGCCACAATTAAAGATATTATACTTGGTTTGGTTTGCAGAATGTTCACTTTCTCCTCACCAAGGAAACTTGGCATTTGACTGAAATATACTCTCTTTTGCATAATGTGCCCTGATTGTAATTGGCTGAAGGCAAAACACCACACAACGCTTGTGTCCACAACTTCAGGTATGTGGGTTGCCTGCATTTTAATTTTATTAATCAGCTTGGTCAAAAAACCCCTCAGCTCCTTAAAGTTTTAAGCACTAACAACTGCACACATCCTTCTGCAGAAGGAAGAAAATTCAGAAGCCTTTGAACTGGGATCTACATTATGAAGAATAAAATAAAAGAATCTTTTATTTGAAAAAGAAGATGCCCAGTCTGGACTCCTCCCGGAACTTAACTGAGGCAGGTGCAGCCTCTACTGCAGAACTTCTCAGTCGCTCTCACTTTCCTGTCCTACAAGGCAGCAGCGAGCTAAGGCAGAGCTGAGAAACAGAGCTTCCGATGAGAGGGCACCCCAGAGAGGCTGCTGCTTAGAAACAAGGCCCATTATTTTCGGGGGGGGGGTGTTGGGTGAACACATTATTCCGTACTAGAGCGGGGAAAGCTGGGGGAGGCGATATCCCAACCAGAACGCAAACCACCATCAAGGCCCTTTGCCCATCTACTCCAAAGCAGTTTATTCTTAAAGAGCCTCCCTTCCTAGTGAATCCCTCCACTAGCCATGCAAGTGGCACTGGTCCACTGAGAAGAGCAAAGGATTTCTACCCACACCAACAAATAAGCAAAGAATCAACGGAAAAACAGGCCTCTGTCCCTGCACGGACTTGTCTGGTTTTTCCTAAGGGATCTGATTACTGTAAATTATGGGGAAGAGCAACGAGTCCCACAGGAAGCATCTGAGGATACAACAGAGCATCCTTCCCTGGCCTCCACGTTCTATCGTGGCATTTCAAAATAGAAGATTATGATTATTGTTATTATTTTGAAACAAACCTTCCTGCAGCATAATGTCTATAGGCACCACGGTATTTGTGATTCCTTTCAAAATGGCATCTATAGGACTCTAGATTAAATAAAAATTAATATACTTTATATAATTAAATGGCTGAAATCTTGTAAGATCACCAAATACCTCTAAGATGTTGGTTTTCTCACCAAAAGAACACAAACATTGTGAGACGTTGGCCACCTAAAAGCATCCTTGTTTACTTCAACGCTCCTACCAGAAGCCATCAGTGGTCCCTTCGCAGGCCAGAAGCGGCCCCAGTCCAACCCCTTCAGCCTCCCCCCGACTCTAAGCCACGGGCAATCAGGCTGGGGCTGACGGAAGACAAAAAGGCCTCAGCGAGACCAAGGGCATCGGCTGGGACAGGACCTCAGCCCAGAGAAACGTGACCTTGGCAAGGGAACAAGCAAGGAGAGGGTGGGACTCTGCAGAAGTCCTTCAGCTTTGCGATACCCCTGTGGGCTCCTGGCTGCCCAGGCCCACCTCGTAGTGATCCTACGAGGCACCGGGGCTGCATCAGCTCCAGTCCAAAAGGAGATGCTTAGCACCCTGCCCCTCTTCCAGACTGGAAGACAGATGGCAAGCCAAGAGCAGGGAGGGCTAATGGACCAGGGCAAGGAGGAGGGGGGCCTCCCACTGGAGCCATCTGTCACCCAGAGGGAGCAATTAATCCAATCAGCAGCTTGCCTGGGCCAGAGAGCCAGGCTGCCAAGAGCCACCAACCCCCAGCTCCCTCCCCTGAGGTGCGCTGGACTCTGCTCAGTTTGGATAACTGAGGCGAAGGATGAAGACTGCCAGAGAGCGCCTCCCAGCCTCGCCTTTGCTCCCCGGGGCCTCTGGGGCCACCCTGGAAACCTCCAGGGTAGTAACTGCTCGACCCACCAGCAGTTAGGCAAGCCGAGACCTGCCGCCAGAAGCTGAACAGAGGAGACGTCACTGCAAGCTCAGGGGGCTGCCAGGCGCTTCGCAAGGCAGGGGAATACGGAGCCAGAACCAGATTTGGGCCTCATGCAAAGCCACAGGGAGAGCAGTTCTGCAAGCAGCAGGGGCGCAAGCAAGAGGGGGCATGCAAGCCGAGGCCTCAGGCACATGCAGCGGGAAAGCAGAGCTGGAAGGAGGCCCGCAGATCTTGCTGGCCTGCTGAGTTCAAGGCTATGCAGCTCGTAGATCCTGCTACGTCTTGGGGCCAGGAAGGAGCAGCCCGCCTCCACCTGCAAACAGGTAGGGCATCTCTTTGGGCAGGCTGCTGACTCGAGGCCGTGGTGGCACCACGGAGGGCCAAACCAGAGGAGGGGGAGGGGAGTCGGGACGCGATCGCCTGGTTCTGTTGGGACTCTCTGCCTGATGGGCTTGGCAGCCTCGCTTTTTTCCCCCGAGCCTGACTTCAGCCTCTCCCTTTCCTTCACCACCCGAAGCAGCTCCACGCTCCACTGCAGGGGCAGCCAAACAGCTCCTTCTCCTACTGGTGCAGCACTAACAAATGCTCCGGGTTTCTTTGCCTAATTCCCCTCTAACTACTTGTAGCATCTTCACAGCGTCCCCCAGCCATCCATGAAGTGGCAGAAAGCCTGTCCTCCCCACTGTTGTCTTGGCAGAACGATGGCTGGAGGACTCTAGGAGAGAGCTAAGGGGCCAGTGGGGAATTTCTACCGGCTAGTTTTTGACTTTGGTAGACGAGATTCTTCCCCTGCCTTGGGACCAAGGACTAGGCACCGTCCCCACCTCTGTAGAATGAGGTGTGAGACATGGATTGCCCCTGCTCTCCCAAAATCAGCCCCGCAAAGAGTTGGGAAGAGGCAGACCAGCACAACGCTCTTTCTCCCTCAGCTACAGCCTCTCACGGCCAAACCTTGGCCAGGCCTGGGGGTGGGTTTAAAGCCTTCTTTGTGGCTGCCAGAAATCCATATGGGGTCAAGACTGAAAGGCAAGGCAACAGGGACAGTTTGGGCCTGGCCAGAAAGTCCCAAAGTCAGACGGACGGGCTGAAAAGTCGATGGGCGGCCCCTTTAAGGGCACCGCTGAGCTTGTGACACGGCTGTCCCCAAGTGTTCCAGGAAGCAAGGAGCCCTTCGACGGTCAGAAACCCCTTAAGACCACTCTGGTGCCAGTAACGGGAATATCCATGCAAGGAGGACACATGCGTGTATGCAGCAGCTGAGGCCACAACAGCCAGGAGCGTGGCCTTTTGCACAATTGTTTCATGCGCATGAGAAAAAATAGGCACCACCTTTTTAGGTTTCACTCCACGCTGCATAGAAAGAGGACAAAAGGACAGGTTAGATTAGCAGGGGTCATATCAAGGGAGCTTGCAAACCAATGGCTCAAATTGGAAGACATTCCAGTTGTTCCTGCTTTATGGATTTTTTGTGGAAAGCAAAAAGAAAAACCCATGAGAGCCAGTTTGGCTAGTGGTGAAGGCTCTGGGCTAGGAACCAGGAGGCAGTGAGTTCTCGTCCCACCTTAGGCATGAAAGCCGGCTGGGTGACTTTGGGCCAGTCCCTCGCTCTCAGCCCATGACACCAGGCTCGGGCAACAAGACAGTCGGTAAATTCCCATTGCAAGCAATAGTCAACATTTAGTTGATCTGAAAAAGCAGACCCTGCCCCTGCGGGAAAACGCTAGGAAGGAAAAGAAAAAGAAAAAAAGAAAAACCCGTGTCATCTGGGCCACCACCCGCTTCTCCATCACCCAGATCGAGTGCACAGCCGGGAAGGACCAGAAGCTGAAGCCCTTCTTCATGACTGCAGCTCACCAACTGTTTCCGCAGTTTCATTCACCCCAACACCGGAGAACACTTCAGTGGACATGCTGAGACAGCTCTCGGGCTGTAGCTGGCAGGGCAGGAAGGGAGTCCATTTTGGCCCTGGACATGACAGGCAGAAATGATGCTCCTCCCATGTTAAGCAGGGCTAGAAATGCACCTGCCATCAGACGCTGCCAGGTGATGGGCAGAGGCCTTCAAAGCCATATGAACCCCCCCCAATCTTGAATACAGCCGAGAGCCCAGCAGAGCAACATCATCCATGCAAAAATGTAAGAGCATTATATGTTTGTGGATTCCCTTAAAATACCGCGATTTATCATCCATCCCTTTCCCAAACCTGAAATGCTGCTCCAATTCCAATTTTGCTCCCAAACAAAGAAACACCTAGGGATGCAAAAGATGACAGCAAACCCCAGAAATCCTGATTATTTTATGAAAATTATTTCAATTTTTCATTTGTATGGGCTCAGTAAATATATTGTGCAAAGCACCATCTGACTAAGCAATATCCAGTTTTTCTGTTTGTCACCGCTATGCCAAGTTCATACAGGCAAATAACATGCAAGAAGTAGACAATACTGTTGCCCCAGTTGCATTTTTTATTTATGTTCTGTAACTACAGAATTACAGACAGAGTTAGAAACACTTCCCAGAGAAAATTCTTCCCAGGAAGGACGGAGAGGTAGACCCATTCAGGGCCTTTTGGATCTGGGTTTTTTCCTAGAGCAAGCATAGCTCTGCAGCCCACGGGCTGGCCTTAAAATCCCAGGAAGGAGGACAGACAACCTCTCACCGTCCCTCTCCGAGGCACGCCCAGGGATTCCACGGTGGGACAAGAGCCTGTTCCCCCCACACAGCCCCTCCAGAGGGCCACAAGCAATAGGCTTCACTCCGCAGCCGTTCGGCTCTCCGGGAGATTTTGAGGAGCACAAGCGAGACCGACACAGCTGGTGAAAAGATGGAATTTTGTTCCCACAGGAAACCAGAAAACAAAATGGAACCAAAACAGCCCAGGTTCCAAACTATTTACAGGCCTTGGGTATGTACACTGCTCTGAAGATGAGACAGTCGGACAGCCCTGGGATAACCTGGCTGTAATCCTTCTTCCTTTAATCCTTTCCGGAAAATCTGTAAACGTTTCCAAGCTCCCCCCTCTCCTGACGGAGCAATTTGCTACTTCCCACAGGGAGCTCCCAATCCAGGGCAGGGAAAAGAAACCCCTGGCCCCAATCCTCACCCTGTGTGTAAGGCTCCAAAGGCCCAGAGGGAGCTCCTGAAGAGCGGCTTCTCTTATGGACACAAGGCAGGGGTGGGGGGGGAGGAACGGATGCTCACTCTGGCCTGGGCAGGTGCCAGAGTTGGGTATGGCTCTGATCGTTAGCTGAACAAGAGCCAGGATGGGACGGAGCAGTCAGAAAGATCCCAGCAACCACAGTACTCCAAGATGCCTGCAGGCAGGACAGGAAGCAGGGCTCCTTCCCTGCCCTTTAGCTGTGCTGATCTGGGCTCAGTTAATTCAGAAGGGGGGACGAGTGGGGCAGGGAAGGGGGGGGATATTCCTTCCAAGAGCTTCGGGAGCCAGGAGCGGGGAGGCGGTGGGGCAGGGATTGGAGGGCAAAGGCACAGCCAGAGCAGAGAGAAGAAGGTCAATCTTGTGGGCAGAGGGGAGAGGACCTGATTGGCCACAGAGGAAGGACTGCAGAAGCCAAGGGGAGAGGACCAGATCTGAAGAAGGCAGGGAGGAACAGCTGCATTTCTGCAGCACTAAATGGAGAGAGCCCGCTTGGCTTGGTAATAGATTGGATGATGGACCAAATGGGAAGGACAGAGACGAGGCTTAGAATGTTGATGGAAAGAAAATAGAGTGAATTAGCAAAGAAAACAGGATGGAATCTAGAGAAAGTGGGCTCCAGTTACCTATTTCACTACATTCAATCTTATTCCATGGACAGTTTACAAAGACGGATAAAGCCATAAAAATATAAAAGCGAATAAAGTGTCACACCCGCAAAGTCAGGACTCTTTTAGGTCCAAGATTGTAACGAAACATTCAGGCCAAGCCATCAAGCACACAGCTGAAGAGGTGGACCTGGAGGGAGGAATATGTCCTAGGGCAGGAGAGCCAGGTCTCCTGGTTGGCACAAGCTATTCTCCAGAAGAGGAGGAGCAAGCGATCGCAAG
Organism: Python bivittatus; assembly: GCF_059951505.1. NCBI lineage: Eukaryota > Metazoa > Chordata > Lepidosauria > Squamata > Pythonidae > Python > Python bivittatus. The sequence continues at coordinate 1,767,943 of NW_028277106.1, forward strand.
ACAATACAGAATGGTTTAGTTTCAATGGGGCAACCTGACTTAATGGGAAATAAAATGGTGGAACAGTTAACCATGCATTTATTTCCAGACCTTCCACATTCTCATGTTTTCCAGTCTGGCAACCAGGCAGTCATTTTCAACAATGGCTGATGGAGAACTAACTGCCTCTCCTGAGCTGAGTGTGGCAGGGGGAATTTCCCCCAAGTCCAGGTTCTTAAATACACACACACACACACACACACACACACACACACACACAGAGAGAGCAGCATCCTTTGCATCTCAATTTGGACACTGCAACCAGTATGTTCCTAATCAGAAATGTAGCCTGATGCAAAGAATTTCAAGAACAAGGTAAATTCTGAGCCATTGGTGTTACAGTTTGGCGCAGGTCAAAGTGCCAGGTGGGTTTTAAGTGCCACAGTGGTTACGACAGGGCCAGGGTTAAGGCTGTGTTATGTAAGGCAGGCGCCCCCCTCTCCTTGCTATCTGCAGTGAGCCCAGTTGCAAAACATCCAATCAGGAGTCTGGTCAGATTTTTCTTTTGCTACAAACATTAGACAGACGTAGATGACATCAAATCATGATATGGTCAGAAATAAACTACTCACCAGTTTGCTGGCTTTGGGGCCTTCTGAAGAATCTGGAAGAGAAAATCAAGACAAAGACATTTTTGAAAGTGATTTTAGTGAGGGAGATATATTTCCTAATAAAAAGCTATACACAAGCCAAGTCTACATTTTATGAGCTTTTGGAGAATTATCTGAACTCATTTCGCAGTAAGAACTTGAAGGCAGGAAGTCCACCAGGTCCAGTCCTGCAGATTTTTCCCTGAACCAGTTCATGCTGTTCATCACTAGAAGCAGGCAATTAGGTCACTGGCAACTGGCACAGAATCATGGAAGGCTCAGATCAGAATGTGTGCGATTTTGTTTGGGGCTTACAATTCTATGGTGCTTTTTGTTCCATCACGGTCCTATTGGTAATGTTTCATTTGATATTCATACTTTTTGCTTATTATTTCTTTGATTCGTTACAATTATTAGTTCACCTATCCTCCAGAGTTAGGGTCAGCTGCATCCATAATGCTCCCTTCTCCATTTTTTCCCTATAACAACTACCCTGTGAGGTAAGTTGGCCAAGAGGAAGGGACTGGCCCAAAGCATCTTTGGCTCAGAGGAGATCTGGGTCTCCCTAGCGCCAGCCCATCACATTAGCCACTGCTCTGCCCTGGCTCTTGGGCTGGAGAGAGGGACCCTCTCAAAGTCCCCCAGGGAGCTTCTGGGGCTGAGGGTGATACTGAACATGGGTCTCCCAGTCCTAGCCCAACACCTTCACACCACGCCCACTGTCAGTAGCCTGCAGGACAGCAACCAGTCAATATGGAGGACAGACAGAGAGATACTTGCAGTGTGGCTATTATGAACATTGTCACTATCTTTAACAGAATCTGGCCTGGGCTGAATGTTCTGGAAGCAATACCAGTCAAACCACGGAGAGCCCAAACAGTGCATTAGCAGGGGCCAGCAAGGGGCAGAGAAAGGGAAGTGGTTTCCCCAACTCTGCTCCCCACCCTTCGGGCTCAGAGTCAGGGCGGGCTGGGACATGGGGGGGGCACTCTTGCTCTAACTACTCAGGGCACCCGCAGGGACCAAAGAGACAGCCAGGGTTAATGTGTGGCCTCTTCGATGAATCCTTTTACCAGCTCTCCTTCCCCCATGAACAGCTAAAGGGTCCCTCTGCAGCCCACCCACTGCTATCAGGCCACGGCTAGGAAAGAGGACATCAGCAGGGGCATAACAACCATCAGCCTGCCTAGGCCTATATTGTAGGTGCCAGTTTCCAGGAAAATCCTCCGGCATAAAGTGGTACCACATGAGGCTCCAGGGAGCTAAAGCCCTGCAGAATCAAATGCTTTGATGCCTCTTCCCTACTGACATCTTTCTTGCAGGCCAGCTCCCATAGGGATGTCCTTAAACAGGGCATCCACATTCTGCTCCACACCCGAAAATTGCCTGCTTTTCTACATCTGAAGTTGATGCCTCCCCTTTCTTTGCTCAGCTTTCCCAATCCAATGGGTTGGCCCCTTAGGATCCCAGCTCCACCAGCCCACGTTCAGGTGCTACTGAGCAGATGGGGGGGGCTTCTCCTTTGCATCTAGCCCTGGCTAGCAGGGGTAACAAGCTCCCCAGCCTCTCCCTTGTGAACCATGATCCACGAGCATTTGGAGGGCTTCTAGAATACCCCCCTCAAGCAGCATGCCAGGAGCCCCGTGAAGGGCAGCCACCTACGGCCAGAACTTTTGTGGGCTCTCATTCTCTCTTCCACTGCTCCTCTTTAAAGGCTTCTCTTGCAGATAAAGGAAGGCACGGTGCTTGACAGCGGCCAGGAGAGGCAAAGGACCACCTTCTCGGAAAGAGCCTGGCCGCATTTCACAAGGACTTAGCTTCCGTCATCTCCACTGGCACTCTATTTTATAATTATGTAAAGCGCCTTGAGCGGCAATGCTCAGAGTTATGGTATACAAGATGGGTGGCCACCTAAGTTTTCTAAATAAATAAATAGATAAGTTAGGGCAGTAGAGATTTTTTTATAATAAATAACAATTATGAATCAGCAGGGGATGTCATCAGTCAAGCACAGCCGCCACAAGGGGAACCCCCTTCTGAGAAGACAGGGAAAGCCAAAGGTCGGAAGGACCCTACCTCTCTTGGGGACCTTTGAAGCTGAAGCCTCTGGAGTTTCTGGGGAGGTGGTGTCTGCGCCATCCTCAAAAACCTGGATCTAAAGAGAAAGGAAAGGAGTGCTGTAACAAGTGAACAAAATGCCCCCCTCCTTTGTCTTTATCCCCGCATTCCTGCCCCAAAGGAGCAGAAAGGCTGTCTGCATGCGCTGAGTCCGCCCGCAAGGCAGGTGTTCTCAGAACTGCCCCTCGGCCTTTACTGACACAGAATTTCAAAGTCATTGTATTTCCACTGCGGGAGCTGGTGAGATAGGATGGTGCCACCAGGGCTCTTTCTTGGGGCCCTGGAAGATCCCTGAGGACTTGCTGAGGCAGCTACGGCACAACCGGGTAATTCTGGATTTCTACCTGCACCTGGCAAGTCCTAGAAGTAAAACCGACTGTGTTTTACAAATGCCATCTGCAGCCGATGAGAAGATCACAATTACAGGTGCAAGTCATCTTCTAAAGACCACTGGTTACTTACCTGTGACTGCAGTTGAGTAGACATGTGAATTCCACATGGGTTATGCACCTGCACACAGCCTCATCTGGAACCTTTTAGAGCTCACAGCCCACCCTCCACGCGTATCATGCAACCTGGCAGGACTGCCACCAAACGGATTCCTCAGACCAACAGAGCAGATGCAAAGAACAGTAAAGTCACCTTTGCCTTTGGTGGTATGATTCACAGGACTTGAAGGAACCCGTTCTTCACTCTGGTCTCTGTGATTCGCACACACAGGATATCCCTTCCAAAGCCTGCATCGCTTCAGGAACGCAGGCCCCGTCTAGAGTGCTGGAGAAGGTGAGGAGGAGCCCACACGGCTGCCTGGTACAGCCCCAGCAGGAAAAGAGTTGGGAGAAAAGCTACCACCGGTGCCTTGGGACAGAGGCTTATGCAGGGCAGCTCTAGGGGAGAACGGAGGCCGCCAGGAGCCTGATCTGCCTAACGTCCTGCCGGACAAACTGCGGGAGAAGAGAAGCTGCACAAAAGTAACAGGGGACCGACTCTGTGGGCTGAATGACGGCATTTGGGCTTTCCACACTAAGCACTAGAATGTCTGGGACTGAAATTAAGCAGGAGCAAAGTTAGGCAGGACACCAAAGAGAAATCACGGACAGACAGTCCAATACTCTTTGTGGGAAAGCAGCAGCCAAGTCTTTCAAGGAACTGAATTAAAATTAATGTTATATATTTTCATTTCGTTTTAATGGCCAGTACTTTTATTTTATACTGCTAGCTGTCTTGAATGTATACAGATAGAAAGGCAACATAAAAATAAAAATCCCAAATAATTCTAAGAGTCCCAGCAAGCATCAGATCACGCCACTTTGAGCCTGACCAGGATGTCAGAAGTTCATGAAACATGATCAAGATTTTATTGCAGAAAACCTGAGTGTGTAATTATGCAGCTAGTTTTCAGCAGCACATTTCAGGACAAGAGACCCATAGCTGGGATGAGAAAAGAAAGGCATTTCTTGAGGAACCAGAGCTCTGCCCCTTTCCACTTCTTCCTTCAGGCTCCTTGAACCCAGAGAGGAGCAAAAAGGGTTTCCTCCTGCATTCTGGACCCTCTTCCTTCTTGACCCGGATGCTGCTGCCACATGGGGTGGGAAAGTGTTTGGCTCCACGTTCAAGGGTTATACAAGTGGAAGCTCACCTGTGATTGTCTCACAAAGATGCCGTGGTTCTCCTCACAAGAGAAGTATCTTCTCCCTTGCACTGTTCCATCATTTTTGCCTTTTGCTTCATCCAGGATGACGCCAACCCATTTCCCTGTGGCAAACAGGGTAGCACCCACATATGCCACTGTCCCATGGTACCCCTTCCCGATCACTTCCACTCTGGCGCCCACTTTCAGGGGCTTGCCGCTCACTTCCGTGCTCATCCTGGTACTGGTGCTTGAGACCTAGAAGAGCCACCAAAAGAAGAAAAATGGGTTGGCCAATTATGTATTTATTTTTTGTTAGGTTTCAATACTATCTTTCCTATAGGAGCTCAAGGCAACATATATGGCACTCCCTTCTATTTTCCCCCAACAATAATCCTGTGAGGTAGACTGGGCTGAGTGAGAGTGACTGGCCCCAAGTCGCCAGTGAACTACCAAGGCTGGGAGGGGGACTAGAACCTGGGCCTCCCCAGCGCCAGTCCAACACCTTAACCGCTTAGACAATGGCAATAATGAAGCACTTCCAGCCATGCTGAGACCAAAAGTAGCATTCGGTACCAGAGGACAGAGAAGAAAGCAGGAACTCACCCTTTCAAGACATGAAAACAAGGCAATTTCCCATTAAAGTGAAAGTGAAAGTTCTGCTTATCCTTCTGGAATGTTTGGCAGCCCAGAGCCCCCTCTGGATTCCTTTGGTTGAGGATTCCCAAAACGACTGCTCAGCCCTTGACGTTTGGCCCTTCAGCACTCCAGTTTTTCCTCCACCCTTTTGGGCATCTACATGAGGCCTCAGGGGAAAAGCCCTTTGGAGTTTGGCAGCTGGAGCTCCTTTTTGACTGGTATCAAGGAGGCCGAGGCTCCTGAAGATAGCCAAATGCTACCAGGAACGGAATAAATGAGGGCTCAGTCCAAACAAAGTGGAGATTCTACTGGCCAAATCCAATTTAAGTCTGAGAGCCCAACCTGTCCTGGTCCAGGAGTGGCTCATCTCAGACCAAAAGTTAGGAGCCCCTGGCCTAAGCCCCACCCCTCATTCAGAAGAAGCCTGGGCATCTCACCCCACATGAAGCCTCAGTTGCCCAGCCAAGGAGGTATTCAGAACTATTGCTTTCTAGCACCACAAAAGTCTCTGTAATCAGAGATATAGAAATAAAGTGTGCAGAGAACCTTCCTCCAGTTGGTTTCCTAGGCTAAGTTCATCACGGTGTTGAAATGCCTTCTCACGGAAAGGGTTGTAGATTTGAAGAGAACTGCTTTCTCTATGGAAGCACCAGTGGGCAGCAAAATGCCCCCCAAAACATGCCTGCCGCTGCCTGGTACTTGGAAACAGCCTTGTCCTAGGCTTGCTCCCTCTCCAGGCCCCACACATACAAATGCTGCTGTTGTTTTAAACACTGAAATCCTTTCAGATGAGTTTGTGCCTGGCAGCGAACACATGGTTCTCCCTGCCCCCGATTTTTATTTCCTACAGTGATCATAGGCCTACATATTTCCAGTCAAAACACCCCGCCCCAGCGCAGCCTAGAAGTCCCACAAAGGGAGCAGGAGCAGCGTAATTCATATTGATTAATTTATGTCATGGCCTGCTCTTCTTCCCCCAAAGATCTCAAGGCGGCGGGCATCTAAATCAAATCCAATATGTTGAAACATTAAGGGGCCCCCAAGTAAACCACTCAGGTGGCGTGGCTATCTCCAGGCTATCCAGTCAGATTTGGGAGGGACCTGGAGATGAGCTGGCCGGGTATGGCCCCACTTCTCTGGAGCAACTTAGCCCCATCCTCTTAGCACACTGGAGGCTTTGCAGGACAGAATGGGAGGGTGATTTAGGTGGAAAGGAGGTACCAGTCAGATTGACAGTTAAGGTTATTATCTGTATTTTGTTCTGGTTGGTTTCATTATTTATTTATGTATTTAGAAGACTTATATGGCCACTCATCTTCTGAAATGCAACTCTGGGCAGCTCATAACAGCAATAAAAACCAAAGACAGTAAAACCAAAAACCTGGTCTCTGACCAACAGCCTGCAGTCCATCCAACAATATAATCCTCAGGATCCAATCTCATCTTACCCCAGTGCCTGGGGGAAAGACCAGCTCTTTACACCTTTACACCTTACAAGGCCGGGGGGGGGGGGGGGGCAGCTGGATCCCAGAGGGGAGGGTATTCCACAAGACAGGGCTGCTATGGGAAAGGTACGCTTCCTAGGTCCCACTAAGTGGCACCATTTAAAAGATGGTATCTGGAGTGTGCCCATCTAATCTAACTCGGTGGGATAGGCAGACACCCTCACAGGGAGGCACAACAAATAACCTGGCCCTGTGCCATGCAGGGCTCTAATGGTGGCAACCACACCTTGAATTGCACCTGGAAAGAAACTGCAAGCCAGTGCAGCTCGGGCAACCATGGTGTGATCCTGGTAAATTGAGGGGCACCTAACACTGTGCACCACTGCATTCTACACCAGTTTTAACTGCTGGGTTGTCTTCAAGGGCAGCCCCATGAGCAGGACATTGCAGTAGTCCAGCAGGGAAATGACCAAGGTGTGAATGACTGTGAGCAAGACCTCCCAGACCAAGATTGGGCACATCTGGTGCAAAAGCCCCTTTAGCTACATCTACCATCTGCTTCTCAAGCAGGAGCTGCGAGTCCAGGAGGACCCCCAAATTGCTACCCTGTTGACAGTCAGAGATAACACATCACCAGACCGAGGGGACCAAAACCCCAAAGCCGCTCTGTCTTGCTAGGGTTGAGTCGGAGCCGGTTCCTCCCCAGCCAGACTCTCATAAACTCCAGGCACTGGGTCAGCACCAAAACAGCATTACCTCTCCCATGGGTGGGGTGGGGGAGATGTATAAGCATATTGATGATATCACATCACGTGCTGTCAAATAACTTTGCCCAGCAGTTTCATATAGGCGTTAAATAGGAGCAGCAAGAGACCACACTGCAGGGGCCTAGGGCTAGACCTCTCCTCACCACTACTACCAACAACTGGAACCAGCTACAGAGGAAGGAGGAAAACCACTGCAAAACAGTGTCTCCCAATCCCTCCCAGCAGCTTTTGATACCTTAGACCAGTGTTTCTCAACCCTGGCAACTTTAAGATATGTGGACTTCAACTCCCAGAATTCCCCAGCCAGCCATGCTGCTGGGGAATTCTGGGAGTTGAAGTCCGCATATCTTAAAGTTGCCAGGGTTGAGAAACACTGCCTTAGACCATGGGTTCAGAAGTATTCTATGGTATTGAAAAACAGTGAGAGATCCAGGAGGGCCAGGATGGTTGCACCACTTGTGTCCCAAGCCCTGCAGAGGTCATCCACAGGTGTGACCAATGCCATCTCAATATTGTAACAAGGCCTGAAAAGGCTCCAGATAACCCACTTCATCCAGGGCCCTCTGAAGCTGAGAGCCAACCACCCTTTCAACAACCTTTCCTAAAATATGAAGATTGGAGATTGGACAAAAGTTATCCAACATGGTTGAATCCAAGGATGGTTTCTTGAGAAGCAGACACCCCACTGCCTCCTTCAAAGAAGGTGGAACCAACCTCTCCCCATAAGGAGGCATTAACCGTCACCGCCCAGGAGGCCTTGATCAGCCAGGAGGGGCAAGGGTCCAAGACAGAGGTGGACAAGCTCACAGCTGCAATGACCCTGTCCACTTCGTTAGGATTGACTGGCTCAGATTCCCCTCAGATAACCAAGTTCAGATGCATCTCGGTCACTTCCAAAGACCTGCCCACCAGGCATCCAATTCCAAGCAAAGTCAAGCAACTTTGTTTGACAGATGCTGAGAATATTCCTTACAGTGGCCCTGCAAGGGCTCCCCCAGCTCCTCTTTACTCAGGAGGGACTTGGTCAACCAAAACAGGGCCATGATCCAGCTATTTGCAGATGCAATAAGAGCGGAGAAGTAAGTTCACTTCACCACTTTTACCGCCACAAAGCAAGTCCTAATAAAGGCTCTTACCCTTGTTCGGTCGGCTTCACTCTTCATCTTTTGCCAGTGGTGCTCTAGCACCACAGTGCTCTATGAGATCTACGACTACAGAGTCTCTGCTGGGGGCGATCCAGTTCAGGGGCCCTGCCATGTGCTCATTCCAAGCTGCAACAAGGACTGTGCCCCAGAGCTTCAGGGAAAACCCCAAGCTCCCTCTGCAACCACACCGGGTCCACCAGTTGCATGGGGCAGGCCGATCAAATAGGGCCCACCTCCCTGCAGTGAGGAGAGGCTACAAAGAACTGTAGGGCTAAAGGGAGTGATCTGTCCATGGTGAGGGACTGATGCTTACACTCCCCAACCCCAGTTCACCATGCCACTGCCTGAGACAGAAACCAGATCCAATGTGAATCAGGCCCTAAATAAATTGGACCAGCTCCACTGTTGCCATGGTGGCCGTGAACTCCCAAGCTACCTCAGACTCCAGGCCCAGTGAAGGCAAGTTGAAGTCCCCCAGAACCAGATGTCTGGGGAACTCCACCGCCAACTTGGCCAGAGTCCAGGAGCTCGGGCAGGGAAGCCGCTACGCTGCAGGGAGGAAGGTAAGCAAGCAGCAATCCCAACTGATCCCTATGGCCCAATCTCACAAAGAGGGTCTCACACCCAGTTATGTCTGGGGCAGGGACCCAAAAGGCCACCAGAGACTCCCAGATAACAATAGCCACTCCCCTACCCCAGAGTTGTGGCTGATGCCACACCTGAAACCCATCTCAGAGAAGGGGACACCCGCCCCCCCATTATAGTATGTTTGATTTTTATTATTGCTTTATGACTTATGTTTTAAACTTAAGTACTGGAAGTGGGAACTGATTTTTTAAAAGAAAACAATGCATGCATATGTAAAGATTTTAACTTAATACCCAATCAGCATATACGACGTTGCCATGTTTACCACCACCCATCATGTCTAAAAAGGCTTCCTGATCATTTTAAAGCTTTGACTGGCTGAGGCACAAAGCAGCCCTCGCTTCCGCCCCTGGACCCCTGAGGCGTTTTAGGGCAAAAGATCACTGCCCTTGGTTATGCTCAGTACAATTTAATTGTTTAGGCTTGAGACATTAGTTGGTTCACATGGCAGTAAAAAGTATGACCAGCTCATTTTGCCCCTGCTGAAGCTTCCAGCTGGGTTTCAAGGATAGCCCGCGCAGAAGGAATTACAGTCACTCACCTGGGAGGTGACAAAGGCTGTTCTCAGTACATCCTTTTCGAGGAACATGGCACCCCAGTCACCGTGGGGCCAAGGCCCTCTGGGCCACGACATCTACCTGTTCTCCTAACAGGAGCCATGAGTCCGGAGGGCCCTCAGATGGTGGGCCTGCTGTTTTAAGGGCAGCACTACCCTGTCAAGAGACAGCCCTGGTATTCTGAATTAACAGCCACTCTGAGTCTGTTTCTCCCCACCCAGGCCCTGACAACCTCTGGCACTAAGCCACGACTCCTACCACTTCTCCCTTTTAGCTTGGAATGCAGACAAGTAACTGGACATCATCAGCATATTTTATTATTATTTTCTTTTATTCATAACATTTGTCTGACTGCCTGAAACCAGCTGAACTCTGGGCAGCTGCTAAGTATAAAAACAAAATACAAATCAGAAACATTAAAATGATGACACCTCACCCTGAACCAATGGATGACCTCACCTAGTGAACACCTAACGAACAGGATAAGGGAAAGGATCAATCCCTCTGTGCAATGCCCAAGGGCCAACTTCTCTTCCCTTATAACCACCAACTGGACTAGCTTGCTATAATGGGCTGTGAGAATAACCCTGAGGAACAGGAAGACAACGGTCAGATAAGAGAAATCTGAATCCAAAACAGGAATGTAATTACAAATAGTCCTTGTTTAGTGACCACAATTGGGACCGGCAACTTGATTGTTAAGCGAAGCAGTCGCTAAGTGAAACAATATGATTTTACAATCTTCAGCTTTCCTTTGCTTTACAGACCTGCGAAAGTCATAAATGTGAGGACTGATCACAAAGTTACTTTTTCATCACTGTCATAACTGTGAATGGTTGGTAAACGAGGCAGTCGCTAAACAAGGACTACCTGTAGAGAAAGCGTCTCAGACTTGTCCCTCCCTGGTTCTCTTAAATGTAAAGGCAGGGAGGGGAGAGGTACATTCAGACTTGCAAGATTCTGTTACTGAAATCTTATAATACAACTATACTAGCATTCATAACTTTGATCTTCTGGTCTGGACTACCTTGAAGCGCTGACACCTGCACAGAAAGAAACAGAACCCCACAGTTCTCTGCCCCCCATTCCCAACCCTCGTAACCTAGAGGTCCACTTTGTCAGGAATCACCAGATCAAACTCTGCCCTGTTAACCAGCCAAGTATGAATCCCAGTCAACTCTATAGGATCAGCACAGCTCCAAGTGAAGCCTAATTATTTTATCTGACAGATGCTTGATGTAATACTCACAGTGGCCCTGCAAGGTACCCCCTCCTTACCCAGAAGAGACTGAATCACCCAAAACAAGGTCACTGGGTGATGCAATAAGGGCAGAAAAATAAGTACATTTCACCACCCTTATCGCCAAAAGGTAGTCTGATCAGAGTCTTTGTCTCCAGCAGTGCTCTAGGCATCTCTTATGCCACTTCATCTCCTGGAGTTGCTCTCAGAACCAGGGCTGCTTCTGGGATCCACCCCCACAGAGAATCTGCCTAGGTGCAATCCAATCCAAGGCTGCTATCACTTGCTCATGATAACCAGCGATTGTGCATCAGAGCTTCAGGAACTACCCCAAATTCTCTCTGGAACTCAACTGGGCCCATCAGGTGCCTGGGGTAGACCAACAGGTCCTTTCTGCCTGCAGCAAGGGGCAGCCATGGGAAACTCCAAGGCTAGCAGGGGATGATCTGTCCATGAGAAAGGACTGATGACAATGTCCCCCAAATTCCAGATCACATTGCCACTGTCCTGAGAAAAAAAACAGATCTAATGTGTAACCAGCACGACAATAACAACATACCCTAGGCAGATTTTCCAGCCCATCCTTCCCTAAGAGGAGGTTGAGGTGCTTTAACATTGCAGGTGGCTGACCTTCCACAGGTGTGTTAAGTGCTTTGCCACTTTTACAGCTATGATGTAGGCTTGAGTTTAGTTTACACCCTCATCTGGTCACGCTCACACATTTTCTGCCAGCATTACTTTAGGTGTCTCTTCACCCACTTCACCTTCCAGAACTCCTCAAAATATCAACACCCACCCACCCCCTGGGATCAGCAAAGAAGAAGCTTACAGCATCAGAATTATTTTAAAAAATCATAACATCCAATAAGACCCATCATAAAAACATCCACAGAAACTAATTCCCAGTAAAATCAACTAAACAAACCCTCAGGTTTGACTCCCAATGAATACCTGAGAAGTTCCTGGTCTTGAATGCATAGAAAAAATCATGGCAACCCAACATTCAGGTCTACTAGCGCCCTTTTTAAGTATAAGTAGTCCTCGACTTATGAGCACAATTGGGGCTGGAACTTCCATCGCTAAGTGATATAGTCATTAAGTGAATCGCATCCTCTTTTACGACCTTTTTGCTGCAGTCATTAAGTGAATCCAGCTTCCCCACTGACTTTGCTTGTTGGAAGCTCCCTGGGAAGGTTGCAAATGGTGATCACGTGACCCTGGGATGCTGCAACATGCCAGTTGCCAAACCACTAACATTTTGATCACGTGACTGCGGTGACACTACAATGGTCATAAGTGCGAGGACCAGTCAGAAGTCACTTTTTCCAGCACTGTCATAACTTCAAATGGTCGTTAAACAAATGGTCATAACTTGAGGACTACCTGTATTCAATTAGCCTTCATTTCTGAAGCAGAAATGCTTTTGTCTCTATTGCTGAAAGCCCCCTTGCGCAGAAGGCAGCAGGAAGCCATTGCTCTTCAGGCCAGTAGAGCTGGCCTGCTTCACCTGAAAGCCATATGCTGTTGCAGCCTTTGATCAGTCTCATAAGCATTTTTTCTTACACCCCAAGACTAGAATTTGTGTCTGAAGCCACAAAAACTCAAACTGCAGCAATATTGGAGGAGAAGATGATGTATTTCACCAAGCCCCTGAGCAAACTGAAATTTCATGAGAACACTGACTGCAGATTAAATGCACCTCGACCCTCCAGCTGAAGTCATGGATAGACTGGAAGACAAGGCAAAGGAAAAAGAAAGCTCTCCTGCCTCGTCACCAGCCATCCAGGGCTACAAGACTGCTGTGTTCCCTATTTCCTCTCCAGAAAGAAAAGGGCTCAACAATTAATAGATGACAGAATGGGGATAGCTGCTGTCTCATCCAAGGAGATCTAAACACGAGAATGAACGCTTGTTTTTACTGTTGCAGCAAGGCTTCAGGGAAAAAGAACTGAAGTGGGGCTCAAAGGCAACCAATGTAGAAATGTAGATAAAGGGATCAAAGCCGGTATCTCCAGCCTCCACACCAAGGGACAAAAGCTCAGAGCTGTCTGAAAAAAGGAACTGCCAAGGCACCCAAGGATGCTAGAAGTGGAGGAGCTACTGGGGCAGACCAGGGAACAATGGCTGTGCCTGAGTTACATTCTGATTTAATTACTCTGCAAGGAGCAGCAATTACTCTACCCAGAAATGGAAGTCTACGTTGATTGCCGCTTCTCTTCTGGGCACAACTGAAGCTGTTAGTCCGAACCTCTCAGCCCCCACGGCTGAGGGCCTGCCTATTTCAGCAGACACCTCTGTGGGCTTTCAGGCCAGAGGAAATGCCCTCATTTTCACAGGTCCAGTTGTGCACCTTCTCCTGAGTCACTCTCGACCGAGTGAATGTGCAGCCGCAGGAGCTGCACGTGAGGCCCTAATCTTTCTCCTTTCAGGGAAAGAGTCAAGACCTTCCTCTTCAGTCAGGTATTTTCAACTTGAGTTAACTGAAGAATGATTTTACTGTTCTAATGCGATTTTAAGTGACTGTGTTTTATTTTCTACTGTGAGAAGTAGAACAAAGAACAAAAGGCAAAGTATGAATAAGTGTACAAATGCGGGGTAAGCAAGCAAGCAAGCAAGCATGTTGGTACAAACTACATTTAGTTGCATTTCCTTTCCTTTTCTCATAACCCCTGCCTTTAATTTCTTCAGCTAACTAGTTCTCACTCATTTTCTGTGCTTTATATAGCACCGTTTGCCCCAAAAGGGAATGGCCTGACGGGTATATATATGATCGGAAAGGCAGGATATAAACTGCGAAAGTAAATCTAACACGTCAGTCTCACCTCCCCCCAAGAACATACGCCAATTCTGCAACAGACTAACTGGTACCAAACCGAGCACAAACAGAAAACCTCAGTTACTGTATTAGTATGCCAAGCCAAGAAGTTCAGTCGTTTTCCCTTGGGAGGGCCCAAACAAAGAAGCTGCAGCTACTGGCATTACTATCTGTGTTGACTTTTCCAAATCCACATGCAAGCAAACCATCCAAATGCTGCTCAGTATCACGTGTCTAGTCCCACAGCCTCACTGTATCCTAAAAGAAATCGAAAGGAAAACCACCACAATGCTGGGGAGGCACCACATTACGATATCACTTCACTTTTCCCATTGCCCATCTCCTCCAGGACGCCATACCTGAAAACACCCCCTGTCCGCACGTTCCAAGATCATCTGCAAAGGCATATACAATGCCGAAAGGTTTCCTTACTCTGAATCAAATTACTGGCACATCACAGCTCAGTACTGGCCAGTGATGGCTTTCTAGGGCCGTTTCCCATCCCCTTTGGTGATGCTGCCAAGGACTGACACTGGGACCTTCTGGATGAGAAACCTGTCTTCACCCCTAAGCTAAGGCCTTTGGTACAGCCAACAGAGGCCACCTTCAGACCTGGACGATGGCAAAAGGGAGGAGTGCACTGAGGCAGACGGAAGAGGAGGAAAAGGACCACATCTGTGAAGCTGACTTCTCAGAGACCCATTTTGCATGCTAATGGTCAGATAACTTCTTCTGACCTCAGTTAATCGGGCAGTGTAACCGCAGGAAATCTGAAGAACAATTGGTGTGGCTACCAGTGAAGCCACACTGAGTAGCCGTGGCAAGAAAGGCGTAGTTGGGAAGCCTGGGAATGGTACAGTCTTCTTCAAAGCACCTTTCCTTCCAGGGTTTGCAAAAGAGGAGGAAGAGAGAGCTATTTGTTACTCCCAAGTCACCAGCAACTCAAATCACACTGCCAAGCTAGTTCTTTGACTGCCTCTGGAGGTGGTGGAGAAAGAAAATCAGAACAAAATGGCAAAAGCCCTCAAGAGAAAGGCCCCACTGAGCTCAGTTCTGAGTTTGCAGGGGATGCCCAGACTGCAGTGGGGTGGCGGTCTCTGCTCCCAAGGACCATCCACAGCCCATCTCGGGTTCAGTGGAGAGGACGACCAAGAACGGAAAGAGAACCCAGAATGTGAAGTGTGAAGCACAGTCACCAGATACTCAGCTGACTCCCCACATAAGCAGCAATTGCCAAGAAAGCCAGAAACAAATCCCAGCTGCAAAGGCTTTTCCAGCAGAGAACATTAGCCCAATCCGCCAACTCTACATCCCTGACCTGGACACACAATGCATGGCAAGGGGCTAGCAAAGAAAACATGGTTTCTTTCTCCTTGCTCTGTCACCCACCCAACTGCTGGCATTCCTCCCCGGCCTGGAGAGCCATAGCAGCGCTGGACAGGACCCCAGGGTCGAGTGCTCACAGGCCCCTTGTTGTCACTCACCTGGCCATACGAGTGCCGCTTGACTTGGGCCATGCTGATGTTTTTTCCTCCTAATTTTCTCTGGAAAGGACAGCCTCAGCTCATAGCCAGGGACCAATCTAGGAGGATCCTGCTCTTATGTCAGGGAAGAAACAACCATCCCTGTGTTCTGAGTGGACACCCAGGGGAGGCAGAGCCGAAAGAAGCCTTTTTGTGGGAGAGGTCTCCAAGCCTCTACACACAGAAATCCTGCCCAGCTGATGGAGACTCACTCTGCGCTAGTGCTGCTCCAGACTCTTGTCACAGAACCTGTCAGCTACTGGGTCCTAATGCTAGACTATGTTGCCCTGAAACCCAGAAAGGCAAAGCAAGATGCTTGGCAAGACAGAGCAGGGACACAGACGCCACCAAGTAATACGGCACAGCTCTGGGAGCAACCCAAACACCAACACGGCGCAGGAACTAGCAGCCCCAGTTCAGCTGCAGGAAGCTCCAGGAAGGTTCCAGAGAATCACCAGGATGACAAACATGTCTTGCCCAGATCTACAGTTTTGAGCTACGCTCTTCATGGGCAGAGCACACACCCAGCCCCTGCCTCCCTTCTGACCAGCAGCGCATTCAAGCTACCACCCCTGAGTTGTTCTCTGCTGGGTCTTCATGGAGATGGGCTCCTCCCAATAGACTAAAAGGGACTATCCAAATGGGAAATGCTCAGGCTCCACAGATTCACGGGTGTTATTCGGAAGGCATGCAGTGCCAGACTGGCCAGTCAAGACATCCCCACCAGGCCTCCTGCAAGATAGCAGAACCCTATAAAGCATATCTCTGCAGCATGGAGCAAGAAGGAAATGATGGGGGACACCAAAGAGCGCTGACCTCCAGGTCCCTCTGGGAAACAACGAGCAGGACTAGCATTTTAAGACAGCTCCGCTCCTCTCCCCAATTAAGCAAGAGGACATCTCAGAAGACATCCAGGCACTCCCAACAGGGAACAGATTCCATCAGCTCCCACATCTGCTTACTTAGACTCCCTCCAGCATAAAGTCTTAAAGTGTGACCATTCTGAGATCATCCAGATAGAATTTTCTAAAGACCACGCTCTACGTCAGGCAACTGCTCTTCTTTGCCTCCTTCTCATGTTCTACCTCTGGACCTTCTGTCAAGCTGTTCTTAGGGTTTGCAAGATCACCCTTATTGCAGCAATCATGCCCTTAGCCTGGCAGGTTGCCCTCCTTGCTTCCGTTAAAGCTGTCATGAAAACCACACACACACACACACACACACACCTGAATTGCTCCAGTTCACTGCATCTCTTTCTCTCTCCCACACCTGATCCTCTGTGTTTTTTGATAAATCCAAGCTCCTTCCCCAGCCATTCTCAAAAAAAAGTAGCATCGTTTTTTAAAAAAAATCTTAAAGAATTCCCTTACTCACAAGTCCTTGCTCTGTGGAGAGTCTGCCATGTAGGGGATCACTACATTACGCCCAACTGAATACTGTGTCCACCCTATATGCCTCTGTCAGTGGAAAACCCACACCTCTGAATGCTGAGTAAAACCTGCTTCCCTGTAATTTCCAGCCACTGGTTCTAGTCTACTCTGAAAAAAGTGTGAAAAAAAATGAGCCACTGTGCATTTTTCTACTATCTATTAACATTTCATTACCTTCCTAAGCAACAAGCCAACCTTGGCAGATCTCAGAAAGCTAAACAGGATCTATTTAGTACTTGGATGAGAGACCACTAGCAAATCCTATGGCTGTATTCAGTGGCTAACTGGCAGCCAATAGGGTTGCTTCAACAGCAAGATTGACATACCAACCCTGCAAGAAAGGAAAGAACTAGTTCAACTGAATCCAAAATTATGGAGAAATCAAAGAGAATCAGCAAAATCACACTGCCTCTGTCTCTCTTACACAGGAATTAATCTATGACTCTGTCCAAAACTTGGTTGAATTCAGATTAAAAACGGTGACATAATTTGTCTTCTCCAAAATGTCTGCACTGTACACCACTTTCTCAAGCACTCTACAAAAATGAGTATTTGCGATAGAGAGGCAGTTGGCAAAATCATCTGGATCCACTGGGCGCTTTCTCAGGTGTGGATAGCCACCGCCTCCTTTAAGACTGACAGGGCCATTCTATCACATAAGGACACATTTGGCATCCTTGGATCCCCCTGGTCAACCTCCAGTTGGGCAGAGGTCAGGAGAGCATGTTGTAGGTCAGACAGCCATAAGTGTCTTGTCCATGTCCTCAGGCCTATAAACCAAAAGCTATTCCATTCCATTCCAACAGACAGCACACTGGACACCCAGCATGGCCCATATGAAAAGTAACATTCATGCCAGGAAAAGGCTACATAAACTTTATCCTCAAAATGCTTCACAAATCCGTTACATAGATCATTCACGACGCCAAGTAGATTACAATATGCCCTTGATAAGCCAGAAGAGTCTTGCTAGTTATGTAACTGAAAATGCAAGGATGGGAGGCCACAAAGTGAGCCTTCATTGCTGCCTTTGCTGCCACAAAGCAAAACTGAGTCTGTGTACCAATGGAAGCCTGCCAAGGTCTATATCACCATGCTCCAGACTACTCAGAAGACAGATGAGCTTTTACAACACTTAGCAGAATTACATATTTAAAGAAAAAAGGAGGCAGAAACTGGTAACAGCAAAGAGATAAAATTTGGTAAAGCTTAGCAGAATCAATATATCTGAACAGGGAAAAAATGCAGGATTTAGTCCTAGTTCATACAACTGTTTTGACAAAGTGAAAAACAAATTTTTGCACAGGAAAGGAGGCAACAGACACTGCCAGCAGAATTAGGAAACTTGGCCACGTGCACGTACTTGCATTTACACCAAGGGTAGATTTTCTTCTCCTTCTGCCCAGTTCTATGAAAGACTTCAAAGTAAAGCCACATTCTAACCCTGACAGGTCCACGGTCTCTTTGAGAGGCCACTCTTGCTACGAAAGACAGTAGCTGAGCTCCTCAGAGATGCACGATAGGAGGGTCACATGATGCCCCACCGAAGGCCACCGCAGACAGACGTACTCAGCTAACATTCAGAATCAAGGTGACCAAATTTCAATGATGCAATTTTGGGCCACGCCCACCCTATCCAAAAAGGCCTAAAAAAAAATCAGCCTACACCCTATTCAATGACATTGCAGCCCTGGGTGACCTCCAAGGGATTGGGAGTCCAGTTGTGGCCCTCCCTCCCACCTCTGCACTAAGTAAACATGGAAACAGCTGGGGGCAACTGGGAAGGTCCTTCTCCAGCATTTTTTCCTTCAGTCCAAAGGACAATCTATCTGCCTCTGATGCCAAGAAAGGAGGCAGCAGGAACTGGGATCATTCCATGGGAATGGCAGCATAATGCAAGGAAAACAGTGGCCTCACGTCCCCCACCTAAGACCAACGTGGTCTTATCAGCAGTAACAGCATCTTTGGAAAAATGGCCTTTGATTATCATTGGGTTTGGAGGGCTTGTTATTCTTCTTTTAAATCTTTCTATTTTACTTCTGTGCTACTGCATATCACTCAGAGTCTTTTTAGAATTGGGCAGCATATAAATTGTAAAAATAAATAAATAAATATTATGGAAGAGCCTCCCTCCAAAAGCTAGACTAGTCTTGACATTATGGTCCTTCTGGAAGCTTTTAAAATTAAATTTTATTGAGGGAATACTGTTTACATGTGAACATTCCTCTAAGTTACTGTTTTCAGTTTTTGTAACTGATGTATTGTTTGTAATTATCATTACACACCACTGAGAGTTGTTTGACTGCAGTGGTTTGGAAAACTAATACGTCAACAACCCACCTCCACACTCCTAAATTGAGAGAGCGGTCGGGATGAAAGAATACCACGTCCAGAGTCCATACAGAAAAGGCATTACAGCATATTTACAGAAACAGAAACAATTTAGCTTCCCTTTCACTTTCAGAGTCATTTTTGAGAAGTGTCATTTTCAGAATTATGATTTCAGAGGCTGGGTACATGGAGGTAGATAATTTTGCACCATAGTACCCAAGGAGCCATTATACCTTACAGGAAACCTTCAAGGCTAATCCTTCTGGATTCAATTAAGTCTTCCTCGCTGAACAGCCAGCTGCTCCAAGAGACTTTTACGATTTTATTTAACGTTCTTCTTCCCTTAGCATGATGACATAATCCGTCTAAACCAAAGGTGATCAGAAACAGCCACAGGATGACAAAGGAAGCACCACACATAATTTAATTGAACCAAGATATCAGTAAATCAAATACAGAAAATTTTCAAGAAAAAGCATTTGGTCGTACAGGCAAAAGAAACACGGAGAAGGCTTCTGGGAAGAAGCCAAGAGCTAACTGCAGAGAAAGCGTCCTCTGTTCCTTCGACCAGCTGGAATCCACCAGAGACCAGGGCCAGTAAAGAGTGGAGCACATGGGCTGCTAGCGCCACACACCCCTTGAGCGCGTCTTGGATAGGCAGACTTCCAGGAAATGGCAGTGGTTGTGAAAAACTACCCGGCATGGGTGTTTCAGACAGTGGAAGTATGCCTTTACCTAGGCATATCTCAGGTCTGGATACATCAAGGAGACTTGACTTAACTTCTGGAGGAGGAAATGGCGGACTGAAGATGGCTCCAAAAAGCGGAGCCGACGACTGCAGCAGAATGAAGAGCCAGCAAGTAGACCGGCTCTTCAAAACCTCTCCGGACAAGGAGAGGACTTGAGATCACCCACAAGTGTTCCAGACAGGCGCACTACAGGTCTTCCAGGGAAGTTGGCAAACTGAAGATGGTTCCGTGGAAAAGCAGAGTTGCCATTTATGGACACAAATAAGGAGCCAACGAGTAGATTGGCTCTTTTGACTCTCTCTGGATAAAGAGAGGACACGAGATCGCTGTTCTCCTTACAGTTTCTTCTCACAAGAAGGCTCCCCAACAGCGGTCTCCGGGGCGGGGGGAGATGAGGGAGACAAGGGAATTCACCATAATTGCTCCAGATGCAAACTGAGCCTTTTCAAAGGACACTAAGTTCACACTTCCTTTGCTAACCACTTTCGGAAATTGCCTATTAATTGCTTCAAAGAAGTTAGATTCCTTCAAAGTGACAAGACTGCAAACACCAGGTAAGTGCCTTCAATCCTTATTATAAGAAAACAAAGATCCATTTTTATAATCTTTAACAATTTAAAATAAACATCAAAAAGCAAGACAAGGTTTTGGCTATAGAAAGTTTTAAAAGGATTAAGGGCTCAGAAAACATTGGAATATTAGATTTGAATATTAAGACTTTGAAATTAATCTTAAGAAATAAATGCTTTTTGTGGGAAATAAAAACTGTTTTTGATATTGGAGATGTAACAAGACAAATAACTTATAATGGTATATCTTTGAGGAACTGCACTGGGAACTGCAACAGGACTTTGAATCAACTATGTCAGCTGTATGTGTCTTCTTGGGGACAGTCTGTTCCCAGAAGATGTTACAGAAAAAGATAAGCAACAAAATCTACCTAAGAACAACAGGAAAGAGACTTTCAATAAGAATTTCTCATCAGATATAAAGAAAAGTTGGATGAGGCTTTAAAAATTAAGAAGGAAATAGAAGTGACAATCACAGAGAGCAATTGGAACAATTTCTTTTTGCTGGATTTACAGAAGAGTCTGTTTAAAGTACTGAAGAAATTTGTAACAAGGATCATCAACCATCTGAATGGATCACAGAGAAAGACGGTTCTGTTTAAAAAAAAAAAAGGAATACACCTCGGTTTATTTGACCAGGGTTAAACGGGGCATGTCATTTTGGGTGGCTCTTCTTTGGATGCTGATATCTGGACTAGAAAAATGTGGCATATTGGATTTGCTTACATTTTTACCCTACGATTACTTGATGTATCCTAATTTGATAGCATTTAAACTGGCTCTGTACCTGTCTTTTTACTTAAAAGGAAGTTTTGTGAATTTGTTCTTTTTAAAGAAGAAATTATCCCTCTTTGTCTTGTTAAACTTTAGCCTTTTGTTTATATTAAGATACTGGGATTACTTTATATTTGCTAAGTGTGGGTTTGTTTATAGTTTAGAGTTGAGATATGGAATGTTCATTTGAATAAGATATGTTGTTATTTGGGGTGGGTTTCTTTGGAATTGTTGGCATTTGGTATGGTAAAATGTTGTGTATTGGAGCTTGTCTTTTTTAAAGGAGAGATAGTCCCTCTTTGTCATGTTAAACTTTAGGTTTTTGTTTACACTAGGATACTGGGACCATTTTATGCCTTTTAAATGGGGTTTTGCTTACAGCTAAGAGTTGAGATGTGGAATGTTGAGTTTTATATATCTTAATTAATGTTATTATTTTAGAGCTCTGTTTGGACTTTTTGGTGATAACCGGATTGGAGAAGAAGTTACTTTGGAGTCTTTAGGGTCCTCTGAGCTTGGTTGTTTTCTTGCAAACGTTTCGTTACCCGGCTAGGTAACCTCTTCAGTGCTAGAATGGAGTTTGCTCTCTGTTTCTATACAGTGGCACGCCCTGCCAGTGTTGGTGGGGGTGTGAGTTTGGTTTTGTTTTATTCCCCCCTCTGTACTTCCTTGATTAGGGTATTGTTTACTGCTTGATTGTATGTCTGGTGATAATCTTGGTATTAATCTCTGCTTATCTGGGTGATGATTGCTGGTGAGATGTTCTGGTCTCTTGCTTCCTTTTTATTGTCTCTTTTGAATAGTGTGTAGGAGTTGTTTATCTCTATGTGCCTGTCAATGGCTGCCTTGCCTGAGTACCAAGCTTCTAGGAATTCCCTTGCATTTTTGGATTTAGCTTGGTCTAAGATGCTCACAATTTCCCAGTTGAAACTATGGTTAAGTAGTGTTGTGAGATTAAGGAGTTTTCATCGTGTCTTCTGACTGCTAGTTGGTGTTCATGGATGCACTCTGCAAGCCTTCTGCCTGTCTGTCCTACATAGTGGTTGTTGCAGTCCTTACACTGTAAGTTGTAGATGACTCCTGTTTTTTCCTCTTGGGCTACTGGGTCTTTTGGTTTGCTTGAGATGTTTTGGAGGGCTTTAGTTGGTTTGTGTGCTACGGTGATGCCATGTGGTTGTAACAGTCCGTTGGTGGTTTCTGAGACGTTTCTGATGTATGGCAGTGTGATCCTTTTCATAGCTTGTGTTGGTTGTGTTGTAGTAGGTTGAGTGGTCAGGCACTTTTTGATAAAGTTGCATGGATATCCATTTTGTTGGAAGATAGGCGGTCTGTTTCCTTTTTCTGCTGTTCTGGGTTGCTGCAATGCATTTGTGCTCGCTTGAATAATGTTCTTACACAGCTCCTCTTGTGGGAGGATGGGTTGTTACTTTGGTAATGGAGTACTTGATTGGTGTGGGTTGTCTTCCGATAGACTTGGGTTTCTAATTTGCTGTTGTTTCTTCTGCTGATGAGGATATTCAGGAAGGGTAGCATGAAATTTGAAATAAGATATTGGAATTATAAAGAATCCTTCCTGTGGGAAAATGCTTTTATTCTGAATTTTTTTAAAAAAATAAGATTTTAAAAATTGGATACTAGAGGGAACTAAAGATTACAATTAAAGGAGAAGAACGCATAAAACATCTTACAATTACAGAATGAAGCAAAATATTCTAACATTGGACATACTGAATTATATCTTTGAAAAATGGACTCAGAAATAATTAATAGTGTCAACAGAGACATTTGCCTCTATGGAGAGACTGTGTCTAAAAGATGTTATGGAAGAGGAATAAGTTCTACCTGACAAGATTGAGACTGAGTTGAAAGTGGATTTACAAATGACAGGCTACAAGACTGACATGGAAAAAGATGTTACACTGGACATACAAAGAAACCGGCTGATGTCTTAATAATTAAAAAGGATATGCAAACAATAAACAAAGAGAGCAACCTGGGTAATTTTCCTATACTGGATTTACAAAAGAAGCTTGTTCAAGCTTTGAAGAATTTTGTGAGAAAGGACAACAACAAAAAAATGAAAAGAAATCAAGTTCTACAACATTATTTGAATGGACTAAAGACTAAGATTGTTAAAAGTAAAAGGAATATAAAATTGATTTATTTAATCAAGATTAAAATAGATGTTATCTTGGGTAACCCTTAATGGGGTTTTGCTGACACCAGGACTGAAATGATGATGCTTTATGGATTTCTTTATAGATAAGAGACGGGATATGGGAAGAAGAGATTATTTGTTGCATTTCAGGAGGAAATAAGTTATCAAAATTGTTTATAATTGTTGTGATGAAGGTGGAAGTCATTTCTTTATATTTTTTTCTTTTTCTTCACTATATTCTTACTTTCCTTCTTTTCTATTTCTCTATTTTTTCCTTCTTTCTTTCTTTTCAGCACCTTCTACTTTTTCTTTTTATTCTATCTTTTTTTAGTTTGTATTAGTAATTACTGTTGTAATTATAATCTTTAATAAAATTACTATATATAAAAAAGAAAGTTACTTGACTTAAGAATATTTTACAATCTGAGAAACTGTCATATTATCTAACATGAAATGGTATAAAATATGCGGAAGCTGAAATCATCTAAGCTCTCTGAAGTCGAAAGCTTATTTGCCTCGGATTATTGCGGAGTTCACAGACCAGAAAATAGTTAAGCCTCCAATAGAAGAGAATATATGTAGCTCAGGGTTAAACTGTGGAGCCCTTGGTGCTCTCTGAGCTTGGTTAAGCCTTGAGGAGGAATGCTAATGATTTCTTTGGATGAATACTACAGTATATGACACTGATCTAACTCTGCAATCTTTTGAAACCATTTCTGTGAATTTTAACCTTTTGTAAACAGGTTTGTACTTTAGTAAAAAGAGAAATGGATACTTTTTGCTTCAGAGAATCATTTAAAGATAAAAATACTATGCAGGTAAGATTCAAGAACCACAAGGCTTTGTGGACTGGAGTAGCATATAACCCCTAGTTAGTTAATTAAAAAATCTCAGCTGTTATGTGCCCCCGTGGCAACACTTGCCTCCGGTTTTATCCAATCCGAATCACTGCAATGTGCTTTACACGGAGCTGACACTGAATGGCATTGAGCAGCCCTTGATTAGAAACCCTGGTTGTTCACCGCCACCACATACAAGGAAGTTGTGGATCTTTTTTTAAGGAGGCACACCGGTTTTTGTCCATGGATGGATGATCCACGCAATCCTGTTCTTCTTCTGAACTGCTTTTGGAGGCTCTCAGCACGTCCTCAGCTTGCCACCCAGAGGGACGCTGACCTGGGATGGGTCTGGGCAGCTGCATCCAGTCATCAGACCCCCTTGAAGGATATTCTCATTAACAGCTTTCCCAAAATTGGTGTTCATAAGCTTTAATATATATTTTAAATACTTTAGTTTCCGCCGGGGGAAAAAGTTCTGTCATCGAAGATTTTATTAGCTCCTCCATCAAGCCCAAACGCTGACAATTCATCAATCTTCCAAGCGCCCTTCTGCTGTTCCCTCCAGGCGCTCCTAGCAGCTGGTTTATCCTCCAACCAGGGTCTTCCTGAAAGGGGAACTGGAACCCACTAGGCACTAGGACCCTGTATGAGTTAAAGTAGGAGCATCTGCGCACTGACAGATGCCACCATTTCACGATCTCAGAAGCAGGTGAAGCTACCTTCTCAAGAAACGGGACCCAGCTACTGCAACAGCACAAAAGGGGGCACTGCCGCAGCTGCTTCATGTAATCCTCCTCACATTTTTCTGCCTGGTTTTTCAGCTACAACTACAGCAACTGAGCCCGCAAACCAAGATGTCCGACGTGCTTCACTGAAGGGGTAACCATAGCAACCCAGAGAGGTGCTGAGGAGGATGCTGGCTGGTAAAAAGGTTAGTTCATTTTGGTGCAGGGTCGCTCCATCCAAGCAAGGCAGCCACCTCCTTCCCACGAGCATCCGTAGCTTCCTCAGCTCTTATTACAGGCAGGGCCATTTTGCCTTCATTAGAGGCATCCATGGAAAAATCCAAAACTGCCCCGAAGGGATCCGATCACCTCCTGCCTTTCAGACCTTTAAAGCTGTGGCGCTGCCACCTTCTGCTTAAGCTGTTCTCCATTACCCACACCTGCATGAGAACCTTAGGATTATACTTCTCCCACTCCAGGATGCTTAACCAAAGACGCACTCTTAAATGGCCAAAGGAAATAGCCTCTCCCCTCTTTCCAGATCAGGCTTTCGCAGTCTACTGGCCTCTAGCTGTCTTGGGCTAGAACCCAGAGCCACCAGGCTACTTGAGATGCTGGAGGCCACCAAACATACCTGCAATTTCTGCCAATGGAAATTTAATTTTCTTTTTATATATGTACCCAAAAGAGAGTGTTCTATGTGGAATAATTTGGGATTCTGGTGCATTAAAATTAGAATACAACCATTGCAATCACCAACCAGAGTTGTGGGGTGGGGTGCAGGGGTATGGAGCCCCTTTGTCTTTCCCAAGGAATCAGGACGGTACCTGCAGGTGCTTTCCAAGGTAGGAAAATGGCTATTTTTATATTATGTTAGTGTATGTTTGTCCTGCTATCATCCTGCATTTTTAATTAACACCCGAAAGAGAAGCTGCTTAGACCAGCGATCTCTTCCTATTTACTCTCATGAGCTGCGAGGTAACAAACTTCCTGCTCTAGCCCCAATGAGGCCGTTTTCCCCCTCTGTTGTCGGAGCAGGTGCCCAGCGCCTACTAGACGCTTCATCCTCATTAATATGGAGCCTTCCCTTGCTGATGCCTAAACTAAGCAGCTCCTGGAGTGGAGGGGGGGAGAGAGGTTGGCGGGTTGTAAACTTCCCCAACGAAAGCAACCCCTTTATGAGTCAAATGCTGGAGACCATTCCCAGCGCTCAGGCTCACCGTGGCAGATCGGGGGAGGGCCCCTAGTGCTGTAAGTAATTTTAATAAACGGGACCCAGTTTATTTCAGTCCTGGCACCATTTTGAATGTACTCCTGCTTTGGAGTTTAGGATCCATCCTGCAAATTAGCCAGCAACACAAGAATTCCTGAAAACAATGTTGCTGTGTTTGCAATGTTTGAAGGCACTGCAAGTGTGAATAAAGCCTTAGATGTATACAGTACAATTCCTTCATCTCCCACTATGCTACCAGAAAGTCTCCATCAGATTTTTGCAATACATTCCTGGTTTAAAATAAATTCAAGTGCAAATAAGTGCAAATTGCTTTACAACCTAACAGTAAACCTGATGTTTAGCAATAAAGAGCTTCTTTAGCTGTACATCCCAGTTTGTGCATCACAGAAAAAGGAGGATAGGAATATACAGGTAGTCCTCAGTTAACGGAGGTAACTGGGACCAGGAACTCCATCGCTAAGCAACACGGTTGTAAAGTGCAATGTCACATGACCGTGCCAACTTATAATGGCAGTTATAGCAGTTCTAGTTGCAGTTGTTAGGAGAATCCCACGTGATCATTACACGCAATGTCACATGATCACCATTTGTGACCTCCTGCCGGCTTCCCCACTGACTATTCCTGTTGGAAGCTGGCAGTGAAGGTTATAAATGGTGATCAAATGACCGTGGGACACTGCAACCACTGTAATTGCCAGCTGGTTGCCAAGCGCCCAAATCATGTGACCATGCCAATGCTGCAATGGCTGCAACTTGGAGGACCGACCATAAGTCTCCTCATTCAGCACCATCATAACTTCGAACGATCACTGAACAAACAGTTGTTAACCGAGGGCTACCTGTAATGTGAGAGCCTGAAGCTTCCCTTTGGCTGATAAAAGTCTGTCTCCATAGCACTTAAATTCTGACATAATAATAATATAATTAATAATAATAATACTTTATTAATTTTATATGCCACCAACTCCCAGCAACTCTGACCTAAACTTATAAGTGAACCAGCCATTACATTTCATCAGATACTGCATTAATACACGACATGCCAAGGCCTACCTCTCACTCTTCTATTTCTCCAAGTAAGCTAAAACAGTATATAAATCTTGGGGTAGATTAACTGGAGCACAGAATCCAGAGCACAAGAAGTAAATGTTCCCCTCTACTCTGCCCTTGATAAACCCCATCTGGATTCCCAAGTCCAGTTCTGGGCCCCACAGTTCAAAAAAGACAGGGACAAATTTGAGCAAGTTCAGAGGAGGGCTATCAAGAAGGTGAAGGGCCTGGAAACCAATTCCTATTGGGAAGAGCTAAAGGATTTGTTATGTTTAACTACAGAAAAGACAACTGAGGGGAGACACAATAGCAGTCTTCAAGCACAGAAGAGGGAGTGGAGTTATTCCCTAATTCCTCTCTAATCCCTTTCTCTCCTACTTATTTGCTAATTCCAAAGGCAGGACCAGAATCACTGGGTAAAAACTGAGCAGGAGCTCCTGCATGTATGAACTGCACATCCGGTAGTGGAGTGATGTTCTCTAAATTCCCTTCCAACTCCTAAGATTATTTATTAGGTGAGACTTCTGGGGAAGCAATGATGGGCTTAAGTCTCATGGAGCCGACAACCGTGGTGGAGCTGGCAAGTGGATCAGCTCCTCAGAATCCCTCTCTGAAGCAAGGAGAGGACCAGGATTGCCCACAAACACTCCATACAGTGGCTCCCCATAAGAAGACTGTAAGACAGCGGTCTCTGGTGGGTTTTAGATTCTGGGACCCAGGGGAAAGTCGTATCTGCCCAAGCTGCAGTTGGGAGCCTTCAAAAGGACATAGGGTTTGCATACTTTCTTAATCACTTTTGGAAATTGCTTGTTAATGGCTTTTTGAATATTAAGAACCTTCAGAAAGGCAAGTTTCATTACACAGGGTTTCTTTCTATCCTTGACAAAAGAAATTTCATGCAAGTTTAAGGACTTAAAAAATCTTATTTTTGACAAACAGCAAAAGGGTGATTAGAATGTTGATTTTGGAAAGTTATAAATGGACTAAGTGGCCAGAAGGACTTGAAATAAGATTCTGAAATTAATTACAAGAATTCTTCCTGTGGGTTGTTTAAAATTTTATTATATATATAATTTTATTATATAACATTTTATATATAAAATTTTATTTTACACGTGTGTGTGTGTGTGTAAAGATTTTGAAACTAACTGTAAGAAATCTTCCCATGAGAAAGTGTTGCTGATCAGAAAAAAAAAGGGGGACTTTGAAGGTTGGACACTACAGGGAACCAGAAAGAACTAAAGGTTATAATTAAAGGAGACGAACCCATTAATACAGAATGGAGCAAAAATATCTGACTTTGGAAGAATTCAACAATATTTGGGAACAATACACTCAGAAATTACTCTTAAGATTGGCTGCTATTATAAAAATTAATTCAAAAGAGGTTAAAGAAGAACAGATTTTACTGGACAAAACAGAGACTAAGGCTGATTCAAATGTGGACCTGAAAGTGGATTTAAAAATGTTAGGTTATAAGAATGATATGGAAAAAGATGTTACACTAGATTTACAAATAAAACCAGCTGATATCTGAATAATTAAAGGGGACATACATGTAATAAATGAGAAGAGTGACTTGAATAACTTTCTTATCTTGGATTTACAAAAGAAATGTGATAAATTTATGAAGGAGTTTCTGAGAAGAGACAAAGAGAAAATGATAAGAAATCAACTTTTGGGACACTATTTAAAGGGATTAAAGATCAGGATTCTTAAAAGTAAATGGAAGGAATACAAAGTTAGTTGATTTGATCAAGGTTAAAATATATACAGTAATACCTCGGTTCACGAATGCTTCTGTTCATGAACAATTCGGTTCACGAACTCCGCATCGGGTGACGAACACGACCCGCGGCCATTTTCCCTACTGTGACACGTGGTCGTGGCTTCCTGTAGGCGAGGGGGACTCTCCCTCCAAACAATAACTGCCTCCCCACCTGCCTTCCTGTCCTCCACGCCAGAAGTCGCCTCAAGCAAGGTTAGTGTTCTCTCTCTTCATACTGTACTGTACTGTACTTTGTTTCATATTTTTGTGGTTTAAAAAAAAAATACATATGGTTCAGAACGGATTAACCGTATTTACATTGAACCTTATGGGAAAATTTGATTCGGTTGGCGACCACATTCGTAGGGGTCAGAACGGATTAACCATATTTACATTGAACCTTATGGGAAAATTTGATTTGGTTCGCGACCAATTCGGTTCGCGACCAGAGTTGTGGAACAAATTAAGTTCGTGAACTGAGGTACCACTGTACATTGTTGTTTCTGGTAGCTCTTAATGGACTTTTCTTGACTAGGACCAAAGAACGAATGACAAGGCTTAAAAGATTTTTTTTGTAGATAAGATATGGGAAGAAGAGATCTTTTGCTATTTTTAGAGAAAGTGATAAGTTACTGTATTAAAAGGAAAGAAATATAAAACTGGTTTATCTGATTAAGTTAAAATATATATGTTATTGTTCCTGGTAACTCTTAATGGACTTTGGCTGATTAGGACTGAATGATGAGGCTTTATAATTTGTTTATAGATAAGAGATGGGATATGGGAAGAAGACAACTTTTGCTGAAATATCAGAGGTGATATGTCACTGAAATTGTACTTGTCTTGATGAAGAGGGAAGTCATTTCTTTATATAACTTTTTTCTTACTGTTTTTTTGCTTTTTCTCTGAATGTTTTCTTTTTCCTTTTTATATTTTTCTTAATTTGTATTCATTTTCTATCTTTGTATCTGTAAACTTCAATAAAATTATAATAAAAAATATTATTTATTAGGTTTATATCCCACCTTCTTTCAGGAGCTCAAGGCAGCTTCCATGGGGCTCTCCCGTCACTTTATCCCCTGAACAACAGCCTGGTGAGGTAGGCTGGCCCGAGTGAGAGTGACTGCCCCGTGAAAGTGGAACTGAGCCTGGGGTTCCAACGATGGAAAAGCTGGACAGAATTCTGATAACCGAACCAAAGACAGATGGCCTCACCCCTGTCATAGGCAACCAGTGCTGGGTCACCTTCTTGAGCCCCCTCCCTTTATCTGTGGTCTCTCCCAACACAGGGGCAAGTCCAGCAGGATCCCACCCCAACACCACTGGACACAACCCTATGTGGCTGCCTGACGGAGAACCAGAAGGATTGCTCCTCCGGTCCGTGTTGCCCACCCTGGGCCCCTTGAAGATGGGTGGACTTCAACTCCCAGAATTCCCCAGCCAGCCTTGGGGAATCCTGGGAGTTGAAGTCCACCCATCTTCAAGGGGCCCGGGCCGGGCAACGCTGCTCTAGCCGAAGATTTCGGCAGGGGCTGCCCTCCCCGTTGCTATGGGGCAGCGAGGGCTCAGCTCCACCTGTGCTAGGCCCCCACAGCAGCTCAATCAGGCCACCGGGCCACGGAAGACGCCGTAGAAGCACAAAGCAACCCGGAACCAGGGGCGCCCTTCCCGCCTTGCGGCAGGGACAGAAGCCCCCGGCTGCCCCTCAGAAAGCGCCGGGCCCGCCTTCCTCGGCAGCCGAAGAAGCTCCCGGCCTCGGGAAGGGGAGGCGGCGGGGCTTCTCCGGGCGCACCCGGGCCCCTGGCGGAGGGGCGGGCTCCGCCGCCACCGCGGCCACGGTCCCTTCGGGCTCCGCCTGCGCCTGGCGCCGCTGCTTTTCCCAAGGCGACGGGCCGGGCTGCGCGGAGGAGCCTTCCGGACCGGCTCCGCCCGCGCTCCCAGCTCTCCTCTGCCCGCCGCGCGCGGCCGAGCCCTACCGCCCCGGCTCCTGGCCGCGGAGGATCAGGGCCGCCGAGCTCCGCCCGGGCCGCTTGCAAGGTAGGCCGCCGCCGCCTCCCGCCCCTCTCGCCTACCCGCCGCCGCCGCCGCCGCCTCCCGCGGGATCCGCCGCCGGGCAACCACCACGCCCGTCCGCCGCGTCAGCGAGGCCCTGGCAGCGGCTGCCCCTCCGCCGCCGGTCCCACAGCCTGCGCCGCCAGTGGCAACAGCTCCTCAGGCGCGACCGGGCAGCCCCGAGCGAGGACCCCTCCACGGCGCAGGCGCAGGCCCAGGTGCGGGCGGGAAGCGCCAGGACTTCCGGAGAGCGCCGTCCGGCGGCCGGAAGCGCGTCCGAGCGCGCTCGTCCAGCCCGCGGCGCCATGCCTCGGAGGAAGGCCGCCAAGCCGCTGCGGGCGCTTTGCCTGGAGAACGTGGCCGCGAACATGCAGCTCCTCTGGGCCAAGGACTACGCCGAGCGCTCCCTGGACGAGTACCGCTTCCGCTACCTGCTGGGGCCCTTCAGCGAACTGGGTGAGGCGGCGGCGGAACGGCCCATCGGGGAGGGGCTGCGGGGCCAGCGTCGAATGGTGCCGGGCGGGGGCGCGCCCTTTGCCCCTCTCCCTGACGCGCCCCTGGGCGGGCGGCGGTGGCAGCCCCCGGCCCTTCGGCAGCCTCTCCGGCCGCGGGGAGTCCGGCCAGAAAGACCCGGGCGCGGGGGTGGGAAGGAAAGCCGCCGCGCTCCTCGCTTCCCCTCCCCGAGCCTCCCGCTTGACCGCTCGGCCTTTCTTCTCCGTGGCTCCAGCCGGCTGCCTCGTTCGGGAGCTGATTGACCTGATGGGGACCGGCCGGCGGGTGACGCGGCTCGTGCTGCACCTGCTGCTGGTGCCCCAGCTGACGGAGCTGGACCTCAGCCGGTGCCCGAAGCTGGTTTCCAAGACCATCGCTGAGATGGTCGCCCACCGCTGCAAGGTGGGTGGCAGGGTGGCATTAGGACGGGGGGATCCGGGCGCTCCCATTGCTACGGCGCCCGAGTCTTCAGGGCAGCTTTGCAGTGAGCCGGCCTTCCTCCTCTGGCTCGGCTGCCTCATCTAATTCACCGGAGCAAGCACTGTTTCCGTCTGCCTGCCTGCCTGCCTGCCCGCCCGCCCTGCCTGTCTGTTTTTTGGTCATGCTTCCGTTCCAGTTCTGGCATCTAAGTGAATCTGACGTGGAATATGGCACAAATATACCATTTTAGCCAAACAGCTTTGGTGAGGCATTCAGCTCTCCCTTGTTTCTGTCTGCAGTAGGAACTCAAA